>NC_059208.1:6981425-7637050 GCF_020615455.1 Coregonus clupeaformis | reverse complement strand
AGTCAAAACCAATCCAATTGAGAATCTGTGGTATGACTTAAAGATTGCTGTACAGCAGCGGAACCCATCCAACTTGAAGGAGCTGGAGCAGTTTTGCCTATATGTGCCAAGCTTAAAGAGACATTTGCAGCTGTAATTGCTGCAAAAGGTGGCTCTACAAAGTATTGACTATGGGGGGAGGGGGGGGTTGAATATTTATGCACGTTCAAGTTTTCAGTTTTTTTGTCTTATTTATTGTTTGTTTCACCCCAAAAATTATTTGGCATCTTCAAAGTGGTAGGCATGTTGTGTAAATCAAATTATACAAAACCCCCCAAAATCAATTTTAACTCCAGGTTGTAAGGCAACAAAATAGGAAAAATGCCAAGGGGGGTGAATACTTTAACAAGCCACTGTATATATATATATATATATATATATATATATATATATATATATATATATATATATATACAGTGCATTCGGAAAGTATTCAGACCCCTTGACTTTTCCACAATTTGTTACGTTACAGCGTTATTCTAAAATTGATTAAATTGTTTTTTCCGCCCTCATCAATCTACACACAATACCAATAATGAGAAAGCAAAAACAGGTTTTTAGAACATTTGCAAATTTAATACAAATAAAAATTCAGACCCTTTTCTCAGTACTTTGTTGAAGCACCTTTGGCAGCAATTACAGCCTTGAGTCTTCTTGGTTATGACGCTACAAGTTTGGCACATCTGTATTTGGGGTGTTTCTTCCATTCTTCTCTGCAGATCCTCTCATGCTCTGTCAGGTTGGATGGGAGCATCGCTGCACAGCTATTTTCAGGTCTCTCCAGAGATGTTCGATCGGGTTCAAGTCCGGGCTCTGGCTGGGCCACTCAAGGACATTCAGAGACTTGTCCCGAAGCCTCTCCTGCGTTGTCTTGGCTGTGTGCTTAGGGTTGTTGTCCTGTTGGAAGGTGAACCTTCACCCCAGTCTGAGGTCCTGAGTGCTCTGGAGCAGGTTTTCATCAAAGATCTCTCTATACTTTGCTCCGTTCATCTTTCCCTCGATCCTGACTAGTTTCCCAGTCCCTGCTGGTGAAAAACATTCCCACAGCATGTTGCTGCCACCACCATGCTGCATTGTAGGGATGGTACAAGGCCAAAGAGTTCAATCTTGGTTTCATCAGACCAGAGAATCTTGTTTCTCATGGTCTGAGAGTCCTTTAGGTTCCTATTGGCAAACTCCAAGCGGGCTGTCATGTGCTTTTTACTGAGGAGTGGCTTCCGTCTGGCCACTCTACCATAAAGACCTGATTGGTGGAGTGCTGCAGAGATCGTTGTCCTTCTGGAAGGTTCTCCCATCTCCACAGAGGAAATCTGGAGCTCTGTCAGAGTGACCATCGGGTTCTTGGTCACCTCCCTGACCAAGGCCCTTCTCCCCCGATGTTCTTGGGGACCTTCAATGCTGCAGAAATGTTTTGGTACCCTTCCCCAGATCTGTGCCTCGACACAATCCTATCTCGGAGCTCTACGGACAATTCCTTCGACCTCATGGCTTGGTTTTTGCTCTGACATGCACTGTCAACCTTTATATAGACAGGTGTGTGCCTTTCAAAATCATGTCAAATCAATTGAATGGACTCCAATCAAGTTGTAGAAACATCTCAAGGATGATCAATGGAAACAGGATGAACCTGAGCTCAATTTCGAGTCTCATTGCAAAGGGTCTGAATACTTATGTAAATAAGGTATTTCTGTTTTTATTTTTCATACATTTGCAAACATTTCAAAAACCTGTTTTCGCTTTGTGATTATGGGGCATTGTGTGTAGATTGATGAGGAACATTTTTGATTTAATCCATTTTAGAATAAGGCTGTAATGTAAAAACATATGGAAAAAGGGAAGGGGTCTGAATACTTTCCGAATGCACTGTATATATATCTGTGTGTGTGTCTCTCTTTCTCTCTGTGTGTGTCTCTCTCTCTCTATGTCTCTCTCTCTCTCTCTCTCTCTCTCTCTCTCTCTCTCTCTCTCTCTCTCTCTCTCTCTCTCTCTCTCCCTCTCAGTGTCTCTCTCTCCCTGTGTCTCTCCCTCTCTGCGTCTCTCTCTCGCTCCCTCTCTCTCTCACAATTGGCATGGGAAACATATGTTAACATTGCCAAAGCAAGTGAAATAAACAATCACAAATTAACAGTTAACATTTAACACACAAACGTTTCAAAAGAGAAAGACATTTGAAATGTTAAATGATTAACTATGTACAAAAACAAGCACAAATACGAGTGTATCGGTCCGGACCTGTACAGGCCGTCGGTCTATACACTCTAAATAAAATGTAAAATAGCCTATAAATGAAGATAAAATAGCGCACAGACTAATTTAACTAGTCGCTCCACTAGGGCCCGCTCAGCCAGCTGGTACGTGTGCTGTGTGTGAAAAAAATCAAAGTATAAATGGCAAGGGAAAATAAATAAACAAATAAATACATAGGTTCTCTTTACTTTGGTGTTTCTGCTGCACTGGTTACTCTTTTCTTATCGCCACAGGTCAAAATGTTCCTGCGATGATTGAACACTGTGGTATTTCACCTAACAGATAAGGGAACTTGTCAATATTTGATTTGTTTTCAAATTCTTTTTGGGTCCTTGTAATCTGAGATAAATATGTTTCTTATATGGTCTTACATTTGGCAGGAGGTTAGGAAGTGCATCTCAGTTTCCACCTCATTTTGTGGGCAGTGGGCACATAGCCTGTCTTCTCTTGAAAGCCAGGTCTGCCTACGGCGGCCTCTCTCAATAGCAAGGCTATGCTCACTGAGTCGGTATATTGGCAATTCTTTCCTCAGTTTTCTATGTTAATGTTAAATGATAGTCGGCATCGTGTACTGTCTGTTTAGGGCCAAATAGCATTTCAGTTTACTTTGAGATTTTGTCATGTTTTCCCAATAGGTAATATAATTTTATTTTTGTTTGGTTATAATTTCTTTGGGACAGATTGTTTGAGTGCTGTTCTGAGGCATTGTTGTGTTGGTAGTTGTTTGTGAATTTAGCGTCAGGACTAGCTAGATGAGGGGACTTTTCTCTATGTTAATCTCTTGGCATTTCAGGGATTTTTAGTGGTAGGAATCGCTTGTTTTTAGGTGGTTATAGAATTAGATGGCTCATTTTTGGATATTAATTAGTAATTTATATTGGCCTAATTCTGCCCTACATGCGTTATTTGGGGCTTTTCTTTGTACTCTAAGAATAATTTTGCAGAATTCTGCATGCAGGATTTCAATTGGATGTTTGTCCCATTTTTCAAAATCTTGATTGGTTTGGGGACCCCACACTTCACTTCCATACAGAGCAATTGGTACAATTGGAGATTTTAATATTTTGAGGCAGGTTCTAATTGGTATGTTTACTTGAATTTGTCTTTTGATAGCGTAAAAATCCCTTCTTGCTTTCTCTTTCAGTTAATTGACAGCCAAGCAGAAACTCTGTGTTGTTTTTATCGCACTGCTTTGCTTTATCTTGGCCAGGTCGCAGTTGTAAATGAGAACTTGTTCTCAACTGGCTTACCTGGTTAAATAAAGGTGAAATAAAAAAACTAAAAAAACTACCCGTGGAGCTTATTTTTAAGCCCAGATATGATTAGACTTGTGTGCACTAACTGTAAGTCGCTCTGGATAAGAGCGTCTGCTAAATGACTAAAATGTAAATGTAAAATGTTGTATGTCTTTCATTCCTACTGTTAAATTGTGTTTTAAGTCTTGGGAATTTGATCTTTTTTGGAAAATCATGGTTTTTGTCTTCTTGAAGTTTACTGTCAGGGACCATGTCTGACAGAACTGATGTAGGATATTTAGATTCTGTTGTAGACCCTCTTTTGTGGGTGACAACAGAACTAGATCATCTGCTTACAGCAGGAATGTAACTTCCGTGTCATGCAGGGCGAGACCAGGTGCTGTGGACTTTTCTAATAGTTTTTGCCAATTCATTTATATATATGGTAAATAGAGTGGGGCTTAGGCTACAACCCTGTTGGACTTCCCGACCCTGAGTAAAGTAGTTTGTTTGTTTGCTTCCCATTTTTATTGCACATTTACTGTTTGTATACATAGATTTAATAAAATCATATGTATTCCTCCCAACAGGAGACCCTCATTGCCAAATGGAATCAAATGCTTTTTAAAAATCAACTAAGCAGGAATATATATATTTTGTTTTTATTTTGGTTCACATGGGTGTCAATAAGGGAGTTCAGGGTGTAAATATGATCAGATGTGCGGTTATTTGGTAAAAATCCAATTTGGCTTTTGGTCAGGACACTTTGTTCAATAAGGAAGTCTAGAAGTCTTGAATTTATAATACTACAAAGTACCTGTTCCAGGTTCACTCAGATGCCTCTGTAATTTTTGGGGTCAAATTTTTATCTCCAAATATCTCTCTCTCTCTCTCTCTCTCTCTCTCTCTCTCTCTCTCTCTCTCTCTCTCTCTCTCTCTCTCTCTCTCTCTCTCTCTCTCTCGCTCGCGCTCGCGCTCTCAGATTGCTTTATTGGCATGAAATACAATTTGTAGATATTGCCAAAGCAGTTTAGTGGTACAGCATTTTAGTAAATGGTGGTGAAGGAAGACAATGCAGTACAATGCAACGAGGATAATGAAATACAGTTTATTTCAGTAGTTACAATAATAGTACATATAATCATGTATACAGGGACAACACTACTGCTGTTGTATTGTGGAATCTTCGGTCGATAAATGTAATTAAAGATTATAAAAAGAAAAAGAAAGAATGGCTAATAAATAAACAACAAAATGTTCATGGATGATGGTTCCACTATGTATTACTTGTAAGTTATATACAATGTAAAACACTTCAGGGAATTGATGGTCATAGGATGTCCCTCAGACTCTGGCAGTAATATTTGCAGTTTCTCCCTCACCCAGAATAATTCTGAGCTTTATGTTATTAGTAAATGTGCAGAAGTTGGGAATTTATTGAGATATTTTCTTGAAAAAAAACATTATCTTATTTGTATTTATTTCTCTCTCTCTCTCTCTCTCTCTCTCTCTCTCTCTCTCTCTCTCTCTCTCTCTCTCTCTCTCTCTCTCTCTCTCTCTCTCTCTCTCTCTCTCTCTCTCTCTCAAGTGGAAATGGATAAGGGCACATTTTTTCACTGTGACTGCAAAATCACTACCATACCCCCCCTCGTGTTGTCTAGAAAGAACAAGGGAGAGCAGGGTTTGGGAGGATGGAGGGGTGGGGGGTCTTTCTCCAGACTGGTTCCACCTCGCCAGCCCGCGCAACATTGGAGAAATATTTGCTTTGGACAACTTTTTTTCCCCTAATGGAACAAATCGTTTCTGAAATGCCATTGTTTTGTGCATTGTGACATCACTTTGGCATTTCCTCCAAGGCCCCCCTCCCCCCTAAAAATACTTAATGTTCCTACATAGTGTTTTTTTCCCCTTTAATTGAAGAATGTTGTTTTCTGAAATGAGGTTGTCCCCAGTGCGCCCTTAGCTTGCCTTTGATGGTATAGCTATATCAAGTCTGGGCAAACGGCAGCCTACTGCACCGCAGGCTTTTCCCTCATTGAACATCTAGGGGATTTACAGTAAAAACACTGGCATATAAAGCACAGTGATTACTGTGCCTAAACTGCTGTTGACATTCTGCAGGGAATAGTTTCAACATTTGGCTGTGAGGGTACTAGAAAGATAGGAGGTGTCAGTATCCAAATGTAACTTATGGGAAAGATAGGAGGTGTCAGTATCCAAATGTAACTTATGGAAAAGATATGAGGTGTCAGTATCCAAATGTAACTTATTCCTCACTGACCACAGGTGAATTGGAAGCGTCGCAGCCGGTGCTATTTGCTCTACTCAATAACACTTTGTAAAATCTTTATATTTTAGCTGTAGACTATGGTATTGGAGTATGGCGTCAAATAGCCTACCCCTCTGAACCTCACAACACAATGTTTTCCTTTGTGCATGAATGAACGTACCTATATTCCACTCTAATCAACAGTATTGATAGCAGTAATCCTTTAAATTATGTATTTGCACGCATTATCCGGTGGTATTCCTTTATCTGATGCACGTAGTGCTTTTCACTTCCACTGCCTGATCATCTGCTGCTGGAGTTTACCACTGAATCACATAGTCTTCCTTCACCACTGATAGGAGTAGGAATACCCAGAAGGATTTGCATGACTTTACTAGTATTCTGTCTATCTAGATTGACACCCCACTCTGTAGGAAGGCAGTTCTGTCCCTCAGGCTGATCAAGATTTACAGCTGTCCTGTCAGAGTGGAATGACTGTGTGATTGGCCATGCAAACTGGCAGAAGGGTGTGTGTATGTCTGTGTGTGTGTATGTGTGTGTGTGTGTGTGACTGTGTGTCTGTGTTAATGTGTGGGTTAATTTGTGTGTTCTACAGTATCTCTGTATCAGGGGTCATGTCACACGTGTGTCAAACTGATGACACTGAGATAGCGTGTGTGACAGTGGGGTCGTCCCGGATGCGTCTGGCTCTGACCTCTGTTCCACGGGGGCGCTGGACCTAGCTCTGACTGCTCCCTCTGATGTGAACATCACCAGCCCTGAGGACCTGTAGTGGCAGCATGCAAAACAACAGTCCCCATCATCAGCCACTATCTTTACAGCCTTTCCTTTTACTGATGACACCAAGTCTTCCCTCCGCCTACAGGTTTCCCTCTCCTGCCTGCCTTATGTCTCGGAAAACTCCAAAGCATTCCCAGATTCCAAGCCTTCTCTGGTGATTTCCTGTCTCTGTAAGTGACAATGACCTGCATACTCCATAAGGGTTACAACAACTACCCAATATCAGTTAATTCCTTTTCCCTCTCTCTTCCTGTTGCCTGGAATGTGTAGAGAGTGAGAGGCTGGCAGGCAGCTGCTGAACGGTGAGCATTGTGTAACAACATGGATAGTAGGCGTGGTTAGGTAGGTGACATCACAGGGTGAGGGGTATAATTAGTGGTGCTGGAGAACACTACAGCACAAAGCACCTGTTGCCTCTCGCTCTGTCTCTCTAGCTGCATCACTCAGGACTGTAAAGCTGTAGCTACTATTACTGTTAACCATAACGGTGTGTGTACTCTACTGTCCTGTGGACTCTTGGATATTATTGCAGACTACGTCTTCAGAGATACTCTACCAGAGAATAACTATGGCTCTATCACTGAACTCCATCCTGTCTCTCACCATCATCACACTCTGTGTGCTCCTGCAGGAGGGTAAGTTATCATCCTTTATACTGACTTTTTATTCAACATTTATATAACTTTGTTTTGAACTTATTCTAAGGTGTGCATGTGGTACATGACAATGCAGATTTGTATTCTTTAGTCATAAAGATGACTGACAGTGAGTGTGTATACGTTTTATTATACAAGTGTTCCATTTTATTTTCATGAGGCTGTTAAATTGAACATGAGGGGTCATAGCTCAGTTGAGATGTAGAATTATAGCTCAGGGTTGGTTGAGGTGGTGGGGGTAGATCCAGAATAACATGATAAAACCTACAATGATGAAAGATGGAGAAACACCTGTTTTGTTGTCACACACCGGATAGGTGCAGTGAAATGTATTGTTTTACAGGCTCAGCCATAGTAGTATGGCGCCCCTGGAGCAAATTAGGGTTAAGTGCCATGCTCAAGGGCACAGACAGATTTTTCACCTTGTCGGCTCGGGTATTTGAACCAGCGACATTTCAGTTACTGGCCCAACGCTCTAACCTCTAGGACACCTGCCGCCCTGATACTAAAACTCCTGCTGCACCATGCATGCTTGGTCTTGTCATTACTTAGTTTCACTCTCAGAATGATAACTCAGTTAATCACGGCTCTGGTAGGTGGGTGGCTAATGATCTTGTTGTGAGGTTACTGCATGACACATGCTGCCTGATGCCAGACTTTTTGACCTACTCCCACAGTTGCCCAACAGAGATATAATACAATACAATACAATGACAGATCCTGCTAGGCTATACATGTAATCACACTCTCTCTGATAAGATGCAGATTATATTGGCACAAGTTCAACTCCTATCACTGCATTTGACTTGAAACAACCCCAGTTGGCAACAAACACAGTCTTTGTTTTGATTTGGATAACATTTCATAACAGATTAGTAATGAATCAAAGTTCAAATGTGTTTGACAAGTACTGATACATAGGAGAATGGGATGGCAGTTAGCCTACATGCACTTCTCTGTATCAGTGAAAAAGGATTTTCATTAGGATGTGGTGACGTGCATTTGCTCATTGCTGATTGTCAAATTGCACAGTCATCCAGTGATTCTGCTGAGTTATAACCAGGCTCTTAACCAATGATCCTTTCTGTCTCTATAGGTTTTGGGCTACCTGTATCCAGCCAGCCTGAGCTCCCTGCCCAGTCCCCATCCCAGAACAGCCCACACCACACCAGGGTTAAACGATGCTCCTGCAATAACTGGCTGGACAATGAATGCATCTACTTCTGTCACCTGGACATCATTTGGGTCAACACTCCCAATAAGGTCATCCCCTACGGTCTTGGAAGCCCCCTGTCCCGACGTCGGCGCTCTACCGGGCGATGTGAATGTGCCCACCCAGCCGACAGGACCTGCTCCGGATTCTGCCACAACAGGTGAGCTCACCTTCATAGACAAGGAACTTCTACCCTCCTTCCCTCCCTCCCTCCCTCATCCTACCCTACTCTTTCCCCTCCTTGCCTCCTTGCTAGATACCAGATTGTATCAAGCCATTGACTATCTGTGGCATTCAGTCGTCTGTGACCAGCCTGTATCAGGTTGTATCAGGGCTGCTTGTCGAGGAGATGCAGGGAGGAGGCGTATTGTCTTTGTGTCTTAGATGTGTAACTAGCGATTGGGGAGGAGGGAGGAGGGGGGAGGGAGGATGGATGTGGGAATAGCCTGCATGTTCTGGAGGCTTAGAGCTCCCTTACAGACAGGTCCATTAGTCATGACACTATTTTTGGAATATTTTACCAGCGGGAATGTCTGTTGTATTAATACAGTTATTGCTGTTATGACATACCAAGGTTGAGGATTAGTCTGTGTGTCCCAACAAGGTTTTATCCTGCTTTGTGAAAAGTCACTGAGAACAGGCTGTAGGGCATGCAGTACAGACATTACTGGGTTGAAATCCATAGCCAACTGTCTCTCACTGCTAGCATTGTAGAATTATGTGGTACAGAATCCAGTCTCATGGCCCTTAAGGAATAGTCTAGATAATGTTTTCTTGGTTTTCTCTCATTTTGACATGGTTGTTCTTTCTGTCTGCAGCTCAGAGAACCCCAGATTCGTAGTGGTAGGCCCCTCAGACCAGATCCTGGAACAGACTGTTAGCAGTCCAGACACAACCAGCAACGATCTACTGACCTCTCTCAGGTAAGAGAAAAACAAGATATCATCACAACCTTTTAGGACCAGACAGTTTCCCAGACCTAGATTAATCTTATTCCTGTATCCATTCATCTTATTCCTGTCCCCATTGAGGATGTTTTTCAGGCCAGGAGTATTGGCCCATAGAGAGATCCCCACTAACATTCAGCAAACGTTTTTTTGTGTCATTGAAAAGACAACATGGAATCTGATCTTAACCTGATGTTTCTCTCTTTGTTCTTTACAGAAACATGGTCCGATCCAACATGGTTGCCATTGAGCAGGCTGCTCCCTCCAGGAAGAAGAACGCATCCAGAGCCAACAGACTGAACATTGGGTAGATGAGGAGGAGGGAGGAAGGGGAGCTGAAAGAGGAGCTTGAAGAGCTCCAGAGCATCCGAACAAAGACCTCCTAGAGGAAACTAGGGAGTCCTCCCCAGGGAAGACATAGAAGAGAGGTCCTGAGAGGAGAGACCCTGAGAAGAGGGCAAAGATGGAACACTGCCTACTGGCTGCCCACTGATTGTTGTATACCATACAGTGGACTGGATATGGCCATTATCTGGATATGAGTCTTGGACTAATTTGGCTAAGACTCTGGTTTAGAAGACTAGGGAGGATCAAGTGTGTCCACTGTGAACTGTGACAGTCTGGACTAGGATAGTTACTGACTGTGTGCTGGGCATGGGTTGTCATCATGTCCCAAACATTAATACACTTTCTGTGTCTGAGCACCTGAAATGCAAGCCAAGGCATTCTGGAGTGATGTTAGCCTATGTTTAATTTACAGGCTTACTTCATTAGTACTTTGGAAATATTGACCACTATTTTCATTTGGATTTTGATCCTTACTTTACCTGTCACATGACATCTACTATATCATAGAATAACAAAATACATAAAGATTGTTCCTCTGTATCAGAGATGTATTGCCAGTTTATAGTGATTGCCATGCATGCATTTAAATTCCTTGAAATACTTTTGGCACATGAAGGACATTACTTTAAGGGACAGGGAATTAATACACACACAGCCTTCCTGTAGCAGCAGATAAAAGCAGGTCTATTGTGATGGCGGGAGTATTTATTGCATAGCCACCGTTGAATGTTTTGATTGTAGACAGAGCCAAGGCAGCAGATTTCAATGGGTCTGCTCCTTGCCAAATATGCAGTGACTGTTTTTCTGCTTTCAACAAATGTCCATGTTATTACACATTAGGAACTTATGACACTGCACTTCTGTTCTAATGCCTTCAAAGGAATGTGTTTTTATGTCCAGTAGACTGTAGATGGGTTGGGCTGATAGCTGTACTCCAGCCACTGTCTGACCATTAAGGCATTTACTGTAAACACTACATCAGTCTTCCACTGATTTTGAAGTCCAATATCACAATGCTGTAAATTTATGATATGATTATTTATTTATCGTTTGTGTGTTGTTTAGGAATTAGTGTATCAAAATGCTGGACTGTGCTTTTGTTTTATGGACTGTTATCTCTAGAAGGACAATTCCTCCTCAGTAGTCTATTTAGCAGTCAAGGAAACTGTAGGAAGTTGAAAGAAATGTTTACTTATGAATTGTTCT
Source organism: Coregonus clupeaformis (assembly GCF_020615455.1). Lineage (NCBI taxonomy): Eukaryota > Metazoa > Chordata > Actinopteri > Salmoniformes > Salmonidae > Coregonus > Coregonus clupeaformis. The sequence continues at coordinate 7,626,089 of NC_059208.1, read as the reverse complement.
ATTCCAAGCTATTCACATTATCTACTGTACATGTACAAAACTCTCCAATTATTTATTTAACTTATTTTTGGGATATATTTATATATTTGTGTTTTGTGAGTTTATCAATTTTAATATGTGAGGAAATAAATACTAAAATGAATGCTCTTGCTTTGTTTGATTATTTTCTAACAATGATAATTGATTATTGTTTAGCACAGTAACAAATAACTGAATGAAAGCTAAATTCAAAGAATCCTTAACACAATTCTCAGATCTCTAAATTTTGTAAAGGTCATGAACAGTCAAAATCATATTTTTTCATGAAATTTGATGATATTTGGATGAAAACAGATCAATGTATGATGACCAAATTATGGAAAATGACTGTTGCTACTACATTGATAAAGTTTGATCATAAAATTACTGGTCCCCTTCCCTATGTCAAAGACTTGGATTCAGGAGGCGGGATTATTAAGGGGATAGGGTGACATCACCCTAACTCTCATTTTAAAACCTCAATGGTAGTAGCATGATATTTTTGTATCTAATTTAAATAACTACCGCCTTGTAAGCAACATCGTAGAAGACGTGTTTGCAGAGTGTCACGTTCGTTTAAGGACGGGTCAGACCAAGGCGCAGCGTGAAAATTTATTTAAATGATAAACACACGACAAAACAACAAACCAACGAAACGTGAAGTCCTAAGGCTGAACACTAAACAAGCCTTCACACGGAACAAGATCCCACAACTAACGAGTGCCAATAGGCTACCTAAGTATGATCCTCAATCAGAGACAACGAGCGACAGCTGCCTCTGATTGGGAACCACACCGGCCAACATAGATCTACACATACTAGAATGACAACATAGAAAACACAACATAGAACACCACACCCTGACTCAACATATAAGAGTCCCCTGAGTCAGGGCGTGACACAGAGGGACGTGGTTTATATAGCTAGATAGCTACTCTACTGGTGCCAGAATTTGACTGCAGGGTGTCAGCAAATATAATACAAAGTTTACACTATTCATTTATCGCAAAGATACAGTACTTATGTGTGTCCCCATTCATCTGTATCTGGTGTTAGCTAGTTACTGTATTTTGTATTTCCAGCTGTTTGAAGCTGGTGTACAAAACCGGAAGTAAAAGACACCAAAACAAAACTTAAGAACGGGAAACGAAACTTAAGAACGGGAAGTATAGAAATAAATCACATACAGTGCCTTCAGAAAGTATTCATACCCCTTGACTTATTCAACATTTTGTTGTCTTACAGCCTGAATTAAAAATAGATTCAATAGATATTTTTTCTCACCCATCTTCACACAATACCCCATAAGAACAAAGTGAAAACATGTTTTTTCTGTCAAATTGGTTGTTGATCATTGCTAGACAACCATTTTCAGGTCTTGCCATATATTTTCAAGCAGATTTAAGTAAAAACTGTAACTCGGTCACTCAGGAACATTCATTGTCTTCTTGTTAAGCAACTCCAGTGTAGATTTTACATTTACATTTTAGATTTGGCCTTGTGTTTTTGGTTATTGTCCTGCTGAAAGGTGAATTTATCTCCCAGTGTCTGCTGGAAAGCAGACTGAACCAGGTTTTCCTCTAGGATTTTGCCTGTGCTTAGCTCCATTCCGTTTCTTTATCATACTGAAAAACTCCCCAATCCTTAACAAGCATATGCATAGCATGATGCAGCCACCACGGTGATAAAAAATATGAAGAGTGGTATTTGACGTTAGGTAGTTAGTAGCTACTGTACTCGAAATGTAGCTAGCTTGTTGCTACCTGGATAGCTAACTAAACAATAGCTGGAATGACCTAGCTTTAATATTTGGAGACGGTTTCTCTCCATTGGGACAGACGCAACTGGCTGAATCGATTCAGTGGCTAGCTTTGCACTTAACTGGCTAACAGTAGCTACTAAGGGTAAGTTATAACCTACATTTATTTTTGTTTTGTTTTTGCTGGTAACCAGAGTTGTTCAAGGGAATTCGGGAAATGGGTGACTAGTTAACGTTAGCTTGGCTCTCTCTGTGTGTTCGTGCCGTGGGAGGAGGGTTTGGTTCATTGGCAGAGAGCAATGGCTAGCTATTATGCTAACTATTCTAGCTAACTAACTGGCTGAATAAGTTGACGACGTACTCACTCAAACTGTCAAAACTAACCCAAAACTTTACACAACGTTAGACACGGACAGGAATGATCTGCTTGGCGTGTTAACACACTGGTGGTTTGTTGTAACCGAGTATTGGTGCTAAACCGTGTTATTGGAGCTTGGCATGCTAGTTGGCTATGGTGTCATAGGATTCGGTGCCTTGGACGGTTTTCATGGAAGAATACTGTACCAAGTTAGCTAGCTGAATAAACTAAGTTAGGGTCTATTCCTAGAAAACACTGAACCGCTGCAGTTTACAACAATTATAATTTCTAAAGTGGAAGTTGGGAGAGTTATATTTGAGTGTTTCAGTGAAATGTAAGTGAGGGAGGCCCCGCTCTCTTGCTTTCCCAGATGTTTAGTTCATTTCATTCTGATCTCCTTTGCATTATTGTAGCCTTTTTCTGTAGCCTGTCAACTATGTGCCTGTCTATCCCTGTTCTCTCCTCTCTGCACAGGCCATACAAACATTTCACACCACGTGGCTGTTGCCACACTAATCTGGTGGTCCCTGCGCGCATGACCCACGTGGAGTTCCAGGTCTCTGGCAGCCTCTGGAACTGCCATTCTGCGGCCAACAAGGCAGAGTTCATCTCAGCCTATGCTACCCTCCAGTCCCTCGACTTCTTGGCGCTGACGGAAACATGGATTACCACAGAAAACACTGCTACTCCTACTGCTCTTTCCTCGTCTGACCATGTGTTCTCGAATACCCCGAGAGCATCTGGTCAGCGCGGCAGTGGCACAGGAATCCTCATCTCTCCCAAGTGGACATTCTCTCTTTTTCCCATGACCCATCTGTCTATCTCCTCATTTGAATTCCATGCTGTCACAGTCACTAGCCCATTCAAGTTTAACATCCTTGTCATTTATCGCCTTCCAGGTTCCCTTGGAGAGTTCATCAATGAGCTTGACGCCTTGATAAGTTACTTTCCTGAGGATGGCTCACCCCTCACAGTTCTGGGTGACTTTAACCTCCCTACGTCTGCCTTTGACTCATTTCTCTCTGCCTCCTTCTTTCCACTCCTTTCCTCTTTTGACCTCACCCTCTCACCGTCCCCCCCTACTCACAAGGCAGACAATACACTTGACCTCATCTTTACTAGATGCTGTTCTTCTACTAATCTCACTGCAATTCCCCTCCAAGTCTCTGACCACTACTTTGTATCCTTTTCTCTCTCGCTCTCCTCCAACACTACTCACTCTGCCCCTACTCAGATGGTAATGTGCCATCGCAACCTTCGCTTTCTCTCTCTCGCTACTCTCTCCTCTTGCATCCTATCATCTCTTCCCTCTGCTAAATCCTTCTTCCTCCGATCTCCTCATTCTGCCTCTTCAACCCTCCTCTCTTTCTGCATCTTTTGACTCTCTATGTCCCCTATCCTCCCGGCCGGCTCGGTCCTCCCCTCCTGTTCCGTGGCTTGACGACTCATTGCGAGCTCACAGTAGAGGGCTCCGGGCAGCCGAGCGAAAATGGAGGAAAACACTCCCTCCTTTCTACATTCTCTTCCTCTGTTTCCGCTGCTAAAGCCACTTTCTACCACTCTAAATTTCAAGCCTCTGCCTCTAACCCTAGGAAGCTCTTTGCCAACTTCTCCTCCCTGCTAAATCCTCCTCCTCCCCCCCTCCTCCCTCTCTGTGGATGACTTCGTCAACCATTTTGAAAAGAAGGTTGACGACATCCGATCCTCGTTTGTTAAGTCAAATGACACTGCTGGTCCTGCTCACACTGCCCTACCCTATGCTTTGACTTCTTTCTCCCCTCTCTCTCCAGATGAAATCTTGTGACTTATGACGGCCGGCCGCCCAACAACCTGCCTGCTTGACCCTATCCCCTCCTCTCTTCTCCAGACCATTTCCGGAGACCTTCTCCCTTACCTCACCTCACTCATCAACTCATCCTTGACCGCTGGCTATGTCCCTTCCGTCTTCAAGAGAGCGAGAGTTGCACCCCTTCTCAAAAAACCTACACTCGATCCCTCTGATGTCAACAACTACAGACCAGTATCCCTTCTTTCTTTTCTCTCCAAAACTCTTGAGCGTGCCGTCTCTAGCCAACTCTCCTGCTATCTCTCTCACAATGACCTTCTTGATCCAAACCAGTCAGGTTTCAAGACTGGTCATTCAACTGAGACTGCTCTTCTCTGTGTCACTGAGGCTCTCAGCACTGCTAAAGCTAACTCTCTCTCCTCTGCTCTTATCCTTCTAGACCTATCCGCTGTCTTTGATATTGTGAACCATCACATCCTCCTCTCCACCCTCTCTGAGTTGGGCATCTCCGGCGCTGCTCACTCTTGGATTGCGTCCTACCTTACAGGTCGCTCCTACCAGGTGGCGTGGCGAGAATCTGTCTCCGCACCACGTGCTCTCACCACTGGTGTCCCCCAGGGCTCAGTTCTAGGCCCTCTCCTATTCTCTCTATACACCAAGTCACTTGGCTCTGTCATATCCTCACATGGTCTCTCCTATCATTGCTACGCAGACGACACAATTAATTTTCTCCTTTCCCCCTTCTGATAACCAGGTGGCGAATCGCATCTCTGCATGTCTGGCAGACATATCAGTGTGGATGTCGGATCACCACCTCAAGCTGAACCTCGGCAAGACGGAGCTGCTCTTCCTCCCGGGGATGGACTGCCCGCTCCATGATCTCGCCATCATGGTTGACAACTCCATTGTGTCCTCCTCCCAGAGTGCAAAGAACCTTGGCATGACCCTGGACAACACCCTGTCGTTCTCCGCTAACATCAAAGTGGTGACCCGATCCTGCAGGTTCATGCTCTACAACATTCGCAGAGTACGACCCTACCTTACACAGAAAGCGGCACAGGTCCTAATCCAGGCACTTGTCATCTCCCGTCTGGATTACTGCAACTCGCTGTTGGCTGGGCTCCCTGCCTGTGTCATTAAACCCTACAACTTATCCAGAACGCTGCAGCCCATCTGGTGTTCAACCTTCCCAAGTTCTCTCACGTCACCCCACTCCTCCGCACACTCCACTGGCTTCCAGTTGAGGCTCGCATCTACTACAAGACCATGGTGCTTGCCTACGGAGCTGTGAGGGGAACGGCACCTCCTTACCTTCAGGCTCTGATCAGACCCTACACCCAAACGAGGGCACTACGTTCATCCACCTCTGGCCTGCTAACTCCCCTACCTCTACGGAAGCACAGTTCCCACTCAGCCCAGTCAAAGCTATTTGCTGCTCTGGCACCCCAATGGTGGAACAAGCTCCCCCACGATGCCAGGACAGCGGAGTCACCTGACCACTTTCCGGAGACACTTGAATCCCTACCTCTTTAAGGAATACCTGTAATAGTATAAAGTAATCCTTCTACCCCCCCCCCCCCCACCCCAAAAAAAAGAAAAAGTGGTTGTCCTACTGGCTATCATAAGTTCAATGCACCAATTTGTAAGTCGCTCTGGATAAGAGCATCTGCTAAATGATGTAAATGTAAATGTAAATGGTACTCAGTAATGTGTTGTATTGGATTTGCCCCGAACATAACACTTTGTATTCAGGACAAAAAGTTAATTGCTTTGTACAGTTTTCGCAGTATTACTTTAGTGCCTTGTTGCAAACAGGATGCATGTTTTGGAATATGTTTATTCTGTACAGGCTTTCTTCTTTTCACTCTGTCAATTAGGTTAGTATTGTAGAGTAACTACAATGTTGTTGATATATCCTCAGTTTCCTCCTATCACAGCCATTAAACTCTGTAACTGTTTTAAAGTCACCATTGGCCTCATGGTGAAGTCCATGATCGGTTTCCTTCCTCTCCGGCAATTGAGTTAGGAAGAAAGCCTGTACCTTTGTAGTGACTGGGTGTATTGATACACCATCCAAAGTGTAATTAATAACTTCACCATTTCAAAAGGATATTCAGTCTGCTTTTTTTATTTTGACCAATCTACCAATAGGTTTCCTTCTTTGCGAGGCATTGGAAAACCTCCCTGGTCTTTGTGGTTGAATCTCTGTTTGAAATTCACTGCTCGACTGAGGGACCTTGTAGATAATTGTATGTGTGGGGTACAGAGATGAGGCAATCATTAGAAAATCATGTTAAACACTATTAAACATTATTAGTCCATGCAACTTATTATGCAACTTGTTAAGGACATTTTTACTCCTGAACTTATTTAAGCTTGACATAACAAAGGGGTTGAATACTTATTGACTCAAGACATTTCAGCTTTTCATTTTTATTAATTTGTAAACATTTCAAAAAACACAATTCCACTTTGACATTATTGGGTATTGTGTTTAGACCAGTGACAAAAAATCTATTTTTAATCCATTTTAAATTCAGGCTGTAACACAACAAAATGTGGAAAAAGTCAACAGGTGTGAATACATTCTGAAGGCACTGTAAAACAGATCTACCACTTCTTAGACTTTCTTTCAATGAGAATGACAGATCTATAACTCACATTTCTATGAGAATTTGGTCGGGTCGCCTAAAAAGTTTAATATAAAGTTACAGCTTAAAAATATATTTTCAAAATAATTCCAACATTTCAACTCTAGTCCTGAGAGCAGTTGAATGATTGAAGGCAGTTGAAATCGCAGATTGTGCCTTTAACTGAAGCAGGTGTTTACCTGTTGAATCACATACTGTAGCCATACTACTTGCTCAGAGCAGTGTACCGTCGCATACTATACATGGTATGTGATGTGTGTGTTACATAGTGTCATTCTAGTGGTAATCTCATTGTGGTATGTGGTGTACCATAGACAGATGTTTACTCTAGATTATAGACTCTAGGTTGGCTGTTCTAGGAGCCATGCAGTTGTTCGCGATATGATGAGGGCCAGCTAATCCCGTCGCTGAAGTACTGCCCTATGGAGGACAGCCAGGGTCCAAATATAATTATAGCCAAGCCTGCCATTATGCTCTGATTGCGATTGATTTACTTACTGCATGCATGCATTATGCAATATTGTTGGGCAACTCAACTCTTCAAGTTGTTGTGTATTAAAATACAATTGATGGTTGTATTTTGCATGTACAGTATAGTAAAAATTCTGATAACCTAACACCATTCAGACCCTCGCTGCCTTACGGAACTATAGATGGAAACAAGCATTCAGTCAGAGCTTCCATTGCTGTCCACCTGTGGCTGTGTATGTGAGGGGAAGAGGGTTACGTTGGGACAAACAGTACTCTCTGACTCTGCACCTGGGTCAGCATTGCGTAGTTCACCCAGTCACCTCCTTTCCTCTCTTCCTCTCGTATTTACACACAGACGTCATTATAGATAATACAGGCCCCCCAGCGAGGCTTTACTAACTGTGGTTAAATAGACAACTTAATGTAAGAAACCAAAACAGGATGCTTTTCCTACATTCCGGAAAACTTCCCGACACATTCCTCTAGCGCAGGAGAGAACAGAAGAGAACAGGAGGAAAAAAACAGTGGAAAAACCGGGGCATGTCTGCTGGCAGGGGAACTGATACACAGCTGATATGGATGGAGACTGATTGTGGCCCAGTTAATCACTTGGTTGTCATAACATTGCTGTATTGTTTTCTTTTCTTTTATTCCCCTCTTTATGCTGTTGTGGGAAAATTATGTGTTGTGTGATTTTACCCACAGCATGCCCGTGTGTGAATGCATGCTTTTGTCCAGGCTCTGTCGTAGCCGGCCACAACCGGGAGACCCATGGGGCGGCGCACAATTGGCCCAGCGTCGTCCAGGGTATGGGAGGGAATGGCCGGCAGGGATGTAGCTCAGTTGGTAGAGCATGGCGTTTGCAACGCCAGGGTTGTGGGTTCGATTCTCACGGGGGGCCAGTATGAAAAATAAAAAAATAATGTATGCACTCACTAACTGTAAGTCGCTCTGGATAAGAGCGTCTGCTAAATGGCTAAAATGTAAATGTTTATCTGTTCTCTTTGCATATACACTGAGTGTACAAAACATTAAGAACACCTTCCTAATATTGACTTTGCCCTCAGAACAGCTTTAATTCGTAGGGCATGGTCTCTGCAAGGTGTTGAAAGCTTTCCACAGGGATGCTGGCCCATGTTGACTCCAATGCTTCCCACAGTTGTGTCAAGTTGGCTGGATGTCCTTTGGGTGGTGGACCATTCTTGATACACACGGTAAACTGTTGAGCATGAAAAACCCAGCAGCGTTGCAGTTCTTGACACAAACTGGTGCGCATGGTGTCTACTACCATACCCGTTCAAAAGGCACTTACATCTTTTGTCTTGCCCATTCAACCTCTGAATGGCACACATACACAATCCATGTCTCAATTGTCTAAAGGCTTAAAGGATCAAACCGTTCACTTTGATTCACCTGGTCAGTCTATGTCATAGAAAGAGCAGGTGTTCCTAATGTTTTGTACACTCAGTGTATGTGTGCATGTGTGAATGTGTGTGTGTGTGTGTGTATGTGCATGTATGCATGTTGGTTTGTCTCAGTGTTTATGTTTGCTGTTATTCAGCTCCAGCCATAAGGTCCAGCAGTACCCAGACTGCAGACTGTGGTTCCAGAACAGACCGGTATCTGAACATTCCTTTACTTCCTGGGTTTGTTTCAGCCAGGGGACTGTAATGTAGGTGGTTGGTAGGGACCGGAGGGGACTGTTGTTGGGGACATTCTGACAGGGCTATCACGGCTGTTTGAGCCAGACACCGTCTCTCCTGATACTACTCAGCTATGTGTCTGGGCTGAGAGGAGCTGAGATGAGCAACAAGGAAACAAAACAAGGAAACAGGGGTTAGGGATCAGGTTAAAGGTCAAGTTGTTTTAGTGGATAAAAGCCGTCGGCATGTTGTGCCGTGTAGGCGGAACAGAAGAGCTCTCTGTGGTAAACAACGGCAGTACAGGAGAAAGAACAAACATGGTGACATTTTTGTGACGAGCACTGTATTGCATTCCTCTACGCGTACTCACAAGTCACAAAGTCAAACAATGTGCCCTCATTAGCCAACGATCTCAACATTCCATGCTATTCTTATCCAATTCTTTGTTACATTCTTAACCATCGTATGCCTTCTGTAATTTGCCAGTATGAAATGTGTCATTGTAATTCAAGTTTACGGTAACCCAGACCACCAAGAACAAACATTCCTTAATCCGTACGAGACATAAACCCGATGTGTTCTTTTTATAAAACACTGTCGGTCGATGAAGTGTCTGTACTGGATGGCATTCCTGCTTCATAGTTTAGATAGCCATCTGTGTTTCTGTACTGTGTCCCGGCATATGTACATCTGATGGAGGCGATATCCACACGGTGAGAGCTAGAGACAGACGGATGGTGGGATGCAGTGCTACAGTGTTAACAACCAGTCACTCTGTAAACAACCAACCATCCTCCACTCTATAACCACAGATGGATACCCACAGACTACAGATGGATATCTTCATTTCCCATTCACACGTGTGAGTGATGGCCATCTCCTGTCCTCTCCAGCATACCAGAGGAGGTAGCAGCAGACTGCAGATGCAGGGAGCAGGGGGGACAGTGTAGACCATACACACAACCCTGGGATGAGGACCACACACGTACATTGTATGTTTATGTTGTACTTGTATCTGCATGTTGTGTGCTATTACTGTTTAGGCTGCTACTACTAGACAGGCTACTGTGTGTAATGTCCTGTATGTGGCTTACAATGTAGCAATCATCATACTTGTGTTTACTGGCATCCAAGGTCAGTTAGGGCCATTATCAGACCAACTATGTATGTTTTGGAAGGCTGAAGGCTGGAGAGTTGTCAAAACTCACATTGAGTCAATGAGGAAGGCTGTGAACCAGGCGTTTGCTTTCTTTGGAGAACGATAGAGGACATTTAAACTCCCTCCAAGAGAAATGTGTGCTCAGATTCACGCAAGGTCGGCAAGGCCGTGATGATGTGTGTTGTTTAGGACTTTGATATCAACACGTGCTGATGTGTCAGGACCAGGCTGACTTCAGAAGACAAGGCTGGCACAAGAGGCTACCTGACTTTATTGTTATGAGAGGAGGGACGGAACTCCCATCTCCAGAGCAGGGAGGGGCAGGTAGAGATGCATGGAAGAAGAAGAGAACTAGCCTCACAACTTCGATGAAAGCAACTCTGAGATTGCTCTAATTATTAACAGCTTCATCATTATCCCCATTATTGATGCACTGAACAGTGTTGCAGCATTCTGTACATTTTGATAAAAGGAATCCAAAATGGATGTAGCTCAGTTGGTAGAGCATGGCGTTTGCAACGCCAGGGTTGTGGATTCGATTCCCACGGGGGGCCAGTTTAAAATAATTAAAAATAATGTATGCACTCACTAACTGTAAGTCGCTCTGGATAAGAGCGTCTGCTAAATGACTAAAATGTAAAAGTAAAATTGAAAGGACGAATAAAAAGAAAAAAAGTAGTAATTGTTAGGCGATACATATTTTCAGTATGAAGTGTTGACATAGTCTCAGTCCAGACATGTCTGTGGGTACAGAGGGACATAATCCCCCATTCACTGGCTCCATTACAGGAAAGGCCTGTTTCCTCACAGTGTCCAGGAACTACTGTAGCCCTCTCCATCTCTCTGTGATACACCCCACTACACTTCAACAGTCAACAGTCCCTCTATACCAACCCCCCTTCTCTGTCTTAACATGAGGCCAGGAGGTGGTGATAGTTTTTGTGTTGTGTCCATTAATAATACCAAGATCACCATGCATACTATGAATGGTGCTTCTATGGAAGATGTCAATGTAATAGACGGCCTTACGTTTACATTTTAGTCATTTAGTACAGTAGACGCTCTTATCCATAATGACTTACAGTTAGTACATTCATCTTAAGATAGCTAGGTGGGACAACCACATATCACAGGCATAGTAAGTACTTCCCTCAATAAAGTAGCTATCAGCAGAGTCATTGCTGGTTGGGGGGGGAGGGGACATCAAATATTTTAATGGGGGGGTGCAGTCACCACCACCAAGGCCTCAAGCCATCTCCTTCCAGACTGGTGGAGGACTTTACTCAGTTACTTATTAAGAACTTCATCACCTTCTCAAAGCTGCGGGAGGGCGACCTAGCTCCTGTATGTGCCCCACAGAGAGTGTCACGACTTCCTCCGGAGCTGCCTCCTCTCCTTGTTTGGGCAGGCTTTGGTGTTCGTCGTCACCGGCCTTCTAGCCACTGCCACTCCTCATCTCATCATTCCATTTGTTTTGTCTTGTTTATTACACACACCTGGTTCATATCCCCTCATCAGTACCTGTATAAGTATTCCCTCTGCCCCCCATGTCTTTGTGTGTGATTGTTTATTGTGGAGGTGACGATAGCTCGTTGGAGCTATATTATATTTGTATAGCCGGGAAATTCACCCGTGTGCCTTGTTTTCTCCAGTACGCCGTTATACCGCACTGTAGTGTTTTGCGCATTGCTTAGTACCGCTGTATTTGCAGAATAAACCATTTATTCTGTGATTTACCCTCTTGCTCCTGCCTCCGTCCAAATCATCCGCTACAGAGAAAGAGAGATTTTTCAGAATGTGTCCAGCATTATTAACCATCTAATGTTCTGCAGTCATGCAATATGCTAAGTGTTTTTTGATTAGCTAATGTTCTACAGTCATGCAATATGTTAAGTGTTTTTTGATTTGCTGAAGCGCTTCATGAAGTGAATTAATTCAGGTCTGTCTCCTACCTGTCATGGTGTTGCTTTCATCAGTGTCATGTATCTTCACCTGATCAGTATTCCCGGACTTCATAAAAAAAAAATTGTATTTCTATCTGCAATAGTGTTAAAGCTTAAATATTTCTCTGGGGTTGTCATTTTCAAGTGGGCTATATAAATCATGACAAATGTGTAAGAAGGTTCTTAAAGCTGGTTTCAGAAGTACTCACACATCCTCATTCTTTTATAATACATTTAAACAAGTCACTAAATGTGAATAAGATGTTTCTGGGAATCCCTCTAGTTCAGGTAAAGCTGGGTTCTATAATGGTTTCCATAGAGAGATACAGTAAGATCTACAGTAAATGATAAAGGTGGAGGTTTCGTTCTTGTAACTTGGGCAAAATGGGTATTTTCCATTCTTGCCATAACTAAATGTAACTGAAGCCTGACTGACTGCTATCTGTGAAGGAATTCCAGTTTATGTGTGATATAATCACTTTACTGTGGTGACAATTAATTCTGGATGACAACCATGTCTAAACTCAACCTACTTTTTAATGGGCGTGAAGACCCATGGACAGAAAACAGATGGAAAGATAAAGTAGGAGTAGTACTGTATATACAGTAGTACTGTAGAATTACACATACACTTATCATTCACTGTTTAGAAATTAAAGCACTTCATGTATCTAGTCCCCCCATTTGAAGGTGTCGTAAGTATTTCTACAAATTCACTTATATGTTGTATTAAAGTAGTCAAAAGTTTAGTATTTGGTCCCATATTCCTAGCACACAATGAGTACATCAAGATTGTGAAACAACAAACTTGTTGGATGCATTTGCAGTTTGTTTTGGTTGTGTTTCAGATTATGTTGTGCCCAATAGAAATGAATGGTAAATAATGTCACTTTTATTGTAAATAAGAATAGAAGATGTTTCTGAACACTGCTACAGTGGGGGAAAAAAGTAGTTAGTCAGCCACCAATTGTGCAAGTTCTCCCACTTAAAAAGATGAGAGAGGCCTGTAATTTTCATCATAGGTACACGTCAACTATGACAGACAAATTGAGAAAAATAAATCCAGAACATCACATTGTAGGATTTTTTATGAATTTATTTGCAAATTATGGTGGAAAATAAGTATTTGGTCACCTACAAACAAGCAAGATTTCTGGCTCTCACAGACCTGTAACTTCTTCTTTAAGAGGCTCCTCTGTCCTCCACTCGTTACCTGTATTAATGGCACCTGTTTGAACTTGTTATCAGTATAAAAGACACCTGTCCACAATCTCAAACAGTCACACTCCAAACTCCACTATGGCCAAGACCAAAGAGCTGTCAAAGGACACCAGAAACAAAATTGTAGACCTGCACCAGGCTGGGAAGACTGAATCTGCAATAGGTAAGCAGCTTGGTTTGAAGAAATCAACTGTGGGAGCAATTATTAGGAAATGGAAGACACACTGATAATCTCCCTCGATCTGGGGCTCCACGCAAGATCTCACCCCGTGGGGTCAAAATGATCACAAGAACAGTGAGCAAAAATCCCAGAACCACACGGGGGGACCTAGTGAATGACCTGCAGAGAGCTGGGACCAAAGTAACAAAGCCTACCATCAGTAACACACTACGCCGCCAGGGACTCAAATCCTGCACTGCTAGACGTGTCCCCCTGCTTAAGCCAGTACATGTCCAGGCCCATCTGAAGTTTGCTAGAGTGCATTTGGATGATCCAGAAGAGGATTGGGAGAATGTCATATGGTCAGATGAAACCAAAATATAACTTTTTGGTAAAAACTCATCTCGTCGTGTTTGGAGGACAAAGAATGCTGAGTTGCATCCAAAGAACACCATACCTACTGTGAAGCATGGGGGGAAACATCATGCTTTGGGGCTGTTTTTCTGCAAAGGGACCAGGACGACTGATCCGTGTAAAGGAAAGAATGAATGGGGCCATGTATCGTGAGATTTTGAGTGAAAACCTCCTTCCATCAGCAAGGGCATTGAAGATGAAACGTGGCTGGGTCTTTCAGCATGACAATGATCCCAAACACACCGCCCGGGCAACGAAGGAGTGGCTTCGTAAGAAGCATTTCAAGGTCCTGGAGTGGCCTAGCCAGTCTCCAGATCTCAACCCCATAGAAAATCTTTGGAGGGAGTTGAAAGTCTGTGTTGCCCAGCGACAGCCCCAAAACATCACTGCTCTAAAGGAGATCTGCATGGAGGAATGGGCCAAAATACCAGCAACAGTGTGTGAAAACCTTGTGAAGACTTACAGAAAACGTTTGACCTGTGTCATTGCCAACAAAGGGTATATAACAAAGTATTGAGAAACTTTTGTTATTGACCAAATACTTATTTTCCACCATAATTTGCAAATAAATTCATTGAAATTCCTACAATGTGATTTTCTGGATTTTTTTTTACATTTTGTCTGTCATAGTTGACGTGTACCTATGATGAAAATTACAGGCCTCTCTCATATTTTTAAGTGGGAGAACTTGCACAATTGGTGGCTGACTAAATACTTTTTTCCCCCAATGTATTTGGATGGTACCATGATTACGGATAATCATGAATGAATCGTAAATAATGATGAGTGTGAAAGGCATAAATATCAAACCCCCCAAAAATGCTAACCTCCCCTGTTATTGGTAATGGTGAGAGGTTAGCATGTCTTGGTGGTATGATCTTTCAGATGGGGAGACACATTAAGGTATTTCATTTCTAAACAGATATGTATGAAAATACCCTCAAATAAAAGGTGACATTATGTACTGTCATCTCAAATGAAAAATGTTATCTAAAATCCAAAATGCTGGAGAGTAGAGCCAAATTAAACGTAGGGGAGTTTACATTTTCTTGTAGTTACAATTAGAGCTGTTTATGACATGGCCTACCTTCAGCAGCATAGGCTGATATTGAGTAGACAGAATGACAGTAACTGTATAATATGCTTATGGTCATGGTTATATGTAAATATCACTACCTTTGCACAGGTCTAGACCTTGATGATGTATACACACTGTGTGTACAAAACATTAGGAACACCTTCCTAATATTGAGTTGCACCCCCTTTTTCCCTCAGAACAGCCTCAATTCATCGGGGCATGGACTCTACAAGGTGTCGAATGCGTTCCACAGGAATGCTGGCCCATGTTGACTCCTATGCTTCCTACAGTTGTGTCAAGTTGGCTGGATGTCCTTTGGGTGGTGGATCATTCTTGATACACACGGGAAACTGTTGAGTGTGAAAAACCCAGCAGCGTTGTAGTTCTTGACACACTCAAACCGGTGCGCTTGGCACCTACTAACATACCCAGTTCAAAGGCACTTAAATATTTTGTCTTGCCCATTCACCCTCTGAATGGCACACATACACAATCCATGTCTCAATTGTCTCAAGGCTTAAAAATCCTTCTTTAACCTGTCTCCTCCCTTTCATCTACACTGACTGAAGTGGATTTAACAAGTGACATCAGTAAGTGATCATAGCTTTCACCTGGATTCACCTGGTCAGTCTATGTCATGGAAAGAGCAGGTGTTCTTAATGTTTTGTACACTCCGTGTACATGTAGAGTCTAGTCTGATTGCCATAATTTATAGTGGTCTTGTCTGATCATCCTTGTTTGTTTAGTCAGAGATAATCCCATAGTTGTCTAAAGTGATGTAACTATTATAGACTGATTTCTAAGAGGGCTCATTGTCCTTTATAGGATCATGGCCATATGTACGTATCAACACCATCTCACAAACCCAAGAACACCACAACCTTGTCAAAGTGAATGGTTTCCAATAGGACAGAAGGCTTCCTACCATGTAAGGGAACTCATCACCTCTGAACACAGCTATCAAGGGGAAATCAGGTGAGGAAGAGGTCAAAGTTTAGCTGTCATCATTGTTACATTTAGCTCCACTAGCTGTCATGATCACTGTTGGCCTTTTACACATAAGCCCACTGGAATGTTCATGACTTGATGACAAATAAGTATTTTTCTTAACATTCTTTTCACATTCCTTGTGTCATATCGATAATTGCCTGTAATAGTGTTGTTATTTGAAATCCAATAATGGTAATTATAGGGTAATGATGACTACGAATTGGGATTATAACTACATTATAAGAATACATTTATAGTAACAATCCATAACATTGACATAATGTTGCGCTGATATATTAAAAAATATATGTTTTAAAGTCACATACACTGGATAGGTGCAGTGAAATGTGTTGTTTTACAGCATCAGCCATAGTAGTACGGCAGCCCTGGAGCAAATTAAGTGCCTTGCTCAAGGGCACATTGACAGATTTTTCACCTTGCCGGCTCGGGTATTCAAACCAGCAACCTTTTGGTTACTAGTCCAACACTCTAACCGCTAGGCTAGCACTAGCTGGTGACATCATTGGCCCTTCATTTGAACCCTGTGACATCTCTGTAACCCTGTTCTTAGTTCTAGCCAAATCTCCCATGTACATCTACCTGTCTTGCGGGCTGCTGGTGGCCTTTCTTTAGACAGGTGACGTCAATGCTGCTGCCAGCCAGGTGGCACCATGCCCTACCTATGTCTTGGCTGGCAGACAGGGCACAGTACTACTCTGTCTCCTGGTCATCTCTGTTAAGCATCTCACCAGAGCTAGTGTTTCCAGAGCGCCATAAACACCAACACTATTTTATTGTACTCTAGTTCTGTTGATTGATTTTCTACTAAAGCATCTTGCACCATTTAAGATGCCAAACACATATGGGTTTAGATTAGAATACACTATTGGAGCATAAGAATACAATTATTTGCTGTAGCCAATCTATTCTATGTCTATCCCTATGCTCAGCACACTGCTATGGTGTATGATAGTTAGAGGGATCCGGATTGGTCCATTGAAGCTGGTGATATGGGGATGTTCCACCTGGACGCCTTATTAAACAGATATAACCTCAACATGATTTGCATCCTAATGGCATCCTTCATCACCCTTCCATTAAGTCATACATCCTAATTATGCTGTTAGTCTTCTAACCTCAACATCAGTGTTGAGACATTACATTTTCATGACCTTCCTCTACAGGCAGTGAAAGGTCCACAACATTAGTAGCTAATCTTAATCTAATCTGGATAGGAGGATTCCCCATGGGTATCTTCCTTCTTCCTGGTTGGTGAACACACACACACACACACACACACGGATGCGCACACACACACACACACACACACACACACACACACACGGATGCGCAGACACACACTCACACACACTCACAAACACACACACATGCACACAAGCACATACGCATACATGCACGCACACATACACACACACTCACACGTAGGCAAACACACATTTAGATAAAACTTGATTGCCACTCTGTCATTGATCTGATGTTAGCCTGTTGCTGTTGATATCTTGACGTGCAGAAAACGCCTCAAAGTACATCTATCACCAAAACATTGAAAGGTCATCATTGTGCATCACAGTAAGCCTACTGTACATGAGAGAATAGAAATCCTCTTCTTCACATTCTCTTTAGGCACACATCGTACTGGATAAGTAAGCTAGTGGCCACCTGACACAATAACATTGAAAAGGCATCACTATTCATCATAGTAAAAACATTGTATAATGATCTACACTCTTAGGAAAAAAGGTGCTATCTAGAACAATAATGGGTTCTTCAGCTGTCCCCATAGGATAACCCTTTGAAGAACCATTTTAGTTCCAGTTAGAACCCTTTTGGGTTCCATGTAGAAAAGGGTTCTACCTGGAACCAAAAAGGGTTCTCCTATGGGGACAGCTGAAGAACCCTTTTGGAACCCTTTTTTCTAAGAGTGTACACAGTAATACCTAGTTCATCCACATATTTATCACATTCCATTGAGGCACACAACACTTTATAAGTTAACACTGCCACTAGACAAAACCCTTTCAAATGTATGACAGTGTTATGTGCCCTAAATAGATTGTGAATTAGAGGATGTGCGTCTGCTAAATGACTACAATGTAAAAAGGTAAATATTATTCTTAACCACCTACTGCAGCACTGGATAAATTACAGTAACTAAGCCACTGGGCAAAGCCTATCAGAGACCTACATCTACACCAGGCCTGAGCCCTCTGGTTGGCATTCATCGTCCACACTAATGGGTGGATACCACACAAATACCACAGCCTCAGACGCATTGTTTTCATTTTCCACTCCAAGTTTATCTGACATTTTCCAGACGTTTGAGCCTCCTAATTTTAGTCTTTAGAACCCTCGGTTGAAAACAATAACCTAGCCTCAAATAACCTCAAGGTTCCATGATGCACCAGGGGCCTCAGGATACAGGTTGTCAACCTAGGTTCTGAAGAGAGGAGGGAAAATGAGGACGAGAGTCCTTTGTTCATCCCTGATATGTTGAGAGGTGAGGAGGCGGTTGTGGCACTGGTGCACTTATGTATGAGAGTTGGATCAGGGTTGGGTAGGCATTTAGAGTGGTCCTCTGTAGCTCAGCTGGTAGAGCACGGCGCTTGTAACTCCAAGGTAGTGGGTTTGATCCCCGGGACCACCCATACACAAAAACAAAAAAAATGTATGCACGCATGACTGTAAGTCGCTTTGGATAAAAGCGTCTGCTAAATGGCATATTAAATTAAATTATGGAGGGCCATTGCTAGATGTAGCAAATGTTGACTAGTTCTTATCTTCTATAGTGATGTCAGACAGAAGGGAGGGACAGTGCTTCCTTTAGCGAAACCATAGTGAGACCCTCCCCTGACTGGTATAGGTTGGCATGCAGAGAGCAGACACACGTGGCCCTGGCATGCAGGACAAACACATATGCTCATTTCCCTGCCCAATCTCCCACTGCCAGGGCAATGAGTCAGCAATGACTAGGATTGGATACCGTTTTTATTATTAGTGTAGAGAGCAGTAACTTTCCATTACTGAGTTTCTTGTAAGATGGGCTAGATTTCTGGCTACCTGTCTGTTCTTGACAAGATCAGAAACTTTCCATATTTTGTTGGCCGTGTTGGATTTGTAAGAGGAAGCGAAACAAATATAACTTACTGTAAAGTCTGAGCTATTTATTTTGTGTATTTGAGCATCTCCACGAGACCATAAATGTTTCACCTTGCACCCATCTCTCATTCTCAGAATACAAACACAATTGTTACTTAGTATGTCTGTGAACTCTGATGTAATCACCTTTTTGGCCTTGATAATACGAAACTAACACTGTGATATAATGTAGCTTTGTGTTTAAGACAAACATGCAGACTTAGCACATGAGAGACTACAATGACTGTGTCATAAATAACTGCACAAATACCTACTATATGTCGTAAATAACTGCACAAATACCTACTATATGTCATAAATAACTGCACAAATACCTACTATATGTCATAAATAACTCACACATGTGGAGGTGTGCAATTGTATTGTTTTGTCGGTCGGTCGGTCGGTCGGTCGGTCGGTCGGTCGGTCGGTCGGTCGATCGGTCGGTCGGTCGGTCAGTGGGCCTGTGTTTGCACATGAATCGTCAGTCAGACCCTCTCTCTCCAGTGATGTGGGTGTTGTCTACTATATTCCATCCTGTACTGTCTGGGACGTGGAACCATGTACAGACCATGTGTCGTAACTACTGGGACAGGAAGGTCTAATCTTTCATTAGGCACCACAACCACCTCTGTCTGACTCTACTCTGATTGACATGGCTTTTACATCAAATGTGTTAGGGTGACAATATGTCGGTCCCCGAGTGGCGCAGTGGTCTAAGGCACTGCATCGCAGTGCTAGCTGTGCCACTAGAGATCCTGGTTCGAATCCAGGCTCTGTCGTAACCGGCTGCGACCGGGAGACCCATGGGGCGGCGCACAATTGGCCCAGCGTCGTCCAGGGTAGGGGAGGGAATGGCCGGCAGGGGTGTAGCTCAGTTGGTAGAGCATGGCGTTTGCAACGCCAGGGTTGTGGGTTTGATTCCCACGGGGGGCCAGTATAAAAAATAAAATAATGTATGCACTCACTAACCGTAAGTCGCTCTGGATAAGAGCGTCTGCTAAATGACTTAAATGTAATATGGCTGCTGTGCGTGTTGACTGGACCTGGTGTGTCAAGCAGACCAGTGTTTGGCCACTCAGACAGAGAACTGGTTAGCCATGGTCCATTGTGATGGGGAAATACATTATGTTAATTGAAAGACCTTGTTGAGCAATTTAGTCCATAGGTACATTATTTTGTACTGTATGACGGATTAAGCATCAAGAGCCTGGCCTAGGCCTCTTAGATTTTCAGCAAATGGCATCGCGTCAATTGTATCTGTGAATAAATATTTGAGTGCTGTTTCTATGATGAAATCCCTGTGTAGTAAGATATGCCACCCTTCTCCTTCAGTGTGTTGTGATGCCCTCCCTCCCTCCATCTCTCTATCAGTGTCCTCCATCCATTACAGTCTGTAATCCTGTCTACCGTCCTCACAGCAAGTCCCCAGTCCTCTCTGACATCACAAACATGTCCTCCGTCTGTCTCCCAGTGCCATCTGATTCACCAGAGAAAGCATTCCACCGTTTTTTTTTTTATAGAAAGGAGAAGCGCTACTCTCCCTCAAGCGGTTGATTTTCAAATCATCAGAATGATTGACGAGGCTGTGTCTCCGGTTTCCAATGCCATTTAGTGTTAAAACAGTCAGGAATCACTCTCTCTGTCTACTACTACTGTCCTTTGGTGAGGTCATGTGTCTATTGTTAACCACACAGGAAGGGACTGGGGATGGGAATACGGTTTGTTTCAGCAGGCGATTAGCCCGACACTCTGCGTAATACCTTGTTTGTGTGGGGAGATAAAATTCCTGTTGAGCGGACGCTCAAGATTATTACACATCCACCCCCTGACATTTCCTACTAATACACTAGTTAATACTAATTGATGTTATGCCATTATGGATCATGTTACTCTTTAAAGCTCCAATACAACACTCATACCAGTTACAGCTATGCTGATATTATTGTATGTAATCATTACTGATGTGGTCGATACCAAGTATGCCAGCCATTCAGATATTTTGTATTCTAAATGTATGATGCTTTTATTGTATTTTAGATTTTATCATCATTATCTAACTGTTTGCCTATGTAGAGCTTTGAGATAACACTAATGAAATGCGCTATACAAATTACATGTATTATTATTTATGATAATGACATCATTGGACAAATGTGGTCTAAATTAACCTATTCATTCTTCTGATTGCAGTGAAACCAAACCGTGAGACAAATGACCTACGTTGAATCACTGAAGATAAGGTTGTAAATGGAAAAAAAGCGGGGGTAGACAGACAGTGGCTATATTGTGTTCTGATTTCACTTTAATCTGTCCTGATGAAGGCCATTGTCATGTGGTTGTTCTGAATGACATCAACAGAGACATAACCGTGAGTCATGATCCAACACTAGTCTTTACTTTACATGGATATGGTACTAGTGGCTAATATAGTTTCACTGCTATCATGAATACTCTATTTCCATAATGGTGAGCTTCTTGTTCCTCCTTCTACATTAAGCCAAGGTATGGCTTATTATCAGGACATTTGTTTCCCCTTCTCTCTAAATGTAACCTGTCCTTATCCTCTCAGGAATATAGTTTTTTACCTTTGTGGTATGGTGAGTGTGTGATGGTTCCAGTAAAGGATACCTACGTGGTACACACTGCATTGTCATACTGTATAAGGCTTTTGCATCTGTCATTCTGCCCTAGTATTCAGCTGAAAAAAACATTCTTGGTAGCTGTCGGAAAGAGTGTTTGACAATGTCTTTGAGCCTCGGAGTTCACATGTTGCACATGATGTGTAGAGATAAATATGTAAAGGAATGTATGAGTACAGTGCAGTAGGACTGTAATTGGGTCTTGGTCTGGCAGTGAGTGTTGCGATGTGGAGATTAATTGTTCAGAAGTGACAGTGTGGAATTCATTGTTTACGTTGTATGGCGTTGTGTGATAAGACTGGTATGCTGGTCCAGTACAATACAGCACTGAGACACTCAATGATAAGAAGAAACTGTAAACAGCATTCTTATTAGCACACTTGACCCTAAAGCCTGAGGTCAATAGGCTATCAGGTTGTCTACTGTATACGGTACTAAGTAGGCAATCGTTAATTAATACAGTACAAGAGTGCTGTGAGTCTGTGGTTGAGTGGTAACACTCCATGCTATTTGCAAATGTATTGCAACCTCTGCTTCCTATCTGGCAGCTGAACACAAGAGCCACTGCAACCTCTATAAAACAATATCTTACCAAGTTACACAACACAAAGTTACATACAGTCTGAATGTCAATCCAAGGTGAAAGTCAACTGAAGTCCTTAGGTAACCATTCCTTTACCTAAAGTGCATTCGAAAAGTATTCAGACACATTTTGTTACGTTACAGCCTTATTCTAAAATTGATTTTTTTTTTACATTCTCATCAATCTACACACAATACCCTATAATGACAAAGCGAAAACAGGTTTTTAGAAATGTTTGCAAATGTATTTTAAATGAAATTCAGAAATACCTTATTTACATAAGTATTCACACCCTTTGTTATGAGACTCGAAAATTGAGCTCAGGTGCATCCTGTTTCCATTTACAGGATTTGGAAAGGCACCCACCTGTCTATATAAGGTCCCACAGTTGACAGTACATGTCAGAGCAAAAACCAAGCCATGAGGTCGAAATAATTGTGCGTAGAGCTCCGAGACAGGATTGTGTCGAGGCACAGATCTGGGGATAGGGTACCAAAAAATCCTGCAGCATTGAAGGTCCCCAAGAACACAGTGGCCTCCATCATTCTTAAATGGAAGAAGTTTGAAATCACCAAGACTCTTCCTAGAGCTGGCTGCCCGGCCAAACTGAGCAATCAGGGGAGAAGGGCCTTGGTCAGGGAGGTGACCAAGAACCCGATGGTCACTCTGACAGAACTCCAGATTTCCACTGTGGAGAGCGGAGAACCTTCCAGAAGAATAACCATCTCTGCAGCATTCCACCAATCAGGCCTTTATGGTAGAGTGGCCAGACGGAAGCCACTCCTCAGTAAAAGGCACATGACAGCCCGCTTGGAGTTTGCCAAAAGGCACCTAAAGGACTCATACCATGAGAAACAAGATTCTCTGGTCTGATTGAACTCTTTGGCCTGAATGCCAAGCATCACGTCTGGAGGAAACCAGGCACCGCTCATCACCTGGCCAATACCATCCCTACGGTGAAGCATGGTGGTGGCAGCATCATGCTGTGAGGATGTTTTTCAGCAGCAGGGACTGGGAGACTAGTCAGGATCGAGGGAAAGATGAACGGAGCAAAGTACAGAGAGATCTTTGATGAAAACCTGCTCCAGAGCGCACAGGACCTCAGACTGGGTCGAAGGTTCACCTTTCAACAGGACAACGACCCTAAGCACACAGACAAGAAAATGTAGGCGTGGCTTCGGGACAAGTCTCTGAATGTCCTTGAGTGGCCAAGCCAGAGCCCGGACTTGAACCCAATCGAACATCTCTGGAGAGACCTGAAAACAGCTGTGCAGCGACGCTCCCTATCCAACCTGATAGAGCTTGAGAGGATCTGCAGAGAAGAATGGGAGAAACTCCCCAAATACAGTTGTGCCAAGCTTGTAGCGTCATACCGAAGAAGACTCGAGGCTCTAATCGCTGCCAAAGGTGCTTCAACAAAGTACTGAGTAAAGGGTCTGAATACTTATGTAAATGTGATATCTCTGTTTTTTATTTGTAATAAATGTGCAAACATTTCTAAAAACCTGTTTTTTCTTTGTCATTATGGGGTATTGTGTGTAGATTAATGAGGTGGAAAAAACAATTTAATCAATTTTAGAATAAGGCTGTAACATAACAAAATGTGGAAAAAGTCAAGGGGTCTGAATACTTTCTGAATGCAATAAATTGGCCCATGGGCTGAGGACTACAGGAAGTCAGACCGACAGAACGTATTGAATCAGACCAGTTACTGTGCTGCTGGATATTATTATGGGATATAGGCTCTGTTGCATAATCACAGCTTCAGAAGTGTATCGAAACAGGCTTGGCATTAGAAAAGGAGAAATAGATATAAGTCTATTGAGGAATACCCTAGTCTCAGGCCGCTGTGGAAAGAGACTAATGTAGGAGCCTAGTGTTGTTAGCATTGGCCCACAGCGTTACTCCACCAGTAGTGATGAGTATTGAGCACATGATACCACTCCATGGGAGAGGAACAGGACATGGCATCTGGCACCGCTTCAGACAAGTCCATATTTGGGTAAACGTTATTCCTACCAGGCAGCGTCGGTTTACATGGGGTGTGTTAGAAATAATTAACCAAGATCCTTCCTCCTTCCCTAAACCATGGCATTCTTCGTTGAGTATTGAGCTGATAGAACCAAACTCCATGGGATAGGAGAACACGGCATGGCATCTGGCACTGCTTCAGAAAAGTCCATATTTGGGTAGCATTATTTCTTCATAACAGCGTTCCGTGGGGGACGATTAAGGTGGGGTGAGATTGGGGGTATCAGAAATAAGTAACCAAGTTCCTCCTCCATCCATCCACATTTGTGGTAAATATCCTCTGTTTGTTCAACAGTTTCTAAATATGAGATGTGGGTGTTGTGTATTAAATCACAATGCTGATTCATAAAATACTCATTTTTAGAGGAAACGTGTGCAGGGTAGAGCACTACACCCTGTAAAAGGATTCAAGGTCCATATGAAAAAATACCACAAAAGAGTGGAAGTATAGTTCAATGAGGCGGTGCAAAAGAGAGCCAAAAGTCTGACCTGTGACTGACTGTTTGGTCTTATTAATAGCCACAACATTAGAATGTGACAGGCAACGTCTCCAATCATTGTGTTTTCATTTGTAACTATTTCAGGTTGACTGTCGCTGAAGAAAATACTGTAGAGAGAAATCTGACAGAGGGCAGAGGGATGGAGGGCAGAGACAGGAGTGATGGAGGGAGGGGTGAATGGAGGGAGACACCACCATACAGTACAGTTGTGTGACACAGCTGTCTAGGATAACTCACCCAGCTGTCAGCTCACCTCATCACATCTGGACTAGCTCAGTACGCCCACCTGAGGCAGGATCAGGGTCAGGGTGCACCAAAACAACCACCCCCACCTGTTTATCAACCAACCATCTCCACTTCCTATGGAATCCCACCAGTCTATCAACAGCAGCCTAGCCGATTACACAGGGATAACCCTGTCCATCTCCCAAATCCTTCTCCACTCCCCACCCCCGGGTCAGGGACCCCGGTCAGAAACACCCTAACTGAAGGGAAAGACTGCTATTATTAGATCTCAGGGTGGGAAACAAGATGGAAACATGGATAAACTGGGCCCAAAAAGGTCACAAATAAAATGTTTGGTTGTGTGACTTTTTCCTCCTGTTACTCAACAATAACATTACATTTCACTACAAGTAGTGAAACTTGTCAGCAGAGACAGCACTGCAGAGAGAAAACACTTCTGACTGGGAATGTCTGCAGCCCAAATTCTCACAGCAAATTAGGGTAGTTTGGTGTGTTTACTTTCTAATGCCAGTCAAACAAAAGACACATAAATTGTATCACGGCTGGATTGAATACAAACACTATTGCTTAACAGCCTCTGTTATCAAACCCTTGCATCGATGTAGAATAGAGTAAAATTTGAGTTCCAATTTCACTTCCTGTTAGCCAAACAATGTTCTTGTCATGCTTGGTGTGTTCCGATAAGCTACCCAGGAAAGGGCAAAAAATAGCCGATATTAAATTATGTAGCCGTAGAAATAAGGTTAATGAAATCAATAACTTGCTAACATCGGATAATATTCATATATTGGCCATCTCTGAAACTCACTTAGATAATTTATTTGATGATAGAGCAGTAGCAATACAAGGATAACATCTACAGAAAAGACAGGAATGCCTATGGGGGAGGTGTTGCTGTATATGTTCAGAGCCATAATACTGTAAAGCTTAGAGAGGACCTCGTGTCTAATGTTGTTGAAGTGTTGTGGTTGCAAGTAGGGCTGTGGCGGCCACAAAATTTCATCAGCCGGTGATTGTCAAGCAAATAACTGCCGGTCTCACAGTAATTGACCTTTAATTAACATAAACACATTTAGCATCTCCTGGCTTCCACACATAGCCTACAAGCCATTTAAAAAAGTATAATAAATTCATGTAATATAGCCTACTGTGATGCGTGATTTGAAGGAGTCAGGCGCAGGAGGGTAAATCACAGTATACAGAGTTTATTCCGTAATCCATCGTAACCAGTCCAGTGCGCAAAACAGGCGCACTGGAACAAACATGCACACAGGAAAAATACCCCGGCAATACAAAATACTGAGCTCAACCGAGCTACGAATCCTCACAATGAACAATCACCCACAAGGACAAGGGGGCAGAGGGAACACTTTAACCACGTACTAATGAGGGGAATATGAACCAGGTGTGTGTAATTGACAAGATAAGACAAATGGAATGATGAGATATGGAGCGGCAGTGGCTAGAAGGCCGGTGACGAGGAAAGCCTGCCCGAACAAGGAAGGGAGGCAGCTTCGGAGGAAGTCGTGACACCTAAACCTTCACAATAAATCCATTATTTATTTTAGACAGGTCTAAAGAAGCATGATATGAAGAAAATGTAGTTTATTTCAGAAGAAAATAATAGCATATTCTGAGTTGTCCTTATGTTAGGTCCTGATGTGGCTAAGCCAAATGGCTGTGGGCTACACTAGTTCATTTAGCAGACAGGATTTGCTTATAATTCCGTCGCATTTTATATTATTTTATAGTATGAAGTATACAATTGAACAAAGCTGAATAAAATATAAATATTTTCTCCAAACATGCAGCTATTCTGTGTTGAGCAGTTAACAAAGAAATAGGTACTCCTATATGCTTAATTTAGAGTTATTAATGTAACTTTAGTTGTTCTACAAACGTTGGGCTATATGTTTTGATTTTTAATACATTGTAAGGCTGCATGATGAGACTCCAATGATGATTTGAAAAAAGTCACTTGAAAGGCATGAGCTCTGCTTTGTTTTTACGCAGGCTGTACACACTCCAATAGTCTCTAATTCACAATTTGACAAGCACTTGATAATGTCTTGAATTTTACGGCGGCATCCCCTTTGTGGCCGTAATGCACCCTAAAAAGTGCTGCGTTGTGCCCTTCTCCCTGAGTGTGCTGCGCAATCCGAAGCATCTCTCACTCACACGGCCCTCCATCACGTCCTTCTCACAGGCTACAAGTTATGACAGACACATCGGGGACGCAACTGCGCGAGTCCTTATCCAATTCCGAGGTGCATATTCAAGATATTCGAAGAACTGTCCACATTTACTTTTCGTCAGCCAACAAGATGAGTAGGCCTAACGAACAGCAAAAGCACTAGCCTATGTCAATCTACTATCCCCCATAGCACAAAAGTCAACCTATTCTATTCTGTGCTAGAAATAAATATTCCAAACATAGTCTGGGACAGTTGTGGGATGCGATAGATCCCAAATGAATACAACCACTAGCTTCAAAAAAACGGTTTTATGCAATGTGGCTGACGCAACAGATCAGAACGTTTAGCTTAAAATGTTGATAAACTATTAGGCTATTTCTTCACATTATAAGCGCACTAATGCGCACATGGTAGTAGGCTATAAGCTCCATTAGCGGAAAACACCATTATCAAAAGTGACCGCAAATGCAGTTATGCATGTAATGCTTTTATTACTATAAAGGTGCATTTTTATGGTGAAAATGATCTTCCCCAAACTTGAAACTCACGCGCTGCTTATATTTGCCAGTTAAGATCTATACCCCTTGTAAAGCGGATTAATGTGCTTAATTTTAAGAAGTTATTTGGCCACTTTAGTTGTGATACAAACCTTATTAAAATATATAGGCCTATGGGCTAGGCTATATGAGGTGCTCAACTATGATTAGAAAAAGTCGCAAAAAAAGGCATTGTTTCATATGCTGGCCATCATTCACAAGTGATAATATATAATTCACAAGTGATAGGCTAATATTGTCACATTAGACTATTCTTGATTTAATCTTGTCTTTAAATATACTAAATAATATATGTGTGACATTTGTTTTGATTTAGAATCTATGCACAGGCTATACTCCTGTTGTAAAGAGAAGCAATGTGCTTAATATTAGGAAAGTTGAGAAATAAATATAGTAGGCCTAGCCTATAGAAAGCTGATGGGATCCTCGTCTTTTTTCCACTCTGTTTTCTCCCGCAATTGCATAGCCTATAGAACTGTTTCACAACATGAGCTCATGGGCTCTCATGAAGTGTTTGATTAGGTTTTCGAATACATTTGCATTGATGTCAGAGTGATTAGAGGGACAATAGAGTGCTGAGTACCAGGCAGTTAGCAAGTTTGGTAGGCTACTAATGACCAGCAGCCGCATCAGAGCTTGGAGAAGCCTAATGACTAAACGGTCATTTGGATTTTGACTGCCTTCATGACTCGTGACCGTAATACGGTCACCACAACAACCCTAGATGCAAGTTCACCTGCCTCATCTAAAGCCTGTTCTTTTGGGGTGTTGCTACAGGCCACCAAGTGCTAACAGTCAATATCTGGATAATATGTGTGCAATGCTTGATAGTGTATGTGATGTAAACAGAGAGGTCTATTTTCTGGGTGACCTGAATATAGACTGGTTTTCATCAAGTTGTCCACTCACAAGTAAGCTTCTTACTGTAACCAGTGCCTGTAATCTGGCTCAGGTTATCAATCAACCTACCAGTGTTTACAAATAGTACAGGAACTACATCATCCAAGTTTATTGATCAAATTTTTTGAAATGCTGCAGAACATTGTTCTAAAGCTGCATCCATACTCATTGGATGTAGTGATCATAATATAGTGGATATATCCAGAGAAGTTCCTAAATCTGTGTATAGGCTGTGTATAAGAGACCATACAAAACGTTTTGTAATGATTCCTATGTTGAATATACAAAAAAGATGTGTTGGTCTGATGTGTGTAATAAAGAGAATCCAGATGCCGCACTTGATACATTTTTCTTCATGTCATTGATAAGCATGCACCTATCAAGGAACAGACTGTTATAACTGTTAAGGCTCAGTGGATTGATGAGGAATTTAAAAATGGTATGGTTGAGAGAGATGAGGCATAAGGAGTGGCTAATAAGTCAAATTTCTGAATGACTACCTTATCTCTGTACCCCACACATACAATTATCTGTAAGGTCTCTCAGTCGAGCAGTGAATTTTAAGCACAGATTCAACCACAAAGACCAGGGAGGTTTTCCAATGCCTCTCAAAGAAGGGCACCTATTGGTAGATTGGTAAAAAAAAAAATAATACAGACATTGAATATCCCTTTGAGCATGGTGAAGTTATTAATTACACTTTGGATGGTTTATCAATACATCCAGTCACTACAAAGATACAGGCGTCCTTCCTAACTCAATTGCCGGAGAGGAAGGAAACCGCTAAGGGATTTTACCATGAGGCCAATGGTGACTTTAAAACAGTTACAGAGTTGAATTGCTGCGATAGGAGAAAACTGACCATGGATATGGTAGCAACTCCACAATACTAACCTAAATGACAGAGTGAAAAAAAGGAAGCCTGTAGAAAATAAACATATAAGGCACTAAAGTAAAACTGCAAAAAATGTGGCAAAGAAAGGAACTTTGTGTCCTGAATACAAAGCGTTATGTTTGGGGCAAATCACATCACTGAGTACCACTCTTCATATTTTCAATCATGGTGGTGGCTGCATCATGTTATGGGTATGCTTGTCATCAGAAAGGACTAGGGAGTTTCTTAGGATAGAAATTAACGGAATAGAGCTAAGCACAGGCAAAATCCTAGAGGAAAACCTGGTTCAGTCTGCCTTCCAAGAGACACTGGGAGACAAATTCACCTTTCAGCAGGACAACAACCTAAAACACAAGGCCAAATATACACTTGCTTACCAAGACGACATTGAATGTTCCTGAGTGGCCTAGTTACCACTTTGACTTAAATCTGCTTGAAAATCTATGGCAAGACTTGAAAATGTCTGTCTAGCAATGATCAACAACCAACTTTACAGAACTATCAATTTCTGCTCAATCTGCATGCTTTCTCAATCAGCTTTAACTGTATGTGCACTCGTAGATCAAGTTATTTCTCGAGTTGGGCTCTGGGATATAACAGCCGTTGAGTATCGGATTTTATGGTGGATTGTGGAGGAGGGGGGTTGAGTGTGTTGGAGTATGTGAGTATGTGCGTGTGTGCTTGTCTGGCATCTGTTGTGGGGGGGTGGGGATGTTGGGGGGTATGGGATGGACCGCAGGAATTATTTGCTAGGATAATAATTGCTTGTCAATGAATTAAATGTAATACAATGGCAATCCTGGTTATATGTTAGAATCCTATGCGTGAACTGCCGACATTATTACGCATATTAATTGATAATGATGGAAAATAGGATATGCATAATAAAAATAAAAATAAAAAGTTATATAGATATATATATAGAGGTGAAAGCATTGGAAATGCTTTTGGCGGTTAACCTGCTTCTGTTTTGTGGGTGGCACTGTGTGCTGTTTTCAAAGGATGGGTCCTGGCCTCTCGGGGCCTTAGGGATACGGAGGGACGTGGGTGGGATGCTGATCACTGGGATGACGGCTCAACTTGGGATGGGGAGGGGCTTTAGCGGGGGAATTAGTGGAGAACAATTGAAGGGTTACTCCGTAGCAATGCAAATATCACGGTACAGCTATATGGACACTCAATCATTACGCTATTTTTTATTGGTAAATTTACAAACATATATAATGATAAATAGACTTGAAACTTGTATCTCATTATGGTGTATGGTGAAATAAGTATAGCCAGTTATAATTGTAATGGCTTAGCTGATAATAACAAAAGAAGAACAATATTTACATGGCTCAAAGAGAAGGAATATAATATCTATTGTATACAGGAAACTCATTCAACAATTCGAGATGAAGTAGCGTGGAAAAAAGAATGGGGGGAAATATACTTCTCCCATGGGCAAAGAAATTCAAAAGGGGTGATGATATTAATTAATAGTAATTTCGATCCGAATGTGCAAATTGTCCAAATAGATACGCAAGGTAGATGGATTATTTTAAATATGGTATTGGACCATAAACAGATATGGCTCATTAACCTTTACGGACCAAATAATGATGATCCACAATTCTTTGACAATATATATAATAAATTATCAAGCCTGCAAGCAACTCAAGACAATATTATTATGGTGGGGGGATTATAATACTGTTTTAAATAGCTCAATGGACCGAAAAGGAAATCACACCACAAACAATCACCCACATGCTCTTAAGGAAATTGTGAATGTCATGGATACATTAGAACTAGTAGATATATGGAGGCTTAAATATGCTGATCTAGTGAGATATACATGGCGGAGACTGAATCAAGCTAGTCGTCTTGACTTCTTTCTTATCTCATTCTCGTTGGCACCAAAAGTAAAAGTGTTGATAGGGGACAGAATGCGGTCGGACCATCATATAATAGGCATATACATTACTCTGACTGAATTTCCACGTGGGCGAGGATATTGGAAATTTAATCAAAGCCTATTAGATGATAATTTATTTATAATTAGAACAAAGGAATTTATAACTGACTTTTTCCAACATAACATAGGTACAGCGAATCCCCTTATTGTATGGGACACCTTTAAATGTGCCTTTAGAGGCCATGCAATTCAGTACTCATCTCGAAAACAAAAGCAATTTAGGTCAAAAGAGTTTATACTAAGAAAGGAAATAGAAAGTCTAACAGAACAGATAGATGGCAATAAAAACTGTAACATAGAGGCTCAGAATAAATTAGAGGAAAAACAAAAATAAATGGAAAAACTTATTCAAGAAAGATCAAGTGTAATATATTATAAAAATAAAGCAAACTGGATGGAATATGGGGAAAAATGCACAAAATTCTTTTTTAATCTTCAACATAGGAATGCTACCAAAAAGAACTTAATGAAACTGGTTACAATTGACGGAGTCACCCATAATTCACCTAATGATATTTTGAAGGAAGAAACAAAGTATTTTAAGCATATGTTTTCTTTTCAGTCGCCTCCATCTCCTCTAACTGAAGCTAATTGTAGAGATTTTTTTTCTATTGATAATGTCAAATTAACAGCCACACAGAAAGACTCATGTGAAGGTGAAATTACAGAGGAGGAACTTCTGGATGCAATTAAAGACTTTAAGTCCGGGAAAACTCCAGGGTTGGATGGCATACCAATCGAGGTATACCAAACCTTTTTTGATATACTAAGAGGACCGTTATTAGCATGTTTTAACCACTCCTATGTAAATGGTAGATTATCTGACACTCAAGAAGAAGGTCTGATCTCATTATTACTGAAACAGGATACAAGTGGAAAATATAAAGATCCAGTCCATTTACAAAATTGGAGGCCCCTTACACTTCAGTGTTGTGATGCAAAAATCCTAGCAAAATGTATAGCGCATAGAATTAAAAAGGTATTGTCGGATATTATTCATTCTAATCAGACAGGTTTTTTACATGGAAGATACATTGGAGATAATATAAGGCAAGTATTGGAAACAATAGAACACTATGGAAAATATGGGAAACCAGGCCTGCTATTCATAGCAGACTTCGAAAAGGCATTTGATAAAGTTCGACTGGAATTTATATATAAATGCCTGGAGCATTTCAATTTTGGAGTATCTCTTATAAAATGGGTCAAAATCATGTATAGTAACCCTAGGTGTAAAATAGTAAATAATGGCTATTTCTCAGAAAGTTTTAAACTGTCAAGAGGAGTGAAACAAGGTTGTCCACTATTGGCATATCTATTTATTGTGGCCATCGAGATGTTAGCTATTAAAATCAGATCCAATAATAATATCAGAGGATTAGAAATACAGGGCTTAAAAACAAAGGTGTCATTGTACGCAGATGATTCATGTTTTCTTTTAGATCCACAACTAGAATCCCTCCACAGCCTCATAGAGGATCTAGATACATTTTCTAACCTCTCTGGATTAAAACCAAATTATGACAAATGTACTATATTACGTATTGGATCACTAAAAAATACAATTTTTACATTACCATGTAGTTTACCAATAAAATGGTCTGATGGTGATGTGGATATACTCGGAATACATATCCCAAAGGAAATAAATGATCTCACTTCAATAAATTTTAATAGAAAGTTAGCAAAAATAGATAAGATCTTACTACCATGGAAAGGAAAATACCTGTCAATTTGTGGAAAAATCACCCTGATTAACTCTTTAGTATTATCCCAGTTTACCTATTTGCTTATGGTCTTGCCTACGCCTAGCAAACAGTTTTTTAAATTATATGAGAAAAAAATATTCAATTTTATTTGGAACGGCAAGCCAGACAAAATTAAAAGAGCATATTTATATAATGAATATGAATTCGGAGGACAGAAATTATTAAATATTAAAGCATTAGACCTATCACTAAAATCTTCAGTCATCCAAAAGTTATACTTAAATCCGAACTGGTTCTCAAGCAAATTAGTAAGATTGTCTCACCCACTGTTCAAGAAAGGCCTTTTTCCCTTTATTCAGATTACAACCTCTCACTTTCAGTTATTTGAAAAGGAAATAATCTCCCAAATGTCACTATTTCTAAAACAAGCCATAGAAAGTTGGTTGCAATTTCAATTTAATCCTCCAGAAACGACAGAACAAATAATGCAACAAATATTGTGGTTAAATTCAAATATACTAATTGACAAAAAACCTTTATTTTCTGACAGAATGTTTAAAAAAGGTATAATCTTCGTAAATGATATCATCGGTAGGACTGGTGGAGTTATGTCGCACATGCAGCTAACAAAAACATATGGAAATGTCTGCTCTATCCAAAATTACAACCAAATAATTGCAGCCTTACCGCAAAAGTGGAAGAGGAAAGTTGAAGGGGGAGAAAGTAAGGAACTTGTCTGTCGGCCTTGCATTAAAGAACATAATTGGTTAAGGAAAACTGTGATACATAAAAAAGTATATCAGTTTCACTTAAGGACCAAAGGATTGACAGCCGTCCCATATAGATTGCAAAATAGTTGGGAAGAGATCTTTGACGTACCGATCCCATGGCATAGTGTTTATGAACTGACACGCAAAAACGACACCGGATTCAAAAATTAGAATCTTTCAATTTAAATTATTATATAAAATTCTTGCTACCAATAGAATGTTATTTATATGGGGGATACAATCTTCCCAGCTCTGCAGATTTTGCTGTGAAGAGATAGAATCATTAGATCATTTGTTTTGGTTCTGTCCATTTGTAGCTTGTTTTTGGACACAGGTCCAGGAATGGCTAAAGGATTGCAATATTTACCTGGAACTAACCTTGCAGATAGCATTACTGGGTGATCTGAAAAGTCATAGTCAATCAATCAATAATATAATAATACTTTTAGCAAAAATTTTTTATTTTTAATTCACAATCTGTAGAAGCAATGAGAATAGAAAGGTTCAGAACTTTTGTAAAACATCACAGTACGGTTGAAATATATATGGCAAATAGAAATCCTATATGGATGGTGTTAAGAGATAGATGGGAGGTATTGAATAGAGTTGAAGGATGGGACTAATAACAAATAACAACAAATAATAACAAAGATAGCTAATAATGTAAGCATACTGTGTCCATAATAAGTATATAGGTTGTATGTTGGGAGCTTTTGGGAAAGAGCACAGTTAGAAATATATGGCATTTAGAAGCAAACCGGATGGACATCATGAAAATGATCGGAGAGGTTGAGAGTAGAAGAGGTTCAGGAGCAAAAAAATAAATAAATATATATATAGAATTATTGTAAAATTAACTCTGTCCA
Organism: Coregonus clupeaformis; assembly: GCF_020615455.1. Taxonomy (NCBI): domain Eukaryota; kingdom Metazoa; phylum Chordata; class Actinopteri; order Salmoniformes; family Salmonidae; genus Coregonus; species Coregonus clupeaformis. Next base: position 7,591,428 of record NC_059208.1, on the reverse strand, counting down.
TAAGGTGTAGATAGTAAGTATAGACCGGAAGTAGAGGCCTGGGCGTTGTTGTTCACTAATTTACTCCAAGTAGGGAAAGGATGGTGGGGTTGAAAAGTAATAAAGGGGAATATATATATAAAAAATAAAAATAAACATGGGGGATTGGAAGTGATGCAGACAATTACATTGATAGAAGATACAATCTATCTGCAATATTAAGCTGATCCATCCCCCCCCCAAAAAAAATAATAATAATAATAATAGAACTAAAAATAATAATGTGCAAATATTGTACAATCCAGGTGTGCAAAGCTCTTAGAGACTCACCCAGAAAGACTCACAGCTGTAATCGCTGCCAAAGGTGATTCTAACATGTATTGACTCAGGGGTGTGAATACTTATGTAAATTAGATACTTCTGTATTTCATTTTCAATTAATTTGCAAAAAAACAAAAAAACAAACATGTTATGGGGTATTGTGTGTATCCATTTTGAATTCAGGTGTCACCTCTACCCCCGCTCCCCCACTCCGGCACTCGATGTCACCGGTTTACTAACCGCCGGTCCTGGCCACCTATCATTAGGCACACCTGGACTTCATTACTACCCTGATTTCTCCCCCTTTATCTAGAACTCCCTAGCATTACTCTTCAGGCAGTACTGGTTCTGTCTTCATGTCCAGACGCTTCTCTTGTTTTGTATCGCTCTATGTTGTTTATTATTAAACTCACCAACTGCACCTGCTTCCTGACTCACAGCGTCATTGCTACAGAATAATGCCTCTACAAATGGAAGCAGCAGGGAATCAAGACATCTCCCAGATGGTTGGCGAACAGGGACACCTACTTGGCCAACACCATGACCAGCTGGCGCAACTGGGAACGGCTCTGGATGAGGTCCTCCGCGTTCTTCAACGTCTCAACATTACCCGAGGGGCGTCACATCCAACGAGCGGAGGATTCTCTACCACAAGTCGACCCAGCGAGCCAGCATCCCAGCCCATCCAGTAGTCCGCCCAGGTCAGCGATGCCCGTTTGTCCCTCCCGGACAAATAGGACGGGACTCCATCCAAATGCTGTGGCTTCCTACTCCAGTGCTCCCTCTATTTCGCTCATCAGAAGAGAGCCCCCACCACCGAGAGGTCCAAGGTTGCCAGGTTGCCATGGTTATTTCCCTGCTGACAGGACGGGCGTTGGAGGGCAGAGAGGGGGGTGAGTGCCTACCACAACTACGACAGGATGGCCAGACCGCTGCAGAGTACACCCTCACCTTCCGGACAGTGCCAGCATTCAGTGGAAGGAATGAGCCGGCGCTCCGCACCTCATTCAGAAGAGGACTGCACGAAGAGGTCCAGGCGGAGTTGGCATGCCGAAACGACACCCTCTCCTTGGACGCACTCTTCACGAGGTCCATGAGAGCAGAGGGACGGCCCCGTGATCATCCGTCTCCTGGGTTAGGCGTGAGTATTCCATCATCATCACTTTCCGCCAAATTATATTAATTATTGTATTGTTTCTACAGCTCTAGTGGATTCCAGTGCCGCAGGGAATTTTATTGACCAGTACCTTGATTCCTCCCTCAACATCACCTCATACCCGCTCTCCTCTCCGTTTCCAGTTCAAGCTCTGGATAATCGACCACTGGGATCCCGGACTATCACACACATCACAACACCACTCACCCTCACCGTGGAGTCCATACATCAAGAAAGCCTTCCCTTCCTCATCATCAGTGCACCCGTACACAAGATCATCCTTGGCCTCCCATGGCTCCAACGCCATAACCCCACCATTTCATGGTCGAGGATGACAATCACGGACTGGATACCCGAATGCCAGAGGATCTGCTTTCCCTTCCCCTGTGGTTCCACATCGGTTGAGAGTCCTGTGGTTGCCCTTCAGCCCAACATCCCGGAGGGATATCAAGACCTGCGGGAGGTTTTTACCAAGACCCGCGCCACCTTTCTCCCTCCTCATCGCCCCTGAGACTGTGCCATCGACCTGCTTGCAGGCTCTGCACATCCGCATCTACCCTCTGTCGTTGGCTGAAACCAAGGCTATGGAGGAGTACTTCCATGAGGCACTCCAACAGGGTTTCAGCCGCACGTCCACCTCCCCTGCGTTGGCAGGCTTCTTCTTCATGGCAAAGAAGGATGTAGGGTTACGTCTGTGCATTGATTACAGAGGTTTGAATTCCATCACCACTACATACCGCTACCCTCTCCCGTTGGTGCCAACAGCGATTGAACAGCTTCTTTACCAAATTGGACCTGCGGAATGCCTACAATCTTATCCGCATCCGGGAGGGGGATGAATGGAAAACAGCTTTCAGCACGGTGTCTGGTCACTACAAGTGCTTGGTGATGCCTCATGGATTAGCCAATGCTCCGTTAGTGTTCGAGGCATTCGTTAACGAAGTGTTCCGGACATGCTCAGACACCAGGTGGTCGTGTATATAGATGATATCCTGGTCTACTTGGCTACCTTGAATGATCACATCGCTCACGTCCGAGTAGTGCTGGAACGCCTACTGGCTAACCAGCTATATGTCAAAGCGGAGGAGTGCCAATTCCATCAGGAGGCTGTTTCCTTTTTAGGTTACCAGATCGGCCAACAAGAAGTGAGGATGGACGGTAAGAAGGTAGCCACCATAAAGGGGTTACAACTTTTTTGGGGGGGTTTGCCAACTTCTACCGCCGTTTCATCAAGAACTTTAGCTCTATCGCCTTTCCTCTCACCTCTCTCCTCAAGGGTGGTCCCCATAAATTGGGGTGGAGTCCTGCAGCTGACGAAGCCTTCTGCCTACTGAAGGAATGTTTCATCTCCACCCCGTTGCTCAAACACCCAGATCCTACACTGCCCTTTGTGGTGGAGGTGGACGCTTCAGAAGTGGGTGTGGGGGCTGTCCTGTCCCAACGACAAGGTCATCCTCAGAAATTGTATCCATGTGCATATTACTCAAAGAAACTGTTTCCTGCAGAGAGGAACTATGATATCGGCGATCGGGAGCTCCTGGTGGTGAAGTTGGCATTAGAGGAGTGGAGACACTTTCTCATCCTCACTGACCATCGGAACCTGGAGTACATATGGACAGTGAGGCGGCTGAACCCGCTCCAAGCAAGGTGGGCCCTTTTTTTTCACTAGATTCGATTTTACTCTGACATGTCGCCCAGGTTTAAAGAACACCAAAGCCAATGCCCTGTCCTGTCTCTACGACTCAGGAGAGGTTCCTGTCCTGAGTGCACCCATAATTCCGCCCTCTCGAGTTGTAGCCCCTGTGCTCTGGGACGTAGATGTGGACATTCGCCAGGCCCAGGAGAGGGAACCTGCACCTGCTACCTGTCCTCCTGAGCACACCTACATTCCCACGGGGATAAGGGATCGGCTGCTGACCTGGGTGCACACTGCTGTCGTCGCTGGACATCCAAGTGTCAACTGCACTATTCAATCCATCTCTGGAAAGTACTGGTGGCCCACCTTGGCGCAGGACGTCACTCGCTACGTCAACTCCTGTTCCGTATGTGCCCAAACTAAATCTCCCCGGCACACTCCATCAGGGAAACTCCTTCCCCTTCCCGTGCCTCAGTGTCCCTGGTCTCATCTGTCCATTGATTTTGTCACTGATCTTTCCATCGCTGATGGTTTCACCACCATTTTGGTGGTTGTGGACAGATTCTCTAAATCCTGCCATTTTATCCCTCTCTCTGGTCTCCCTACCACTCACCAGGTCGCTGAGGCACTGTTCCAGCAGGTCTTCCGGCACTATGGCCTTCCGGGGGACATCGTCTCCGACCGTGGGCCCCAATTCACCTCACGGGTATAGAAAGCCTTCACGGAGAAGCTGGGGGTCACGGTCAGCCTCACTTCCAGGCCTCAGTCTAACGGGCAGGTGGAGAGGATGAACCAAGAGCTGGGACGATTCCTGAGGAGTCAATGCCAGGACCGGCAGGGAGAGTGGGCCCGATTCCTTCCCTGGGCAGAGTACGCTAAGAATTCATTGCGTCACTCCTCCACCGGGATGACTCCCTTCTAGTGTGTTCTGGGTTATCAGCAAGCCCTGGCTACATAGACCCCAAGCCAGACCGAAGCTCCTGCGGTGGACAAGTGGTTCAGGTGCGGAGAAGAGGTTTGGAACGATGCCCACGTGAGGCTCCAGTGCGCCGTCTGCCGCCAGAAGGAGCAGGCAGATCACCACCGCAGTGAGGCTTCTGTGTTCCATCCTAGTGATCGCATCTGGCTCTCCACCAGGAACCTCCCACTCCGCCTGCCCTGTAAGAAGCTGAGCCCCCAGTTTGTGGGGCCATTCAAGGTCCTCCGGAGGGTCAACGAGGTGACATATAGATTACAGCCCCCCACTAACTACCGAATCTCACCCTCTTTTCATGTTTCCCTCCTCAGGCCGGGGGTTCCTGGTCCCCTGGCTGAAGCCGTCCCCCACGACACCCCTCCGCCTCCCCTGGTCATCGAGGGAATCCCTGCCTATGACGTCAGATCCCTCCTGGACTCCAGACGTCGTTGGGATCGGCTCCAGTACCTGGTGGACTGGGAGGGGAACGGTCCAGAGGAGTGGTGTTGGGCTCCGGTGGACGACATTCTAGATCCCAACATCATCCGAGATTTCCACCTTCGCCGTCCGGACCGGCCCGCTCCTCGCCCCCGGGGCCATCCCCCTGGCCAGCGTCGTCCTGCGGCTGGGGCCGCGTGTCAGGGGTGGATACTGTCACATCTACTCCCGCTCCCCAGCTCCGGTGCTCGACATCATTGGTTTACTAACCACCGGTCCGGGCAACCCATCCTTAGGCACACCTGGACTTCATTACTACCCTGATTACTCCCCCTTTATCTGGCACTCCCTAGCATTACTCTTCAGGCAGTACTGGTTCTGTCTTGTTTTGTATCGCTCTATGTTCTTTATTATTAAACTCACCAACTGCACCTGCTTCCTGACTCTCAGAGTCATTGTTACATCAGGCTGTAACAGAACAAAATGTCGAATAAGTCAAGGGGTATGAATACTTTCTGAAGACACTGTAAATGATGAAGTGTGATGGATTAAAGCTTTGGATTACTTTAAATGAAGTTATGGGTAGAAAACTCATTCAACCCTATCTTTCATTGAATCAAATGGCTCATTTTCACAAAACGTTTTGATGTTGCTAATTATTTAAATGGCAATTTCATTGGCAAAGTGGGCAAACTCAGGCATGAAATGCCAACAACAAACTGTGAGCTGTCACATTCATGCATAAAATACCTAATAAAGAAAGAAAAGCATTGTAATTTTGAATTGTGTAGTTAGTGTGGGAGAGGTGGGGAAATTATTGTTGTCCATTAATAAAGAGTGTGGGAGAGGTTTTTTTTTTGCTCACCGTTCTTGTGATCATTTTGATCCCACGGGGTGAGATCTTGCGTGGAGCTTCAGATCGAGGGAGATTATCAGTGGTCTTGTATGTCTTCCATTTCCTAATAATTGCTCCCACAGTTGATTTCTTCAAACCAAGCTGCTTACCTATTGCAGATTCAGTCTTCCCAGCCTGGTGCAGGTCTACAATTTTGTTTCTGGTGTCCTTTGACAGCTCTTTGGTCTTGGCCATAGTGGAGTTTGGAGTGTGACTGTTTGAGGTTGTGGACAGGTGTCTTTTATACTGATAACAAGTTCAAACAGGTGCCATTAATACAGGTAACGAGTGGAGGACAGAGGAGCCTCTTAAAGAAGAAGTTACAGATCTGTGAGAGCCAGAAATCTTGCTTGTTTGTAGGTGACCAAATACTTATTTTCCACCATAATTTGCAAATAAATTCATTAAAAATCCTACAATGTGATTTTCTGGAGAAAATAAATTCTCAATTTGTCTGTCATAGTACGTGTACCTATGATGAAAATTACAGGCCTCTCTCATCATTTTAAGTGGGAGAACTTGCACAATTGGTGGCTGACTAAATACTTTTTTCCCCCACTGTATCATGAGTAAGTATATCATTTGTATCTATTATTTGTTATTTGCAAACTTTGCCATGAAATGAGCAGCAGCAGTACAGAAGCATCGCTAGACTGGCACAATAAAATAGCACATTCCTCACTTGCTAGATGCGCAATTAAAGGGCCAGACGTGCAATTAAAGGAGAATTACACAAAGAAATCCAAATTTGTTTGTTTTCTTCCAGACCAACAAAGAGAGAAAATAATCACTGATTTTACAGGGCCCGCCTTAAAGTTGTTTATTAACCATTATTTTACCTGGTACATTGACAGAAAACATAGTGAGCTACTTTCTCTTGTACACTAAGGACCCGGGAAAGAGTTGCAGGGGAGAGGAGAAGAGAAGACCGTGCCTATTTGAAAGCTAGTCAAAAATGTGTAGCTCGCAACATCTTAGAATTTTTTGAAGTAGCTCTGATGCTAGAAAAGATTGGAGACCCCTGGTATAGAACCATAGTTACATGGAACGCCCTTCCATCACAAAAGACCCAAGCAATCAGCAAAATCAGCTTTAAAAAACAAATAAAACAACCTCTCACGGCTCAGGGGTTCTCAAACTGTTTGACCCCTTTTGTGACAGCAAATTCATCAGGGACCCCCTCATAACTTCAGTGAGATAAAAATAGCATACAAGGAGTTTTACTATGACTTCGACAGTGCATGGCCAAACGAACCAAGTCTCAGGCCCTGGGAAATAACATTTTAAAGGCCCACCTCTTGGAATCGGAGTGAAGATTTAGCCATTTTCAAGCTAATTTCCTGCAATTCTACACGCCTCTGTTTTGGTAAAAAGGGGTTGGGCCAAGAGAAACGAACCACTCTCAAATTCATAGACAGAGCTATGGATGCAAGGACTGACCATCCATGATATCAACATTATAGTTTTAACAATGTGTTGATGCTATGCAGTGTTTGTTTACATTTACATTGCTTACAAACATTGGAGTAAAACAAGCTTATATTTTGGGTTCTGATGGGGGTACGACAGTTGAACTAAACTCATGAGGCATTTATAAATGATATTCTTCAAGAATCAATGGGTATATCATGGCATTCCATACCAAAAATGGATGTAGCAAAAAAGGATTGTAGCTTGAAATTACATTGAATTTACAGTACCAGTCAAAAGTTTGGACAAACCTACTCATTCCAGGGTTTTCTTTAATTTTACTATTTTCTACATTGTAGAATAATAGTGAAGACATCAAAACTATGAAATAACACATATGGAATCATGTAGTAACCAAAAAAGTGTTAAACAAATCAAAATATATTTTATATTTCAGATCTCAGATTTTTAAAATAGCCACCCTTTGCCTTGATGACAGCTTTGCACACTCTTTGCATTCTCTCAACCAGCTTCACCTGGAATGCTTTTCCAACAGTCTTGAAGGAGGTCCCACATATGCTGAGCATTTGTTGGCTGCTTTTCCTTCACTCTGCGGCCCGACTCATCACAAATCATCTCAATTGGGTTGAGGTCGGGGGATTGTGGCGGCCAGGTCATTTGATGCAGCACTCCATCATTCTACTTATTGGTAAAATAGCCCTTACACAGCCTGGAGGTGTTTCGGGTCATTGTCCTGTTGAAAAACAAATGATAGTCGCACTCAGCCCAAACCAGATGCGATGGCGTATCTCTGCAGAATGCTGTGGTAGCCATGCTGGTTAAGTGAGCCTTGAATTCTAAATAAATCACAGACAGTGTCACCAGCAAAGCACCCCCACACCATAACACCTCCTCCTCCATGCTTTAGATGGGAACTACACATGCGGAGATCATCCGTTCACCCACACCGTATCTCACAAAGTCACAGCGTTTGGAACCAAAAATCTCAAATTTGGACTCCAAAGCAAAGGGCACATTTCCACCGGTCTAATGTCCATTGCTTGTGTTTCTTGGCCCAAGCAAGTCTCTTCTTATTATTGGTGTCCTTTAGTAGTGTTTTCTTTGCAGCAATTCATATAAAGTCAAATACAATTTTTTGGTCACATACACGTGTTTAGCAGATGTTATTGCGGGTGTAGCGAAATGCTTGTGCTTCTAGCTCCGACAGTGCAGTAATATCTAACAAGGAATATCTAACAATTTCAAAACATATACCCAATACACACAAATCTAAGTAAGGAATGAACTAAGAATACACTACCGTTCAAAAGTTTGGGGTCACTTAGAAAAGTGTCACGACTTCCTCCGAAGCTGCCTCCTCTCCTTTTATTTTTTTATTTTATTTTTTATTTCACCTTTATTTAACCAGGTAAGCCAGTTGAGAACAAGTTCTCATTTACAACTGCGACCTGGCCAAGATAAAGCAAAGCAGTGCGATAAAAACAACAACACAGAGTTACATATGGGGTAAAACAAAACAAAGTAAAAAATACAACAGAAATAAATATATATACAGTGTGTGCAAATGTAGCAAGTTAAATCAAATCAAATCAAATCAAATTCTATTGGTCACATGCGCCGAATACAACAGGTGCAGACATCACAGTGAAATGCTTACTTACAGCCCTTAACCAACAGTGCATTTATTTTTTACAAAAAAAGTAAAAATAAAACAACAACAAAAAAAGTGTTGAGAGAAAAATGAGCAGAAGTAAAATAAAGTGACAGTAGGGAGGCTATACAGGGGGGTACCGTTGCAGAGTCAATGTGCGGGGGCACCGGCTAGTTGAGGTAGTTGAGGTAATATGTACATGTGGGTAGAGTTAAAGTGACTATGCATAAATAATTAACAGAGTAGCAGCAGCGTAAAAAGGATGGGGTGGGGGGGCAGTGCAAATAGTCCGGGTAGCCATGATTAGCTGTTCAGGAGTCTTATGGCTTGGGGGTAGAAGCTGTTGAGAAGTCTTTTGGACCTAGACTTGGCACTCCGGTACCGCTTGCCGTGCGGTAGCAGAGAGAACAGTCTATGACTAGGGTGGCTGGAGTCTTTGACAATTTTGAGGGCCTTCCTCTGACATCGCCTGGTATAGAGGTCCTGGATGGCAGGAAGCTTGGCCCCAGTGATGTACTGGGCCGTACGCACTACCCTCTGTAGTGCCTTGCGGTCGGAGGCCAAGCAGTTGCCATACCAGGCGGTGATGCAACCAGTCAGGATGCTCTCGATGGTGCAGCTGTAGAATTTTTTGAGGATCTGAGGACCCATGCCAAATCTTTTCAGTCTCCTGAGGGGGAATAGGCTTTGTCGTGCCCTCTTCACGACTGTCTTGGTGTGTTTGGACCATGATAGTTCGTTGGTGATGTGGACACCAAGGAACTTGAAGCTCTCAACCTGTTCCACTACAGCCCCGTCGATGAGTTATGGTCAATAAAAATAAAGATAGCTGATGCTCCAGATACTCAACTAGTCTCAAGAAGGCCAGTTTTATTGCTACTTTAATCAGCACAACAGATTTCAGCTGTGCTAACATAATTGCAAAATGGTTTTCTAATGCTCAATTAGCCTTTAAAATGATAAACTTGGATTAGCAAACACAACGTGCCATTGGAACACAGGCTGATAATGGACCTCTGTACGCCTATGTAGATATTCCATTAAAAATCTGCCGTTTCCAGCTACAATAGCCATTTACAACATTAACAATGTCTACACTGTATTTCTGATCAATTTGATGCTATTTTAATGGACAGAAAACTGCTTTTCTTTCGAAAACATTTCTAAGTGACCCCAAACTTTTGAACGGTAGTGTATATACATATATGGACGAGCGATGTCAGAGCAGCATGGACTAAGATACAGTAGAACAGTATAGAATACAGTATATACATATGAGATGAGTAATGCAAGATATGTAAACATTATTAAAGTGGCTAGTGTTCCATTTCTTAAAGTGGCCAGTGATTTCTAGTCTATGTCTATAGGCAGCAGCCTTTAATGTGCTAGTGATGGCTGTTTAACAGTCTGAAGGCCTTGAGATAGAAACTGTTTTTCAGTCTGTCACACACACGCACATGCATGCCACTTCTTTCATTGGAGAGTAGATAAGACATATGAGATAATACATCACTATTTATATTTCATGATAATAAATACATTTGTTGTTGTATAATAAATAGCCAAGCCTTTTTGTGAAATAGCACAAAGGTCTTTACACTCCCTTCATACTCTCAATATTATGTTTGTCCCAAATGGCACCCTAGTCTCTATATAGTACACTACTTTTGAGCAGGGCTGTCTCTGCCTCCCTCCCTCCTCCCCTCTCTTGTTTCCCTCAGCTAGATAGTGCTGGTGTTTCTAAATAATCCAGTAGGTTGCAGCACAAGTAAGGCGTGGCCTTACATTTACCCTGCAATTAGACATTATGACCAGCAGAGATCAGCGTACTCAAACTTTTGACATAGTCCTACAGCTGCACAACAAGCATTATTGTAGCTTCAACAATGCAATCATATCACATTAAGATAAAGATAACTTTATCGGTGAATTGCACACAAGGTCCAACAGAAATGTGACTTCTGCTTTTAACCCAACCCCCTTCGAAATACACATACATACACATAATATTGGAGGGGGGGTATGGATGTGGGAAGACCCGCGAGCAACAATGGCCCCTCATGATGAGTTCAGATTTTTTTTGTGGCCCCTACCCCATCAAAGTTGCCCATCCCTCGCTTAGCTAGAGATAGGCCTATCTCTACAGTTATCTATAATTTTGATATCAAACTTCAATCATTTGGAGAGGGGAAGGGATCTTATTTTCCGTTTAACTTATTTAAGCAGCACATTCTTTCTTCTGCAACTTCTTTTGTTAATCAAAATGTTTGGAGCGCACTTCTAGTGGGCCACAAAGTAAGTACAGTGTCACGTCACTGAAAATGTGGGACGCTTCATCTTGCACCTTCATTACGCCTGTGCAGACTAATCTCCGTACACCTTCGACAGCGATTTCTGGGCACGGTATTCAAATTGTAGCTAGATAGCTACGTAAGCTAATATTGATCTAAACAGTCTAGCTATGTACAAATTAAAATGTATTCAATATAGTAACCTGATAATAGTTGTTGCCTGAGTTTTGGCACTTTAGGTAGCTAAATTAGCTGGTTAGTTTAGCTAGTTCCGCCTTCAGTTGTGTGATTGAACGACGTAGCTAGCTAACAAGATATTTAAAGTCGAGTGACCCAGCTTTTGGAGCAATATTTCAAAGGTAAGTGCAGCTAGCTATTATATCTTATTTCTCAAGATACACAACTGTGTCAGTGAGAATGTAAATTATTGTGTTCATTTTTAGGTCAGGAAAGTTGTAACTGGTTAGCGAATAGCTAGCTACAGTAGTGATGAATTAGCCAGAACTCTGAAAACTAGCCACCTGTTGCTAGCTAGCTATTTTGCTTGTAAGCTCCAGTACTGTACTGTAACTCATCTATCATATCACATCACTTTTTGGTATCAATAAGCTAGCTAGATTTGTCAATAACGTTATAATTAAAAGTACATCTTTATCTGTTTGAGTAAATGTTCCTATTTTAGTTAACCATCTAGCTAGCTGATAAGCTAGTGCAACTAGCTAGCTATCCAGGCAGGTCAAGTCAGGTGCAGTGCACAACCCCATTTTCCATAAGTCGTTTGGCTATTCTTTTGTGCCACTATAACGTTAATGACATAGTAGTTAGTCGGCAAAATGTTGGTTAAATTGATGGTAAGTTATTTAGTTGGCACATTAGTTATTGCTGTTTGGTGATACACAGCCAGTGCCCTGCTGGTTTGGCCCCATGCAATGCCAAGTGCCAGAACAACAATATTGTGTACATAATTAAAGGTAATTGAAGTAGACTTGACTTTTCCCACAATTTCAGACTACATCTGTATGACATCAAATAGGCCTAAAAGCAGTTCAGCAGACACACACACAAAAGTACCAGCAAGGCATTTTTAAGTAGGCTAGATCTATTTTGTCTAGTACAGTCATCAGTTGGATTGTTTTCAGGACATTGTGTGTCATCGTATCAGCAGGTCAGCAAAAAACCCTGTAGATAGACCCATACAGTAACCTTGCTTCATCCAGCAACGAGCCATTGTTTACAGATGTCTCGTTGCGGAAGCTTCTGTAGCCTGGCATCCTTGATCAACCAAACCTGAACTATTGTCCCGCCTAGCTACCTTAAGATGAATGCACTAACTGTAAGTCGCTCTGGATAAGAGTATCTGCTAAATTACTAAAATGTAAATGTCGGGTTGAATGTGTCCTTTACTATCACATAAGTGTTTAAAAACCGTTTTTATCCAGGGTCACCTGTAGAGATTACGTGGTAGCTTACTTTCACGTCACTGTGTGGTCTGGAATGGACTACAATGGCAGCCCACATGCGGAAAATGGGTTTCATTAGTTCAGTTTCATCTCTCTGGTTTCATTGTGTGTAACTATGTAAATCATGTTACTGCACATTTATTTTCCACTCATTTAGAGAGTAGAGGAGCAAATACTTCTCAGGCATTCCATTGCATTCCTTTTCTGCTTGTTCCAACAAGTGTACATTGCCTTTAGTGCTGACTGGATGTGGTAAAAAGCTCTGTAGAATAGGAGACCTCAGGGTTTATCTGATTTGCCAGGTTCTTCTAGAGAGAAGACGAAAGAGAAGGATTGTTTTTCTATGGTTTTATCAGATTGTTGGTTGTTTTAAAGGTAAGGCTTTGTTTCTATAGGCTGCTTTAACACTTCACTGCAGAAGGTGATGGAAATCTGTAGTCTGGGTTCAAGTCCATGGTTTTAGGGAGGAGATTGGAATGTAATTTTTCTGAACAGAAAATTATGGATTTCTTCACTTTCCAATTCAGTGCATGTCATCACATCTAGGCTACCCGGTAATATGCTTTATTTAGTTAATTAGGGCCTATTTGTTTGAAATGGAAAGTGAATGATATGTGGTTAAATATTGTTTCAGACCTATAATGGTTATTGCACTGCTGTCAGTAGGCTATATGAATAAATTAGACCAAGGGCTAAACCCCCCCCCAGTGCTGCAGAATTAACTTGTGCCCACCCAGCTCTTCCAAGATCTTCCCAGCCTTGCGGCATGATGCTTTACTCTGCTCAAGGAACAAGCCGTTAATCAGATGTCAGGGAGTACAGAACAGGCTACACTGGTTGTCGCTCTCTACAATATTTATAAAAGCTATCAAACAATTAAAGTGGAGAGCAGCTGATTTAGCACCAGAAGGCATTTTTTGGCTGATGCAGGTGTTATATCGCATCAGTTATTGCCCTCCTACATTTCAGTTTGAGAAGTTACTTTTCAAATGCCAAGTACCGGTGTCATTACTAATCTATAGCCTAATAAGTAATACATTAATAATTTGTTGGGTGCCTATATTTGGCCTATCTCACATGTACAAGTGTGTATTAATACGCATGTGTGAATTGGAAATGTGTTTTTTGCTTATCCAACTCCCCCTTAGACACCCTTGGAGAGTGGGGTCACGGCCAGGGTCTGGCATTATCAACGGCGACCCTGAAACAATTATGGTTAGTTACCTTGCTCAAGGGCACATCAACAGATTCTTCACCTTGTCAGCTCAGGGATTCGAACTAGCGACCTTTCATTAACTGGCCCAGTGCTCTAACTGCTAGGCTAGGTGTGTATGTAATTGGCACAGTCAAGGAAGCATCCAAACCGTCACACACGCTTTCATTTCAATGAAAGTACATACAATACTCATACCTTACCAAACCTGGAAATATGGCTTCCTTCATCTGTGTTACTTTATTCCTTTCTGTGTCATGTTCTGGTTTCCTGATACAAGAGAGAGGCCATAGGACTCTAAAACAGTCACTTATGTATGCAAACAACCTAAACATACCAGTAAGCGCAGAGAAACATGTCGTCACCTGCTCTGCTCGCTTACCCTGTGAAGCGATGTAAAATGGCAGTAGACAAAGGTGTGTGCGTGTAACTATGTGTTGTTTGTTCAAGTGTTCAGGCCAGGACCTGTTGTGGTGTATTATGGAGCCCCCCCCTTTGCACTCAGAATAGCCTCAATTCGTCGGGGCATGGACTCTACAAGGTGTCGTAAGCATTCCACAGGGATGCTGGCCCATGTTGACCTCAATGCTTCCCACAGTTGTCAAGTTGGCTGGATGTCCTTTGGGTGGTGGACCATTCTTGATACACACAGGAAACTGTTGAGTGTGAAAAACCCAGCAGCGTTGCAGTTCTTCACACAAATCGGTGCGCCTGGCACGTACTACCATAACCTGTTCAAAGGCACTTCAATATTTTGTCTTGCCCATTCACCCTCTGAATGACACACATACACAATCCATGTCTCAATTGTCCCAAGGCTTAGAAATCCTTCTTTAACCTGTCTCCTCCCCTTCATCTACACTGATTTTGAAGTGGATTTAACAATTGGCATCAATAAGGGATCATAGCGTTCTCCTGGATTCACCTGGTCAGTCTATGTCATGGAAAGAGCAGGTGTTCTTAATGTTTTGTACACTCCGTTTACATGTAGGCCTACAAATAAATAGCCTATTGATTATGCCATTCAGTATAAGAAAAGCAGAATAACCAGGGCCAGGAAGTCACTTGGCAGGTTCTGTCTAGTTCCACCAAGTGCCTGATGATCCGGCTGCCCTGGCTGGCAGTGGGGATTAGTTGGGCTAATTTAAGTGGCGTACAGACGGACACTGCTACAGCTACTGCTGAGAGGAATGACATCGTGTGTCTGTGTACACTACAGTAACACTGGACTAGTCGCCAAACCGGTTAGACAGAGAAAAGCTGACCAGGTGTGAGATTGCTGCTGCTGAAACAGGACAACCTATTAGTTTGTGACTGTTCTATTAGTTAGTTATTTCTCCAATGTGCAGCAGCTAAATGAGTGTGTAGGTTAAGCAGTTCAAGCGGTGTGTTTTTCATGTCACTTTTCATGATCAGGGCTGTGACTGTAATTGAATAACCGTGTAACTGACGGTTATGGATGAAGACTGCCATTAACATTAAATAACTGTTTAAATAGGCCTACATTTTTTTTTTTTGTATTAACTTTATTTTCATGTAGATATACCTAATAGTGGGATTGTTCACTAATGATTTATAAGCAATTGTTATGCTAACTTAAACTGTTTACATCTCCTCTTTCCAACTGTCGTTTGATGCTCGAGCAGCTAATCCGCTAGATGCGCATGGGTGTAGAAGCGCTAGCCTATAGGATGTGTGGACTTTTTTTTAATACAATGCACATTTTCATTGCTTGCTAGTAAATAAATCGGTCTTCTTTTAAAACAGGTTGGATGTGTCTGACTATTCATGAATTATTCAACAGCAGTCGACAAGGTTGTTCTGGCTCTGAGGCCAATAATGTGCTAATGTTGTGTCAAATGGACAATGCGTCAATCCTATCCAACCTGGCATGGTATAATTTGATACGGAACCTTTTCATAATTTATAGACTAATCAACGCTGATAAATAGGCTATTTACATGTTGTGTGTATTTGTTTCTATTTTAAAGATACTATCGCATAGCTGTCTCTCTCCCCTTCATACTTTCCTTGTCAATTCATTATCATATAGCCTACTTTCGGAAAGCCTAAGGTAGGCCTAGGTTTTTTAATACTTTTTAAGGAAATGAGAAATATTTGCTCTTGTCAGACATATGCTGGTGGCTTTGATTGACAGGTCCTTTTACAGGAGTGTGTGTGTGAGAGTTTGCTGATTCTCACTCTAGGCCTAATGTCCATTCAGAAAGTTTCCTAAAGTAGCCTGTCTGACTATCTCTTTAATAAGAATCAAACGCACCCTTCATGATTTAATCTAGCAAAAGGCCTATTTTCAGAAAAGGCCCTTTCTTCATCAATTTTGTTATTTTCGTCCGAATAATTAGGAAGAAAAAACAAATACGAGCACTTCTTTTTTTATTACCCAGTTCACACCAGTTGCGAAATATCGTCCTGCCACAATCCGTCAATTATTTATTCGGAACAGGTTAGATTTTTGCGTCTTTTCGCATGCGAAAATAAGCTGTTGGCCAATAGAAATTATCTGAGACACTGCCACTGACAGGCCGAGCACTGCCACTGACAGGTCTGTGGGTTTGTTGTGTGAATTTAAATAATTTATCTCTGCTTGTTTGTTTTTTTACATTTGCAATGCATCAGTGCAGCAAGGTATCAATTTAGCCAATGTGATCATATTACACCAGTGCTAGGCTACACGTCGCTCTCACCATTCAAGCTTCCCCACCAGTTCATTGCCAACGCTGTAGCCTATTTTATAGACATTCAGCAAGCAAGAGGTTTGATCGATGCTTCTCTCCTCGAATAGGCCTAGGTCTATTAGTTTAAAAACTTTTTTTGAAATAAGTTTCAAACTACAGTACCAGTCAAAGTTTAGACACACCTACTCATTCAAGGGTTTTTCTTTATTTTTTAAACTATTTTTTACATTGTAGAATAATAGTGAAGACATCAAAACTATGAAATAACACATATGGAATCAAAAAGGTGTTGACCAAATCAAAATATATTTTATATTTGAGGTTCTTCAAATAGCCACCCTTTGCCTTGATGACAGCTTTGCACACTCTTGACATTCACTCAACCAGCTTCACCTGGAATGGTTTTCCAACAATCTTGAAGGACTTCCCACATATGCTGAGCACTTTTTTCCTTCACTCTGCTGTCCGACTCATCCCAAACCATCTCAATTGGGTTGAGGTCGGGGGATTGTGGAGGCCAGGTCATCTGATGCAGCACTCAACACTCTCCTTCTTGGTAAAATAGCCCTTACACAGCCTGGAGGTGTGTTGGGTCATTGTCCTGTTGAAAAAAAAATGATAGTCCCACTAAGCCCAAACCAGATGGGATGGTGCATCGCTGCAGAATGCTGTGGTAGCCATGCAGGTTAAGTGTCACCAGCAAAGCACCCCCACACCATAACACCTCCTCCATGCTTTACGGTGGGAACTACACATGCGGAGATCATCCGTTCACCCATGCCGCGGCTCACAAAGACACAGCGGTTTGAACCAAAAACTCAAATTTAGACTCCAGACCAAAGGACACATTTCCACCAGTCTAATGTCCATTGCTCGTGATTCTTGGCCCAAGCAGGTATTTTCTTCTTATTGGTGTTCTTTAGTAGTGGTTTCTTTGCAGCAATTCGACCACGAAGGCCTGATTCACACAGTCCCCTCTGAACAGTTGATGTTGATGTGTCTGTTACTTGAACTCTGTGAAGCATTTATTTAGGCTGCAATTTCTGAGGCTGGTAACTCTAATGAACTCATCCTCTGCAGCAGAGTTAACTCTGGGTCTTCCATTCCTGTGGCGGTCTTCATGAGAGCCAGTTTCATCATAGCGCTTGATGGTTTTTGCGACTGCACTTGAAGAAATGTTCTGGATTGACTGACCTTCATGTCGTAAACTCCTGAGTGGCGCAGTGGTCTAAGGCACTGCATCGCAGTGCTAACTGTGCCACTAGAGATCCTGGTTCGAATCCAGGCTCTGTCGCCGCCGGCCGCGACCGGGAGACTCATGGGTGGCGCACAATTGGCCCAGCGTCGTCCAGGGTAGGGGAGGGAATGGCCGGCAGGGATGTAGCTCAGTTGATAGAGCATGGCGTTTGCAACGCCAGGGTTGTGGGTTCGATTCCCACGGGGGGCCAGTATAAAAAAAATATGTATTCACTAACTGTAAGTCGCTCTGGATAAGAGCGTCTGCTAAATGACTAAAATGTAAAATGTAAATGTAAAGTAATTATGGACTGTTGTTTCTCTTTGCTTATTTGAGCTGTTCTTGCCATAATATGGACTTGGTCTTTTACCAAATAAGGCTATCTTCTGTATACCCCTACCCCCTACCTTGTCACAACACAACTGATTGGCTCAAATGCATTAAGAAGGAAAGAAATTCCACAAATTAACTTTTAAGAAAGCACACCTGTTAATTTAAATGCATTCCAGGTGTCTACCTCATGAAGCTGGTTAAGAGTATGCCAAGAGTGTGCAAAGCTGTCATCAAGGCAAGGGGTGGCTATTTGAAGAATCTCAAATATAAAATATATTTTGATTTGTTTAACATGTTTTTGGTTACTACATGATTCCATTTGTTATTTCATAGTTTTGATGTATTCACTATTATTCTACAATGTAAACCATTTTTAATAAAGAAAAACCCTTGAATGAGTAGGTGTGTCCAAACTTTTGACTGGTAGTGTATATTGCTGGTCATTGTCTATATATAAGCTACTCGTTCAAGAGCTAGAGTGAGAGGGAAGCGAGAGGCCAGTGGATTTGCCAGCAGAGATGCGTGATTTGTGCAAGAATGGAACAGTGAAGAAGACAGAAAGATGTGTAAGTTAAGTTAATTAATATATTAATGCATCATTCATATAGCCTATATATTATAGGCCTGCAAAAGTTAATCTAGGTGACCACCTGTGCTATAGGCAGATTCTAACAGACATACTGTCTTTTGATACCCTACCAAAAGGATTTGAAGCTAAGGTTAGGTTTTTTAAATGTTTTTGGGAAAGGACAAATGTGATTTGCTTATGTGTCTGAGTGAGATGCGTTGTAGGCAGCTTTGATTGATTGGTCTTTTTTAGGTGGGTGGGTGTGTGTATGAGTTCACTAATTCTCTATGTCCATTCAGAAAGTTTCCTAAAATAGGCCTGTCTGGACTTCATCTCTTTAATCAGATGGAAGAAAAAAATAATCTGTCTTGTTGCAGGGTCAGCATATGTGCAAGGAATGATGACAGGTGCCAATTTTGCGCTTCCTCTCCTGTTAAATGGGATGCAACGGAATGAAACGTAGCCAAGTGCCTTTAATGATTCATCCTATAGGATGCATAGCCTATATCCTAATATTTTCAGTAGCATATTATTTTTCCATTAGTATACGATTTTTCTCTCATTACTGTATCCTCTGGCCTCTGAACAACATATTGCCACAGAAAATGACCTCAGCAGCATTGGTGACATTATCCGAATTGTTCAGAGGGAAAGACTTGATGATAATGGTTTATTGCGTCAATTGGAATCAGTATTTTTTAGGAATTCCTCTCCAATCGGACATTTCATAATTCGTATGCTAGACTAATATTTTGATGTAATAACGTTAATAATAATAATGAAATGCTACTGATAATAACGAAGTGTAATGGTAATAGTGAAGTTGCAGAGAAAAGCCACGTGTTTCTTTTGAGTGTGATGTGCGCCAACCCCCCCCCCCCCCCCCCCCCCCCCTCCCCCCAATTACCGTAACCTCAAATTCCAAGACCGTCACAGCCCTAGTCATGATGTGTCTGGATGTATTAGTCCCTAGTGACCGTCCCTGTCCTTCTCCTTGGCAGAGATATTGATCTGTGTCCCAGAGCACATAAGCCCTGTGTTGTCAGCACTCTGTAGTAAAGTACAACGCTCTACAAATCTGCAGTAATAGTCGCACCTCAACAGTCTGTCAGGCTGTTTTCCATGAGGGGTATGTTTTGTTTGACCTAGACTGACTTTGTTTTCTCTCTTTATAGACAGACACTATTTGGCTCCAATCACAGGAATCCCAGCTGCTACTACTGACTGGGGACGTTACAAGGCCAATGGTCTTCTGAAGTGAGTAAGTTACCTAGCTGTTGGCCCAGAACTGGCTCTACTCAGTCCAATTCATGCTCACTGGGCACTTTGCCAGGGTTGGTAACTTCTGATTGATATGTAGGTCAAATACTTGACTTCCTGTTTGAGCTCTGGTCCACGTTCACAAGGCAAATGTTGACAAATGTTGCAGATAGAAATGGCATAAATAGAGCCGACATGAGTCCTTATTCTACATTTCAGAGAGGCATGTTTGTTCTACATAACATATTTCTATTTGGACGTTCCACAACATTGCACCAAGCTGAACGCAGCCCTGCCTTTTTTCTGCTCAGGTTAGTCACATGGGCAGCAGGGAGGGATTCCATTTGTTTTGGTAAGGGACTACTACATTCCAAAGTGCAGCAACGGGCCGATACTGTACCTACCACTAACTGCCCCGCCCATTTCCTGCCACGACAGACCAGGGCTGCACCTCACAATCAAATCACAAACTGGGTGACCACAGCATTCTGTGTTGCTGTGGTGACCGTTCAACTCAGTAGCGATCGGCCGTTTGTGGTGAACAACTTTGTCAGATTCTGATCCAGCCCTGGGTCTGGGTGCGTCTGCCTCAACGAACAAACACTCCCACTGACTGTCTCTCTCTCAGTTCAAAGAGCAGCTCTGAGCCTCCCTGCATACCCACTAAAGCTGTCCTTAGGTGTGATTACAGGAAAGGTACCTGATCGCTTGAAGAGGTGAATGTTCCTGCGGGCCACATACACAGACAGTAGGCTTCCATTTAATGCAATAAATAACTGGCTGCACTTGTCCTGTCCCATCGTCCAGAATAGAAAAGAAAATAACTAACTAGTGTTTTGTTATACATTGTTTGCATCATGTAGAAGGCTATAGCTTAGTAGTAAAGAAGCTAGGGCTGTCCCCGAAAAAAGTGATCTTCGTTGACTGAGAGTAATCTGTTCTTTTGACCAATCGATTGATGGAAATTTAAAAACGTGTATTTTAACATATCTATCTATTTGTTTTTATATACAGTGGGGGAAAAAAGTATTTAGTCAGCCACCAATTGTGCAAGTTCTCCCACTTAAAAAGATGAGAGGCCTGTAATTTTCATCATAGGTACACGTCAACTATGACAGACAAAATGAGGAAAAAAAATCCAGAAAATAATATAATAATAAAATCACATTGTAGGATTTTTTATCAATTTATTTGCAAATTATGGTGGAAAATTCTTACCTGTAACAAGCTCCCTTTAAGAGTGTGCTCCTAATCTCAGCTCGTTACCTGTATAAAAGACACCTGGGAGCCAGAAATCTTTCTGATTGAGAGGGGGTCAAATACTTATTTCCGTCATTAAAAATGCAAATCAATTTATAACATTTTGACATGTGTTTTTCTTGATTTTTTTGTTGTTATTCTGTCTCTCACTGTTCAAATAAACCTACCATTAAAATTATAGACTGATCATTTCTTTGTCAGTGGGCAAACGTACAAAATCAGCAGGGGATCAAATACTTTTTTCCCTCACTGTATATACACCTGTTCTGAAAGGCCCCAGGGTCTGCAACACCACTAAGTAAGGGGCACAACCAATCAAGCGGCACCATGAAGACCAAGGAGCTCTCCAAACAGGTCAGGGACAAAGTTGTGGAGAAGTACAGATCAGGGTTGGGTTATAAAAAATTATCCGAAACTTTTAACATCCCACGGAGCACCATTTTAAAATCCATTATTAAAAAATGGAAAGAAAATGGCACCACAACAAACCTGCCAAGAGAGGGCCACCCACCAAAACTCACGGACCAGGCAAGGAGGGCATTAATCAGAGAGGCAACAGAGACCAAAGATAACCCTGAAGGAGCTGCAAAGCTCCACAGCTGAGATTGGAGTATCTGTCCATAGGACCACTTTAAGCCGTACACTCCACAGAAGTGGGCTTTACGGAAGAGTGGCCAGAAAAAAGCCATTGCTTGAAGAAAAAAATGGTGTTTGCCAAAAGGCATGTGGGAGACTCCCCAAACATATGGAAGAAGGTACTCTGGTCAGATGAGACTAAAATTGAGCTTTTTGGCCATCAAGGAAAACACTATGTCTGGCGCAAACCCAACACCTCTCATCACCCCTAGAACACCATCCCCACAATGAAGCATGGTGGTGGCAGCATCATGCTGTGGTAGGGACTGGGAAACTGGTCAGAATTGAAGGAATGATGGATGGCGCTAAATACAGGGAAATTCTTGAGGGAAACCTGTTTCAGTCTTCCAGAGATTTGAGACTGGAACAGAGGTTCACCTTCCAGCAGGACAATGACCTTAAGCATACTGCTAAAGCAACACTTGAGTGGTTTAAGGGGAAACATTTAAATGTCTTGGAATGGCCTAGTCAAAGCCCAGACCTCAATCCAATTGAGAATCTGTGGTATGACTTAAAGATTGCTGTACACCAGCGGAACCCATCCAACTTGAAGGAGCTGGAGCAGTTTTGCCTTGAAGAATTGGCAAAATCCCAGTGGCTAGATGTGCCAAGCTTATAGAGACATACCCCAAGAAACTTGCAGCTGTAATTGCTGCAAAAGGTGGCTCTACAAAGTATTGACTTTGGGGGGGTGAATAGTTATGCACGCTCAAGTTTTCTGTTTTTTTGTTTTATTTCTTGTTTGTTTCACCCCAAAAAAGATGTATCTTCAAATTGGTAGGCATTTTGTGTAAATCAAATGATACAAACCCCCCAAAAAATCTAATTTAATTCTAGGTTATAAGGCAACAAAATAGGAAAAATGCCAAGGGTGGTGAATGCTTTCGGAAGGCACTGTACAATTTCAGTAGCACATGCCTTAGAGTGATGTTCTGTGCCATCCTCACGGCTTCCTCCAATGGATTAGTCCACTCAGACAGGTGTGAATCAGATGGGTGTCTTGTGCACCATAAAAAATGTAATGAAAACATTTGTGACTGACTGCTCGACTAAAGAAATCTTGGTCGACCAACATCCTATCGACCAAACAATCGACCAGTTGACTAAATGGGGTCAGCCCTAAAAGAAACCCTACGTGATATTGCCTCCACACATGTTGCTGTTAATAACCAGAACTTGTGCAGCTGGTACTGTGGTTGTAGTTGATAGTACTGTGGTTGTAAATTAGCTGGTTGTAATTGGCTAACACGCATTGATGACCTGTGACGCAACCCTGCTTGGATCTGTTCCCTAAAAGCTTACCTTGAACACATCAGGAAGACTGGGCAATAGATAAGTCAGCCACTGAATGCTTTTGGCTGTGTTAGCAAATAAAAAAAATTAAAAATACCAGATAGACATTCACATGATACTGGTTCATTCCTCCATCACCTGGGTCTCTTTCATATGGCCACAAACTTCATATCTGGCTCAGACAAAGTAATTGCTTGTTAGCGACAGGTGTTTACATTTGCCAGTGTAATGAAATTCGTTTTTGGCTTGGCCCAGCTTCACCTGCCTGGCTCATGGCTAGGCTGATTAATGCACAATTATGTCACAGCTGCTGGCTCAGGCTGGTCTTTTAGAAGTCCTCTTTCACTTCCATCTGCTCTCTGACTCAGTGTAAATTATCAATATGAGTCTGGAAAAGCTTGTGGCCTGGAACACTCTACATCAATTTGCTACTGTCCTAAATGAATATGGTGTGTGTGAAGGCGAGAGATTGATTTCTAAGCTCCATATATATATATATTAGAGACTCAAACCGTTTTGAATATGGGTCTAAAGCTATTAATTTTACAGTAACTAAACTGCTTCTTCCTGGCTCTAAGGCCTGTCGGGTGTCTGTTGGGGAGATGAGAGGAAAGCATCACTTTGCTACTCTCTCCTCTCCCCCTTTTACAGACTGAATGCTCTGCCTCCTGGAAAGATGATCTAATGTGGTGTCAATTATTATTTTTACACCAACGCTCTTATCTGAGGGATAATGACCTCTGTTGATAGTCTCCTATGAGACACACACACAGTCATGTAGGATGAGGCTGGCTAGGTCAAACAAGTGTCTAATTAGGCTATGTCATTTATTTGTGTCTGGTGCCGATTTTAATCTGTTGTTAGTTCTACTTCCTCATTTGCTCTGTTTCTTCCTTGTTTTGTCTGACTAAGGAGCTGCTGACTGCTGGGCTTTGGACAGATGGAAAATCAGGGTAAGAAAAGTATGATTTCTATTTAGGCCTAAATCCTATTCTATCCTAGCCTACTGCTTAATGAAAATTGATTTAGCCTAGCTGTAATAGCATGTCATGCCTTTTGTGTAAATGGCTTAGGCTTTATTGTCTAGGAAAATGTGTTTTTGTATGTGGTGGTCTTAGCTTTTGCCCTCAGTCAAAACATTTGAAAACCCACACTTAAGACTGTTCTAACCTAGCTAGATGTTATAAGTGTTGCATACAATGGTGTTGTGCTTTGGAGATTACCATCAGGAATGGTATCAGAAAAGCCGAAAGTGGTGAGTCAACACTAACAGTGTAAAGTGCCAAGTTGCCTGTGCTGCGCAAGCGATACTAGCCTGTCCTTCCATTAGGGGTTGGGTGCAGCGTGACGCATGGCTCTGTTGACAGGGGCTATCTGGTTGGGCCTCTCTCCCAGCAGAGGACACACCTGTAAAGGTTAGGAAGCAGCTCAGTGTTGTTCTCTGCTGGCCCCACACGGCATTGGCTCTAGTCTCTAGTTTCAACTGCAGAAGAACCTCCATGTGAGTCCATGGAAGAGGAGACTGTACTTGATACTGTCTCGCTAGTTGCTCCCTGCCCTATCGCAGACTGATCTGTTGAGTTCTATCGTTGGATATATTGTTCAAATCTGTTTATTGATCTCTGAAAGGAATGGCTGTACGACGTGAGTCAAATTCTGTTTCTGTTGGTGATTTTGTGATTTCTCTGTTCCGTTCTTGTGTTGAATAGTTTTTTTGTTTGTTTGAAACTGGTGAACAATGTCAAAGTAATTTGTGAGGCCATTTTATCAAGCAGAGTCTAAAAGACTGAACTTGATAACTGAATGAGGGAGCGGTGTGATTGTTTGTACTGTAAACTGGCTGAGATCATGTGATATGTGCTATGTGTGTGGCCTCCCCTGGTCTTCCTAAGCCAGGCATTGAAAGACGTGGGGGCTGGTCTGGTGCAGTTCTGGATTGGTCAGGGCACTGTCCTGGTTGACCAACACACACACACACACACACACACAAAAAAGAGATGTTATGTTGTCACAATGCAGTGAAATTTGTTGTTTTAAGGGGTCAGCCAAAGTACTACGGTGCCCCTGGAGCAAATTAGGTTTAAGTGCCTTGCTCAAGGGCACGTCGGCAGATTTCCAGCTTGTCAGTTCGGGTATTCGAACCAGCAATTTTTCGGTTACCAGCCCAACGCTCTAACCGCTAGGCTACCTGCCACCCTATTACACCTAGAGGAACAGAGTCACAGTCCACCAGCTAGGACAGATTAGAAGGCCAGATCCACTGAACCCTGACCCTGGCTGGCTTCCTGACCCTGGCTGGCCAAGTGGCCCAGCTCAGTATAAATACACCTCACTGATTTGATTTCCTCCCTGTCTCTTGAACTGTTTTCAACGGAGGTGTTTAAACCGGCCTGATTCCTTCCCTGTCATAGTGCCCAGAGCTGTATAGGGCTCTGATGGGGCCTTTTATCTCAATGATGGTGGTTTTGGCAGTGACTGGAGTGACATACACTACCGGTCAAAAGTGAAGTCATTAAACTATGAAATAACACACATGGAATTATGTAGTAACCAAAAAAGTGTTAAACAAATCAAAATACATTTTATATTTGAGATTCTTCAAATAGCCACGCTTTGCCTTGATGACAGCTTTGCACACTCTTGGCATTCTCTCAACCAGTTTCACCTGGAATGCTTTTCCAACAGTCTTGAAGGAGTTCACACATATGCTGAGCACTTGTTGGCTTCTTTTCCTTCATTCTGTGGTCCGACTCATCCCAAACCATCTCAATTTGGTTGAGGTCGGGGGATTGTGGAGGCCAGGTCATCTGATGCAGCACTCATCACTCTCCTTCTTGGTAAAATATCCCTTACACAGCCAGCTATGGTTCCCAGGGTAGTGGGCCTGATTAGGACCTTTTATCAAAAAGCTGACCTATAGCCTCACATTCTTAACATTCCTGCATGTAATTTCCCCTTGAGAGAGGTCAGTTTTGTGTCATTACCTGGTTCCACCTCTAGAGAGAGCTACAGTGTTCTGCACTGTGACTCAACAGAGGCAAACAGGTTTTTGAATTGAGTGGTGTCAGATTTGAAAAGACGCACACACTCAATCTTTTTTATTTTTAAGTCAAGGTCATTCACAGTAGACATTCACACACTGACTACTTCATTCAGAGCAATAAACAGTTGGCTACTTTTATAGGTTACACACTGTATTCAAAATAGCTACTGTTTGAAACATTGACAGGTTTGAACTAGTGTCAAGTAAGTTATCGAACCAAGAATTGTGCCACCTGTAACTGAACGGTTTAGGAACGTGTGCCGTGTCAACAAACAAACTGCACATTCCCACAGTCAATTAGTCATTGGTTATGGTGGACCTTTTGTAGCTCAGTTGGTAGAGCATGGCACTTGTAATGCCAGTGTAGTGGGGTTCAATTCCCAGGACCACCCATACGTAAAAAAAAAATGATGCACGCATGACTAAGTCATTTTGGATAAAAGCATCTGCTATTATTATTCATATACACTCGGTGGACAGTTTATTAGGTACACCCATCTAGTTTCAGGTGGGACCCCCCTTTGCCTCCAGAACAGCCTGAATTCTTCGGGGAATGGAAACGTTACTCAATTGGTATCAAGGGACCTAACGTGTGCTAGGAAAAAAATCCCCACATCATTACACCACCACCAGCCTGTACCAATGACACCAGACATATCCTGACTCTACCATCAGCGTGAGGCAACAGGAACTGGGATTCGTCAGACCAGGCAATGTTTTTCCACTCATCAATTGTCCAGTGTTGGTGATCACGTGCCCACTGGAGTAGCTTCTTCTTGTTTTTAGCTGATAGGAGTGGAACCTGGTGTGGTCGTCTGCTGCAATAGCCCATCCGTGACAAGGATCAACGAGTTGTGCGTTCCGAGATGCCGTTCTGCGCACCACTGTTCTACTGCGCCGTTATTTGCCTGTTTGTGGCCTGCCTGTTAGCTTGTACGATTCTTGCCATTCTCTTTTGACCTCTCATCAACAAGCTATTAGCGCCCACAGGACTGCCGCTAACTGGATGTTTTTTGTTTGTCACACCATTCTCGGTAAACCCTAGACACTGTCATGCTTGAAAAGCCCAGGAGGCCGGTCATTTCTGAGATACTGGAACCGGCGCGCCTAGCACCGACGAGGATACCACGCTCAAAGTCGATTAGGTCACTTGTTTTGTCCATTCTAACGTTCAATCGAACAGTAACTGATTGCTTTGTTGCCTGTCTGCCTGCTTTATATAGCAAGCCACAGTGGCTGTGGTGACTCACTGTCCGTAGGTGCAAACCATTTTTGTAAACAGGGTGGTGTACGTAATAAACTGGCGACTGAGTATATATTATATTGAGCTTGACTAGGTTTATTCACACAGTTACTCTCAGGCTATGTGAGTTTGTTGTCTTTTAATGAGCTACATTTCCCAATTTAGTTTATTTACCTTCTGTTTACTGTCAATATTGTAGGCTAGTCTCTAAAGGTTGAGTATATGCAGTTCTGTGACTGCCTAGGTTCATTGGGCTACTAGTTCACTTAGACTTAGACTATTATAGCTAGGCTAGGGGAAGAAGCAACTGTTGATTCCTTTATGCTCTGCAGTCATAGTTTGAGATGGACTTTCTGCACGTTGCTATTTGCGTTATTTGAGAAAACATCTCTCATCCAGCAGGTCTTACTGTATATCATAACAGTTTATCACATTTTTAGGTAGGCTAATCTACTGTTTTATGTATTGGCACAGACTGAGTTTGAGTGTAGGCATTTATACAGCTCCACAAGCTTTCTTGTCCACTCCATGGAACAGGAGTGATTTAAGATCAATAATAGTTTGTTAGGCTATAGGCCTAGCTATTCACAAATTTGCCTCAGTCATCCAGGCAATGCTGACTGGTCTGGCAATTGTCAAATCTGCTCTTGATAAGATTCTCAGTAAATGGAATGTGTTTGTGGACTCTGGGTTGTATCTTCTTGTAGACTTGAAAGGGTTGTATCCCTAGTGTAGTGCACAGCCCGCTCGGTCTGATTGGCAGTAGGAAAGAAATGCCTTCCTCTCCAACCCCCTCCTTACCTCCCTCCAGGAGCTATTTCTCCTCTCCCCCTCTCAGCCTAAACAGAGTGATTACATGTAACAACACCACTCACTGCTAACATTCAGTACAGCAGGGCTGAAGGAACATTGCTGTTCAACAGGGATTTCTGACTGACACATTAAACACTCACTGAAAGACCTGCTCCTTTTGTCAGTTCACTTCCCCCAATAGTCCCACTGTGAAAGAAAGACCAATAGAAAGCAGAAACACCTCTTGAGGGGGTGTAGCTCAGTTGGTAGAGCATGGCGTTTGCAACGCCAGGGTTGTGGGTTCGATTCCTAAGGGGGGCCAGTATGAAAAATATAAAATAATGTATGCACTCACTAACTGTAAGTCGCTCTGGATAAGAGCGTCTGCTAAATTACTAAAATGTAAATGTAAATGTGTTCTGTAGAATTCAGTGTGCCCTGAGATATTGTGGTGGTGTTGATTTTAGCTGTGTGTTGACGTTGGGGCATCTTAGGTGAGCTGTTATGCAATTATGTCTTCTCTCTTCCTCAACAGTTGGGCTTTTTCAAAACTATCCATCCAAACTAAACTATCCATAAAATAAGAAAGGAGTGTTTTGATTAACCTGTAAGCAACAACTCTACCATTCAGCTGTCCTTCTGCACAACAACACACCCTTCACTCATGAGTGGTGCACTACACATTATAGGCTATGTAGTTGACTCCGGGAGTGTAATACGACAACTCAGTGACATCACTTCCTCTTTGCATGGTGTGGAGCTCCACCCTCCACCTAGAACCATCTCACCTTCTACCACTTCTCACGTTACCAACCTCAACCTCTCCCCAGCAGACCTGGGTTCAAATACTATTTTAATTCTCTCAAATACTGTTAGCTTTTGCTCTAGTCTGCCTGTAGTACCAGATGGGTGGTGTTTGCACTATTGCACATATTCTATTGATCCCATTGTGCCAGGCAAGATCAATCAACCCCATATAAAATATCTGAAATTATTTTGAATAATATTTGAACCCAGGTCTGTTATCCAGCGAGCAGAGAGCCCTCCCATTGCCATTGTGCCTGGGTGCTGCTCTCTCTGCTCTGCTGGAGGGGACCCACTCTGACTGAAACCTCTCTGGGCTTGACTACACTGGACTGGCCTACCCTCCACCCCTCTCCTACCCCCCACCACTACCAAGCCCTCTCTCTCACCTCCCGTATACTTTGCCCCTGAAAAATCTGCGGTGAGGAATGACAGGCATCTGAGTCTTCCGGAATGCCGCTGCCTTATAACTGGCGTACCTTATTTATGAAGTCAGCTAGACAGACAGGAAGGAAGGGAGGAGGGACTTGGCAAACTGAGTGAGTAAGCAAGTGTGTGTGTGTGTGTGTGTGTGAGAGCGAGAGCGAGACCAAAACACACACAGTAATAGACGGAAGGGCAGGGCGAGACTAGAAAGAAAGAGAGAAAAAGAGAGGGGTAGGGAACGACATGAACTGAGGGAGTAGAAGAGTCTTGGGTTACAGGAGCGTTAAGGTGGTTGGGTTTGTTGGCGAGGATCATAGCTGGGGATCTATTTTTCCTCCCTGCCGTGGACCCGAGGAGAGGTAGGAGCCGGTGGGACAGGGGCGTGGGGTAGCATGGGACAGAGTGCCAGCAATGCTGAGACAGTGCCCCAGCAACACCAACAGCAACCTGCTCAACACAACACTGGTGAGTCCAAGGACAGAACAGGACAGGAAGCATGTACAGAACCTGAGGACATGAGCTTTTGTATTTGACTTTGTATTTGTTTTTGGAAGAGGAGTTTTTCTGTGAAGTAGCCTACTCAGCATAACGCTGTTTGTTTGTGTTGGCGTGGGAGAACAGAGGACCTAACAGGACCTAAGGACCTGCTTTTGTATTGGTTTCTTTGGAAGAGGAGTTTGTTTGTGGAATGTTTTGTAGAGAAGTGTTTGTGTTAGCATGGAACAGAGAGGGTAGGCGGATATGGAGGAGATATAGTGCAGGTGTATTTGTGTTGGAAACAGAGACCGAGAGAGAGAGCGGAGGCAGAGAAGTGCAGGCACAGACCGGTATCAGGGAATTAATGTATGTTGATGGAATGTGGTGACTGTGTAATACACCAACCTCACTGACCACTCTGCTGTCTAAACTACACCAACCTCACTGACCACTCTGCTGTCTAAACTACACCAACCTCACTGACCACTCTGCTGTCTAAACTACACCAACCTCACTGACCACTCTGCTGTCTAAACTACACCAACCCTACTGACCACTCTGCTGTCTAAACTACACCAACCTCACTGACCACTCTGCTGTCTAAACTACACCAACCTCACTGACCACTCTGCTGTCTAAACTACACCAACCCTACTGACCACTCTGCTGTCTAAACTACACCAACCTCACTGACCACTCTGCTGTCTCTGTGTGTGTGTCAGGATTCCATCTCTTATTATGGTGTTGTACAGTTTGCCTAGCCTAAAGCCCCCATCGGTCCTCTCTAATACACAGAGACAAACACAGAAACCTGTTTTTGCTGCTGTGTCTGTCAGAGGGCGGAACACATAACTGTTGAATTTAGACTGTTCCTCTGTGTGCAGAGAGAGATCTCCAGTCTCCGCTTGATAGGGTGGTGGCTCTGTATAGTTGAGCTCCAGTCTATTAGGCTTGGATTGTGAGTTGTAGTCAGTGAGAAGAACACGTTACAGTTGGATTTAGGCCTAATTGTCTCAATCTCTGTACCGTGCAGCGTTTTGGTGGGGTGGTGGCTCATCCGAGATTGTCTTAGAGGCATTGGAATGAAGCAGAATGCTAATTTCTGTGGACAACGGACAATAAAGTAATCTCCTTATTATCCCACTACTTCTTGTGCTCAAGTTTGTTGGGCTTGTATTGTGAGTTTCTAATCCAACTAATGTGAACCGCATGACATGGTCTGGTCAGTCAGTGTTTGCTGTGTGATGTTGTGGACTTTGATAGGTTGGCATTGTTTTGTTGTGACCTTCGAACTCTTTAAAAAGGTAAAGAAATTGCATGCCTTGGTTTAGGTATTTTATCTGTACAATGTGGGTTTTATATTAGAGCCTGTTGGGGAATGTTAATGTAGTGTAAGCCTAGTAGGCATTGTGTACTTTAAACTGAGTTGGTAATGTTATGTAATGTAGTTATTGCAAACAATAAACTTGTAACACATGTTGACTCATACAGTGCAGTACATACATACAGTGAGGGGAAAAAAGTATTTGATCCCCTGCTGATTTTGTACGTTTGCCCACTGACAAAGACATGATCATTCTATAATTTTAATGGTATGTTTATTTGAACAGTGAGAGACAGAATAACAACAAAAAAACGCTTGACAAAAATGTTATAAATTGATTTGCATTTTAATGAGGGAAATAAGTATTTGACCCCTCTGCAAAACATGACTTAGTACTTGGTGGCAAAACCCTTGTTGGCAATCACAGAGGTCAGACGTTTCTTGTAGTTGGCCACCAGGTTTGCACACATCTCAGGAGGGATTTTGTTCCACTCCTCTTTGCAGATCTTCTCCAAGTCATTAAGGTTTCAAGGCTGACGTTTGGCAACTCGAACCTTCAGCTCCCTCCACAGATTTTCTATTGGATTAAGGTCTGGAGACTGGCTAGGCCACTCCAGGACCTTAATGTGCTTCTTCTTGAGCCACTCCTTTGTTGCCTTGGCCGTGTGTTTTGGGTCATTGTCATGCTGGAATACCCATCTACGACCCATTTTCAATGCCCTGGCTGAGGGAAGGAGGTTCTCACCCAAGATTTGACGGTACATGGCCCCGTCCATCGTCCCTTTGATGCGGTGAAGTTGTCCCGTCCCCTTAGCAGAGAAATACCCCCAAAGCATAATGTTTCCACCTCCAAGTTTGACGGTGGGGATGGTGTTCTTGGGGTCATAAGCAGCATTCCTCCTCCTCCAAACACGGCGAGTTGAGTTGATGCCAAAGAGCTCGATTTTGGTCTCATCTGACCACAACACTTTCACCCAGTTCTCCTCTGAATCGTTCAGATGTTCATTAGCAAACTTCCGACGGGCCTGTATATGTGCTTTCTTGAGCAGGGGGACCTTGCAGGCGCTGCAGGATTTCAGTCCTTCACGGCGTAGTATGTTACCAATTGTTTTCTTGGTGACTATGGTCTCAGCTGCCTTGAGATCATTGACAAGATCCTCCCGTGTAGTTCTGGGCTGATTCCTCACCATTCTCATGATCATTGCAACTCCACGAGGTGAGATCTTGCATGGAGCCCGAGGCCGAGGGAGATTTACAGTTATTTTGTGTTTCTTCCATTTGCGAATAATCGCACCAACTGTTGTCACCTTCTCACCAAGCTGTTTGGCAATGGTCTTGTAGCCCATTCCAGCCTTGTGTAGGTCTACAATCTTGTCCCTGACATCCTTGGAGAGCTCTTTGGTCTTGGCCATGGTGGAGAGTTTGGAATCTGATAGATTGATTGCTTCTGTGGACAGGTGTCTTTTATACAGGTAACAAGCTGAGATTAGGAGCACTCCCTTTAAGAGTGTGCTCCTAATCTCAGCTCATTACCTCCCTCATTAAAATGCAAATCAATTTATAACATTTTGACATGCGTTTTTCTGGAATTTATTTTGTTCAAGTTCAAATGAAGTTCAAATAAACCTACCATTAAAATTGTAGACTGATCATTTCTTTGTCAGTGGGCAAACGTACAAAATCAGCAGGGGATCAAATACTTTTTTCCCACACTGTATAATTGTATTTCTTATGTACAGTTCTCTCCTGTGTATACTTCCACTGCATGCATGCATGGTATACCACCACAGTGCTACGCTCATAGGAATAGAATGTCATTCCAACTTTATGGCTACGTTACTCCATGCAGTTATCAGAAGCTATGTTGACTCAGTGCGTGTCATGGCATTGGTATGGGTCATTTACCGTATGGAGCCTTCAGTATTACTGCTGGTTGCGTAAGAGCAAGCCAAGGATTAGGCTACTCTAGCAGCTGTCTCTGCTTCTCTCTGCTTGTCATGTTAACACAGTAATGGCAGCAGGTGGATTTTCTAAGCCGGGAAACAATGAGTACATTCACCTTGACAATATTGTCGCAGTTTTCGGTTCAAACAAGACGTGTGTGCGCAGGTTTGTTGTAATATACGTAGCTTGCATGCCAGTAAGACAGTGCTCAACCTGTGGATGGATGTCAAGCTCTCTCTCTCTTTGTGATGGCCTATCAGTCTCTGTAGCAGTGGCCTCTCTCTCTCTCTCTCTTTGTGATGGCCTATCAGTCTCTGTGTAGCAGTGGCCTCTCTCTCTTTGTGATGGCCTATCAGTCTCTGTAGCAGTGGCCTCTCTCTCAGACAGACAGACACCAACCCCCTCTCCGTCCCCTCCCAGAACCTATTTAGTCTGTCTGTCCAGGATATAGTATGTGGCAGTGTGAGACAGCTGTGAGGCCAATGTGTTTGACAGAGTAAATGTTCACCGCCCACCACTGCACCCTGTCCCCTGCATCGCTGCAGTGCCATACAGTTCAGGTTAGGACCTCTCCGCGGTCAACCGGAGATCACACGAGACCCATATAGGAACTGAACCGAACCGACAAACACTTGTTTATCTCATAGAAATACATGCACCTGACAACAGTGTTCTGAATTTAAAGGGACATGAAAAGGAGCACTCATTTGAATGAGGTGTATCATTCACAGCAACGTAAACTCAGGCTTAGACTTAATCCGAAATGATTTAATATAGGATACAGTATAGCTAGGCTAACAGTTATGGTGACTTGGCATGGTGATTGCTGGTGTTTGAAGTTCAGTTGGTATTGCCAGTTCTGGTGACCATGATAAAGTATGATTCCTCAGTTGTTCCTGTATGGAACTGTCTGTACCCAAATGAAATATAATGTCCTGAGCTTTGCTGCTGATACATTTAGCCTAGACTAACCTTGAGAAGATGTACAGTACTGCAGGGAACTTCATCTCTGAGTGTTGACTGTTTCCAGACCAGCACAGTTGTCATGTGGCCTGGATGTGGAACTATTTACAGTACATATTATGCATACTAGATGCATGTTTTAAGATGCATATTGGCATTAGGTCTGATGTAATCTTCAGGCTAGAACAGTAGTTCCCAAACTATGGGTCGCGACCCCATGTTTGTCACCTGATATGAAAATGGGGTCGCGGGAGAATTTCAAAAATCCTTAAAACAAAAACAAACAAACCAAAAAATATATATACACTACTGTTCAAAAGTTTGGGGTCACTTAGAAATGTCCTTGTTTTTTTGTCCATTTAAAATAACATCAAATTGATCAGAAATACAGTGTAGACATTGTAAATGTTGTAAATGGCTATTGTAGCTGGAAACGGCTGATTATTTTAAATCGAATATCTACATAGGCGTACAGAGGCCCATTATCAGCAACCATCAGTCCTGTGTTCCTATGGCACGTTGTGTTTGCTAATCCAAGTTTATCATTTTAAAAGGCTAATTGATCATTAGAAAACCATTTTGCAATTATGTTAGCACAGCTGAAAACTGTTGTGCTGATTAAGGAAGCAATAGAACTGGCCTTCTTGAGACTACTTGAGTATCTGGAGCATCAGCAATTGTGGGTTCGATTACAGAATCAAAATGGTCATAAACAAATAACTTTCTTCTGAAACTCGTCAGTCTATTCTTGTTCTGAGAAATGAAGGCTATTCCATGCGAGAAATTTCCAAGAAACTGAAGATCTCGTACAACGCTGTGTACTACTCCCTTCACAGAACAGCGCAAACTGGCTCTAACCAGAATAGAAAGAGGAGTGGGAGGCCCCAGTGCACAACTGAGCAAGAGTACAAATACATTAAGTGTGTCTAGTTTGAGAAACAGACGCCTCACAGGTCCTCAACTGGCAGCTTCATTAAAAAGTACCCGCAAAACACCAGTCTCAACGTCAACAGTGAAGAGGCGACTCTGGGATGCTGACCAAGGCAGAGTTGCAAAGAAAAAGTCCAGTGTCTGTGTTCTTTTGCCCATCTTAATATTTTATTTTTATTGGCCAGTCTGAGATTTGGCTTTTTCTTTGCAACTCTGCCTAGGTCAGCCTCCCGGAGTCGCCTCGTCACTGTTGACGTTGAGACTGGTGTTTTGCAGGTACTTTTTAATGAAGCTGCCAGTTGAGGACTCATGTTGTTGGTCCCATGTTTCATGAGCTGAAATTAAAGATCCCAGAAATGTTTCATATGCACAAAAAGCTTATTTCTCTCACATTTTGTGCACACATTTGTTTACATCCCTGTTAGAGAGCATTTCTCCTTTGCCAAGAAAATCCATCCACCTGACAGGTGTGGCATATCAAGAAGCTGATTAAACAGCGCAATCATTACACAGTTGCACCTTGGGCTGGGGACAATAAAAGGCCACTCTAAAATGTGCTGTTTTGTCACACAACACAATGCCACAGATGTCTCAAGTTTCCAGGGTGCGGTCAAATGGCATGCTGACTGCAGGAATGTCCACCAGAGCTATTGCCAGATAATTTAATGTTAATTTCTCTACCGTAAGCCGCCTCCCAACATCGTTTTAGAGAATTTAGCAGTACGTCCAACCAGCCTCTCAACCGTAGACCACATGAATGGCGTCGTGTGTGCGAGCGGTTTGCTGATATCAATGTTGTGAACAGAATGCTCCATGGTGGCAGTGGGGTTACGGTATGGGCAGGCATAAGCTACGGACAATGAACACAATTGCATTTTATCGATGGCAGTTTGAATGCATAGAAATACCGTGACGAGATCCATTTTTTTAAAAGGCTTCTGTGACCAACAGATACATACAGTGCATTTGGAATGTTTTCATACCCCTTGACTTTTACAGCCTTATTCTAAAATGGATTAAATTGTTGTTTTTCTCATCAATTTACCCACAATACCCCATAATGACAAAGCAAAAACAGTTTTTTAGAAATGTTTGCAAATTTAAAACATCACATTTACAAACGTTTTCAGACTCTTTACTTAGTACTTGGTTGAAGCACCTTTGGCAGCGATTACAGCCTAGAATCTTCTTGGGTATGACGCTACATGCTTGGCACAACTGTATTTGGGGAGTTTCTCCCATTCTTCTCTGCAGATCCTCTCAAGCTCTGTCAGGTTGGATGGGGAGCGTCGCTGCACAGCTATTTTCAGGTCTTTCCAGAGATGTTCGATCGGGTTCAAGTCCGGGCACAGGCTGGGCCACTCGAGTACATTCAGAGACTTGTCTCGAAGCTACTCCTGTGCTGTCTTGGCTGTGTGCTTAGGGTCGTTGTCCTGTTGTAAGGTGAACCTTCGACCCAGTCTGAGGTCCTGAGCGCTCTGTAGCAGGTTTTCATCAATGATATCTCAGTACTTTGTTCCGTTCATCTTTCGCTCGATCCTGACTAGTCTCCCAGTCCCTGCCGCTGAAAAACATTCCCACAGCACGATGCTGCCACCACCCTGCTTCACCATAGGGTGGTGCCATGTTTCCTCCAGACGTGACGCTTGGCATTCAGGCCAAAGAGTTCAATCTTGGTTTCATCAGACCAGAGAATCTTGTTTCTCATGGTCTGAGAGTCCTTTAGGTACCTTTTGGCAAACTCCAAGCAGGCTGTCATGTGCCTTTTACTAAGGAGTGGCTTCCGTCTGGCCACTTTACCATAAAGGCCTGATTGCTGAAGTGCTGCAGAGATGGTTGTCCTTCTGGCAGGTTCTCCCATCTCCACAAAGGAACTCTGAAGCTCTGTCAGAGTGACCATTGGTTTCTTGGTCACCTCCCTGACCAAGGCCCTTCTTCCCCGATTGCTCAGTTTGGCCGAGCGGCCAGCTCTAGGAAGAGCCTTGGTGTTTCCAAACTTCTTCCATTTAAGAATGATGGAGGCCACTGTGTTCTTGGGGACCTTCAGTGCTGCAGAAATGTTTTGTTACCCTTCCCCAGACCATCCCTACAGTGAAGCATGGTAGTGGCAGCATCATGCTGTGAGGAGGTTTTCAGTGGCAGGGACTGGGAGACTAGTCAGGATCGAGGGAAAGTTGAACGGAGCAAAGTACAGAGAGATTCTCTGTTTTGTTTTTGCTGGCACTGACTGGCTTCTCTGTCTCTTTCGGTCTCTCTCAAACAGTGTTCTGTGGAACTGAGGTGCGCCTGGCGCCTGCCTGCCGCAGGGATATCAGCACTCCCATCTTCCCCTCCTGAATCTTGGCCCCGTCTCGCACATCTTGCCATGTCTTGTCTCCCAACCTCTCTCTTTTTGCCGTCTCTCTCTCTTTCCTCTGCTCGTCTTTTATAACATTATTATTTTGTTTAGCAGACACCCTTGCCTGTAGTGAATTGCACCTCTATCCTGTTTTTAGCATTCTTTTATCTATTCATACTATTTAGTCTGTCACAACTGAGCGAGGACAGAGTTGTACTTTTGCCTGAGGGCACGATATGCCTTCTCTCTCCCTCTAGCTCTTTGAATCTGTCAAATTGCCAATCGAGAGAATTCGATCTGTTGCTTTCCACTTACCTTTCATCCCTCTTTCTCATTCCAGGGTGTCTGCTAAGAGTCAGAATAGAGGAGGATGAGGGAGAGATGGGTGGAGGAGTGAATTGAGGATGACGTTGCAAATTGGCTCTGTCCTAAAGTGTGACCCATAGACTGGATTGGTGTGACCTCAGTAATATAAGGCAGATGACTGTAACATATGTCTGCCGTTTTATATAGAACTCAATGTGAACTGGGTGTGTGGGAACCTCATGCTATTCACAGCTTCCTGGCAGGTTCCTTAGGTAGTGCATTTGATTCAGTCAGTCAACCATCAGTCTGCTGTTTGTCCTAAGCACCGTTGTCTTATGCAACAAGTCGACTCATCACCTAAGAATAGGTGGATATTTCACACCCAGTCTTCCTGGATCTGTTACATGGTTTGCAGCAGCATGTGATGTCATCAGCTGGAGACCAGTTATGAGTCATGGTTTCTGGGAGAGTAACCTAACCCTGTCCTCTCTAACGTGTTGCTTGTTTGTATATTATGCTCTTTGAATGCAGTTTCTGTGGTAATTATGTGTGTAACTCTTGACTGTGTGACTCTTGACTTATGTTTGTATTGAAACCATCCTACTCCGACTTCTCACCACCAGAATGAAACGACGGTCTCAGTTCAATGTTAGAAACTCTTGAGTTGGAGCAGCAGCCAAAGACGTATTATCAACATACCAACATAAGAATCTCTGCCAACTGGTACAACTCAGCAGCCAATAAGAATGTAATTCAGACCAGCCTTCAGCTTTAAGCCTGGCTCAGAGTCTGTACTGTGGTCTAGTATGACACCGACACTCTGTACTCTAAGATGGCAGTGGAATGTAGCACCAACTAGCTCAAGCCTAGTTCATAGTCTTGCAGGCTCTAGTTTTGTCTTGTTTATTATCCAGTCGTGTGGTCAAGTGCTGCAAGGAAAGACCTAGTTAAGCTGCAGCTGGCCCAGAACAGAGCGGCACGTCTTGCTCTTCATTGTAATCAGAGGGCTAATATAAATACTATGCATGCCAGTCTCTCTTGGCTAAGAGTTGAGGAGAGACTGACTGCATCACTTCTTCTTTTTATAAGAAACACTAATGTGTTGAAAATCCCATATTGTTTGCATAGTCAATTTACACACAGCTCTGACACACACACTTAACCCACCAGACATGCCACCAGGGGTGTTTTCACAGTCCCCAAATCCAGAACAAATTCAAGAAAGCGTAGTGTTATATAGAGCCATTATTGCATGGAACTCCCTTCCATCTCATATTGCTCAAATGAACAGCAAATCTGGTTTAAAAAACCCCCAGATAAATTAACCCCTCACGGCACAACGCCTCTCCCCTATTTGACCTAGATAGTTTGTGTACAGTGGGGGGGAAAAAGTATTTAGTCAGCCACCAATTGTGCAAGTTCTCCCACTTAAAAAGATGAGAGAGGCCTGTAATTTTCATCATAGGTACACGTCAACTATGACAGACAAATTGAGAAAAAAATTCCAGAAAATCACATTGTAGGATTTTTAATGAATTTATTTGCAAATTATGGTGGAAAATAAGTATTTGGTCACCTACAAACAAGCAAGATTTCTGGCTCTCACAGACCTGTAACTTCTTCTTTAAGAGGCTCCTCTGTCCTCCACTCATTACCTGTATTAATGGCACCTGTTTGAACTTGTTATCAGTATAAAAGACACCTGTCCACAACCTCAAACAGTCACACTCCAAACTCCACTATGGCCAAGACCAAAGAGCTGTCAAAGGACACCAGAAACAAAATTGTAGACCTGAACCAGGCTGGGAAGACTGATTCTGCAATAGGTAAGCAGCTTGGTTTGAAGAAATCAACTGTGGGAGCAATTATTAGGAAATGGAAGACATACAAAACCACTGATAATCTCCCTCGATCTGGGGCTCCACGCAAGATCTCACCCTGTGGGGTCAAAATGATCACAAGAACGGTGAGCAAAAATCCCAGAAGCACACGGGGGACCTAGTGAATGACCTGCAGAGAGCTGGGACCAAAGTAACAAAGCCTACCATCAGTAACACACTACGCCGCCAGGGACTCAAATCCTGCAGTGCCAGACGTGTCCCCCTGCTTAAGCCAGTACATGTCCAGGCCCGTCTGAAGTTTGCTAGAGTGCATTTGGATGATCCAGAAGAGGATTGGGAGAATGTCATATGGTCAGATGAAACCAAAATATAACTTTTTGGTAAAAACTCAACTCAGTCGTGTTTGGAGGACAAAGAATGCTGAGTTGCATCCAAAGAACACCATACCTACTGTGAAGCATGGGGGTGGAAACATCATGCTTTGGGGCTGTTTTTTCTGCAAAGGGACCAGGACGACTGATCCGTGTAAAGGAAAGAATGAATGGGGCCATGTATCGTGAGATTTTGAGTGAAAACCTCCTTCCATCAGCAAGGGCATTGAAGATGAAACGTGGCTGGGTCTTTCAGCATGACAATGATCCCAAACACACCGCCCGGGCAACGAAGGAGTGGCTTCGTAAGAAGCATTTCAAGGTCCTGGAGTGGCCTAGCCAGTCTCCAGATCTCAACCCCATAGAAAATCTTTGGAGGGAGTTGAAAGTCTGTGTTGCCCAGCGACAGCCCCAAAACATCACTGCTCTAGAGGAGATCTGCATGGAGGAATGGGCCAAAATACCAGCAACAGTGTGTGAAAACCTTGTGAAGACTTACAGAAAACGTTTGACCCGTGTCATTGCCAACAAAGGGTATATAACAAAGTATTGAGAAACTTTTGTTATTGACCAAATACTTATTTTCCACCATAATTTGCAAATAAATTCATAAAAAATCCTACAATGTGATTTTCTGAAAAAAAAAATCTCATTTTGTCTGTCATAGTTGATGTGTACATATGATGAAAATTACAGGCCTCTCTCATCTTTTTAAGTGGGAGAACTTGCACAATTGGTGGCTGACTAAAATTTTTTTCCCCCACTGTATATATTGATATGTAGGCTACGTGTTCCTTTTTATAATTGATGTAGTTCTGTCCTTGAGCTGTTCTTGTCTATTAATTTTCTGTATTATGTCATGTTTCATGCTTTGTGTGGACCCCAGGAAGAGTAGCTGCTGCTTTCGCAACAGCTAATCGGGATCCTAATATAATACCACATTCTGTAACGTTACTGTTGGAGACATACTGTAGCACTGTAGAGTTAGTTAGGGCCTAGTCTATATGTGAAATGGATCCCTTTTTTACGAATAGGGCTGCACGTTCAGTAGGCCTATTTTATACTTTTCTATCCGCCCATGCCTTCATTTTATGTCTTGTAATAAGTGTCATGACCCTCCCTCTCTCTCCCTCTTTCCCTCCTTCTCCAGATGATGAGGTGGACTTGCAGCAGAGTACAACAGGGAGTGAGGGAGGGAACTCATCAGGCGGAACCCCTCCCTCCAAACGCAAGGGCAAGTTCTCCAGCTTTGGTAATATGTTCAAGCCCTGGAAGTGGAGGAAGAAGAAGAGCAGTGAGACGTTTATCGAAACCTCAATAGGTACCTACCCTTTATAAGTAGGCAAATTTATGTATGGATTTATTGTAAGGACGTGTTGAAGTTGAACTTCTATCTTAAGTCAGCTCAAGTCTTCATGGTGTCAGACACGGTTACTCATCAAGCCACCTCTGTTAAGGGAAAAAATTTAGCATTTGTTTACTTTCAGTGTTGGAGAGGAAGATCTCAGTAAGGAGACCTCGTCAGGAGCTGATCGACAGAGGAGTGCTGAAAGAACTCCCAGAGAATGGTATGCAGACTAGGGCCTATCCACAAAGCCTCTCCGAGTAGGGTGCTGGTCTAGGATCAGGCCTTTTTGATCATAATAAATAAGATTATATGGACAGATCCTAAATCTGCACTCCCTACTCGGAGATGCTTTGTGGCTACAGGCCCTGATCATTGTGGAGTAGGCAAAGGACCTAAAGAGATACTAGAGCCTATATTTTATCAACGAGAAACAAAACTATAGTAGGGTAACACTTTTAGAGAATGTTGAGATGTAGAGAATATCTTTGCTGACCTCAAATTCCATCATTATGCGTTTCTGTGTCACAGAGGGCAACAATGTGAACCATTCCAAAGATTCGGTGTTGAAGAATGGCCAGCCAGTGCCCACGGATGTTGACCGGGTCTCAGAGTCAGGGGTCAGGGTGTCCCGGGGGGAGGCAGGCCCAGGGCTCAACCCCACCTGGCTGCCCCAGGGAGAGGACCCACGCCGGGGCAGCGTCCCTTCAGATGACCCCCGGAGCAGGAGCAGGGTGCCCTCTGACGCCTCGCGCTCCAACCGAGCCCCACTGGATGTAGACTCACACGCCAGGCTATCGGCCATAGATCTGGAGAGACGGAGCAGACTGCCGTCTGACGTGTCAGAGAGGAGAGGAGGGTCACTACCGAGAGGACCTGCTCCAGAGGAGGGGAGGCACCGGAGAGAGGAGAGGAGAGACGGGAAAGAGGTCAAGAGAGAGGAGAGGAGAGACGGAAAGGAGGAAAGGAAAGAGGAGAGGAGAGAGGGGAAGGATGAGAGGAGAGAGGGGAAGGATGAGAGGAGAGATGGGAAGGAGGAGAGGAGAGATGGGAAGGAGGAGAGGAGAGATGGGAAGGAGGAGAGGAGAGATGGGAAGGAGGAGAGGAGAGATGGGAAGGAGGAGAGGAGAGATGGGAAAGAGGAGAGGAGAGATGGGAAGGAGGAGAGGAGAGATGGGAAAGAGGAGAGGAGAGATCCTCGTGATGACAGGGAGGAGAGAGAAAGAAAGGATCGGAGGGAGAGGGAGGAGAGAGACAGGGAGGGAGGCGAACGAAGGGATGAGAAAGACAACAGGGAAAAGAGAGACCGGAGAGATGACAGGGAGAGGAGAGATGATAGAGTAGTGAGAGAGGAGAGGGACAGAGATGATCGAGAGAGGAGAGAAGAGGGGGGGAAGGAGGACAAGGAGAAGAGAGGAGAAAAAGATGACAGAAGAGAGGGAAAAGAGAGAAGAGATGATCGTGAGAAAAGAGACGACAGGAGAGACGAGAAGAGAGAGGATCGAGAGAGGAGGGATGACAGGAGAGACGAGAAGAGAGAGGATCGAGAGAGGAGGGATGACAGGAGAGACGAGAAGAGAGAGGATCGAGAGAGGAGAGATGACCGGGAAAGAAAAGATGACCGGTACAAGAGAATCGATCGTGAAAAGCCAGACGAAACGAGAGATGATCGTGATCGCAGAGACGATGGGGAAAAGAGGGGGGAAGAGAGGGATCGGAGAAGGAGTCCTCCTAGGGCTGGGAAACCAGAGCCCCTCTTGAAACCTATAGAAGAGGGTCGTCCTGTGGTCAGACCCCACTCTGAGATGGAGCTAAGGCAGAGTCTCCAGAAGACCTCCTCAGAGGACCTCCGTAGCAGGGTCCGCCCTGCCTCCGAGTCTTACAGCGGGAGCACCCTGCCCAGGTACATGCCATCTGAGGAGACCAAAGGAGGGGAGACCCGCGGACGAGCAGGTAAGAAACAGCCTGGGGCGTAAAATAAATGCACTTGCTTGTATGTCTGAAGGTTGCTCTGCAGTTGTTGGAGAAGTTCAACAATTTTTAGTGGAAATGAGCACTTCAATGCACCACCAACCCCAGTTTATTGGGCACTTTGCAAGTGCAATGTGTTACTGTCTGCTAGTTGAGTGTCTAGGAGATTCTGTGTTGTATATCTGGTAACTCTGTGATTCTCCTTGTTCTCACCCCTGTGAGAGGACTTGACCAGAATCCGTCTTTACTTAGTTAATCTGTTATAAAGCTGCTTATTGTCCAACGTTGTGTTGCAGCTCATCTCAGCTCTGTGTTCTATGTGCTCAGCACTGTACAGTAACAGTGTGTTTG
Source organism: Coregonus clupeaformis (assembly GCF_020615455.1). Taxonomy (NCBI): domain Eukaryota; kingdom Metazoa; phylum Chordata; class Actinopteri; order Salmoniformes; family Salmonidae; genus Coregonus; species Coregonus clupeaformis. The sequence goes on along the minus strand of NC_059208.1, from coordinate 7,548,250 downwards.
TTGTGGTTGCGCTTTGAGCCCCAGGGACCATGGGGGAATAGAAACGTATTGTCCTCCTGACCTCTCCCTCTCTGTGTGTGTGTGTGTGTGTCTCCATGTCCTGTCCCTGTCTGTAGAGTCCACTGGTGTCCGCTTCGCCCCTAGCCACACCCCAGACCCTGACTCCACCCGTGACTCCTCCTCCTCCCGGAGAGAGCCGCCTCCTACCAAACAGGCCATGCTTCCTCCTAAGAGCCACCCCACTATCACCTCCTCCACGGAACCTGGCCAGACCTCCACTCCACACTCCTCCTCCTTTATCTCCTCTACCTCCCCTACTATAGCGGTGGCCAAGCCACCCAGGACTGTCTCCCTGGTCATCAGTGATGACCCTCCTCCCACGCACTCCAACCCCGTCCCCCCTGCACGGTCCAGCCAGGTACCCCCCTCCTCCACCACGGGGGAATCGGCTGCTCCTCCCCATGTACCCCCCCATGCCAAGCAGCCACCTGTACCCCCACCCAAACCCACCAACCGCAACAGCAACCCCACTCTGCTTGGTGAGTTTACCCTGCCTCTTCTCCCTGTTTGTACAGTTGTTTCACTCCATAATGTACTGATTATAATTGTACTACATACAGTGAGGGGAAAAAAATATTTGATCCCCTGCTGATTTTGTACGTTTGCCCACTGACAAAGACATGATCAGTCTATAATTTGAACGGTAGGTTTATTTGAACAGTGAGAGACAGAATAACAACAAAAAAATCCAGAAAAACAAATGTAAAAAATGTTATAAATTGATTTGCATTTTAATGAGAGAAGTAAGTATTTGACCCCCTCTCAATCAGAAAGATTTCAATACTCTTTCGCAAAGGACTCCAGTAGGAGACACTTGTGCTTCCTCGCCAAAAGGAGGCTATCGAGGAAGGGAGGACCGTCTTCCATTTGCCTATTAACAAATTGACACTCCTCGAAGACTCTTCTGTTTCTGGCTCAAACGAGAAAAGGCCCTAGTCTGCAGTTTCAGTGTACAGCGAGACAGTCTCTTAAGAGAGGGCTCGTCTTTGCCGCGTTTATGCAAGCACAACATACTCACACACAACGCCATACTGGCACTCCTCTGACAGGCTGGGAGCGACTCCAGAGCGTCCAGGGCTCTGATTGGCTGCCTCAGTGTTCCGTGTCCTCTGACCCAGCATGCCGCAGCTGCTCTAGGTCGGAGCCCATCCCAACAGTCTGTATAGTAACAGTTGTTGTGACGCAATTAGAAAATTCCTATGCCATTCTGAAGGCGTGGTCCTCATAGATACTTTACTCCATTTCACACTCACTCAGTATTCATACAGTGGACATCTGGCTAACGTTGTTGTCATGCTGAACATAGAGTTGTGTACAACAGAAATGATAGTACTCATAATTTGGACCTGATAGGCTTTCCGAGTCTGTATTCTGATTGGCTGCTACATTGACACACACACCTCACGGTTCACTTCTGCACACTCAGCAAGTCTTAAATCCTGCAGCTGCTGTTATTTTCCCTCCATGTCTCCTGGCTAATCCCAGGGCTCAATGGTTAAATCATATACACTGAGTGTACAAAACATTAGGAACACCTGCTCATTCCATGACACATACTGACCAGGTGAATCCAGGTGAAATCTATGATCCCTTATTGATGTCACATGTTAAATCCACTTCAATCAGTGTAGATGAAGAGGAGGAGTCAGGTTAAATAAGGATTTTTAAGCCTTGAGAAAATTGAGACATGGATTGTGTATGTGTGCCATTCAGAGGGTGAATGGGCAAGACAAAATATTTAAGTGCATTTGAACAGGTTATGGTAGTAGGTGCTAAGGGCACCAGTTTGAGCGTGTCAAGAACTGCAACGTTCCTGGGTTTTTCATGCTCAACAGTTTTCCGTGTGTATCAAGAATGGTCCACCACCCAAAAGACATCCAGCCAACATGACACAACTGTGGGAAGCGTTGGAATCAACATGGGCCTCCATCCCTGTGGCACGCTTTCGACACCTTGTAGAGTCCATGCCCAGACTAATTGAGGTTGTTCTGAGGGCAAAAGAGGATGCAACTCAATATTAGGAAGGTGTTCCTAATGTTTTGTACACTCAGTGTATATAACCCTGTCATTGGTCATATACCATAAGGGATCCACAGAATGCAAACATCCATTCTCTCTCTGCAAGAGAGCAGCGGTTTATGTATCATCACAATATGTACATACAATAGGCCTACATCCTCACCAGTCTGTAAACAGACAATCATGTGTTTTCCTGACAGCTTTCTATCCAAAGTCTATCCTTATGCTAGATATTAGATTTAGTAAGATTAGATATTAGGTTACTTCTTAATTGGGCTCCTGAGTGGCGCAGCAGACTAAGGCACTGCATCTCAGTGCTTGAGGCATCACTACAGACCCTGGTTTGATTCCAGGCTGTATCACAATCCGGCTGTGATTGGGAGTCCCATAGGGCGGCGTACAATTGGCCCAGCGTCGTCCGGGTTTGGCCGGGTTAGGCCGTCATTGTAAATAAGAATTTGTTCTTAACTGACTTGTCTAGTTAAATAAAGGTTAAATAAATAAATAAACAATTAATTGAGGTAACAATCTGCCTAGCTGGGCGGCAGTGGCCAGATATTGTGTCCCGCACCTTCAAGCAGCCTGCTGAAGGCCTTGACCTCTGACCTCATCTCTGGCAGTGTCCACATTGAACAGGGCCTCCAGGGTCCACGGTCCCCCTCCTCCTCACTACTGGACTAGCTGGAGAATGCAGGGGGAGCTGGGCCTCTACCTTTCCCTGCCCACCTACCTCCACCGCCGACAGGCTGAACAAGCCTGCTCAGGTACCCTGCCCTGAGGGGCACAACCCAAACCTGCCATGCCACGCTATGTCGCTGTCATTCTGATTAACCATAATCGCTCCACAGCATGTGTTGTGGCACATCACCAAGTCTAATGCCTGACCTATAACAACTGAATAACTGTTCCCCATTCTGCCCATAGCGCGAAGTGTGATGCACCACCAGCATAGATCGATCGTCCCACACTACTTCATTCATTGCATGTGGATTGAGTTGTGGCTGAACTGACGGAACTAACTTGACTTGGCTGGAATGAAAACAATGCATGGAAGTTAGGATAACTGCCAGGCAGTGTGCCCCAGCTTGTTGGTTGTGTCTTCTTTGACTTCGAAGAAAGATCAAGAGAGACTGCGGAGAAGTGTGAAATGTCTTCAAAATAATGTATTCAGACTAATAAAATGCTTTTCTGGTTGTTTTCAAATGATTCAGGCTTTAATACTGCACAAAATGATTTCCATCTAAACCATAGGGTAAGATGTGTACCGTTCATATCCAGGCCTGATATCATCATGCTTTTTAAATATTCTCCATCCATCCACTGGTTAAACGTGCATTGTGCCTTCTTGAAACTAAACGAGTCATCAGAATCCTTTAACCAGTTTGCTTGAGTGTGAATGTGATGCATTGATTGATGCATTTTATATTTCAGATTAGTAATACTCTTTTTCCCTCTTTCTTTCTCTGTCTGTTCTGTCCTCTGTGTCTACTGCATGTCAGTCCTTGTAAATGACTAGTATTCATTCTGTTGTGTGTTTTGTTCCATAGCGGAACTCTCTCAGGCTGGCAGTGGTGTCATCGTTGTTCCTGCCCCCACCAGGCGCTCTCCTCCCACTCCGCCCAAGAGGATGACCCCCGTCACCAAGCACCACTCTGGCGACCCGTCCCCTGAGCCAGAGACCACCGGCCCCTCTGGTTTTGTCCCAGTCCCCATACCTACTGTCCCCGTACCCCCCAGCACAGACCGAGACGACACCAGGGACACCCTCAGGGCAGTAGGGTTCCAACTACCCACCTCTGACCCTGCACCAGCACCCCGACCTCTGTCCCATATACCCACGTCCACTCCCAGGTCCCACCCCCACTTACCGCTCCCCAACCCTGCCTCCACCCCCCTCCCAGTCCCCCTCCCCATCCCTCAGAAGGACCCTCCCAGCCCCACCACAGAGCCGCCCAGCCACCCCCCAGCCTCAGTCCCAGCCATCCCCCTTCACATCCTGATCCAGCGGGCCCTGTGCTCCCCCAGCCCGGCCCAGGCTAACCCAGACGGATCCCAGAGAGCCCATTCCATGCTGTTTGAGTCCCCTCCAGAGTTCCTCACTGAGGCTGGAGGCCGACACTCCCTACCCGTCACCATAGAACCCCTCAGACTGTGAGTACACTACTTATTATACTTCCATAATGTCACAGCATGTCTATTAACCACAGTTCAAACGGGAACAATATTTACGCTAAGCTAGAAATGTGACTTAGATCATTGCAATAGAAAAAGACAAGTATATTCATACTTCATATGACTTGATCACACTCTATTCAACAGAGTCAGACTCAGTTGTTGACATTTCTCCCTCTCTCTCCAGACCTGATGACGATGACTTTGACATGGAGGAGGAGTTGGAGAAGCTTCACCCCAGGCGGATGCTGCCCCCCCAGCCCCCCAGGCAGCCTGAGCTGGAGCCCAGGAGCAGGAGGGGTCTGGTGGTTGACCCCAGGGTCAGTGTGATCCCAGAGGGCCGGGGGCCCGGAGACAGCAGTGAGGAGGATGAGGATGAGGAGACGGACTCTGATGGACCCATCCTCTACAGAGACGACGATGAAGACGAGGACGACAATCCACCAAGTTAGTAGATCTGAAGTCTGTTGATAATATCACATGGGTCTGGTGTTGATTTAGTAAGCAGATCTGAAGTCTGTTGATAATATCACATGGGTCTTGTGTTGATTTAGTAAGCAGATCTGAAGTCTGTTGATAATATCACATGGGTCTGGTGTTGATTTAGTAAGCAGATCTGAAGTCTGTTGATAATATCACATGGGTCTGGTGTTGATTTCAATCTCAGAAGTCAAACTGAAAGAATGAAAGAAAGTACAGTACTATCAAGGAAGGCCGTTTCATTATTAGTAAAAACAGTATCAATAAGGGAAATTCCATATCTGTCTTTCTGTTTTCTTCCTTCATTTTATTTATTTTACTACTTGCAGGTAAAGCTAAATCAAATGAGTCGTGTAAACTGAGTAGTTTATAATGTGCAAATGTGATGTAGAGCAAAAGTATAGTCCCATGTTACTGGAACTGTTTGTCGGTACCACCCAGGTGCCTTGGCCAGCCGTGTGACCAGGAAGGACACCCTGGCCCTGAAGCTGGAGAGACAGCAGGAGAGAGAGGAGCAGGAGGGAGGAGAGGGACAGGACGGAGTCGGCTGGCAGAGCAAGGAGCAGTGGGAGACACTCAAGAACAAGATCGGTACCACGCTCAACAGGTAACTACATCTACAGTCGTGGTCAAAAGTTTTGAGAATGACACAAGTATTGGTCTTCACAAAGTTCGCTGCTTCAGTATTATGAGATATTTTTGTCAGATGTTACTATGGTATACTGAAGTATAATTACAAGCATTCCATAAGTGTCAAAGGCTTTTATTGACAATTACATAAAGTTTATGCAAAGAGTTAATATTTGCAGTGTTGACCCTTCTTTTTCAAGACCTCTGCAATCCGCCCTGGCATGCTGTCAATTAACTTCTGGGCCACATCCTGACTGATGGCAGCCCATTCTTGCATAATCAATGCTTGGAGTTTGTCAGAGTTTGAGGGTTTTTGTTTGTCCACCCGCCTCTTGAGGATCGACCACAAGTTCTCAATGGGATTAAGGTCTGGGGAGTTTCCTGGCCATGGACCCAAAATGTCGATGTTTTGTTCCTCGAGCCACTTAGATATCACTTTTTCCTTATGGCAAGGTGCTCCATCATGCTGGAAAAGGAATTGGTCGTCACCAAACTGTTCTTGGATGGTTGGGAGAAGTTGCTCTCGGAGGATGTGTTGGTACCATTCTTTATTCATGGCTGTGTTCTTAGGCAAAATTGTGAGTGAGCCCACTCCCTTGCCTGAGAAGCAACCCCACACACGAATGGTCTCAGGATGCTTTACTGTTGGCATGACACAGGACTGATGGTAGCGCTCACCTTGTCTTCTCCGGACAAGGTGTTTTCCGGATGCCCCAAACAATCGGAAAGGGGATTCATCAGAGAAAATGACTTTACCCCAGTCCTCAGCATTCCAATCCCTGTACCTTTTGCAGAATATCAGTCTGTCCCTGATGTTTTTCCTGAAGAGAAGTGGCTTCTTTGCTGCCCTTCTTGACACCAGGCCATCCTCCAAAAGTCTTCGCCTCACTGTGCGTGCAGATGCACTCACACCTGCCTGCTGCCATTCCTGAGCAAGCTCTGCACTGGTGTTGCCCCGATCCCGCAGCTGAATCAACTTTAGGAGACGGTCCTGGAGCTTGCTGGACTTTCTTGGGCGCCCTGACACCTTCTTCACAACAATTAAACCTCTCTCCTTGAAGTTCTTGATGATCCGAAAAATTGTTGATTTAGGTGCAATCTTACTAGCAGCAATATCCTTGCCTGCGAAGCCCTTTTTTGTGCAAAGCAATGATGACGGCATGTGTTTCCTTGCAGGTAGCCATGGTTAACAGAGGAAGAACAATGATTTCAAGCACCACCCTCCTTTTAAAGCTTCCAGTCTGTTATTCTAACTCAATCAGCATGACAGAGTGATCTCCAGCCTTGTCCTCGTCAACACTCTCACCTTTGTTAACGAGAGAATCACTGACATGATGGCAGCTGGTCCTTTTGTGGCAGGGCTGAAATGCAGTGGAAATGTTTTTTGGGGATTAAGTTCATTTTCATGGCAAAAAGGGACTTTGCAATTAATTGCAATTCATCTGATCACTCTTCATGACATTCTGGAGTATATGCAAATTGCCATCATCAAAACTGAGGCAGCAGACTTTGTGAAAATTAGTATTTGTGTCATTCTCAAAACTTTTGACCACGACTGTAGAGATCGGTGTGTGTTGGGGGGGGGGGGGGTGTTCCCCTATTCTAAACGTGTGTTTCTCTAATCAGGAGGTTGAGTCAGAGACCCACAGCAGAGGAGTTGGAGCAGAGAAACATCCTTCCAGGTAACGCTCGCTCTCTTTCTCTGTCAATTCTATTTTGTCTACATTTTTATGTCTGATTTAATATCATTTTTTCTGTCAATATCAACTTCATGCTTCATTAATCTCCCCTCGCAGTTGCTTTAATGTCCTTTACCTCTAGATAGACAAGCATCTCTCTGGTTTTACTAGTAACCCAAAACGATCTAATACAGTGGGAAATGTCAGTGTGTTGTAGACATCTGCCATACATCAGTCTGTCTACCCTATAGATGCCCCCTTGTGGTCTGTAGGAGTAATTCCATACAATAAAAGCTATGGCTTGCTTCATGCACTTGTTTGTTCTTGAGTTCCAAAATGGTAGTGCCAACACTAAGAATTTTAGATCATATTGTCTAAAACGTATTTTCACTCATATATCCATAATGTAAAGTTTTCACGTGTCTTGTGGTTATCCTCAGACTACTCTGAAAGCACTACTTAAAAGCTTTGTCCTTAGACAAAAAATGACTACATAATGTTCAGACTGCAGTGTATCTAAGACAATGCACTTCCTTGTCCCAGAGAGGGTAAAGACTGTGATTAAAACGACTCCTGTTACTCCTGTGCTGTGTAGGCACCAAGAAAAGCTCAGGGCCCGGAGTGCTGGTCTAGGATCAGGTCCCCCCGACCATATAATCATAATCATATTCATTATGATCTAAAAGGAAAAACGGATTCTAGATCAGCACTCCTATTCTGATACGCTTAGTGAATATGGGCCCTGGTCCAGTCTGCCTTTCTCTCTCTCTGACTAGCAGCAGTGTTTCTGTTCTGCCTCTGATGGAATGTCTTGTCTTATTGTAGCCAGGAACGAAGCTGATATCAGGGCAGAGAGGAGCGAGATCAAACGCAGACTCACCAGAAAGGTTAGCCTGACTCACACACACACACACACACACACACACACACACACACACACACACACAATGCAGAATTAAAACACATAAAGATATATAGTACACTAACCTTCATACACACACACACACACACTCCGGTGACAAAGCAATCATACACGGATATACAAATAAAACACTCAAATTTAACTAACCACCATAAACTCTTAACTTATCATTTTAGTTCCAGACGTTCACTCTGTGTGTTTCCTCTATACCTCCCCCCAGCTGTCCCAGAGGCCCACCATAGCAGAGCTTCAGGCCAGGAAGATCCTGCGTTTCCATGAGTACGTAGAGTGTACCACGACTCAAGACTACGACCGCCGTGCAGACAAACCCTGGACCAAGCTCACTCCCTCCGACAAGGTGAGTCGCAGTTAAGCGACTAACCAAATACATTGTAGATTGTAAAAGATTGGTATAAAATGGTAAGATTGCTCATCAACTATAGTATAGAGTGACAGTAATAAGAGACTGCCACACACTTTTAAATCTTTGTACCTTTATTTATACTAGGAAGTCCTCTGAGGTTGAAACCTCTTTTCAGACCGAGAGATTCTTTACTTTACTATTTCAGCAGTGTTTTGAATTCCAGACATACTCTGTCAAACAAAAATCCCAAGAATGCAATATAACCGCTGCTTAATGTCTGTGCTGAGATGTCCCCAGAGTATTACCTGGACCAGTGAAGCTAGGAGAAGAGGTTGAAACAGAAATTATTGCATACTTTCTATTATTCAGAGATTTAAAATCCCTGAGGAAAAAGATAGTTTGACCATTTTTTTGATGAAAACTGAGGTCTTATAACATTTGCTGTTTTGTTTTTAAATTTGCAGAACTTTTATTGACAAGTTAAAATCTTGAGAGGTTTATATTTATGAAGTTTTGAGGTTCCAGGATTTGGATATGAGGCAGGAAACTGTGTGGAAACTCATTATACCCAGATGAAGACAGCTTGTCTGTCGAAACAGTGGTTATTAGGTTATTAAATGATTGCATCTCAGCTCCTAGAGTCTTTCCTTTTTCAAGGAAACTGTGTGCCATCGCAAATACGTCTGACAGCTGGAGAGAAGAGCAGACACTGTGGCTCCATTGTCATTTTATTCTCTTAGAAAAAAGCTGGAATTCTGAAGTGTAGGCACTGGTCGTTTTGATCTGTCTGTACTGTACAGTATTAAAGAGTAGACCTGCTCTAGGATGTTGCTGCCTGTACAGTGCATCACACCTGACTCAATCTTTGCTCTCTATTCTATTCAATCTAGGCTGCCATCCGCAAGGAACTGAACGAGTTCAAGAGCTCTGAGATGGAGGTTCACGAAGAGAGCAGGATCTATACCAGGTTAGTGTCCTATACGACACCAATATCAATAAATTATCTTATCAATTATCAAAATGACTCCTCAGATTTTGCTGAACAAGAGGAGAGCAAATCCTGGTCTTTTCTTCCCACTTCAACATTTCTTCCAACTTTATGATGAACTCGGGAACTGTGTTTGAATTTTTGCAAGTTGAAACCCTATATCTTCTTAGCCAGTGCACATTATGACTTTCCTCCATCCCCACTCCTCAGATTCCATCGGCCTTAGCTGTTCTCCTTGGCCTGGCTGCAGAACAAGCACTTAAATGCAATACTGAGCCAGGGGGTTGCAGGACTTCAATACGGAGCACACAGACCCCTGTTGACTGCAATATCCACAGCCCCCTGTCCTGGAACAAGCCTGTTCCTCCCCTGTAAGGCATACTATTGATGGCTGCATCTGAAACTATGGACTAGAGGAATGGGCTGTCTGTAACCATGGACTATGGATCTATGGATGTGGCCCCCCAGTCCATCCAGTCATTGTTAAAACCACAGACTAGAACTGTGGCCTATAGATAAACCACTCGCATCTAAAACCATGGACTAGGGATTTGGCCTCTCGGTCAAAACACTTACTGTTAAAACCATGGACTAGAGTTGACGCCCATCGGTCCAACCCCTCGCATATGAAACCATGGGACTACTGGTACTACTGTACTCCAACGTTTATCTGCCTGACAAGACGACCCACAGGGGGAGCAGGAGAAGAAGAACAACTAGCTGGAGGAGGTGGAGTGGTTTAGGCTTATTTCAGCTAACATTTTGTAGGTTTCCTGTGCCAACACTGTGACTATTACAATAGGAAGGACAAGAGGGACAGATGGAGATTGTGACAGAGAATGTCCTGTTTTGTTCCTCACATCACCTCCATTCTCTCTGTCGTTTCCTAAGGCAAGAATGTTCCCAAGAGGCCTTTACTGTACCTGCTTTTTAGAGTTCCCTCAACACTTTGCCTATTTTTGAGAACAGGAAAGAATTGTATACGTATTGATTGTTGATCATGATGATGGTCAACATTAGTACACGGTGGTACTAATGATTTAATGTTCAACTAAATGTGATACAGAACTTTGTTAGACTACATGACACTGGTGAAACCCTCCAGTGTGTGTGTGTGTGTATGGGTACCCACTGGTACCGGCCTTATCTCTGATGGAACAATACATGGATTGGTACGGAAACTGTACGGAGGAAATGTGAAATGGCTATAGCTAGCCTACATATCGGTGACGGGTTTAGTTTTCCAACCACAAGACATTAGTTAAAGTGAAACTCAAATGTAGCTTCTACTAGTCAGCTATCTAGCTGTGTTACATAGACCTTATTCAACATTGCTCCATTTTCCCCATACTCAATGATGTGCATTTTTACTGTATTCTGTTGATTATGTAAGTGGTTTTGTGACAGCCCATAATATAAGCTGACTAATCATTTGTTCAGCGTAGTAATAAGGAACCATATTGTTTAAAATTGACATTTAAAGTAAAAAAAGAAAATACAATTTGAAACGTTAGAAATAATTTAATAGGACACAACTTAAAGCTTACATACACTATAATTATTGAATGGTTGGTGTTGAAAGACTGCGGCAGGAACATGGATATATTTTTACTTCACAAATTGTTTTATTATGTTACTTTGTGTATGTAGGCCAGTGGTTGGCCTCAGCTGTATAGACTTATCCTGTAGATTGATTTAATTGACTTTATATTATATATGTCTTCCTAATATTAACAAAAAATTGTTTTAAATGTAATTAAAGTATTACAACAGTGCTATTTTCTAATAATGATCTAAAAATGTTACAGAAAGAGGGTTACCTTATTTTACAGATGTTTTGAGATCTTTAAAATTACTTGCAAACCTACTGTATAAATGAATGGTCAACTCGCACTCAAATTTAAATAAATGGTTTATCATAAAGCATGTTGTCAACTTGTCATTATCACAATCACTTACTTGCCTTTTGAAAAATACTCCAGGTGAGGGCAGTATTACAGAAACTGTATTGTTTGGCTGCATCTTGAAACTCTTCTATTCTGGGTGGAAAATACAGGGACATTTTGTGTTGTATGGGTCAACAATAGCCTTCAAACTATTATGAATATTTCCTATCGTCATACATGCAGATGAGAAGTGTAGCCTAACTCTGGCAATAGAGTATTCTTGTATTCTTCTTCGCCTGTTGGTGCATGGGATAAATAGCCTTCCTTGATCAGGCATGTTATATCATACTGCACCTAAAGCCCCAAGTTAAATCAGGTCCTATTTGCTCCTCTCTTCACAGCCTTTGAAATGCTAATTATCGAGCCACGTAATAGAAACACATTAATTGTGCCCACTCGACCTCATGTTAGTTCTTCTTAGCCAATTAGCCGGAGAAAATTGTTATGCAAGTTTTTTAGCAAAGTGAATTAATATCTAATACTCTTCTACTCTTTCTTACTTTATTGCCTTTCATCTTTGCTGATGTATTCTGTTTTTATTGTTCAATTTTTTCCTTTCGTTGAGTCCTTGGACTATTAATTGTGGACAATGTGTTCCACCCACAATAGCCATCAGTGGGTACTCTCCTTACTGATAACAATGTCATTCAGAACAGCTGCACCATCGAGAGCATCTCGACTGGCTGCATCACTGCATGGTATGGCAAATGCACCGCCCTCGATCGCAAAGCACTACAGAGGGTGGTGCGGATGGCCCAGTACATCACTGGGGTCGAGCTCCCTGCCATCCAGGACCTCTATATCAGGCGGTGTCAGAGGAAGGCCCGGCAACCCAAGCCTGTTCACTCTGCTACCATCCGGCAAACGGTACTGGAGCATCGGTTCTTCGACCAACAGGCTCCGAGACCGCTTCTACCCCCAAGCAATAAGATTGCTAAATAGTTCATTAAATGGATACCCGGACTAGCTGCATTGACCCTATCTTGCACAGACTCTATGCACACTTTAGACGGGTTGGCTGACAATGTCACAAATGATGCGAGCGCATCGATGAGGCCGTGTGGTGTTATGATTCGGAATGGTCAGATAGTTGGCAACATTGGCAAGAAGCTGCCATGTGGGTAATCGTAGGTGGCTCGTATCTTGTTACTGATACGTATGTTTTGAGTTGTTTTGACTCGTGTCATGTCTATGCTAATATGGCAAAAATTAGCTAGCTAGCTAACCAACAACTGTAACCATGTACAGTATTTTGAGAGACAAGTGCTCATTGTGCAAATGTATTTGTTTTCAATAAACATTTGGACACTAAATATAGTTTACATTTTGTAAACAATCTAAGCCTACCCCATAGTTGTTTTGCCCAAAAGATGTGCATGCATCGGTTTTGTTGCAACCAACAAAAATGTAACTCTTTGGCCTGAATGCAAAGCGCTGTGTCTGGAGAACCAGGCACAGCTCATCACCCGTCGAACACCATCCCTACAGTGAAGCATGGTTGTGGCAACATCATGCTATGCGGATGCTTTGAATGGAGCCAAATATAGGGAAATCCTTGATGAGAACCTACCTGCTTCAGAGTGCTAACAACCTTAGACTTGGAAAGCTGCCGCGGTCATCCCCCTCTTTAAAGGGGGTGACACTCTAGATCCAAACTGTTACAGACCTATATCCATCCTGCCCTGCCTTTCGAAAGTATTTGAAAGCCAAGTTAACAAACAGATCACCGACCATTTCGAATCCCACCGTACCTTCTCCGCTATGCAATCCGGTTTCCGAGCTGGTCATGGGTGCACCTCAGCCACGCTCAAGGTCCTAAACGATATTATAAACGCGATCGATAAAAGACAGTATTGCGCAGCCGTCTTCATCAACCTGGCCAAGGCTTTCGACTCTGTCAACCACCGCATTCTTATTGGCAGACTAAATAGCCTTGATTTCTCTAATGACTGCCTTGCCTGGTTCACCAACTACTTCTCAGATAGAGTTCAATGTGTCAAATCAGAGGGCCTGTTGTCTGGACCTCTGGCCGTCTCTATGGGCGTGCCACAGGGTTCAATTCTCGGGCCGACTCTATTCTCTGTGTATATCAATGATGTCGCTCTTGCTGCTGGTGACGCTCGGATCCACCTCTATGCGGACGACACCATTTTGTATACATCTGCCCCTTCATTGGACACTGTGTTAACAAACCTCCAAACGAGCTTCAATGCCATACATCCGTAGCCTCCAACTGCTCTTAAACACTAGTAAAACTAAATGCATGCTCTTCAACCGAACGCTGCTTGCACCCGCCCACCCGACTAGAATCACTACTCTTGGCGGGTCTGACTTAGAGTATGTGGACAACTACAAATACCTAGGTGTCTGGTTAGACTGTAAACTCTCCTTCCAGACTCACATTAAGCATCTCCAATCAAAAGTTAGATCTAGAATCGGCTTCCTATTTCGCAACAAAGCCTCCTTCACTCATGCTGCCAAACATGCTCTCGTAAAACTGACTATCCTACTGATCCTTGACTTCGGCGATGTCATTTACAAATAGCCTCCAACACCCTACTCAGCAAATTGGATGTAGTCTATCACAGTGCCATCCGTTTTGTCACCAAAGCCCCATATACTACCCACCATTGTGACCTGTACACTCTTGTTGGCTGGCCCTCACTACATATTCGTCGCCAAACCCACTGGCTCCAGGTCATCTATAAATCACTGCTAGGCAAATCCCCGTCTTATCTTAGCTCACTGGTCACCATAGCAACACCCACCCGTAGTCTGCGCTCCAGCAGGTATATCTCACTGGTCATCCCCAAAGCCAACAACTCCTTTAGCCGCCATTCCTTCCAGTTCTCTGCTGCCAATGACTGGAACGAACTGCAAAAATCTCTGAAGCTGGAGACTCTTATCTCCATCACTAACTTTAAGCGTCAGTTGTCAGAGCAGCTTACCGATCACTGCACCTGTACACAGCCTTTCTGAAATTAGCCCACCCAACTACCTCATCCCCATATTGTTATTTATTTTTGCTAATTTGCACCCCAGTATCTCTATTTGCACATCATCTTTTGCACATCTATCATTCCAGTATTATACGAAATTGTAACTATTTTGCACTATGGCCTATTTATTACCTTACCTCCATAACATTTGAACACACTGTATACATATTTTCTGTTGTATTTTTGACTTTATGTTTTGTTTACCCCATATGTAACTCTGTGTTGTTGTTTTTATCGCACTGCTTTGCTTTATCTTGGCCAGGTCGCAGTTGTAAATGAGAACTTGTTCTCAACTGGCTTACCTGGTTAAATAAAGGTGAAATAAAAACATTAAAAAAGACTGGGGCGAAGATTTACATTCCAACAGAACAATGACCCCAAGCATACATCCAAAGCAATGCTGGAATGGCTTTAGAACAAGAATGTGAAAGTCCTTGAGTGGGCCAACAAAAGCCCAGACTTGAATCCCATTTTAAAGTCTTTGGAAAGACTTGAAGATTGCTGTTCACCGTTGCTCCCCATCTAACTTAACAGAGCTTCAGAATCTGAAAGGAGGAATGGGACAAAATCCCCAAATCCAGATGTGCAAGGCTGATACAGACATACCCAAGACGACTCAAAGCTGTAATTGGCCAAACACAACTCCAACACCATCATTACGTTTGCTGATGGCACAACAGTGGTAGGCCTGATCACCAACAACGATGAGACAGCGTATAGGGAGGAGGTCAGAGACCTGGCAGTGTGGTGCCAGGACAACAACCTCTCCCTCAATGTGAGCAAGACAAAGGAGCTGATTGTGGACTACTGGAAAAGGCGGGCCGAACAGGCCCCCATTAACATCGACGGGGCTGTAGTGGACCGGGTCGAGAGTTTCAAGTTCCTTGGTGTCCACATCACCAACAAACTATCATGGTCCAAACACACCAAGACAGTTGTGAAGAGGGCACGACAACAACTTTTCCCCTCAGGAGTCTGAAAAGATTTGGCATGGGTCCCCAGATCCTCAAAAAGTTCTACAGCTGCACCATCGAGAGCATCTTGACCGGTTGCATCACCGCTTGGTATGGCAACTGCCCGGCATCTGATCGCAAGGCGCTACAGAGGGTAGTGTGTACGGCCCAGTACATCACTGGGGCCAAGCTTCCTGCCATCCAGGACCTATATACTAGGCGTTGTCAGAGGAAGGCCCAAAAATGGTCAAAGACTCTATTCATCCAAGTCATAGACTGTTCTCTCTGCTACCGCACGGCAAGCGGTACCAGAGCACCAAGTCTAGGACCAAAAGGCTCCTTAACAGCTTCTACCCCCAAGCCCATAAGACTGCTGAACAATTAATCAAATGGCCACCCGGACTATTTACATTGACACCTCCCACCCCCTTCCCTTTGTTTTTACACTGCTGCTACTCTCTGTTTATTATCTATGCAGAGTCACTTTACCCCTACCTGTACAAATTACCTCGACCAACCTGTACCACCGCACATTGACTCTGTACCGTTACCCCCTGTATATAGCCTCATTATTATTTTATTGTGTTCCTTTTTATTATATATATATATATATATATATATATTATTTACTTTAGTTTATTTAGTAAATATTTTCTTAACTCTATTTCTTGAACTGCATTGTTGGTTAAGGGCTTGTAAGTAAGCATGTCACGGTATTCGGCGCATGTGACAACATTTCATTTCATTTGATCTGGTACTCCCTGTATATACACTACCGGTCAAAAGTTTTAGAACACCTACTCATTCAAGGGTTTTTCTTTATTTTTACTATTTTCTACATTGTAGAATAATAGTGAAGACATCAAAACTATGAAATAACACATATGGAATCATGTAGTAACCAAAAAAGTGTTAAACAAATCAAAATATATTTCATATTTGAGATTCTTCAATAGGCACCATTTGGCTTGATGACAGCTTTGCACACTCTTGGCATTCTCTCAACCAGCTTCATGAGGTAGTCACCTGGAATGCATTTCAATTAACAGGTGTGCCGCCTTAAAAGTTAATTTGTGGAATTTCTTTCCTTCTTAATGCATTTGAGCCAATCAGTTGTGATGTGACAAGGTAGGGGGGGTATACAGAAGATAGCCCTATTTGGTAAAATACCAAGTCCATATTATGGCAAGAACAGCTCAAATAAGCAAAGAGAAATGACAGTCCATCGTTACTTTAAGACATGAAGGTCAGTCAATCCGGAAAATTTCAAGAAATTTGAACGTTTTTTCAAGTGCAGTCGCAAAAACCATCAAGCGCTATGATGAAACTGGCTCTCATGAGGACCGCCACAGGAAAGGAAGACCCAGAGTTACCTCTGCTGCAGAGGATAAGTTCATTAGAGTTACCAGCATCAGAAATTGCAGCACAAATAAATGCTTCACGGAGTTCAAGTAACAGACACATCTCAACATCAACTGTTCAGAGGAGACTGTGTGAATCAGGTCTTCATGGTCGAATTGCTGCAAAGAAACCACTACTAAAGGACACCAATAAGAAGAAGAGACTTGCTTGGGCCAAGAAACACGAGCAATGGACATTAGACCGGTGGAAATTTGTCCTTTGGTCTGGAGTGGAAATTGGAGATTTTTGGTTCCAACCGCCGTGTCTTTGTGAGATGCGGTGTGGGTGAACGGATGATCTCCGCATGTGTATTTCCCACCTGTAAAGCATGGAGGAGGAGGTGTTATGGTGGGGGTGCTTTGCTGGTGACACTGTCTGTGATTTATTTAGAATTCAAGGCATGGCTACCACAGCATTCTGCAACGTTACGCCATCCCATCTGGTTTGGGCTTAGTGGGACTATCATTTGTTTTTCAACAGGACAATGACCCAACACACCTCCAGGCTGTGTAAGGGCTATTTTACCAAGGAGGAGAGTGTTGGAGTGCTGCATCAGATAACCTGGCCTCCACAATCCCCGACCTTAACCCAATTGAGATGGTTTGGGATGAGTCGGACCGCAGAGTGAAGGAAAAGCAGCCAACAAGTGCTCAGCATATGTGGGAACTCCTTCAAGACTGTTGGAAAAGCATTCCAGGTGAAGCTGGTTGAGAGAGTGCCAAGAGTGTGCAAAGCTGTCATCAAGGCAAAGGGTGGCTATTTGAAGAATCTCAAGTATAAAATATTTTTTGATTTGTTTAACATGTTTTTGGTTACAACATGATTCCATATATGTTATTTCATAGTTTTGATGTCTTCACTATTATTCTAAAATGTAGAAAATAGTATAAATAAAGAAAAACCCTTGAATTAGTAGGTGTTTGACCGGTAGTGTAGCTTCATTCTTTTGTATTTTATTCAGTTTGTGTTACATTTTTATGTTTGCATTGTTTTAGCTCTGCATTGTTGGGAAGGGCTTGTAAGCAAACATTTCACGGTAAAGTCTACACCCATTGTATTCGCTGCATGTGACAAAATGTAATTTGATTTGAAACAGCAGGTTCTAGAGAAGACCATGTTTTTCACAGATTGGTAAGGCTTTGTGATTCTGTTCGTGTTATGTTACTTCCATTGAGTCGCCTTGTAGAGCGTAAAGGAGGAATCCTACAGCACATCTTAGTTGATAAACCGATCTACCAGAGGTAATCAAACAGCTTCAGGCTCCGAGACAGTCAGTGCTAGCGATAGCTCTGTAATAGTGATTGCAACCTGGTATGCCCCCTTCTTCAAAAAATTAGTTAAAAGGATGAATAGCTGAATTATAGGCTCTGTCCCAAATGGCACCCAATTACCTACATATTCATTACTTTTGACCATTTGGGACTCTGCCAGAGACTGGTCTATAAAATGGAGCGTAGAGTACTTATCTGGGCAGATGCAACACAATACGATTGTGGCTCGCTCTTCAGCAGTAACCTACATTGCTATCTTATTTATAATGTAGATTGGAGATCCATCTATATGCCCCTGTAGTTTTGTATTTGATCTCAAAGCATTTAGCCCATGGGGCCTCCCTGGTCTGCCTTATTCAAGTTGCCATTGGCAACAATATGGCCCTGTTGAAAAAGTGCTTCATGGCGTTTCCTCTGAAACAGATGATTAAAATCCTGTTAGCCCTATCAAATGCTGAAACAAAAAAATTTATATTTAATGTACCTTCTTGGCTCCTGGAATTGGTGGACCTTTCCAAGCTCCTAAAACAGTAAGCCTGATGTTCTGTGAGATTTATTTCTGGGTTCTGAGATTTAACAAACCAATCCCTACGATACACTGACCCTACCTTTCCCTATTCAATGGACTGACAGATGCAGGGATCTCTCTCTCTACCATGTAATTGTTGTTGTCATGTAGACTACCTTAGGCTTAGTTTCCCGTGACAGATGTTTGATTCTGGGTAACGAGACTACCTCAGCCTTGACTTACTCTTCATGTGGTTGACAGGCACATTGAATACTGTGTTGTCCAACAGGTAAATGGAAAGTTGTGGAATGTAATGACAGTTATTCTACTGAGCTGAATGTCAACTGGCACTTTGCCGCTACTTACTTGATCACAAAACACCCACTTATCTACCCATCTATCTATTTCTGTCTATGTATTTGTTCACTTTAGTAAATTCTACTATACAGGACAATATTGATCATGGATCTGAATTTGGGGTCATTCTGCTCCAACATATAGTTTAAAAAAAATCTGTAATATGCTTTTGGAACACAGTTGCCTTGGTAACTAGGTACAAATCTGATATATGGATGGAATCATGATGGTGTTGTCTATCTGGTTCTTACAGTAATGAGATTTAAATCATCTCTCATACAGTTCTTCTCTCAGATTTGTTATACTGTATACAGGTATGTGAAGTGATACAAGCTATGAAAGTGACACTTCCTGTATCCTCATTTAACCCATTTAATCCCATCAGTCACAATAGTGCTTTCATTTTCAATACATTGAATCCATGATGCTCGTGGTATATACATTTGTGACCAATGGGAAAATGCAGTGGCTCTAACTTATTATATTTAATCATAGCAGATCATAAAAATGTTCAGTAGATTGAAGTTGAGATGGATTATGGATATTCTTGATCAAGATGATTTTAAAGATGATTTTACCATTAGCCTTTACATACAGTATGTTTAAATCAGTGATTTTGACTGTAAAACGTCATACTTTGTTATTTCAGGGGGAATTGGCCATGTATAGACCCATAAATTGAATTAGTGTAATAACAAATAGGTTTGGTTAGGGTAGACAGTTTATCAGAGCATTGGGGCATAGCCACAGGTGTAAACCTGGTTTGTATGGGTATTTGGGCTGAGATATGCAGGTGTAGATCTGGTTTATATTAGTATTGGGACTCAGTCAAAGGTGTAGATCTGGTTTAAAGTCGTACTGGAGCTGTGTTGCAGGGGTAGAACTGGTTTATAGTTTGAGAATTCAGGCTTTGTCACATTTAGACCTGGCTTAGTTGACTTGTTGGGTTCAACCACAGGTGTAGACCTATTTTAGTACAGGTGTAGACCAATCGTTATGAATATTGGGACTGAAATACAGAAGTACACCAATTTTTATGACATGGCTGACATGTGGCAGTAGAACACTTTAATACAATTATTCACGTGCAGTTGTTCGTAAGAATATTGAGGCTGAAGTACAAGTATAGACCTGATTTGTATGAATGTTGAGGCTTGGGTGCTGGGGTAGACCTGTTTTATATGAGTACGCCCATGGATTTACCTGGTTCATATGAGTAATGGGGTGTAGGGATACTCATACAGGTAATACAGGTAATGGTTCTGTATGGACGTCTGTTGCTCATTCAAATCCTTTCTGGCAACAAGTTTGTGGTAGGAAAAAAGTGAATGGGGCTGGGGCACATGTGTTATACCACAGTATTATGAGTTTAACTATGAAAGTATTTGCATATACAGGTCAGAGGTCACAGGACTAAGATATGCAAATAACAGGGTGTAGGTATGCAGCGAATAGCTGGATATAGGTTACTGTTTGTGACTTGGGGAATACAGGCCTAAGGAAAGTGGGTAACAGGGCTGAGATAGGCAAGTAACAGGGATGAGGAGTATTGGCAAAGGAACTGGGGTCTATGAGTAACAAATAGGGCATTTAGGGCTAGGATATGGGTGAATTGGTATTTGATTGTATCAATATTAGGGTATTGGCATGTGGGTTCTAGGGTTAGGGCATGGGGGTAACTGGGTTTATGTTTGTGGGTAAGTGGGCTGAGGTATATAGATATTAGGGCTGAGGAATATGGGTAAATGTCTGTTAGTTGTATTATAGGAAGAGCACTGTATGTCCCCATCGGTCATTGTGACTGAGACAAAAATATTATTTTTTACTCACTTTTCGATATATAAAAAAATCATTATGAATTACATGTTAGGGTTACTAATGGCATAATATTTGCATAGTGTAATGTCTGGGAAGAATTTGGGAACAAATGGGTTAAGATAAATATAAAAATATACAGTATCTCACAAAAGTGAGTACACCCCTCACATTGTTGTAAATATTTGAGTATATCTTTTCATATGACAACACTGAAGAAATGACACTTTGCTACAATGTAAAGTAGTGAGTGTACAGCTTGTATAACAGTGTAAATTTGCTGTCCCCTCAAAATAACACAACACATAGCCATTAATGTCTAAACCGCTGGCAACAAATGTGAGTACACCCCTAAGTGAAAATGTCCAGATTGGGCCCAATTAGCCATTTTCCCTCCCCGGTGTCATGTGACTCGTTAGTGTTTCAAGGTCTCAGGTGTGAATGGGGAGCAGGTGTGTTAGATTTGGTGTCATCGCTCTCACACTCCCTCATACTGGTCACTGGAAGTTCAACATGGCACGTCATGGCAAATAACTTTCTGAGGATCTGAAATAAAGAATTGTTGCTCTACATAAAGATGGCCTGGGTTATAAGAAGATTGCCAAGACCCTGAAACTGAGCTGCAGCACGGTGGCCAAGACCATACAGCGGTTTAACAGGACAGGTTCCACTCAGAACAGGCCTCGCCATGGTCGACCAAAGAAGTTGAGTTCACGTGTTCAGCGTCATATCCAGAGGTCGTCTTTGGGAAATAGACGTATGAGTGCTGCCAGCATTGCTGCAGAGGTAGAAGGGGTGGGGGGGTCAGCCTGTCAGTGCTCAGACCATACACCGCACACTGCATCAAATTGGTCTGCATGGCTGTCGTCCCAGAAGGAAGCCTCTTCTAAAGATGATGCACAAGAAAACCCGTTTGCTGAAGACAAGCAGACTAAGGACATGGATTACTGGAACCATGTCCTGTGGTCTGATGAGACCAAGATAAACTTATTTGGTTCAGATGGTGTCAAGCGTGTGTGGCGGCAACCAGGTGAGGAGTACAAAGACAAGTGTGTCTTGCCTACAGTCAAGCATGGTGGTGGGAGTGTCATGGTCTGGGGCTGCATGAGTGCTGCTGGCACTGGGGAGCTACAGTTCATTGAGGGAACCATGAATGCCAACATGTACTGTGACATACTGAAGCAGAGCATGATCCCCTCCCTTCGGAGACTAGGCCGCAGGGCAGTATTCCAACATGATAACGACCCCAAACACACCTCCAAGACGACCACTGCCTTGCTAAAGAAGCTGAGGGTAAAGGTGATGGACTGGCCAAGCATGTCTCCAGACCTAAACCGTATTGAGCATCAGTGGGGCATCCTCAAACGGAAGGTGGAGGAGTGCAAGGTCTCTAACATCCACCAGCTCCGTGATGTCGTCATGGAGGAGTGGAAGAGGACTCCAGTGGCAACCTGTGAAGCTCTGGTGAACTCCATGCCCAAGAGGGTTAAGGCAGTGCTGGAAAATGATGGTGGCCACACAAAATATTGACACTTTGGGCCCAATTTGGACATTTTCACTTAGGGGTGTACTCACTTTTGTTACCAGCGGTTTAGACATTAATGGCTGTGTGTTGTGTTATTTTGAGGGGACAGCAAATTTACACTGTTATACAATCTGTACACTCACTACTTTACATTGTAGCAAAGTGTCATTTCTTCAGTGTTGTCACATGAAAAGATACACTCAAATATTTACAAAAATGTGAGGGGTGGACTCACTTTTGTGAGATACTGTATATGTGCTTACCAGTACATTTACTTACCGTATGCCGTTTTCAATGTATTTGACAGCCAAGAAGAAGCCTGACCAAGAAGAAGCCTGAAGCCGAAGACTTTAACGGTTTCATTAGAACTACACACATGAACTACAACTCCCACCAGATGTATATGTCTCACTTTCGACAGCTTGCTGGCCTACAAAAAAAAACTTATTTTTTTGCATTTCCAAAAAGTACTGGCTGGCAAGGTTCAGTAAAAAAAGAAAAAGCGTAATCTAATATAAAACACATCAAACGACCTGTAACTAACGTGTTCTTACCGTCCTGTGAGTCACCAACTCGAGGCTGCAGAAGTTGTAGTTCAAAAGAGACTTTTCTTACATCTTGAGTGTAAAATATTTTTGATAAAAGCCATCGGGTAGAGCAAATCAATACAAAAATACGAATATAGTTTTATATATAGCTTAAATGACCTTGTTTTCGTCGAATTGATAATATAATCTTGAAGCCTAGTCAAGAGATTATGTGACACAACCAATGATTTATATACTGTATACACTAGATTAATGTTAGGGGGCGCTGTGTTGAAGCCACTGTGCCTCCATTTTGGCAGCTATAGAAATGCCTTTATAAATGTCTACATTCGTTTTTGCCACATTTATTCCATTACAGACACCTTAATGCATAGTTTTAAATTATCTGTGAGCTAAACAATCAAATAAAACATATAAAGAAATATAAAAATATTTTCCTTAAAGTATAATTTTTTTAGATTACTGATGTTACTGTCACCACTACAACAAGAACAATACTTAAATACATGTCATTTTGCCCTTTTAACATTTAATTGAAATACTGTAGAATTCCATTCATTCCTACGGAGGACCGCTCCTACTGGGGAGTGCCAATATGGCCGACCGGTGGCTTCAAAGCCTCTCAATGGCCAACATCATTGGACACGACCCGGAAGTATGCCATAGGAATGCGTTACTTTCCTATCGTATTAAACCCACACAATCTCCCTCCCCTCATTTAGTAGCTGATGAAAGGTCTTTGGAGATCCAACATGTTTTGATTAAGAAAAGCAATAACAAGCCTTTAGGGGAATATAGTATTGTGGCCTTCAATATGTTCCCACTGTATTATAGCAGCTCTGCAGTGACAGCCCAGTGTTTCTCCTTCTGCACCCTCTGTCCCTCCATCCCTCTCTCCCCCTCTCTTTCTCCCTCTGCCCCATCTCTCTTTCTTTCTCTCTCTCTTCCCCATCTCTTTTCTCCTTCTCTCCCTCTCTCTGCACTGTTCTCATTCCCGTATAATAGTATTTTCTCCATCTCATGGCTCTTAAGTGTATAGATAGAAGATTGAGTCTGCCTGATGCACTTTACTTTGCAGGGTTTTTACCCAGGGAGATTTCAGAAGCCACATGAAAGCTAGGGCGAATGGACCTCTCTCTCACCATGGAGACAGGGAATAGAATGCCTAAAATGTTTGATGGATCTGGACTTGTGGGACTCAGATGGGAGATCAGAAAGATGCCTACGGGCTTCCTTCCCTTGAAGCAGGGCTATAGGTTTTCAAACACCTCTCATATGTCTGCCTATAGAGGCACCCCCAAAAAACGTCTGTAGTTGAGAAGTTTCGTCTCTTGCAGCTGGGTTACAGGTGTACAAGACAACACCACACCCCTCTGTCTATTCATAGGTGTCCAAACAAAACCCTCTTCTTTCCAAATGAGAAGTTTAATGATTAATTGTTTCATTTCTAGATATCATATTTATTTTTCTGCAGAGGCTCAGGCAACAACAGAGAGTGATGAATATATAGGAGGCAACACTTCTAGCTTCATGTAATAAATGTTTTATATTATTAAATACAACCCTAGAGTAAGACTGTGAAGTCCAAGTATCCAGGTCAGCCTCGCTCTCAACACACACTCAAAGCCATGAGAGCACTGACAGCAGTGTGTGGAGAAGATACACTGAGTGTACAAACCATTAAGAACACCTTCCTAATATTGAGTTGAGTTACCCTGTTCAAGGGCACTTAAATATTTTGTCTTGCCCATTCACCCTCTGAATGGCAAACATACACAATCCATGTCTCAATTGTCTCAAGGCTTAAAAATCCCTCTTTTACCTCTTGAGGATCGTGCCCTTTTTTAAATATTTGCCTAAAATGACATACCCAAATCTAACTGCCTGTAGCTCAGGACCTGAAGCAAGGATATGCATATTCTTGGAACCATTTGAAAGGAAGCACTTTGAGGTTTGTGGAAATATGAAATTAATGTAGGATGATATAACACATTAGATCTTGTAAAAGATAATACAAACAAACAAACATGCATTTTTTTTTTTTGCATCATCTTCGAAATGCAAGAGAAGGCAAGGAATCTAGGTGTAATTTCGATTTGATCCACAAGATGGGAGCATTGTGTGTGCAAAGTTTCAGACTGATCCAGTGAAGAATTACATTACTACACAATATTTTGTATCAAGTCTGCCAGGAGTTTTCCCAAATTTTCCGAATTGGGGGATTGGAGCCAGATACAGCAGGGGATCAAACTGTAGAACCCAGTTCCTACATTTGAATATAAAAATTGATTTTATAAAACAAAACTATGCTACATTTTCAGAGGTGAATGTATCAAACCAGTTGCCATGACAAAAGTGTTTGGTTGTTGTGCACTATCCTCAAACAATAGCATGTTATTGTTTTTGCTTGAATAGCTACTGTAAATTGGACACTGCAGTAAGATTAACAGGAATTTAAGCTTTCTGCCCATATAAGACATGTAAGACATGTCTAAAGTTGGGGTTGTTTATTGAGCAGCAACCATCCCGGTATAGGGACACCGATCCCGTAGAGGTTAACCTGTCTCCTCCCCTTCATCTACACTGAAGTGGATTTAACAAGTGAGATCAATAAGATATCATAGCGTTCACCTGGATTCACCTGCAGTCTGTCATGGAAAGAGCAGGTGTTCATAATGTTTTGTATTGTACACTCAGTGTACAGTACAGTAATGTATAGGAGGAACTGAAGTGGACTATAGGCTGAGCCAGAGATTCATGGATGAAGCCTGGGTTGGTATGTGATTTTTATGACTGGAGGTGTAGAGTGGAGGAGAGGAGCTATTCTAAAACCTCCCTCACTAGGCTCTTGCATGAAGCATTACAATGCTCTTTGGGGCAACTGTAGGAGAATCACTATGCTGGGGCTTCCTTCCGGCCAAACAGAATATATACTGTATATTTTTTAGAGGACATTATGTGTGTATATCTCTCGTCCTCTCCCTGAAATATACCTCCACACAGCCTCTCCATTTCCATCTCTCCTCCTCGCTCTGAGCTATACCTCCACACAGTTTCTCCATCTCCCTCTCTCCATCCCTCTCTCTCTCTCCGTCTCTCTGAGGCTCCCCCTCCCCTGCCATGGTCTATTCTCCTGAGGTGTAGCCACCACAGGCCAAGAGCAGTGATCACCATTAGACAGCAATGCCGGAGAGAGGGAGTGTGTGTGAGAGAGAGGGAGAGCGGAGGAGCGAAAGAGAGGGAGCCTTGTAAGACCTACAGTCCACATTGTAATTACAGTCTCGCATCAGTGACCCAATCCCAGTGCTTCCCCTGAGTGAGGGACTGTTAGTGTCTCAGACTCCTCTCGGGATGATTCAACAATGTACTCCTGTCCTGTCCCTCCAAATTCATCTCTCCTCCCCTAAACACTGTCCTCCAGCCTTCCCCTGGGATGGTGTTCTGGGAGGCATGATGTCTCTACAAAGTCTTCATTATCAGCATCAGCAATGTTAGCAGCCAGTGGCCTTGATGCTGTTGGGAACAAGAAGTGTTTGATGCCATCAGAGAATGACCTGGCACTCCTGCTCTGTTGTAACCCTGAGAGACAGACCATAGCTCACAACTGGAGAGACAACTTAATCTCTCCATGGATCTGATGAATAGCAACTCTCAAACCTCAAAGGGCAGCTAGGAGAGTTATTACTGTATAATAAAATAAGGATAATAGGGTTCTGTGGTTGGAGGTTGTGGTTGGATGCTTGTTGGGAGTAGTCTGTCTCGTGGATGAAACTGAATCCATACCCTTTCCAACTCTTGAGTCCCCCGGCTGCTGTTACATAATTAGCCTATGTGGAGGAAGACAAATGCAATATAAAATTGAAAATGTTCCATCATCATAAATATTCAATGCCCATGTGGATCGATGCAGTAAGTAGGGCAGCTCTGTTCTTTTCAGAGACTAGTTGTTTGAATATGAACACAGACAACAGAAAATCCCTAGTTTCCTCAAGCTCTATCCCATCTCGAAAAACACTTCATTCATCTAGACTCTCCCTGTTAGTGACTACAGTGAACACTGTTGTTCTAAAATCAGAGTTAGACACTACAGGGGGCTAATGAACCGTTTTCCATTAACCTAAATCCTCCACTTCAAATCAGCCTCCTCTAGCTTCATGCGAAATGCTTTTTATGATTACCCGCCCTTTCCTCTTATAAAACCCTGAACCCCCCCTGTGTCTGCTAACTGCTAGCCTCTAACTGCTAACTAGCACACCTTAGCCATGTGTGTCCCAAATGTAACCCTATTCCCTGTGGGCCATGGTCAAAAGTAGTGCACTATATAGGGAATAGGTTGCCATTTGGGACACATACATTGTTGACTGGTGCCTGTGTCCACCGGCTCCCCCTTCTGGCCTGTAAGTATATCTTCAGAGGAGTGAGACTCATGGGCGGCGCACAATTGGCCCAGCGTCGTCCAGGGTAGGGGAGGGAATGGCCGGCAGGGATGTAGCTCAGTTGATAGAGCATGGCGTTTGCAACGCCAGGGTTGTGGGTTCGATTCCCACAGGGGGCCAGTATAAAAAAAAAATATGTAAGTCGCTCTGGATAAGAGCGTCTGCTAAATGACTAAAATGTAAATGTAAATGTGAGTGCTACCCTCCTCCTCGCTCCAGCAGCCTCCACTGTGACTGTAGCTGTAATTAACAAAATGCTGCTGCCATGCATGGCAATCTAAAGCTAATTAACTAGCAGAGCTTTGTTGAGATCCTTATCCATTCCACTAGGAGTTTATAATGAAACAAATGAATAAATGAAACTCCATGAACAACAAAAAAACTCACAAAGGAACAAAGAAGTTTATTAAAGTTGATAATTTGCTGTCATTGTCAGAGAGGTGGCTCTGGAGAGTAGGCTAGGTGGGTGGTAACATCATATTATTAATACAACAGAATAACAATAGAATTTAGACCCATTCTGTGGAAATACTCTAGCTGGATTTGTTTTCTCATATCATAGCTTTTCTTCACTGATTATTTTGTAATCTAAACAATGCTCCATGCTCTTTGTTGTGTTATGGTGATCCTATGCCCTCTTCATGTTGTCCATCATGACCCTGCTTTGGAGACGTCAGTACGCTACTGATACCTGACCTAACCTTTGACCCACATCAATAATCAATCCATCAACACCTTTTCATCAATAATGAAACAAGACAAATCTAAGGTGTGTATCGGCAAAGCTATATCTTATTAGTCCCCAAAACATGAATCATTCTTTATTTTGTCCCCTCGAGCTGAAAACAAAATCAGGAATGGACCACGCTGAGTCTCTTCAAGGGGGTAGGAGATGAATTCTTTAAGAGGAAATGTATCTGTGTCATGCAGAACGTGTCACCACTTGTTTTGGCAGCACTTCTGAGAACCAGGAACTTTGAAGATGGTTTGCTTGTTTATGTTTATGTCTGGAGTCTTTGAAATATGTTAACATATAATTAAAATATGTTAACATACATTTAGCTAAATCATCCACAGTGATTATGTTATCAGAGCAGAGAAAACTCAAAATCTCAAGATGAGCCTATTTTTCTAAAGGTAGTTGCAGCAGACTTGGGCCTACACAAAGTGGACATTCAATGATAAAAACATTTAAAATTGGTGCCATTTTGAGCACATGTTATTTTCTCATCTTTCAGCCCCCAGTTCAGAATGGGAACAATGTATGCCTCCCAAATGACCCTGGTCAAGATGTGTGCATTATATAGGGAATAGGGTGCCTTTTGGTACATACAGAGAGCACCAAAAGTATTGTAGCCTGTGAGTGGTTGATGTTTAAGGGTAGCAGGGAGGAAAATCACTCAAGCAGTGAGAGAAAGAGGCCTGCAGATTTTCAAATTACCACTCAAAAAATGTACCGTGAAGAAAAAAGGTTTATGCCTAGCTAACCAGTGATTAATGGAACCTTGCTTTTTTTTACACACCCTAACCAGTACCCTTGAAATGTAAAAGAAGACCTTTAAGGCAGTAACCTATTGTTAAGAAGTTTTGAGGTTCAAATTGTATTGCTTCCTCTATCATGCAGAGGGCCTTCAGCTCTTTGTATAGTAGAGTGTATTTACAATGCAGCTATTCGGTTTGAGTTGTGACTCATGACTAGACCTTGTTTGTTGGTGTCTGAGTTGGTGGCCATGAAGAATTATGTGTGTTATTTTTGCGTGTGAGCTTTGTGTTCTCAGTTTCGTTATTTTTTTCAGTAGCCTTGATCTCTGAACATTGAGTGATGAGAGAGTCAAAGATGTTCACTCATCTGAGCTCATCTTGCACTAAATAACTCACATTGAAAAATATTATTCTACAAATAATTAATTTGTAAGTGGTGCTGTTGTGTAGACTTCTTTGTGAGTTGACGGGGGAGAGTGGGAGTTGTGGACGGCTCTTGGGACACAGTATTACATCCCTGACAGACTCTGTGGAGGCAGGGGATGGGTGGGACTGGCATAAACAGACAGAGGCATGGTGCGCGTGTTTGTCTCAGTCACAGCAGCGCGTTGGCACACACTGTGCCATTACAGCAGCTGTGAATCGATCGACACCTCGGCTCGGCCACACAATATGCTACTCAGCCTGTCAGCTGCCACAAACGCCTGCCCCGCTTGGCTGTGAATCCATCCCCGATCTGCGTACTTAAAGTCTTAATTATCAATCCTCTTCTATCAGAGGGTCTCTCTGGCAGGAGACGTCGCCGGGGCTGGACAGCCAACGCCAGACATCTGACATGTTCAATCTTAAAGATGGAATCCGCATTAGGGAAACAGCGCCTGTCCACCTCACCAACGTTGTTATTGTTTTTGTTTTGTTGACAAAGCGTAGGTGAGGAGTGTCGCGCAGCGTGGAAAAAAAATGTGCAGTACATATTCTGTTGTTCTATTGCAATGATGTTGGAGGGAAAAAAACAGTGTTAATTGTTTACAGTTACTTCTTTGTTGTTGTAATATCGCAAACGGCTGGGGCAGTTTCACCATTAAGTATTCCAGCTTTAAATAATAGATCTGACTGACAAGAATAGCCATGGGAGACCCAAACATTAAGACAGTTCAACTGAGCTCCTAAGGCATTTATAAGTGATAATCTTCAAGAATCAATGGGTTTAAATCATTAATATAAACAATCAAAAACACCTTTAAATATCACATAGTGAACCTTTAAAAATTTATAAATGGCTCACAAGAATCCATCAGCCATGTGAGTCCCAATGCTCCAGACCCCAAAAGTCCTCTATAACCTCTGTTCAGTAAAATGAGGGAAGACATGCTTCTTTCTCAGTCCTTAGGTCCTCTGGCTAAATGACAAGGTGTTAGTTGAATGTGTATGATGGATGGAGAGGTGGCGCAAGATAGTTGCACCAGCAGATAGGCACTAGTAAGGAACCACCTAAATAGGATATTTATTCGTAGGAAGGAACTGGGCCTGTAAGATTATTGACTGACTGAAAAACGTCAGTTCTGAGGTTTCTGACCCTCATCATTACATATGCAAATTTCATAAATAGAGACCTATTGGAGTCTGTGTTCAATTAGGTGTCCTGAAATGATTTGTGTGTCTCTTTGAACGAACTCATTAACTCACTCTCCTCTCAGGGTGACACACACACACACAATGCTCTCAGGCTGGGTAAGTGGAGGTGGTTGACGAGGACAGAATAATCAACCACTCTTCCATGTTATAATGCTAATGTAACGTTATGAAGGGCTTTCAGGCAGAAGGCTTTGAAGTACAACCAGTCTTTTCTTTTTTTTCTTATTTAAAAAAAATATATATATTTTACCTTTATTTAACCAGGTAAGCCAGTTGAGAACAAGTTCTCATTTACATCTGCGACCTGGCCAAGATAAAGCAAAGCAGTGCGATAAAAACAACAACAACACAGAGTTACATATGGGATAAACAAAACGTACATCAATAACACAATAGAAAATCTATATACAGTGTGTGCAAATGTAGTAAGTTATGGAGGTAAGGCAATAAATAGGCCATAGTGCAAAAATAATTACAATTTAGTATTAACACTGGAGTAATAGATGTGCAGAAGATGATGTGCAAATAGAGATACTGGGGTGCAAATGAGCAAAATAAATAACAATATGGGGATGAGGTAGTTGGGTGGACTAATTACAGATGGGCTGTGTACAGGTGCTGTGATCGGTAAGCTGCTCTGACAACTGATGCTTAAAGTTAGTGAGGGAGATAAGAGTCTCCAGCTTCAGAGATTTTTGCAGTTCTAGGAAGCCGATTCTAAATTTAACTTTGGATTGGAGATGCTTAATGTGAGTCTGGAAGGAGAGTTTACGGTCTAACCAGACACCTAGGTATTTGTAGTTGTCCACATACTCTAGGTCAGACCCGCCGAGAGTAGTGATTCTAGTCGGGCGGGCAGGTGTAAGCAGCATACATCATAGAGGATGATAAGAAGTAATGCTGAAACAACAAGTGAGAAAATGGTGATTATGAACTCCACACAGAGCAGAGCTATTTTTAGTTGCTTTTCATTGTTACCCGTTAGTGTGGAAGCGACCTCCCGACCTCATATTACAGGGTTGTCATGGCAGCGCTATAACATAAACCACATAATGTATTGACTTTTACCGTTGTGGACAACACAGTATTTGTACATTTGAGTCATTTAGCAGACGCTCTAATCCAGAGCAATTAGGGTTAAATAACTTGCTCAACGGCACATCAACAGATTTTTCACCTAGTCGGCTTGGGGATTCGATCCATCGACCTTTTGTTTACTGGCCCAACGCTCTTAACTGCTAGGCTACCTGCCACCCCTGTATTTGTATAATGTGTTCCTCAGTTTACGTTTCAGTCCAATAGGATTACAGTGTACATTATACTGCTTTGAAATACAATAGGCTTAAGATTGTGTGCTTCAATTCATCATCAGCTGTAAACACATTATAGTCCAACCAGCTGACATAGCAAGCCGAAGCTTGACCTAGAAAATATGCAACTTATAACTTATCTCATACATTTTGATTAGAACATGAACATACAAGCACATAATTTACTGCCACTTGGCAAATACTTTATGTGGAGCATGATATTATATGTAGGCTGTGTATGTAAATGACATAAATTCAATAAATGTACCTATACAAATACTGACATGTATCTAACATAATGTATACAAGTACACAGTCGTGGCTGTGTAACAGCAGACTGATTAGGATTTATGTCGCGCTGGGGGGGTGTGCTTGTGTGCGTGCGCGAGCGTAGTTACGTGCGTGAATGCGTGCATGTTTAAGATGGCAGGTTGAAGCAGGACCTCCCTCTGCCTTCATGCCTTCCATCTACAATACATCTGGCATCTGTTGCCACAAGCAACACAACTTTCAATTACCGAACCCAGGCTGTTAGCTAGGAGCAATCAAGGTCTCAGTCGCCGCAACTGTGCGTGAGTGTGTCTGTGTACCTCAATTATTTGCTGTTCTAAATGAAGGCACCATTGTTGAGTCAGTGAATGTAATGGACTGTAAAATGTGTCCTACACTGCATAAAATAGCCTGGTCCAGACTGCAAATTGTGTTTAAGAGTCTTTGGCTGCACTGAAATGGCACCCTATTACCTAGTGCACTACTTTTGACCAGACCCGTGGTAGTGCACTATATTGGGAATAGGGTGCCATTTCAGAAGCACCCTATAAGTCCTGTTTTAAAGTCCGGATGCGGATGTCAATGAGATGAGTTGATCACCTTCAGCTCCATCTGTGCTGGGAGGGAGAGGGACAGACGTCCCTGATGTGTTTGCACATAGCATTGTCTATGTGACCCATCTGTTAATGCAAAACATTCTACCATGGCAAAGTTATAGGACAACAACAGACAATCTATCCTTCAGTAAATGATAGCAACCATCGATCACTGTTGTAGTACATCTTGGTCGTTGTGTAAAACTCTTTGCAGAGAGTTGTTGAGGGATGAGGCCAGAGAAGACTTTGGGATTTGAAAGATGACAAATACTGTATACTCTATGTTCCTGGAATAGATGAAAGATGTGCTTCCTACAAGAGTATAGATATTTACATTTTTAGTCATTTAGCAGACGCTCTTATCCAGAGCGACTTACAGTTAGTGAATACATTTTTTTTTTTTTATACTGGCCCCCGTGGGAATCGAACCCACAACCCTGGCGTTGCAAACGCCATGCTCTATCAACTGAGCTACATCCCTGCCGGCCATTCCCTCCCCTACCCTGGACGACGCTGGGCCAATTGTGCGCCGCCCATGAGTCTCCCGGTCGCGGCCGGCTGCGACAGAGCCTGGATTCGAACCAGGATCTCTAGTGGCACAGTTAGCACTGCGATGCAGTGCCTTAGACCACTGCGCCACTCAGGATAGATAGAGAGATAGATAAGTAGTTATTCAAGTTGTCTTTTGAGGTACTTTTGAGGTCACCGTGGCATAGTCTGCATCCCTAGATATGGTCCCTGGTCAAAAGTAGTGCATTATATAGGGACTGAAATAAATAATTCTCTCTACTATTATTCTGACATTTCACATTCTTAAAATTAAGTGGTGATCCTAACTGACCTAAAACAGGGAATTTTTACTAGGATTAAATGTCAGGAATTGTGAAAAACTGAGTTTAAATGTATTTGGCTAAGGTGTATGTAAACTTCTGACTTCAACTGTATGTTCCTTGTGAATCTATTCTTCATGAATGGGCTATTGGATGTAATGAAGTAATGGGGACATTATAGTTAATGGATCATGATGTTTACTCCACATCTGATCTGTTGGCAGTTTCCAGGCATCTATTTGCCTAATGGGTTTTGGAGACAGTTTTGTCTGTGTGGTCAGAAAGTCAATAATTATTTTCTATCTTGGTTTCTTCTGAATTCCCTCTTTTATTCTTCCATAAATGTCACAAAAACACAGCTTAATATTTCAAACCATATGAATAAATTCTGTAGAAAACTATCACCCCATTTTCTACGTTTTCCTTGAACCTGATGTGGGTATACAACACTGCTCCCTGTCTTCTACCTCTTTTAGACAATCCATTAAAGTTATGGCATTGACAAAACTCCATGTGCTGCTTCTGATAATACTCTTGAAAAGAGCCATCAATTGATCATAAAGAAAAGGCTCAGCATCACTGAAAGCCAGGACAGACATTTGAGTCATTTAGCAGACGCTCTTATCCAGAGCGACTTACAGGAGCAATTAGGGTTAAGTGCCTTGCTTAAGGGCACATCGACAGATTTTTCACCTAGTCGGCTCGGGGATTAGAACCAGTGACCTTTCGGGTACTGGCACAACGCTCTTAACCACTAAGCTACCTGCCACCCTGAGAGGACATAGTGCTTTCAGTATGATCTATAATGTACCTTAACGATAACGCCATACACACTCTCTCTCATTCCTGCCACAGGTCATCCACGAGGCTAGCACACACACACACACACACACACACACACACACACACACACACACACACACACACACACACACACACACACACACACACAGTCGTCAACATAATGCTCTCAGTCCGGATGGCTGGTGTTTTCAGTTCGTTAGTTGCAACAGTTTGGACAGCCACTTTAACAGGTGCTGACAGCCATTAACAATGAGGATGAGTTGAAGCAGCTGTGTCAATTCAGTCACATATGCATCAGGGTAGAAGGTTAGACAGGAAAAATATAAACAGACTGCACCCCACTGGAATAACAGGAACAGAATGCAAAATGTCTTAATAGCCCATAAACCAACTGCAGTTCTAAAGTGCTTGAACAATAATTACTCTCTCAGGGGCATATCCTAACTTCAATTTAGTTGGATTTTCACTTAGTCTCCCAATGAAATCCATGTATGACTAAGTGAAAATTCAACTTAAGTGGAAGTTATGATACAACACTGCTCTCTGAAGAGATAAATACACCTTCATGTCCACCAAACATTTCAGAATAAGTGCTATGAGTAGTTAGGTTTCCATCCAATTTGCAACAGATTTTCATGAGAATATTCAAAAATCTGCATAAAACAATATGCGCATTTTCCCACCGGAGATGTTTCCATCAAACTGACTTTATGCGGATAAAAGGCTGTGCGTGATTACGTAGTGCAAATGCAAATAACTTTTGCCATTAAATTCCCATGTACTGAATGAAAAATACAAGTTAAATGGGTTTCCATCACATTTTCAACTCTACTGATGGTTTTGTCACAAAAACTGTTGTGTTATATAGCAAATGTGCCCACTTTGGTCTTGGCACATGCGCTCTAGCCAACAGCTCGCAGATACAGTTCGGGTAGGCTACATACATTATGACAGGGTTTCCCAAAACTCGGTCCTCGGGACCACAAGGGGTGCACGTTTTGATTTTTGCCCTAGCACTACACAGCTTATTCAATTAATCAACTAATCATCAAGTTTTGATTATTTCAATCAGCTGTGTAGTGTTAGGGTAAAAACCAAAACGTGCACCCCTTGGGGTCTTGAGGACCAATATTGGGAAACTCTGCATCAAGAGATTATTATGGATACGAGTAACATTATTTGTATTTGTCAAAAGGGCAGCCAAGCATTGATCATCATGTCACCAGAATAAGACCCTCTATATATTTGGGAAAGGATCATGCACTTTCACCACCCTGTGAAGTTCATCATAACTTATTTAATATGTAGCCTAATAAACTGCATGGTTTTCCGAGACGTATTGGGAGGACCACACAACATATCATCGCGTGACTCCAAGTTTACTTCGATATGATGGTTATTATTACATTAACATTTTAGTCATTTAGCAGACGCTCTTATCCAGAGCGACTTACAGTTAGTGAGTGCATACATTTTCATACTGGCCCCCCATGGGAAACGAAACCACAACCCTGGCGTTGCAAGCGCCATGCTCTAACAACTGAGCTACAGGGGACTACATTTATATCAATATTTGCGCATAAAGGCGTTTCCACCGATATTTCTCACATAATTAATTTTACAGACACAAAAAGATCCCACCATGTCGAACAAACAAATTGTCTGTCAGCAATTATTAAAATTGTATCCATCAGCTCGGTCATTACTTTTTTAATGTGTCAGGTAATTCATCTACATGAAATGGTTGGATGGAAACGTGGCGTATATTAACTTTACATAGAACGTTTGGTGAAAGTTTAGCCTATTCAAAGTATTAAAACTCCCTGCGCCAGCATCTAAACTCTAATAAGGACTTTCTTTGTATTCTGTGTGAGCAGTTTTCTCTCTGGCCATACCCTGGGTTAAGCTGAAATGATGCCCCTGCATAAACAAGTTAGATGTTCACCAAACTTCTAGGAATAAGAGCCATCTATTAACTCAGCTTTTGATTAAAAGTTTGGCGGAAGTCAAAGTCTACGGTGCTTGCTCTCTTTATTAAAAGTTCCTGCTCTGGCTAAAAACTCTGGTATAAACTCTTGTATAAACTATGGTATAACCTCTGGTATAAACTCTAGTATAAACTCTAGTATAAACTCTGGTATAAACTCTGGTATAAACTCCGGATATCATCTTTGTATTCAGTGTAAGCAGCCTTTTCTCTCCAGACTAGCTGCATGATGGAGCTGTTGGTCTCTAATGGGGGTGGATGTTAATGAAGGATTTATAATAGGCATGAACCAGAGAGGAGGTAGAGAGAGAGAGATAGAGATAGAAAGAGGAATATCTAATGTTACTGTTATCTAAAGCACTGCACTCTTTAGTCTGGGCCTACGTTTGAGTTCAGCTCATATAGCAAAGGCCTCTTTCATGTTTCCCTAGTCGTTGTCTGAGTCCCAAATGGCACCCTATCCCCTATAGTACACTAAATAGTTCACTATAAAGGGAATAGTGTGAAAGGTTGGCTTTGTGCTAAACTGTCACTACGCTGACAGCTGTCAATTAGTGAGAGTGGACGCCCTCAGAGAGAGGAGAGTGAAGGTGAGGTGAGTAATATACCAAGCACATGTCAGCATGCATGGCTGCACTGAGATAAAACAGCCATAAAAGTGATTCAGGAGAGAAAATAGGGACATTTCTCTTTCATATCGGGACAAAGAGAGCTGTCTTGTAGCTGTTGTTTTTAGTCGTCTACTTCTGAGTCACAATCATCCAACCAAGATAGAGATAGTCACAATCATTCAACCAAGATAGAGATAGTCACAATCATTCAACCAAGATAGAGATAGTCACAATCATTCAACCAAGATAGAGATAGTCACAATCATTCAACCAAGATAGAGATAGTCACAATCATTCAACCAAGATAGAGATAGTCACAATCATTCAACCAAGATAGAGATAGTCACAATCATTCAACCAAGATAGAGATAGTCACAATCATCCAACCAAGATAGAGATAGTCACAATCATTCAACCAAGATAGAGATAGTCACAATCATCCAACCAAAGATAGAGATAGTCACAATCATCCAACCAAGATAGAGATAGTCACAATCATTCAACCAAGATAGAGATAGTCACAATCATTCAACCAAGATAGAGAAAGTCACAATCCTTAAACGGCATTCAAATATTTGAACACACACAGGGTGCTGCATTACATATGAACTTGACATGACACGAACATTAACCTGACAATCTAACCAGAGAAATTTGAAATGTTTGCAATCTACCAGTGCATGTTGTCTTTCCATTTCTCTCCATTGAGAAGAAGGATTGCGATAGAAAGGAAAGGAATGCAAGTCTTGTTGTGTGCTTTCCCAAATCCTTTTACAGTAGCTGTAATGAATCAAAACCTGCATGACTGTTTCCGTTGAATTTCTTTTGAATGACCTTAAAACTGGTGGCAAAGGAGACAAAGGGGATATCCACAGACTCAGTCCTCATCTTGACAAACCCATTCTGCAGCTCTGGTCCACAGTTAAAGACAAACAACTCTGTAAGTCCTGCCAGCTCCAGACTATTCACATTCATTGCAGGTGTGAGAAAAAGAGGAAAGATGCTGCAATTCAAATGCTGTTGTTCATAGTATCCCCAATGCTGTGAGGGCAGATTGTGTGTGTGTGTGTGTGTGTGTGTGTGTGTGTGTGTGTGCGTGTGCGTGTGCGTGTGCGAGAGGGGTGGGAGCTGGCACACAGGGATGCAGGGAGGAATTAATTGTCTTTCCATGCCTGCTGGGCTACTCACACCATCTCACCTAGGCCTCCCTCTACTAATACACACACTCTCTCTCTCTTTCCTGAGTGAGACCCATATCTTCATCCCACATCCTCATGCAGAACGTTTTATCCCTGGCCTCAGTGTGACTTCAGAATATTTCCTTTCTGGACAATTGCTATAGTCACATAGGGTACAATCAAAATGGCACCCTAATGCCTATATACAGATGTCGGATCTTAATTTGATCATGCTTTTGTTGCTGAGAATTTTCCTGCACCGCAGGAAATGCAGATGAGCTTCGTGATTTACATGAATTCACTTTTGGCTAGCTAATAACCACCGATCAAGCAACATTATGGTCTAAACGTTCAAATCCTGTTGCTGCTTGGGGTGTCATTTCAGACTCAGCCATAGCCTTATCCCTGACCTCATTGTGACTCCTCATGCTTCAGACTATTTCATATCCTCTGGAGGATTGTTATGATCACATAATTTGTTCCTCTCAGTCAGCTCAGCTCCAGTCTGAAGATCAGATCAATATGATCATTCATTATTGTCATTGGAGCGTTTGTGATCTGAAGCTCTTTCTCATCTAACCATTTTGCATTAGATCATGTTACTGAAGATAATCATCACCAGAATCTGAATCAGTCATGGGAATCGGATTAGACTGGGGCTGCGGCTGAAATGGCATCCTATTCCCTTCTACAGTGCACTACTTTTGACCATAGCCTGGTACAGTTGAAGTCGGAAGTTTACATACACGTAGGTTGGAGTCATTAAAACTCGTTTTTCAACCACTCCACAAATTTCTTGTTAACAAACTATAGTTTTGGCAAGTCGGTTAGGACATCTACTTTGTGCATGACACAAGTCATTTTTCCAACAATTGTTTACAGACAGATTATTTCACTTATAATTCATTGTATCACAATTCCATTGGGTCAGAAGTTGACTGTGCCTTTAAACAGCTTGGAAAATTCCAGAAAATGATGTAATGGCTTTAGAAGCTTCTGATAGGCTAATTGACATCATTTGAGTCAATTGGAGGTGTACGTGTGGATGTATTTCAAGGCCTACCTTCAAACTCAGTGCCTCTTTGCTTGACATCATGGGAAAATCAAAATAAATCAGCCAAGACCTCAGAACATTTTTTTAGACCTCCACAAGTCTGGTTTATCCTTGGGAGCAATTTTCAAACACCTGAAGGTACCACGTTAGTCTGTACAAACAATAGTACGCAAGTATAAACACCATGGGACCACGCAGCCGTCATACCACTCAGGAAGGAGACGTGTTCTGTCTCCTAGAGATGAACGTACTTTGGTGCGAAAAGTGCAAATCAATCCCAGAACAACAGCAAAGGACCTTGTGAAGATGCTGGAGGAAACAGGTACAAAGTATCTACATCCACAGTAAAACGAGTCATATATCGACATAACCTGAAAGGCCGCTCAGCAAGGAAGAAGCCACTGCTCCAAAACCGCCATAAAAAAGCCAGACTACGGTTTGCAACTGCACATGGGGACAAAGGTCGTACTTTTTGGAGAAATGTGCTCTGGTCTGATGAAACAAAAATAGAACTGTTTGGCCATAATGACCATTGTTATGTTTGGAGGAAAAAGGTGGTGCTTGCAAGCCGAAGAACACCATCCCAACCGTAAAGCACAGGGGTGGCAGCATCAAGCTGTTGGGGTGCTTTGCTGCAGGAGGGACTGGTGCACTTCACAAAATAGATGGCATCATGAGGAAGGAAAATGATGTGGATATATTGAAGCAACATCTCAAGATGGTCCTCTGTAGCTCAATTGGTAGAGCATGGCGCTTGTAATGCCAGGGTAGTGGGTTCGATCCCCGGGACCACCCATACGTAAAAATGTATGCGCACATGACTGTAAGTCGCTTTGGATAAAAGCGTCTGCTAAATGGCATATCAAGACATCAGTCAGGAACTTAAAGCTTGGTTGCAAATGGGTCTTCCAAATGGACAATGACCCCAAGCATACTTCCAAAGCTCTGGCAAAATGGCTTAAGGACAACAAAGTCAAGGTATTGGAGTGGCCATCACAAAGCCCTGACCTCAATCCTATAGAAAATATGTGGGCAGAACTGAAAAAGCGTGTGCGAACAAGGAGGCCTACAAACCTGACTCAGTTACACCAGCTCTGTCAGGAGGAATGGGCCAAAATTCACCCAACTTATTGTGGGAAGGCTACCCGAAATGTTTGACTCAAGTTAAACAATTTAAAGGCAATGCTACCAAATACTAATTGAGTGTATGTAAACTTCTGACCCACTGGGAATGTGATGAAATAAATGGAAGCTGAAATAAATCATTCTCTCTACTATTATTCTGACATTTCACATTCTTAAAATGAAGTGGTGATCCTAACTGACCTAAGACAGGGAATTTTTACTAGGATTAAATGTCAAGAATTGTGAAAAACTGAGTTAAAATGTATTTGGCTAAGGTGTTTGTAAACTTCTGACTTCAACTGTATAGGGGATAGGTTAGCATTTTGGACGCAGACCCAGTCTAATCCGATTGCCATGGCTGATTCTGGTTCTGGTGATGAATATCTTCAGTAACATGATCTTATGCAAAATGGTTAGATGCGGAAGAATAATGAAGGAAAAATAATGTGTCCTTTCCCAGAATTCTTTGTTTTTCCAGAAGTCCTGGTTGGAAGATTCCGGATATCCTGATTATTTCCTCCTGATTACAGGATTCTTCCAACCAGAATGTCTGGAAAACCTGGGAATTTTGCAACCCTAGCCCCTGTTAAAAACCTGTATCTTTTCCTACCATATCTGACTCAGCATTCAACACCATAGTGCCCTCTAAGCTCATCACTAAGCTAAGGATCCTGGGACTAAACACCTCCCTCTGCAACTGGATCCTGGACTTCCTGACGGGCCGCCCCCAGGTGGTAAGGGTAGGTAACAACACATCTGCCACACTGATCCTCAACACGGGGGCCCCTCAGGGGTGCGTGCTCAGTCCCCTCCTGTACTCTCTGTTCACCCATGACTGCATGGCCAGGCACGACTCCAACACCATCATTAAGTTTGCCGACGACACAACAGTGGTAGGCCTATATCACCGACAACGATGAGACAGCCTATAGGGAGGAGGTCAGAGATCTGGCCGTGTGGTGCCAGGACAACAACCTCTCCCTCAACGTGACCAAGACAAAGGAGATGATTGTGGACTACAGGAAAAAAAGAGGACTGAGCACGCCCCCATTCTCATCGACGGGGCTGTAGTGGAACAGGTTGAGAGCTTCAAGTTCCTTGGTGTCCACATCACCAACGAACTATCATGGTCCAAACACACCAAGACAGTCGTGAAGAGGGCACGACAAAGCCTATTCCCCCTCAGGAGACTAAAAAGATTTGGCATGGGTCCTCAGATCCTCAAAAAATTATACAGCTGCACCATCGAGAGCATCCTGACTGGTTGCATCACCGCCTGGTATGGCAACTGCTTGGCCTCTGACCGCAAGGCACTACAGAGGGTAGTGCGTACGGCCCAGTACATCACTGGGGCAAAGCTCCCTGCCATCCAGGACCTCTATACCAGGCGGTGTCAGAGGAAGGCCCTCAAAATTGTCAAAGACTCCAGCCACCCTAGTCATAGACTGTTCTCTCTGCTACCGCACGGCAAGCGGTACCGGAGTGCCAAGTCTAGGTCCAAAAGACTTCTCAACAGCTTCTACCCCCAAGCCATAAGACTCCTGAACAGCTAATCATGGCTACCCAGACTATTTGCACTGCCCCCCCACCCCATCCTTTTACGCTGCTGCTACTCTGTTAAGTATTTATGCATAGTCACTTTAACTCTACCCACATGTACATATTACCTCAACTACCTCAACTAGCCGGTGCCCCCGCACATTGACTATGCAACGGTACCCCCCTGTATATATAGCCTCCCTACTGTCA
Source organism: Coregonus clupeaformis (assembly GCF_020615455.1). Taxonomy (NCBI): domain Eukaryota; kingdom Metazoa; phylum Chordata; class Actinopteri; order Salmoniformes; family Salmonidae; genus Coregonus; species Coregonus clupeaformis. Next base: position 7,506,546 of record NC_059208.1, on the reverse strand, counting down.
CTTTATTTTACTGTATATATAGCCTCCCTACTGTCACTTTATTTTACTTCTGCTCTTTTTTTCTCAACACTTTTTTGTTGTTGTTTTATTCTTACTTTTTTGTTTAAAATAAATGCACTGTTGGTTAAGGGCTGTAAGTAAGCATTTCACTGTAATGTCTGCACCTGTTGTATTCGGCGCATGTGACCAATAAAATTTGATTTGATTTGATTTGATCTGACACTATATTTTCCCTAGCATGATCATAATATGGAGTCAAGAGTTTTTAAGCAAAGTTTTACGAACAATAAACATTAAATGATTTATTTTACGATGAATCTGAGGCAAATAATCTTCAACCTTGAGATAAACGACATCCTTCTGTGGAATGGTTTTAGCATTCAGAGAGCCTACTACAGTAAAGACTATTGTACCTGATAACAAAAGCCTGCGAGTGGAACGATAACCTCGGGAGCACAGCTCTCGGGATGAAAAAATGCCTAATGGAGCATGGCTGCGTCCCAAATTGCACCCTATTCCCTATATAGTGCACTACAACGCTCTGATCGAATATAAAACATTTTTAAACGCTGAGGCTGATTTCATCTCTGCATACTGCATTTTTCCTTTAGGGCTGACAGACAGCCAGCCTCTGGAATTAACCGAGGGATGAAATATATGTGCTTTCTCATTATTGAATTGAGCATAATAACACAGTGACGTTGTATGGTTTTCATTAGGACTTAATGTAGGCTATAGGTCAAATGTCAAAATGTTTGCCTCTTTTGCCTCTTTTACAATGGAAAAACTATATGATTTCTGTACATTAATTTGCCACACAAACCAATTAGCCAATGATGGACATTCTAGGCCTTCTTCCATCTAATCAAATATTCTCAGAATCTATAGCATGTTTTAAGATTCTATAGCCAGTGGGATGTCCCCATTGGTCCTCTAGCCATGTGAAATGGTGAGCTATAAAGCTATAACCAGCCCTTTCTCTCTCATCCTCTCTTCCTATTCTCTCTTTCTTATGCATAAACTTAAAAGATCAAGATCCTAGTATTATCTATATTTCATTGTGATAGCCTCTTGTTTACGACTTCTATTCCACAACAGTAATGTCCTGCTCTTCTGATCAAAGAGTGATGTTCATCAGAGGCAACAGGCTGTGTAGTTTAGCACAACTAAGGTTTATTTCTGAGAGGTCGTACGTGTTTGAGATCGACTATTGCGATCGGCGACTGCAGACGAACTGATCTACGAATCACCTTGCATCCTAAATTATTACTCATTATTGTTTGTAGATCAGTCTTTTTTCTCTGTGATCAGCGACTGAGCAAAATTGATGATCTCAAACACGGCATATTCTGCTCTTGTTTAACCAATGCCTTGATTCCACATAAATACATATTTTATTTTTATTTTTACAATGGATTCAATTCACTAGTTTGAAGTGAGAAACAACAACAATTCTGTATTGCCCTCTTAGCGGAGCACATGAGGATTATGGCCTACATTTTCGTATTATCGCTGAGAATTGCAGAACATACAGTGGGGAAAAAAGTATTTAGTCAGCCACCAATTGTGCAAGTTCTCCCACTTAAAAAGATGAGAGAGGCCTGTAATTTTCATCATAGGTACACGTCAACTATGACAGACAAATTCAGAAAAGAAAATCCAGAAAATCACATTGTAGGATTTTTTATGAATTTATTTGCAAATTATGGTGGAAAATAAGTATTTGGTCACCTACAAACAAGCAAGATTTCTGGCTCTCACAGACCTGTAACTTCTTCTTTAAGAGGCTCCTCTGTCCTCCACTCGTTACCTATATGAATGGCACCTGTTTGAACTTGTTATCAGTATAAAAGACACCTGTCCACAACCTCAAACAGTCACACTCCAAACTCCACTATGGCCAAGACCAAAGAGCTGTCAAAGGACACCATAAACAAAATTGTAGACCTGAACCAGGCTGGGAAGACTGAATCTGCAATAGGTAAAAGCAGCTTGGTTTGAAGAAATCAACTGTGGGAGCAATTATTAGGAAATGGAAGACATACAAGACCACTGATAATCTCCCTCGATCTGGGGCTCCACGCAAGATCTCACCCCAGTGGTCAAAATGATCACAAGAACGGTGAGCAAAAATCCCAGAACCACACGGGGGACCTAGTGAATGACCTGCAGAGAGCTGGGACCAAAGTAACAAAGCCTACCATCAGTAACACACTACGCCGCCAGGGACTCAAATCCTGCACTGCCAGACGTGTCCCCCTGCTTGTCCAGGCCCATCTGAAGTTTGCTAGAGTGCATTTGGATGATCCAGAAGAGGATTGGGAGAATGTCATATGGTCAGATGAAACCAAAATATAACTTTTTGGTAAAAACTCAACTCGTCGTGTTTGGAGGACAAAGAATGCTGAGTTGCATTCAAAGAACACCATACCTACTGTGAAGCATGGGGGTGGAAACATCAAGCTTTGGGGCTGTTTTTCTGCAAAGGGACCAGGACGACTGATCCGTGTAAAGGAAAGAATGAATGGGGCCATGTATCGTGAGATTTTGAGTTTAAACCTCCTTCCATCAGCAAGGGCATTGAAGATGAAACGTGGCTGGGTCTTTCAGCATGACAATGATCCCAAACACACCGCCTGGGCAACGAAGGAGTGGCTTTGTAAGAAGCATTTCAAGGTCCTGGAGTGGCCTAGCCAGTCTCCAGATCTCAACCCCATAGAAAATCTTTGGAGGGAGTTGAAAGTCTGTGTTGCCCAGCGACAGCCCCAAAACATCACTGCTCTAGAGGAGATCTGCATGGAGGAATGGGCCAAAATACCAGCAACAGTGTGTGAAAACCTTGTGAAGACTTACAGAAAACGTTTGACCTGTGTCATTGTCAATAAAGAGTATATAACAAAGTATTGAGAAACTTTTGTTATTGACCAAATACTTATTTTCCACCATAATTTGCAAATAAATTCATTACAAATCCTACAATGTGATTTTCTGGAATTTTTCTCATTTTGTCTGTCATAGTTGACGTGTACCTATGATGAAAATTACAGGCCTCTCTCATCTTTTTTAAGTGGGAGAACTTGCACAATTGGTGGCTGACTAAATACTTGTTTTCCCCACTGTATGTGAGTTCAGATTTACATACAGTGGGGAAAAAAAGTATTTAGTCAACCACCAATTGTGCAAGTTCTCCCACTTAAAAAGATGAGAGAGGCCTGTAATTTTCATCATAGGTACACGTCAACTATGACAGACAAAATGAGAAAAATTCCAGAAAATCACATTGTAGGATTTGTAATGAATTTATTTGCAAATTATGGTGGAAAATAAGTATTTGGTCAATAACAAAAGTTTCTCAATACTTTGTTATATACCCTTTGTTGGCAATGACACAGGTCAAACGTTTTCTGTAAGTCTTCACAAGGTTTTCACATACTGTTGCTGGTATTTTGGCCCATTCCTCCATGCAGATATCCTCTAGAGCAGTGATGTTTTGGGGCTGTCGCTGGGCAACACAGACTTTCAACTCCCTCCAAAGATTTTCTATGGGGTTGAGATCTGGAGACTGGCTAGGCCACTCCAGGACCTTGAAATGCTTCTTACAAAGCCACTCCTTCGTTGCCCAGGCGGTGTGTTTGGGATCATTGTCATGCTGAAAGACCCAGCCACGTTTCATCTTCAATGCCCTTGCTGATGGAAGGAGGTTTAAACTCAAAATCTCACGATACATGGCCCCATTCATTCTTTCCTTTACACGGATCAGTCGTCCTGGTCCCTTTGCAGAAAAACAGCCCCAAAGCATGATGTTTCCACCCCCATGCTTCACAGTAGGTATGGTGTTCTTTGAATGCAACTCAGCATTCTTTGTCCTCCAAACACGACGAGTTGAGTTTTTACCAAAAAGTTATATTTTTGTTTCATCTGACCATATGACATTCTCCCAATCCTCTTCTGGATCATCCAAATGCACTCTAGCAAACTTCAGACGGGCCTGGACATGTACTGGCTTAAGCAGGGGGACACGTCTGGCACTGCAGCATTTGAGTCCCTGGCGGCGTAGTGTGTTACTGATGGTAGGCTTTGTTACTTTGGTCCCAGCTCTCTGCAGGTCATTCACTAGGGTCCCCCCGTGTGGTTCTGGGATTTTTGCTCACCGTTCTTGTGATCATTTTGACCCCACGGGGTGAGATCTTGCGTGGAGCCCCAGATCGTGGGAGATTATCAGTGGTCTTGTATGTCTTCCATTTCCTAATAATTGCTCCCACAGTTGATTTCTTCAAACCAAGCTGCTTACCTATTGCAGATGTAGTCTTCCCAGCCTGGTGCAGGTCTACAATTTTGTTTCTGGTGTCCTTTGACAGCTCTTTGGTCTTGGCCATAGTGGAGTTTGGATTGTGACTGTTTGAGGTTGTGGACAGGTGTCTTTTATACTGATAACAAGTTCAAACAGGTGCCATTAATACAGGTAACGAGTGGAGGACAGAGGAGCCTCTTAAAGAAGAAGTTACAGGTCTGTGAGAGCCAGAAATCTTGCTTGTTTGTAGGTGACCAAATACTTATTTTCCACCATAATTTGCAAATAAATTCATTAAAAATCCTACAATGTGATTTTCTGGAAATAAAATTCTCAATTTGTCTGTAATAGTTGACGTGTACCTATGATGAAAATTACAGGCCTCTCTCATCTTTTTAAGTGGGAGAACTTGCACAATTGGTGGCTGACTAAATACTTTTTTCCCCCACTGTACACCCTACAGAGATACAATGTCCTTAAAGCTACAATATGCAACTTTTTGGGTGTCTGACCAAATTCACACAGAAATGTGTTATATATATTTTATTCTCATTGAAAGCAAGTCTAAGAAGTGGTAGATCTGTTCTATGTGCTCTATTTCTATGCTTCCCGTTCTTAACTTTTTCGTTTTTGTCTTTTACTTTCGGTTTTGTATGCCAGCTCTAAATAGCTGAAAATACAATATTTTTGGTTATGGAAAATATATTTCACAGTGGTTTAGATGCTGCAATGATTCTCTACACGACTGCTTGTTTTGTCACATAAACTGAAATTAGCGGAAATGGCGGAGCGATTTCTGCATAGTGCATCTTTAAGTATGGCCTGCCCTCCATTTTAGTTAAGTTAACGTAAATATCTCTCTTCACTTTGTTTCCATCCAACACTCCACTAAGGGTAATTAATATGAGGCTGGTAGAAAGAAAACTCCCCTTAATTAAACATAAACACTTCAGATGCTTCAGTGAAGCGAATCCTCTGCATCTCCGTGGGCAGTGTTGTTCCTACCCTTGTCTCCATGGTGACTGGCTGGATCTGCAGAGGATGCAAACAGAGTGGGAACTTTAATTTTCTGACAGCGAATGGCTCGATGCGATGGCACTCGCACGCTAGAGCTCACTGACGGAGGCCTTGGGGCCATCTTTGTGACGCATTCATATTGAAAGTGTCTAATTTGAAATTCATTTACAATTTGATTTCATGATTTACTTTTATTAAAACTGACTTTGTCATCACTTTAAAATGGATTTCTGCTCATGGATGAATTGATGGGTTATTTTAAAGGGGCAATGCTTTCTGTGACATGGAAAATGCCATTATATAGTGTTGTGTGGTGGAAATTATCCAACCATTATGTAGAAATAATGTTGAATATAATAATAAACTACATTCATCAATCTGACAATATAATGTGAATAAATGCAACAAGCCCCATACGTCTCTGGAGGAATCTAGTCAAGGTAACAAGCCTTACATCACTTCTCAGTATGACTACAATGAACATGTGTCTAACTTGCACTGCATTTATTAAGAGACTAGATACAAATAGCTAATCATGGCGACCAATGTTCTAGCATTAATTTATTGAGGCAAGCGCTGTAATTAGTAGTGTAATTAACAATTACCAATAGACCTACTAAATTATAAGCGTATAGTCAATCAAATAATTACTCTATAAAACGAAGATTGCATTTACCCAATTCAACTAATATAATTTATTAGCCGTGAAATAATTAACACACAAACAATTAGTGTACATGAGATACATGATACATTATAGAATAACAGAGTAAATGACTATCACCAATATGCTAAGACTTAACATGGTTACACGTGTCTTCAGTTCAGAATCATCTCTAAGAGAAAAAACTGTGTGTGACAACTTCTCAAAGTATGAGCAAATTCCCTTACCTTTTAACCAAATTCAAGCAGAAACTCACCCCCGACCTGAATTAGTATTTCTTTGCACTTCGCTAGTAAAAACAAAAGACAGGAAAACACACCCCGATTCTTATCTAATCAACTAAATTTAAATGATAGGAGCACACCCCTGTGTCGCTCCTCTTTGAACTATCCGCCATGTGCCGAACAAAATAGAACAGTTTCCCTGTAACAATAAATCCATAGCACTTACAGTACAATAAAACATATACAAATGTGTAGCTCTTTATGAACTCTTGAAACAATCCAAACATGACAATTTAATTCATACAGTAACATTAATTTAGTCGATTCAAGTCTCATCAGTCTTCACACCTCTCCTGGCATCAGTGACCCCAGGATTCTGTGGGAACGTCTCTTCCTCGAGATTGCCACAGATAAGGTGTGTTTGATCCCTGTGATAGCCAACAAATGGTCTGCCATCCAAACAATTATATATATCATGATTGAGTCGTCACACTGTGCTCCCACGCCAGACAGTCGCAAGTATTACCTTCTCTCATTCTTCCAATAAAATAGTTTCTTAGATGTTGTTTACGTTTTTGAAGTTGAAGAAAGCTTACATTAAGCTTGCTTGCATTAAATCCACCATGCTGACTTTTTAATAACATTTTGAAATCATCACTGGTATGTCTAATAAATCAATGTGTTTGTTTATTTCTGGTCGTGTGGGTGTGTTGTACTGCTATACTGTTTGTTGCTACTTGGCTACCTGCCAAACTTTTTCGCTTTTTGCTCTCAATAACTATTTAATCAAACTCTGTATTTAACAAGTTTACCAAGGTCTTAGTTTTGTCCTCACACACATTTTTTTATTACACTTTTTCAACCTGATCACTTTACCTGGACAAAGATCTGCAGGACCTCCTCCGGACGAAAAAAAGATAGCTAAGTAACATTATGCCTTCTCATTGCAGTCACTGTACTCTTAATATATAGGAGAACTATCGCCTTATGGTGAGTATAGCCTAGTTGCAAGCTCGTCTTCAGACGCAATCGTTAGGCAAGGGCAATTTAACTGTAGGAAAGGATGATACAGCGTCAGTGCCACCAGTAAAAGCAAGTAGTAGTGTAATCCCCCCTGCACAGTCCCCGCAGACTGACAATTTTCTCATGGCTTCTGGAAAGAAATGCTTTCGGCATGCTCAACCGGTGTCGCTCATTAAACCGACAGAACCTTTCAACCAGTTTTCCCCAATAAGCAACAAGTCGGAGTCAGAGCCTTAGCCTTCTCAGGTCTCTCCTCCACCCGTTACGGGGTTTTAGCCAAAGACTTCCACCATTAGCTCTGACAAATTGAAAATCCTAGTCATTGGCGACTCCATTCCCCGCAATATTAGACTTAAAAATAATCATCCAGCAATCATACATTGTTTACCGGGGTCAGGGCTACCGACGGAAAGGCTAATCTGAAGATGGTGCTGGCTGAGGCTAAAATTGGCGAGTGTAAATGGTATAGGGCTATTGATACCACGTCGGCACCAACAATGTTAGGATGAAACAGTCAGAGGTCACCAAGCGCAACATAACTTCAGCGTGTAACTTAGCTAGAAAGATGTGTTGACATCGAGTAATTTTCTCTGGCCCCCTCCCAGTTAGGGGGAGTGATGAGCTCTACAGCAGTCTCACAACTCAATCGCTGGTTGAAAACTGTTTTCTGCCCCTCCCAAAATATAGAATTTGTAGATAACTGGCCCTCTTTCTGGGCCAGTTATCTACAACAGGACCAAGCCTGGCCTGCTGAGGAGTGACAGACTCCATCCAAGCTGGAGGGGTGCTCTCATCTTATCTATCAACATAGACAGGGCTCTAACTCCTCTAGCTCCACAATGAGATAGGGTGCAGACCAGGCAGCAGCCTGCAAGCTTAGTGGAGTCTGCCACTAGCACAGTCAGTGTAGTCAGCTCAGCTTTCCCGATTGAGACTGTGTCTGTGCCTTGATCTAGGTCGAGCAAAACTAAACATGGCGGTGTTCGCCTTAGCAATCTCACTGGAATAAAGACCTCCTCTATTCCTGTCATTATTGAAAGAGATTGTGATAATATCTCTCATCTCAAAATAGGACTACTTAATGTTAGATCCCTCAGTTCCATGGCAGTCATAGTCAATGATCTAAACACTGATCCTAACCTTCATGTGATTGGCCTGACTGAAACATGGCCCAAACCTGATGAATTTACTGTGTTAAATGAGGCCTCTCTTCCTGGTTACACTAATGACCATATCCCCCGCTCATCCCGCTAAGGCGGAGGTGTTGCTAACATTTATGACAGCAAATTTCAATGTACAAAAAAAATGAGACTGCATTTTCGTCTTTTGAGCTTCTAGTCATGAGATCTATGCAGCCTTCTCAATCGCTTTTTATAGCTGCTGTTTACAGGTCTCCTGGGCCGTATGCAGCGTTCCTCACTGAGTTCCCTGAATTCCTATCGGACGATGGCAGATAATATTCGATATTCACGTGGAAAATCCACAGAGGCTTTTGGAGCGATCATTGACTTTGTGGGTTTTGACCAACACGTCTCCGGACCTACTCATTGCCACAGTCATACCCTGGATCTAGTTTTGTCCCGTGGACTATCGGACAACCATTTTATTACGTTTGCAATCGCAACAAATAATCCCCATAGGGAGGCGCACAATTGGCCCAGACCAAGGATTATCAAAAGCTGCACTATATATTCTTGGACAACCCAAAGATTCCAAGATGCCCTTCCAGACTCCCTCCACCTTCCCAAGGACGTCAGAGTACAAAAATCAGTTAACCACCTAACCGAGGATCTAAATTTAACGCTGAAGCAAGCTTCCAGAAAATTGGAACGGAAATGGCGTTCCACCAAACTGTACGTTTTCCGACTAGCTTGGAAAGACACTACCGTGCAATATCAAAGAGCCCTCACTGCTACTTGATCAGCCTACTTTTCCAACCTAATTGAGTAATAATAACAATCCAAAATGTTTTTTTGATACTGTCGCAAAGCTAACTAAAAAGCAGCTTTCCCCAAGAGAGGATGGCCTTCACTTCAGCAGTGATGAATTCATGAACTTCTTTGACGGAAAGATCATGATCAGTGGAAAGCAAATTACGGACTCATCTTTGGATCTGCGTATTTCTCCAAAACTCACATGTCCTGAGTCTGCACAGAACTGTCAGGACCTAAGATCAATGGAGACACTCAAGTTTTTTTATCCTTTATCTCTCGACACATTCACGAAACTAATCATGGCCTCTAAACATTCCAGGGGCCTATTGGACCCTATTCCAACTAAACTACTGAAATAGCTACTTCCTGTGCTTGGCCTTCCTATGTTGAACACAATAAACGGCTCCCTATCCTCCGAATCTGTACCAAACTCACTAAAAGTGGCAGTAATAAAGCCTCTCCTGAAAAAGCCAAACCTGAAAAAAACAAAAAAACATTGGCCTATATCGAATCTCCCATTCCTTTCTAAATTCTTTGAAAAAGCTGTTGCGCAGAAACTCACTGCCTTCCTGAAGACAAATAATTAATACGAAATGCTACAGTCTGGTTTTAGACACCATCACAGTACTGAAACTGCACTCGTGAAGGTGGTAAATTACCTTTTAATGGTGTCAGACAAAGGCTCTGCATCTGTCCTTGTGCTTCTAGACCTTAGTGGTGCTTTGACACCATCGATCACCAAATTATTTTGGAGAGATTGGAAACCCTAATTGGTCTTGCCTGGTTTAGATCTTATCTGTCAGATAGATATTAGTTTGTCTCTGTGGATGGTTTGTCCTCTGACAAATCAAATGTAAGTTTCGGTGTTCCTCAAGGTTCTGTTTTAGGACCACTATTGTTTTCACTATATATTTGACCTCTTAGTGATGTCATTCGGAAACACAATGTCAACTTTCACTGCTATGCGGACGACACACAGATGTACATTTCGATGAAACATGGTGAAGCCCCAAAATTGCCTACCCTGGAAGCCTGTGTTTCAGACATAAGGAAGTGGATGGCGGCAAATATTTTACTTTTAAACTCGGACAAAACAAAGATATCTGCTGTTTGATCTGACAATTAATATTGATGATTGTACAGTGGTCTCAAATAAAACTGTGAAGTACCTCGGCGTTACTCTGGACCCTGATCTCTCTTTTGATGAACATATCAAGAATATTTCATGGGCAGCGTTTTTCCATCTTAGTAACATTGCAAAAATGTTGCAGAATATGCAGAAATATGCAGAAAAGCTAATCCATGCTTTTGTCACTTCTAGATTAAACTGCAATGCTCTACTCTCCGGCTACCCTAATAAGGCACTAAATAAACTTCAGTTAGTGCTAAATACGGCTGCTAAATTCTTGACTAGAACCCAACATTTTTATCATATTACTCCAGTGATAGCTTCTCTACACTAGCTTCCTGTTAAGGCTAGGGCTGATTTCAAGGTTTTACTGCTAACCTACAAAGCATTACATGGACTTGCTCCTACCTATTTCTCCGATTTGCTCCTGCTGTACATACCTACAGTGGGGAGAACAAGTATTTGATACACTGCCGATTTTGCAGGTTTTCCTACTTACAAAGCATGTAGAGGTCTGTAATTTTTATCATAGGTACACTTCAACTGTGAGAGACGGAATCTAAAACAAAAATCCAGAAAATCACATTGTATGATTTTTAAGTAATTCATTTGCATTTTATTGCATGACATAAGTATTTGATCACCTACCAACCAGTAAGAATTCCGGCTCTCACAGACCTGTTAGTTTTTCTTTAAGAAGCCCTCCTGTTCTTCACTCATTACCTGTATTAACTGCACCTGTTTGAACTCGTTACCTGTTGTCCACACACTCAATCAAACAGACTCCAACCTCTCCACAATGGCCAAGACCAGAGAGCTGTGTAAGGACATCAGGGATAAAATTGTAGACCTGTACAAGGCTGGGATGGGCTACAGGACAATAGGTTAAGCAGCTTGGTGAGAAGGCAACAACTGTTGGCGCAATTATTAGAAAATGGAAGAAGTTCAAGATGATGGTCAATCACCCTCGGTCGTGGGCTCCATGCAAGATCTCACCTCGTGGGGCATCAATGATCATGAGGAAGGTGAGGGATCAGCCCAGAACTACACGGCAGGACCTGGTCAATGACCTGAAGAGAGCTGGGACCCCAGTCTCAAAGAAAACCATTAGTAACACAATACGCCGTCATGGATTAAAATCCTGCAGCGCACGCAAGGTCCCCCTGCTCAAACCAGCGCATGTCCAGGCCCGTCTGAAGTTTGCCAATGACCATCTGGATGATCCAGAGGAGGAATGGGAGAAGGTCATGTGGTCTGATGAGACAAAAATAGAGCTTTTTGGTCTAAACTCCACTTGCCGTGTTTGGAGGAAGAAGAAGGATGAGTACAACCCCAAGAACACCATCCCAACCGTGAAGCATGGAGGTGGAAACATTATTCTTTGGGGATGCTTTTCTGCAAAGGGGACAGGACGACTGCACCATATTGAGGGGAGGATGGATGGGGCCATGTATCGCGAGATCTTGGCCAACAACCTCCTTCCCTCAGTAAGAGCATTGAAAATGGGTTGTGGCTGGGTCTTCCAGCATGACAACGACCCGAAACACACAGCCAGGGCAACTAAGGAGTGGCTCCGTAAGAAGCATCTCAAGGTCCTGGAGTGGCCTAGCCAGTCTCCAGACCTGAACCCAATAGAAAATCTTTGGAGGGAGCTGAAAGTCCGTATTGCCCAGTGACAGCCCTGAAACCTGAAGGATCTGGAGAAGGTCTGTATGGAGGAGTGGGCCAAAAAAGGTTTCTGTACCAAATATTAAGTTCTGCTTTTCTGATGTATCAAATACTTATGTCATGCAATAAAATGCAAATTAATTACTTAAAAATCATACAATGTGATTTTCTGGATTTTTGTTTTAGATTCCGTCTCTCACAGTTGAAGTGTACCTATGATAAAAATTACAGACATCTACATGCTTTGTAAGTAGGAAAACCTGCAAAATCGGCAGTGTATCAAATACTTGTTCTCCCCACTGTATATGTACGCTACAGTCACAAGATGCAGGCCTCCTTATTGTCCCTAGAATTTCTAAGAAAACAGCTGGTGGCAGGGCTTTCTCCTATTGAGCTCAATCTCTATGGAATGGTCTGCCTATCCATGTGAGAGATGCAGACTCGGTCTCAACCTTCAGTAGGTCCTGTGATCTGGCCCAGGGGTACGAAGGTGAACAGCAAGGCACTGGAGTGATAAACCGCCCTTGCTGTCTCTGCCTGGCTGGCTCCCATCTCTCCACTGGGATTCTCTGCCTCTGACCCTATTACGGGACTGAGTCACTGGCTTACTAATGTTCTTCAATGCCGTCCCTAGGAGTGGTGCGTCACGTTGTGCCAGGCTTTTTTCACTATACTCGACTTGAGTGGGATGAGTCACTGACGTGATCTTCCTGTCTGGTTTTGCGCCCGCTTGTGCTGTGGAGGAAATCTTTGTGGGCTATATTGTGCCTTGTCTCAGGGTAGTAAGTTAGTGGTCTGTTTATATCCCTCTAGTAGTGTGGGGGCTGTGCTTTGGCAAAGTGGGTGGGGTTATATCCTGCCAGGATGGCCCTGTCCCGGAATATCGTCGGACAGGGCCACAGTGTCCCCCGACCCCACCCTGTCTCAGCCTCCTGTATCTATGCTGCAATAGTCTATGTGCCGCGGGGCTAGGCTCAGTCTGTCCTATCTGGTGAAATTCTCCTGTCTTATCTGGTGTCCTGTGTGAACTTAAGTAGGCTCCCTCTAATTCTCCCATCTCTCCCTTTCTCTTGGAGGACCTGAGCCCTAGGACCATGCCTCAGGACTAGCTGGCCTGATGACTCCTGGCTTTCCCCAGTCCACCTGGTCGTGCTGCTGATCCATTTTCTGCTGTTTTGCCTGTGGCTATGGCTGACCGGACGTGCTACCTTGTCCCGGATCTGCTATTTTCGACACTCTCCCTCCCTCCCTCCCTCCCTCCCTCCCTCCCTCTCTCTCTCTCTCTCTCTCTGTACCGCAACTGCTGTCTCGACCTCTGAATGCTCGGCTATGAAAAGCCAACTGGCATTTACTTCTGAGGTGCTGACCTGTTGCACCCTCTACAACCACTGTGATTATTATTTGACCCTGCTGGTCATCGATGAACGTTTGAACATCTTGAAGAACGATCTGGCCTTAATGGCCATGTACTCTTGTGATCTCCAACCGGCACAGCCGGAAGAGGACTGGTCACCCCTCAGAGCCTAGGTTTCTGCCTTTCTAGTTTTTCCTAGCCACCGTGCTTCTACATCTGCATTGCTTGCTGTTTGGGGTTTTAGGCCGGGTTTCTGTATAAGCACTTTGTGACATCTGCTGACATCTTAAAAATAAAATTGATTTGAAATGTCTATATCTTTACATACACAGCCCTGATTGGTGAACAGGATCATCTAGACCAGAGCCTACCCCTTCAAAGTAGGAAGATACATATGCAAATAAAAGATGACTGGTCATTGATCAGAATAATCAGATCAGGTTGTGATGTCATGCTGTGGGCAAACTCCATCCCACCTGAACAGGCTGAAATTCCAGGCATGTTTTCTTCTTCACTAACACTAAAAGGGCATTAATCAATCTCAGAGTGTGGAAATATAAAAAACAAACTGGAACATCACGTTTTTGACTTCACTGCCCCTTTAAGATAATTCCATAGACTTACTGGTTCAAAATGAATTCTGTAGGGAAGGTCTTTGGGTCACACTTTATTTGGATAGTCTAGATTCTCCATTTGCTCTACAGATGGTCATACTACCAACAAACTATCTGTTGATAAGCAACTGCTTGCTAAGGTTAGGGTTACGGTTAGGTTTAGAATAAGGGTAAGAGTTACGTTTATGGTTAGGATAAGGGTTAAGGTTAGGGTTAGAGCTAGGGTTAGAGCTAGGGTTAGGGTTGGGCTCCCGAGTGGCGCAGCATCTCAGTGCTTGAGGCGTCACTACAGACCCCCTGGTTCGATTCCAAGCTGTATCACAACCGGCCGTGATTGGGAGTCCAACAGGGCGGCGCACAATTGGCCCAGCGTCGTCCGGGTTTGGCCGGTGTAGGCCGTCATTGTAAATAAGAATTTGTTCTTAACTGACTTGCCTAGTTAAATAAAGGTAAAATAAAAAAAATAGGGTTAGTAGTTAGTTGAAATGCTACTGATAGTCTGTAGAGCATCTACAGATGGACTATCCAAATAAAGTGTTATCGGTCTTTGTTTTTCTGTTTTCGGCTTTTGACTGTTACAATGTACTGTGAGGACAGCAACTAATAGTTTAGCTATCTATCCACAGTTCCTCCGACTAGACATAGTACTCCCGCAACCCTAACCGCTTACTTAGCTAACATTAGCCACAAATGCTAACGCAACATGACGTATGATACTGCACGACCGCTAAGACGTATGATACTGTACTACCGATATTCCGCCACCAGACCATTCGTAATATCGTATATGAAGATTATGTCTTTGTTAAATGTTTTTCATGAAGAAATGGAATGTTGTTTATGTTAGTATCAAAAGGGAATGTTTTAGTGTAACGTCACATACAACAGACAGGAAGTGTGTTGTAGACAGGGGAGACTGGTGATTGGCCAGAAGAGGGAGCCACCCATCTTTTTGCATTGTTTATAAATAGGGGTTAAACGAAGAAGAAAGTCAGAACGGCCATGGCAATCTGGGACGCCGTTCTCCAGACACACCGCGGGTCTGTAACTTATGCTGTAACCTCATGATTTTAATAAAAGCCTCTAACACGGTGCAGCTTGAGCGGACTCTTTGTTGACAGCAATAATTGCCACCATTCACCCGATACGACAAATGGCGCCCAACGTGGGGCTGGTCTGCAATCCTCCTCTGCTGCATTTGTAGCCGCCAAGCTAACTCAAGCTAACTCGGTCTGGAGTCATGACCAGACAAGGGTGAGTGTTCCTCACAGCTAAGTTGTTAGTTTTGTTACTGCTTGTGTACACTGGAGGAATGTACCATTACGACCGTGCCTCGGGTGGCGTTTTTGCTGATGACTGGCTAATCATTATAAAATTTTAAAAACAGCGCAAAAGTGGTTAGAGTTTATGGATTGTTTATAGAGATGTGTTGCTTGAATAGTAAGTCAAGAACAATCGGGGCCAAGATATGTATACAATTTTAGAGCATTGCAGGTTTAGATAAGCCCTCGTGACAAACGGGGCGACCGCATGGTGGGCCATAAAATCCTGGCAACGCGTTAGGAGTTTCAGGTCAGTCTTAGACTGGGGTTGGTGGGACATTTCTTGGGGGTTGCTTGCTCATCTTCTGTCCGACGGGATATCTGCATGGGGGGGACCGCTCATAGAAATAGCCATACTCACGGCAGAATAAATTTAGGAACATAGAAAAATGAATTTAAGACGCAATGCGGGTTTTGTTACATGTTGTAGGCCGCAGTTAGCTAAAGGCTAATGCTAATGCTAAATGTGTGTTGTGTCACACTGTACCTAAAGCTAATGCTAATGCTAGTTGCTAAATGCTAATTGTGTTGCGTGCTACATGATAACCTTAACCTTAGAGGTCCACTGCGATGGATTCAAGCCTCTTAAACTTGTTTGTATGTGGGTGGAACTGAAAGTTCTACGCAAATGTGAGTTCTGTTATGTGTTATTGTCTGGCTATAAGTGTAAAATAGAGAACTGAGGTAGAACGCTGGCGTTCTATGGTGTGGTAAGCATGGGGTTAAGTGGATGTGCGCATGCGCTTGATTTTACGGGGCTAAAACTACGACATGCGGTTATGTGCTAAGACTACAAAACTGCATTGTGGGTAAAGGTCATAGGTCCCATCTGGGGTTACCCTGCAAGGGGGGAGACAGAGAAATAGACAGACAGAGGAGAAATTTTAACACGAATCTTCTAGTTGTTACATCGGCGGATGGTTAAAGATGAAACTTGTTTTATGACCTATTGAATTTATAAATTAGATATATGGTAACGGATTATAATAAATTGAATTAAATAATTAAAAGACGATTAAAATTAAATGAAATGTTTTTGAGCGATCGATAATTATTCCTGAGTTAATTCTTAGAGCGAATGTAGAAACGAACGAATATTGAATATGGTTGAAATAACTCAGTGATTGCATTAACTACTAAAATCTGTTTCTGTGTCTTTGTTCCCTTGTCATATGAGAGACAGGAGAGAGAGAGGAGATACAGGAAGTGATGACGTACACGTCACGTGACGCGACAGAGGATCAAGTAAAAAAAAAAAAGGTTTTGAGATGACAATTTCACATAGGCTTGGCAAATACTATTTCATTAAAAATTGCATTTTGGAGGCTATGTGCATCACTGGGGTTTGATTGGAGTTGTGTTGGGAATCAAGGACTGACATTATTCTGTAAATTTAAGATAATTAGGGGTTATAGAGCAAGGGGTTACAGGCTTTGTTTTTGGGATTGCTTTGAAGTTGACTAACTTACATTTACTTGCATTTGATGGGTTGTGGTAAGATAGCCAACACTAATTGATAAATTAGTGACATAGGATATAGGAATAAAAATTGGTTTTAATTATTCATGATTTTTAATTGATTTATAAAAAAAAAAAAAAAAGCTGTAACAGTGATATTAATTATTACAGGGGGGAAGCCATAGGCTATACAGTCTAAAATAGTTCACAATAAAGGAATATAAAAGGGTTGATATAGGGGAAAAAATAGTAATCCTTTAACTAAAGTAGTGTTAGAAAAACTAATGGCAGAAGTTAGTACACCTTTCTCACATACGGATTCAGCAAAAAGACACCCACCTTATGAGAAGGAAGTAGAGCTTAGGGAGTAGAGCTTAGGGATGTTTATCCTCAGCTTCCGGTGATCATCCAGGAGGGTGATTGGTGCATCAGAGATGAAGACGAATAATAGATAGAGGACAAGCAGAAACGACGATCACAGAAGAAAAGTAAGAAGATGATGGAAGATGATATTTTGAGGACAGAACTTAGAATATAAGCTTTTGAAGAATCCTGATATGTCAACAGCAAGAAAGAACAGGACGAAGAAACTCTGAGAAAACTCAATCATACAACTGGTGGAGAAGAGAAGCTTTGGTTATGAAGAATCAGAGTGAACCAAATCAACAATCACTGTTACAGCTTCAACTGAACAATATCAAATGCAATTGTACCAGCCAAGGGGGGTACCAAATGTTCCATATCCACAGCCAGTTTCTGGACAGACACAGAATTGGAGAGGAAGAGGATGAGAAGAAATAGAAGGAGGAGGAAGATTTCAGCTACACTTCCAGCAACTTTCAGAAGACTGTTATAATTGTGGACAGATTGGTTACTTTACCTGTGAGTGCAACAAGTCAGGAGGAAAAAACAGAGAACATTTTTAAGGAAGATACAGGGGCAATTCAAGATCACCTGTTCTCCAGGTGAACCCTAAAGATTCTAGAGTGCCTAGAAGATCCGGAAGGGGGGTGTCAGCTGATAGCACCGATTAGAGAAGAAGAGAAAATATCTAACAATTGAAGTAAAACCAGAGGACTATAAGAAGTGATAGTGAATAGTGTAAAAACTTATCTGTGTTCAGCCTAAAGAGGTTAAACATCTCACTATGTAAAATTAACTAATTAGGATAGGGATTTGAGGTAGT
The DNA here is from genome assembly GCF_020615455.1 of Coregonus clupeaformis. Lineage (NCBI taxonomy): Eukaryota > Metazoa > Chordata > Actinopteri > Salmoniformes > Salmonidae > Coregonus > Coregonus clupeaformis. Next base: position 7,488,662 of record NC_059208.1, on the reverse strand, counting down.
AAAACAGTTAATTACTCTTAGGGAACCAATTGATCTCTGCTATAGAACTCAAAGAGAAATCAAAATAGACATACTAATATTAGAAGATACTGTTATTGCAGTGTTGGGAAGAGATGCATTGTTTAAATTGAATTATACAATAAGATGTACACTAGACGACTGTCTGGTAGAAGATTTTAAAAAGTAGGTTTTTGGGAATCGTATTTGCTTAAAAAGATAGTATCATAGGAAGGATGATACTGCCTATTAGACAATCTGTCTGGGAAATAAAGTTAAAAGGGGTGACGGTTATTCTGGGTTACATTCTTACACTAAGAGATTTCAGGCTAGGCTAAAAGGTGTTTAGTCATTTGCCAAGTCTGTGTGTAAAAAAAGTCAGAAGCAGGTGGGGACTTTCCCAATCACATATTCAAAAAATTTGGTGGTAAAGGGATTTTGTGAATAAATCAGTGGAAAAGGTTTTTAAAGGTTAGGAGAAAAAGATTAGATTAAAATAAGTTAGGAGAACTAGGTTGAAGGAACTCTAAGACAGTAAGCTAAGTTTCAAAGTTAGTAGTAAGAGAGAGAGAACAGTAGTGAAGGACATTTTAAAGTTTAGTGGGAAGATATGGTAGGAGTTTAGATCTGTTAGGAGCAGATGCATTGAGAAAGTATGTGTTGCTGAATGATAAGAGAAGATTGAGGGTGATTGAGTATCTATAGTTACAGTTCCCAGCAGGGAGATCAAGGTAATTATAGGTGTATTTTTATAATCAAAAGTTTGAAAGTCAGGGATTAGAGATGGGACTGAGAGTTGGGAAAAAGTGACACTAGTGGTGATAGATGGAAGTACAAGCAAAGACAGCTTTTCTTTGGAAAATGGATGAAGTAACTAAGGACATTAACACTTCAGTCTATTAAAACAACAGTGAGAAGCAATTTAATTCTTTCAACATTGATAGTTATTAAAGCCATAAATATATCGCATTTGATTATAAGGGAACCAATAGCTCACCAATTTTAGGGGAAAAAATACTTATTAGGGTTAGGATGGGGACGTTCCTCCCACATGGAGAGATAATTATGGAGAATAAGTATTGTTATCAGGACCAGATGTAGAAGCGGTGTCCCCTAGTCAAAGGAGGGATAGTTTGTACAACGATATGAAGTGGAAGAGGTTAGGAGTGACTGTTCACTTATTTGCCGTAATGTTACAGAGAAAGGTCAGGGAGAATATATGTGTACTTATCTAGTGCAAGCATTAGAATTTGTTCCGGTTAAGAATTATTGGTTAAAAGGCTATGTAATTCATAAAGTAACGCTTATAATGGAAGAGTTGAGGTCTGTTGTAGCCTCCACAGTCATTGAGGGAGTTTAGGAAGAATAGAGACAATATAGATTCATCTGAAATAGTGAAGGAAACTATCATGGAAGTACAGGATGAGGTCTTTGATTTTAATGACAGACAAGGAGAGGTATCTGATCAGTACCGCTCGTTAGGGAAGAGAGAAACTAAATGCATGTGGTTTGATTCTTCTGTTGTGAAAGTTAGAGATAGATGGCAGGTAGGAATCTTTGGTTCCAGCGGTTAACTCATTCTGTAATATCAGTGAGGAATCTTGAGGGTCCATGTCTGGTGAGAATTCCACCACCAAACATTTTAGAGACGGTCGTTCGACCTCTATCAAGTATGTGTCAATCTTATGCTTTGTCATGACTGTGGTATCAGCAACAATCAGTAACAGATAAAATAATGTCGTTGTCAAAACATTTGTTTAAGCCTAGGTTTAGGTGTTATTGGGTTAAGTGAATTAACTTGGGTGCATTTGGTAGATGGAAAGTAAAATCAGGTAACGGCAAACCCTGAAGCATTTGAGGTGTAACCATTGAGGGCTAAAAGTTGTTTTTGTTCTAATAAAACATATGAGGTAAGGGGTATGTTTATGGGAATATCAGATTGTGATGTTATATGATAACTTTGGGTATGCATGAAATTAAGGGTAGTAATGAGAAATATGTTACTTTTTATGTATCAGGTAGTAAGAACAGCAGGACTTTGATGGTTAAAAGATTAGCTTTTGCCTGACAATGTGACTATGGGGAATTTTAGAGATTTGGAGGGTTTGTGGTGATAAAGCATATATATTCTTACCCTATGGATGGACAGGATGTTGTTACATGTCAACGTTGAAGCTTCCATATGAGGTTTCTACCATTATAAGAGGGGTAGCACCGGACACAGAAATCTGAAGCTATATTTGAAATTGGATGAAAAGAGACATGGCTACATGTCATAGTCTTCAAGCCTATCATTGAAGGATAAATCTAAGGGAGAAGGGGGGACTTTTTCCATGGTATGGTGTAACATTTGGGAAGATCATATTGATAATATTAGGTATACTTTGAGTCCAGATAGTTCAGATATTATCACTAGGGTTATATATGCATTGAAGAATATAAGGGATGCATTTGGGAGATCTGAGGGAGCAGAAGTCAGCGAAGACTTGGTTGCAAGATCAGGTAGGCCAGTAGGGGCAGTGATGGGTTACATTTAATGGCAGCTTTGATAACACTGTGTGATGTTTGTAATTTGTTACTGACCTTTGAGAAAGCTATGATATTGAGATAGGTTGGAGAGTGATGCCTGGAGACAACACTCAGATGCCAGTGTTGACTGTTCCTGATCTGGATGAAGATGGACAAGTAGACCTGAATGGATAAATATCATTTTTGATGTTTTGATAATTTTTCAAAAAATTTTTTTTCCCAATATTAGTGTGATTTGTAGTATGATTTATGAATCAAAGGGGGGAATGGGTTTATGTGATTCATACATCATTTATATATCATTTTTATATTCTTAGTTGATATTGATGTTTAATTTGAAAGTGTTGTTTTGCAAAAGATACTGTTTGGTTTTTCCTTTTCTTCCAGAAGCATTTGGGGAACATATGGAGAGTGAAATACTCAAACAGGGACAATATGACTGGAGGAGATGAAACAAGGAGGGTGTGGCCGATTCCATCATCAACAAATCCATTGGAAGAGGAGACTACGGGGAGATGAAGTGTAGGGACTACATTCCAGTGTCTGCAATGAAATATAGACATGTGTAATACATAATTGTGTCATATTCTTAGGTATTAATTTTTGTAGAATGATGTTTGATGTTATTGAATACATGTGAGGATCTTAGATGTTTTTGTTTATTTTGTGAATGATTAGGGACAGGGAATTTAGGCAGGGAGAGGTTCACTGTAGGGTCCAATGGGTTGACCAGCCTTACAATGGATATTTATTGGATAGGATTTTGTTTGCAGGGGCTTACATGTGTATTTAATTGCATCATAGTTTCAAATGCATTTACATTGTTTATGAGGTTATCTGGAGTACCGAGGTGGTTGCCTGGGGCAGAGGGACCGTGAGAGAATTTTACTGTCTTGATTGATGGATGGAAGGTTGCCGGACAGTTTTTCGCTCTTACACTCCATAGAGATTTGTTCATATTTCATAGTAATGTATTCACACTTCATAAAGATAGTAATGTATTCACACTTCATAAACAGTTGTTCATATTTCATAGAAAGGTATTTACACTCTAGAGGAGAATGTTTTTGGTTTAAGGTTAAAGATACTCAATAAGATAAATTGTTACTGGTCATAATCCTATTCTGTTTGTTTTCGAGACTTAGTTCGTCTCGAAGGGGGGAATATCGTATATGAAGATTATGTCTTTGTTAAATGTTTTTCATGAAGAAATGGAATGTTGTTTATGTTAGTATCAAAAGGGAATGTTTTAGTGTAACGTCACATACAACAGACAGGAAGTGTGTTGTAGACAGGGGAGACTGGTGATTGGCCAGAAGAGGGAGCCACCCATCTTTTTGCATTGTTTATAAATAGGGGTTAAACGAAGAAGAAAGTCAGAACGGCCATGGCAATCTGGGACGCCGTTCTCCAGACACACCGCGGGTCTGTAACTTATGCTGTAACCTCATGATTTTAATAAAAGCCTCTAACACGGTGCAGCTTGAGCGGACTCTTTGTTGACAGCAATAATTGCCACCATTCACCCGATATGACAGTAACATATCATACAAATTGGAGGACGTAACATATCATACCAAATGGAGGGACACAAGAAAAAATATAATATAATGTGAATGGGTGTGAGACAGCATTGGTTCTACAAATCATTCAATGGTTGAAAAAAATTGGAACACATAATTTGCTACCATGTTCATTTTATTGATTTTTGTTGTTGTTTTAATCAAAACAATCAAAACATTCATCAATGCATTTTACAATAGATGCTCATCTATCTTAAGCTATAAGCTATAAACTATAAGGATTACTACATGACCACTGCAAGGTTAACCATGATGGCTTCAAGTATGAATAGCACAAATACCTTACAGTCTCTGGCAATACATTGAATACAAGCAAACATACAGATTGTTTTATTAATGTTACAGACATTTTCCAATATTTAATAGTTTTTAAAGGAGTTACATATCAATTTATATTAATTCATAAAAATGAAAAAAATAGCTAACTGCAATATCCAAAGCATGGCAGAAAAAATATAGGCAACACTTTATTTGGATCTGTAGGCTAAAGACATGCTGTTGAAATGCTGCTGATAGTCTACAGATAGTTTGTTGAACATCTGTAGATTTACTATTTATATAAAATGTTACCAAAATATACAGTGAGGTTTTGATCCCCTGCTGATTTTGTATGTTTGCCCACTGACAAAGAAATGATCAGTCTATAATTTTAATGGTAGGTTTATTTGAACAGTGAGAGACAGAATAACAACAAAAAAAATCCAGAAAAACGCATGTCAAAAATGTTATACATTGATTTGCCTTTTAATGAGGGAAATAAGTATTTGACTCTTAAAGGGAGTGCTCCTAATCTCAGTTTGTTACCTGTATAAAAGACACCTGTCCACAGAAGCAATCAATCAATCAGATTCCAAACTCTCCACCATGGCCAAGACCAAAGAGCTCTCCAAGGATGTCAGGGACAAGATTGTAGACCTACACAAGGCTGGAATGGGCTACAAGACCATCGCCAAGCAGCTTGGTGAGAAGGTGACAACAGCTGGTGCGATTATTCGCAAATGGAAGAAACACAAAATAACTGTCAATCTCCCTCGGCCTGGGGCTCCATGCAAGATCTCACCTCGTGGAGTTGCAATGATCATGAGAACGGTGAGGAATCAGCCCAGAACTACACGGGAGGATCTTGTCTATGATCTCAAGGCAGCTGGGACCATAGTCACCAAGAAAACAATTGGTAACACACTACGCCGTGAAGGACTGAAATCCTGCAGCGCCCGCAAGGTCCCCCTGCTCAAGAAAGCACATATACATGCCCGTCTGAAGTTCGCCAATGAACATCTGAATGATTCAGAGGAGAACTGGGTGAAAGTGTGGTGGTCAGATGAGACCAAAATCGAGCTCTTTGGCATCAACTCAACTCGCTGTGTTTGGAGGAGGAGGAATGCTGCCTATGACCCCAAGAACACCATCCCCACCGTCAAACATGGAGGTGGAAACATTATGCTTTGGGGGTGTTTTTCTGCTAAGGGGACAACTTCACCGCATCAAAGGGACGATGGACGGGGCCATGTACCGTCAAATCTTGGGCGAGAACCTCCTTCCCTCAGCCAGGGCATTGAAAATGGGTCTTGGATGGGTATTCCAGCATGACAATGACCCAAAACACACGGCCAAGGCAACAAAGGAGTGGCTCAAGAAGAAGCACATTAAGGTCCTGGAGTGGCCTAGCCAGTCTCCAGACCTTAATCCCAAAGAAAATCTGTGGAGGGAGCTGAAGGTTCGAGTTGCCAAACATCAGCCTCGAAACCTTAATGACTTGGAGAAGATCTGCAAAGAGGAGTGGAACAAAATCCCTCCTGAGATGTGTGCAAACCTGGTGGCCAACTACAAGAAACGTCTGACCCCTGTGATTGCCAACAAGGGTTTTGCCACCAAGTACTAAGTCATGTTTTGCAGAGGGGTCAAATACTTATTTCCCTCATTAAAATGCAAATCAATTGATAACATTTTTGACATGCGTTTTTCTGGATTTTTTGTTGTTGTTATTCTGTCTCTCAGTGTTCAAATAAACCTACCATTAAAATTATAGACTGATCATGTCTTTGTCAGTGGGCAAACGTACAAAATCAGCAGGGGATCAAATACTTTTAGTATAAAAAACATGAGTGATAGATTGTGAAAGAAGAAGATTGGAATTCAACACAAAGAGTGATTCACATAAAGAGAGTAAGGAAAGGTACAATACTGCAGCTATTGACAGCGGTTTCGAGAAAGACTATGTGGTAGTTAGCCTTGATCAATATAACATCCATTATTCTATACCAGACACTCAGAGGCAAGACGGCTATAGTAGGCTATTAGCAACAGTTGCTGTTGTAGAAATGGGTGGCTAAGTGGCCATTTTCTATTTTGTGACATTAGGATGCTTTTTTTCAGTGTGATGTACTGTACTCTTTACCATTATGGTCCCACTGTGTATTAAAGGGTGTTAAAACCATATTTAGATTGCCATTGTATTGGCATGTTCAGTTCATTTACAGAAAGTGTGAACATTGTTACTTCAATATCTCTACCCAGTCGGTTTGCGCTTGTTTGCAAAGCTAATGCATGTCATCATGTCAATATCATATCTGTAATACATAACGATGTGTAGGCTGTTCCTCATTTTAATACGCTATCTTCCTTTGTAGCTACCATGTAAATACATTAGTCTGTCAGGAATACTGACAAAGCGAATAGAACATAAACCAGAAATGGATTCAGCTGTAAATAATTCAGCAGTCTGTGTTCTTAGTCCTGAAGCATTTTCACTCACTGCCAGGAAATATACTGCAAATAAGACCAGGAATAAAATAATCTCAGTTTATAATGACATTTTTACAATTTAAGTCGGACTGAATCAGTTTCTTTCATATATTTTTATATTTTTATATTTCTAGCCTCAGCAGTAGAGTATGTGATCAAATATCACTATGAAAATAGAGAGATAGTCATCATGATGAAAGCATAAAGAATCACATACACCAGTTGTTTCACCTATAACTGAAAAAGTTAGCGAACTTTTGTCCTCAGAACAGACTCAATTCTTCTCTAAAAGGTGTCGAAAGCGTTCCAAAGGGATGCTGGCCCATGTTGACTCCAGTGCTTCCCACAGTTGTTACGTTGGCTGGATGTCCTTTGGTTGGTGGACCATTTTGATACACACAGGAAACTGTTGAGCGTGAAAACCCCAGCAGCATTGCAATTCTTGACACAAACCGGTGTGCCTGGCACATACCCCATTCAAAGGCACTTAAATATTTTGTCTTGCCCATTCACCCTCTGAATGGCACACATACACAATCCATGTCTCAGTTGTCTCAAGGCTTAAAAATCCATCTTTAACCTTTCTCCTCCCCTTCATCTACGCTGATTGAAGTGGATTTAACAAGTGACATCAATAAGGGATCATAGCTTTCACCTGGATTCATCTGGTCAGTCTATGTCATTGAAAGAGCAGGTGTTCTTAATGTTTTGTATACTCAGTGTAATATGTAGGAGTTCTGAGAATATCTACATCTACAAAGTCACGTTAAGTGATTTTAGTTTAGAACTGAAATGTGAATTATGTGAATTATAATTAATGGACATTTTTGTAGGGGTTGATTCATTTTTCGTCAGGCCAAATGAAGTTTGAAATTTGAAATTGGAATTTATAAACTTTAGGAAGCCTTTTTAAAACTCAAATACTCTACAAGTTTGCATTTCCTGCTGTGCAGGAACATTTCCAGCACAAAAGAGTGATCAAATTAAGATCCTACATCTGTAAACTGACATCGAAATAAGCAATTATATTATATTTTCTTCTTTAGTCTGTGCTAGTTAGTATCATTATGCAAAATGATTTTGGGGGTTGTCACAGTGGTTCGTGACATAGCATCGTGTCCAAGGTCAGTCAAATCTATAGCTGCATCTGAAATGGTACCCTATTCCCTACATAGTGCACTACTTGGTCAAATGTAGTGCACTATATAGGGAATAGGGTGCCATGTGGAATGCAATCTATGGCAGGATTTATAGGCTGGATATTTCATCAGCATTGATTTTTTGCAAGGTCACCAGGAGAATGTATACCCTATAATAAACTCAAATTATAGCCTATGAAATACGAATGGTAATTTTCATCTTAATGGCTGTCATTGATTGACGCCCTCAACGTAAAGTTGAGCGCTGTGATCATCTATTTTAGGAATTTTATCATGACTTAATGCCATTGTTAAGACTCTATAATCTGCCATAGATTTATGTAGACAGATGACACAATGTTTCTCTCCAATTACACAGTAACATAGAGGCTGCATCCGAAATGGCACCCTATTCCCTATAGAAAAAAGGGTTCTAAAAGGGTTATTTGGCTGTCCCCATAGAAGAACCCTTTTAGGTTCTAAATAGCACCTTCTTTTCTAAGAGTGTACTTTCGACCAGAGCCCTATGGACCTACTGTATGTTCAAAAGATGTGCACTATATAGGGAATAGGGTACCTTTTCAATGCATCCTTAGTTAAGCATAGTTTAATCTGCCATAGATTTAATTTGACAGATGACACAATGTTTTTCTCCAATTACACAGTAACACAGATAGTGAGTCCTATTCAAACCTTACTTGGTTCAGCTATATAAATGCTCAGTGATTCTCAAGAGGTTTGTGGTCTCGGTCTCACAAGCCGCCATACTCTTCCGGCTTGTCAGTTTTAAAGTTATTTAGCTGTCCACAGTGGGCGTTCTGCTGTTGTTGTTCAGAGTAGTAATGCATTCACACAGTGAGTGTAGATCTAGATTGGACTGTGGAGCCCCAGCGTCTTCCGTCTGCTCCTCCACCCTCAGTCAGTGGACTATGATTGTTTAGTTATTCCTTTCAGTGGTCCCATCTACCTCTCTGCTCCGACCGATAAAACCTACCCATGAAAGTAGGCTTGGAGCCAACAGCCAAGGTGTCGGTGGAAAGGAAACGCTATGGTACAGTAGTTTGAACCCTCCTGGATTCTCAGCAGTAGGGCACAGGCAGGTACAGAGCTCTGTGGTAGATTTCCATGTAGAAATGTTCCATGTTGCGAATGTCATAAAATACAAAATAGTGTTCTAACATTATCTTGCTTTGACAACAACGGCGGTGTCGGAGCGTATTGTCAGTCTATAAGGAATTCTCGAAACAATGCTTTTGTTTATATAGTATAAAAAATAATGTTGCCTGCAGAGTCACATAGCTATCAGCCCTATTTTCCCATTTTGTTTCAGTGTCTTGTGCCCTAATGCTTTGCACTAAAGTATGCTTTCATCCATCATCCAACCTGTCAAAAAGGATCTGTAGTTTCTTCTTCCTCCGTAGCGCATGAAATGTATTTGTTTTGCCTTTTGTTTTGAAGTAGATGGAAAGTGGAAATAATGTTTTGTTTTTCATGTTAGATCTTTTTTAGACTCCCTGAAAGTGGAGTCAGGTGTGATGGTTAGAATATGCGTCAGCAATCTTTGAAGTTCCTCATCAATGTTAGTTTACAGGTGCTTGCTTCCCAGGTAATAGAAAGAAGATCAACAAAGATTGGACATCAATGCTTCTCCACTTTCTCAGTTTGTCAAAGCACAAGGCAACTGTGTCCTGGAGGAGCATTGACGTCACACACGCAGTGTACTGTACCCAAACTACAGTCTGTCCTTTTCTATTCACACTGCTTCAAGATATATGATGCAGTCTCTGGTACATGAGATGCAAATGGACCACTGCTTAGCATTTGGAATCTTTGCCAAGTCCGTTAGCTGTAACAACTGTCATTTTAACTGAACTGTGTTGGGTGTTTTCTCCACCCCCTTCTGGGCCATATGTCCATATTTCAGATGTCAACATACAGTGCATTTTGTTACGTTACAGCCTTTTTCTAAAATGGATGAAATTATTTTTTCCCCTCATCAATCTATACACAATACCCCATAATGACAAAGCAAAAACAGGTTTTTAGATATTTTTGCAAATATATAAAAAATGTAAAACAAAAATACATTATTTACATAAGTATTCAGACCCTTTGCTATGAGACTAGAAATTGAGCTCAAGTACATCCTGTTTCCATTGATGATCCTTGAGATGATTCTACAACTTGATTGGAGTCCACCTGTGGTAAATTCAATTGATTGGACATGATTTGGAAAGGCACACACCTGTCTATATAAGGTCCCACAGTTGACAGTGCATGTCAGAGCAAAAACCAAGCCATGAGGTCGAAGGAATCATCCGTAGAGTTCAGAGACAGGATTGTGTCGAGGCACAGATCTGGGGAAGGGTACCAAAAATGTCTGCAGCATTGAAGGTCCCCAACAACACAGTGGCCTCCATCATTCTTAAATGGAAAATGTTTGGAACCACCAAGACTCTTCCTAGAGCTGGCCGCCCGGCCAAACTGAGCAATAGCGGGAGAAGGGCCTTGGTCAGGGAGGTGACCAAGAACCCGATGGTCACTCTGACAGAGCTCCAAGGTTCCTCTATGGAGATGAGAGAACCTTCCAGAAGGACAACCATCTCTGCAGCACTCCACCAAATCAGGCCTTTATGGTAGAGTGGCCAGACGGAAGCCTCTCTTCAGTAAAATACACATGACAGCCTGCTTGGAGTTTCCAAAAGACACCTAAAAGACTCTCAGACCATGAGAAGCAAAATTCTCTGGTCTGATGAAACCAAGATTGAATTATTTGGCCTGAATGCCAAGCGTCACGTCTGTAGGAAACCTGGCAACATCCCTACGGTGAAGCATGGTGGTGGCAGCATCATGCTGTGGGGATGTTTTTCAGCGGCAGGGACTGGGAGAGATCGAGGGAAAGGTCAACGGAGCAAAGTACAGAGAGGTCCTTGATGAAAACCTGCTCAAGAGGGCTCAGGACCTCAGACTGGGGTGAAGGTTCACCTTCCAACAGGACAACGACCCTAAGCACACAGTCAAGACAACGCAGGAGTTGCTTTGGGACAAGTCTCTGAATAACCTTGAGTGGCCCAGCCAGAGCCTGGACTCAAACATCTCTGGAGAGACCTGAAAATAGCTGTGCAGCAGCACTCCCCATCCAACCTGACAGAGCTTGAGAGGATCTGCAGAGAAGAATGGGAGAACCTCCCCAAATACAGGTGTGCCAAGCTTGTAGCGTCATACCCAAGAAGACTCAAGGCTGTAATTGAATACATTTTAGAATAAGGCAGTAACATAACAAAATGTGGAAAAAGTCAAGGGGTCTGAATAGTTTCTGAATGCACTGTATCTACTCATTCAGTGGTTTCCCTAACCCTGTTGCCTTTATTTTAAAAACAAGCCCAGTCCCATATTTGTGCAGCTTGTCATCAGTCACAAACAAGGATGACTAGTTGACGAAACCATGTGGCATCTTTTGGACCGCTGTCCTTGACAACATCCTGTGTATTATGTCTGCAGCCAGACATCCATTTGTCACAAACCAGAAATGCACTACTCAAAAATCCCTGGCACTGTCGCAGATTGTCTCTGGATAGAACCTTCACGGAGATGTGTGTCCTTCAGTTTTATCGAAAACGATTTATGATGAAACATTGAATCTGTCTCCTTCTGAGCAACAATAAAGAACGTTCGTAAATCTCACTGGTAGGAATGTCAATGATGTGGTCCTAAAAAAAAAATGGTGTGTGTTGGAACCCTCTTTACTGACACCTCTGTGTGAGTCTCACTAAATAATTGTTTGTCCTGTCAGAACTCTGTTGTGGAGATCTGGGTGACCTCAGAATGCAGGTCTTGCTGGGCCCTCCTGGATCGAGAACCACAAGGGATCTGGTCCATGCCTAGTCATACGGGCTTATTTTCCGTCCCAGCTATAGTCGGAGCGCAGACGGACACGGGTTCCCGGTTGGCATTCCGACCCCTGTTGAGGGAGTTGCGTTCCATGCGGGTCCGGCAGGGCAGGCAGAAGTCCCGGAAGCACCTCTTGAAGTTCTCATCCAGGAAAGCGTAGAGAACGGGGTTGAGACTACTGTTCATGTAGCCCAGCGCAATGCAGAGGTGCCAGCTGGCTTTCACGTAGGGGTTCCTGTTAATAATAAATAATCATAAATTATGTATAATTCATTTTACGCCCTTTTTCGAAGTAATTTGACCTAATAAAATCAGCAAGATTAATAAAAAAGCAATAAAGCACACAGTAAAATCAACAAGAAAATAAAACTACACAAAACATAAATACTTACCTAGAGTCGATCTCCACCAGGGTCTTGATGATGATGAAGATGTGGATGGGCGTCCAGCAGATGATGAAGGCCGCGACAATCACGAGGACCATGCGGGTGATGCGGCGCATGTTGCGGTCCTTCTCCTTAGAGCCTGAGAGCAGGCGGACGCTGCGCAGACGCAGTATCATCAGACCATAGCAGATGGTGATGACCGTGACAGGGACGACGAAGGCAAAGATGAACACGCAGATCTTAGTGACCGTGTCCCAGTACCAGTCAGGGTCGGGGAACTTCAACGTGCACATAGTCTGACCTAGGAGGAGAGGGGTGAAGGGGCGGAGCAAGGGGTGAAGGGGCAGAGCGAGGGGTGAAGGAGAGAAGGAAAGGAGTCAAACATATTTAGAGAGGAGACTGTAGGAGGTTTATGTTATAGAGATAATTGATATTTTGACCAAAGATATAATATACTGTAAATTTGCAGGAAGAGGTACTTATCCCCTTATTTAATGGGATTAAAAAAAACATAAATTCAACTGAAGAATTCCAAAACATGTTGAGTTTCAAATGACGAAAACTCCAATATGAGTGAGGCTATACAAGAAATCCTTTGAAAGAAGTGTAAAAAACGTGCTAGCTAGTTTAACGCTGCTGTCTCACCACTGTCTGTCATTTTGGTCACCGCCATGACCATGATGGGCACTCCGATGGCAGAGGACAGAACCCAGATCAGAACGTTGATGATCTTACCCTTGGCGGGCGTCCTGAACTCCAGGGCTCTCACTGGGTGACACACAGAAAATTAAGTTAAGAGTGCTGGCCTTTTTTCATTTTTTATGTGGTCGATTATTGGCTCTAAGCACCCTTTCATTTATTTACGCGAGAGGATAGGAGTTGATCAGTCTGCATTCCAAATGGCACCCTATTCCCTATAAAGTGCACTTCTTCTGACCAGAGCTTCCCTAGGCTCTGGTTAAAAGTAGTGCACTATAAAGGGAATAGGGTGCCATGTGGAATGCTTCTCTCCTTTTACCTGGGTGGCACACAGCGATGTAGCGGTCCACAGACATCATGGTCAGGGTGAAGATGCTGGTGAACATGTTATAGTAGTCGATGGCGATGACCACCTTACAGAGGACCTCTCCGAACGCCCAGGTCCCCATCAGGTACTTGGCGCTCTGGAAGGGGAGTGTGCTGGTGGCTAGGGCATCCGCTAGAGCCAGGTTAAAGATGTAGATGTTGGTGGATGTCTTCATCTTGGTGTATCTGTGGACAGAGGCAGAGAAATTAATTAAATAGGTGTTGCTATAAAAGCGTCTGTTGTTTTCTTTGAAAATGATTAAAGATAATTGATCTCTTGCTGTATGTTGAACATGCGTGGAACTGCAAAACATGCTATGCTAATTATTTTTGGAAACAATTCTATTTCTATCTGAATGAGTGATTAAAGATTAAAGCATTAGAGAGCTACAAGTAGCTCCACATAATTTGAACCCGATCGAACATCTCTGGAGAGATAGCTGTGCAGCGATGCTCCACATCCAACCTGACAGAACTTGAGAGGTTCTGCAGAGAACAATGGGAGAAACTCCCCAAATACAGCGTCATACCCAAGAAGACTTGAAGCTGTAATTGCTGCCATAGGTGCTTCAACAAAGTACTGAGTAAAGGGTCTGAATACTTATGTAAATGTAATATTTCCGTTTTTTATTGTTAATACATTTGTTAAACATTCTAAAAACCAGTTTTTTCTTTGTCGTTATGGGGTATTGTGTGTAGATTGATGAGGGGAAAAAAACAGCTTAATCAATTTTAGAATAAGGCTGTAACGTAACAAAATGTGGAAAAAGTCAAGGGGTCTGAATACTTTCCGAATGCGCTGTATATTCTATCTTAACCTTTTTCTTCTTCAAAACAGTATTCTGTTAGTCATAGCCCATTGGTCTGTATGTAAAAGGTTGTAGAGGTACAGACTACACTAGTGTTGACATCGGTGTGCCTAAATGTGCTTGTCAATTAGATTTTTGCACTCTGTTGCACAGCTCTGTGGATAAATTAAGTGCAGATTTTGTACAGTCCATTTAGTTAATGGTCCAGACGTGTGTGTTCACCATAAAAGCTATTGATATACAAAAGCCAAAAGGACAACAAAATCAAAACAAACAACACTCAGAATGAAGTAAACAACATTTACTGGAAAATGGAAATCAGCTCTGGGCGTTGGTCAGTCATTGACAGTGACTGTAAGCTCCATACCTAACTCACTGTTCCCTGTCACCCAGTAATAAATAAATTGTAGCCTGTTGATTTTCATCTCCGATTCTCCCTCCTTAAGGATAGCATGTAGTCTTTGCACTTACAGCTCCTACTGCATAAACACTAACAGACAAATCACTCTGGGGACTGGGGCTATAATGTAAGTCAGCAAAGAGACCTACAGCCAGGACTGTGATGACCATCCCATGTTTAGGCATCCCATTTGCGTATGAGACTGATGGTGGGTTGGGGGTGAGAGGGGGCAGGCCTGTCGAGTGCCTGCAGCTGAGAGCTGCTGGTGATTTCTCTTCTGCTCCTACGGCTCCAATAGGAGTGTTAAACCCTACTGACTCTGCACTTTACCTGCTATTCATTTCGGTCAAAATACATCTCATCAAGAAACACAGACGCACGCAAATGCACACATAGACACACATCTAATTACCAGACAACTGGAGGCTCTAGACCTCGATCTCGATCAGGGGAGGATTGCGATTAATCACAATTGGTTTTGGAGTTGGAATTTGATAAATGTCCTCCTTTCAGTAATGGATTCTCTCTGTAGTTAGGGAACTAATCAAGGTGTAGTATGGTCAGTGGTGGAAAAAGTATTCAATAGTCATCCTTGAGTAAAAGTAAAGATTTCTTAATAGAAAATTACTAAAGTAAAAGTGAAAGTCACCCAGTAAACTACTACTTGAGTAAAATTCTAAAAGTATTTGGTTTTAAATATACTTAAGTATCAAAAGTCAATTTTATTGCAAAAATATACTTAAGTATATGCATGAATTGGACAATTTTCCTGTCCTGCTAAGCATTCAAAATATAACGAGTACTTGTGGGTGTCAGGGGAAATGTATGGAGTAAAAAGTACATTATTTTCTTTAGGAATGTAGTGAAGTAAAAGTAAAAGTTGTCAAAAATATAAATAGTGAAGTAAAGTACAGATACCCCAAAAAACTACTTAAGTAGTACTTCAAAGTATTTTTACTTAAGTAGTTTACACCACTGAGTATGGTAAGACACAGAGCTCTGAGCTCTCAGCTGGGGTGGATTTATATTTTGTTGTGCTCCTCTTGGACACAAAAGTCTCCTCGCTGTCCTTATTCTGCCTAATATCAGGGAGTGATGAACTGAGACGATCAAAATGGCCTATTGCATACATATCATCTCAGTTCCCTGAGACATAATAACATATTTCTATTGATCAGGTGGAGGACAATCTGTTGTATAAGCATGATGGATGGCTGAAAGACCTGCCAATCATGGGAGACCCGCCTCCCTAGGGTGTAAAATCAAATACAAACGCTTCGTAAACAACAGGTGTAGATTAACAGTGAAATGCTTATTTACGGGTCCTTTTCCAACAATGCAGAGTTAAAGATAACAGGTCCTCTTATATGCTTAATTTAGAGTTATTTATGCAACTTTAGTTGTGATTAAGCTATATGTTTAGATTTTTTATACATTCTAAGGCTGCATGATACGACTCCAATGACGATTTGAAAAAAGTTGCATGAAAGGCATGAGCTCTGCTTTGTTTCTTGCGCTGGCTGCACACACTTCATCAGTCTCTCATTCACAATTTGACAAGCACTTGATAATATTCTCACCAGGCCTCAAATTTCCCGGCGGCATTCCCCTTGTGTGGCCGTAATGCCCCCTAAAACAATCCATGCCTTTTGCGGCCAAAGTGGACGTTGTGCCCTTGGGCTGAATAATATTTAGAATTCCCTTCTCCCGGCTGCCAATCGCAGTGCTCCAAAGCACCTCTCACTCTCATGGCTCTCTCAGATATCTCAATTCTTATTAGCCAATGCCCGTCACGTGATCGGGTCCTTCTCACAGGTATCTCAGCTCCGAAGTAGGCTACAAGTGAAGACAGACACATCGGGGACGCAACTGCGCGTGTCCTTCTTATCAAATTCCGAGGCGCATATTGAAGATGTTAGAAGAACTGTCCACATTTACTTTTCGTCAGCCAACAAGATGAGTAGGCCTAACAAACAGCAAATGCACTAGCCTATGTCAATCTACTATCCCCTATAGTACAAAAGTTTACCTATTCTATTGGTCAACTTGTCCTTCTGTGCGAGAAATAAATATTCCATACATACTCTGGGACAGTTGTGGGATGCGATAGATCCCAAATTAATACAACCACTCGCATCAAAAAACCTTTTAAAAGCAATGAGGCTGATGCAACAGATCAGAACTATTAGGCTATTTCTTCACATTATAAGCGCAGCAATATGCACACGGAAGTAGGCTATAAGCGTGAATGTTCCAAAATGCATTTACGGCAAAACACCATTCTCAAAAGTGAACGTAAATGTGATTATGCATGTAATCCATTATTATAAAGGTGCATTTATATGGTGAAAATGATCTTCCCGAAACTTGAAACTCACGCGCCTCCAGTTAGGTTGTAAAGCGGATGAATGTGCTTCATTTTAAGAAGTTATTTGGCCACTTTAGTTGTGATACAAACCTTATCAACATATAGGCCTATGGGAGAGGCTACATGAGGTGTGTGACTATTATTTGAAAAAGTCGAGAAAAAAAAAAGGCTTGAGCTGTTTCTTGCCTTACTGCACACGCTGGGCATCATTCACAAGTGAAAGGCTAATATTGTCACCCATCAGACTATTGTTAATATAATCTTGTCTTTATACTAAATAATATATGTGTGAAATTAGTTTTGATTTAGAATGGACCATTATCACCTGTCTCAAAACAGGGGCAGGGGAAAGAAATACATGTCATCTATGCACTTAAATAGAGAATGGAGGACGCTTTTCCCGTGGTTCATTTTCATGCCAGTATGCTATTCTCCTGTTGTAAAGCGAAGCAATGTGCTTAATATTAGGAAAGTTGAGAAATAAATATAGTAGGCCTAGCCTATAGAAAGGTGATGGGATCCGCCTTCTTTTAATAGAGGCCATCAAAACTCTGTTTTCTCACGCAATTGCATAGCCTATAGAAATGTTGCGCAACATGAGCTCATGGATTCTCATTAAGTCAAGTTAGCATGTTTGGTAGGCTACTAATGGCCATCAGCAGCATCAGAGCTTGGAAAAGGCTAGTTACAATGACAAAACGGTCATTTTGACTGCGGTCATGACTCATGACTGCCGGTGTGGCGGTAATACGGTCACCGTAACAGCCCTAGTCACACGTATTGGGGAGCCAGAGCCAGAGTAAAACTATTGCCTGGAGTTTCCGGTGCTCAGATGTATTCTGAGGCAGAATATAACAGGATACAGACAGTTTTATTGTTCTTGTCTGTTAGAACCCTTTGATTCAGCATAACTCCATCTATGAATCCGTCTGTTAGAACCCTTTGATTCAGCATAACTCCATCTATGAATCCGTCTGTTAGAACCCTTTGATTCAGCATAACTTCATCTATGAATCCGTCTGTTAGAACCCTTTGATTCAGCATAACTTCATCTATGAATCCATCTGTTAGAACCCTTTGATTCAGCATAACTTCATCTATGAATCCGTCTGTTAGAACCCTTTGATTCAGCATAACTTCATCTATGAATCCGTCTGTTAGAACCCTTTGATTCAGCATAACTTCATCTATTAATCCGTCTGTTAGAACCCTTTGATTCAGCATAACTTCATCTATGAATCCGTCTGTTAGAACCCTTTGATTCAGCATAACTTCATCTATGAATCCGTCTGTTAGAACCCTTTGATTCAGCATAACTTCATCTATGAATCCGTCTGTTAGAACCCTTTGATTCAGCATAACTTCATCTATGAAGCCGTCTGTGCCTCCTAGCTCCACTGTCAGCAGGAGAGAATTAGACATTACATATTCATTCTCATATTTTTCGTATTCATAAAACAACAGTGAATCAGAGGCAGTTGTTATACCCCTTGGATGGATTTGCTCTCTGCATATGTAGAATCATCATCGCCAGCCCTGATCTGAGCTGACGTAGTCGGGACTACACTCCTTCTCTACACCCTCCACACACACATGCACATGCACACACACCTCTCCTCCACAACCAAGACCCAAGCTGGGTCCAAGTCCCTTCTTGTCTTTCCTGTTCAAACCATGGCCCACTCCCATCTGCCTTGAGCCAATGTTACAGGAGCCAGGGCTTACACATGATGCACACACACACATAGACACACACTCTTACACACACACACACACACACACACACACACACAGAGAGACAGAGATGCGACGAGAGACGCATGGAGTGGGTGGCCTCTGGGCTCTGTTGGTGTGGGTGGATGTTGATGAAGTGGCTAGAGAAAGGGAGAAGAGGCGGGTGGGTGGTGGGGGAAGATGATGTCATATGCACGGTGTCACACACACAGGAGCTGAGAACACACCAGTGACCAGACACATACTGGCAGGATACAGTGTTCTGTACAGCACTGTACGGTACAGTCGGTTCAGGGAACTTGCTAGGATAGGCTGTCCCTCCCTGCTATTTTTTCGGGGGTGCAGCTGCCAACCTGAAGGATCTTCTCAGCAGGTGACAGCATCAAGGCAGGTTTCACCACAACATGCTATGTTCCATTTCCCACTGAGGATGACAGCTGTGCATTCATTAGTCATAGAAGAGGGGGGAGAAGATGAGCTTTGATATTTGCCCACGTTGCCCACTCTGTTCATGCCATCCGTTTAACTGGTTCTGGACCTGTAGTAGTTAGCTAATGCCACAAGTTCATAGGGGTGGTTTTGTATGTCCATCCTCCTTGTTGGAAGCTTGAAAAAAAAACAGTGGGATATTTGTTCCAACGTCATGTTTAATCATGCTGTTCAAAACGAGAAACATGAACTGTGATAGCATCATAGACCCCTGTCTAATTGGGGATTGTAGCTGTGTAGCTGTCATTGCTGTGTCCCTAGAGCAGCGGTTCACAACCTCCAAATCACCATCAAAACCTCTTGAGGACCACCATTCGCAGAGTCATGACATTTTCAACATGAAATATCTTGGCTGACAAATTTTGAGTACATTTTATCAGTGAATGTAACAGATGAAAGGGCTAATATTATTATTATTATTATTATTATTATTATAAACAATTTGCATTGTGAAAAGTAATATAACATTTCTTATAATACCCAATTTATTATTTTTGGAAGAAAAATCAAAAATTAAAATATACAATAAATAGAGGGTAACCAACATATGGAGGAGGCAGATCCTTGTTAGAATCACTGCTGCAGGCTACATAAGGTTGTGTGTGTGTGTGTGTGTGTGTGTGTATGTGTGTGCGTGTGTGTGTGTGTGCATGTGTGCTTTGTGTTTGTTCGATTCACTGCTGCAGGGAACAGAGGGTCATTTAAAAAATGTCAGTCAGTGGCCTTGGTTCCAGGACAAACAGGATGGAGATGGAATGCTTCCTTCTCCAGACACTTGTGAATATTGATTATTGTCTTATTGATCACAGCTTCATCGGACCACAGGCATAATTTGTAAGTTGGGCACATACACCCAGAGCCATTGATCATAGTCTGTCACCACAAGCTAATTACTCAGTCCAATATTGACCATGTTCGCTGGGCTCCAGTCCACAGTGTATATCTTTCAGCTAGTTTAAAAGGCAGAACAACATGAAAATATATCTTGCTGCTGTAACGGAAGTGGTTTAGTGAACCATGCTTGCTTGATAGCTAACCTTGCCTCAGACATGAAGAGTTGTGTTTGCTTTATGACTTATTACCTAGGCTTTAGCTCAGAGGGCTAACAGAGTTGTGTGGCGCATGGGAGACGCAGACTGGAACCCCAGTTAGTCACACTGCTTGTAGACAGCCTCTGTGAGTACTCACTCTGTTGTGAGGGTGTTTCATTAAGCCAGTTTACTATGAATTGGAGACATTAGCATTTAGACCAGGGGCTTGGTGGGCCAAAATACAATCTGAGTGGTGGCCAAACAAATAGACATTATGTAAGCAAGCATAAAAATCACACTTCAAACATTAATCAAATTGTAGCCATATAACTTCACACCTAACAACACATTCTGATTACCAGTAAAGATGTATTTAAACAATTGAACAGTTGTGGCACAGAAACTGCAACCAAGTTTCTATGTTCATAAGGCTAATAACTTGAATATGTTTCAAATGACTTGAATATGGGAAAGGTGTAACAATTTGTATTTGCAGCAGGAAGTCTGATCTGTCTTCATTTCTCCCCCACTGTTTTCTCTGTACTCTGCGGCAGTGCCCTCTACCCCTCATCGCTTCCCACCGCTTTCCTGACCAAACACACACTACTCATCCCAGAGCTCTCGCTGTGTTCTTCAAGCTGTCGGGCCAGAAGTAGAACACACACACACACACACACACACACACTGCCGAGTAAGAGAGGAGACATGCAGCGAGACACGGTAGCTGGTGTTGACTCACACCCATCCTAAAAAACACCCCACTAAAGCTTCCACTCCACTGTGTACAATATTTCAGGCTGGAATTGATGCTCTTTGTGAGTTTGAGTAAACCCTGCTGTATGTATCCAAAGAAAAGGATTTCAACCTAATCAGAGTTAATGTCAATTTACGGTATATACCGGAGTTTGAAAGTAATCTTACTAAAGCTTATGGGATGATTCTCCCCAGTTTTGGAGAGCGCTTTCCCCCTGAGACAGCTCTATGTATGGATAAACCAAGCACACCACCTAGTACACCAGCTACACGACTCAAAGAAGCAATTTTATCAACTGCACACCCACACATTCATAACATTTAGATGTAGGTCATAGCATAGTACATTGGGTACAATCATCTCTACACTCATACTGCTTCTGTGTGTGTGTGTGTGTCTGTGTGTGTCTGTGTGTGTGTGTGACTTGGATGGCTGGCTGTCAAGCAGAGAGGAGTGCTGCTGACCTGGGCTGTGTTACAGAGGGATGATCCACAGCAGTGGTGGTGTCAGCTCCAGCTCTCAGCTCTCCCCTCAGTCCCCTTAGTCAGTAATCACAGAGGACTTTTCTTCGGCTCTGTTCCTATATCCACTCTAGCATACCACTCAGAATGAAGCAATGTATTGGGCATGCATTATAAGTGATGCTAGTATGGATACTAGAACATAACCTTCATATCTACACCAGGCAGCTCTCACTCTGGAGCAGGCTATACCTGGGTTCAAATAGTATTAGTTTTCTTTCAAATACATTGAGTGTGTGATTTAGCCTGCCTGGAAAGCCAAATTGGATACAGTCAACAGCTCTCTAGAATGGAGGGAGGGGATATACTGTAGATGGCTCGTAAATAGCTTAATTACACACTGTACTGTGTTTTCAAAACGGATATCCAATGCAAATCATGATTCACAGTGAATGAACAATAGCAACTGACTGTGGTGGCTAACACATTCATTTTACTCCACTAGTAATGTTTTCTTTCCTGTGTTCCAGAGAATTAGAACACATAGAACCCAACAACGCCACCGCTTTCTCCACACTCCATCTCTCAATATCTATTTAAATGTTTAAAAATTTTAGTCATTTAGCAGACGCTCTTATCCAGAGCGACTTACAGTTTAGTGAGTGCATACATTTTTCATACTGGCCCCCTGTGGGAATCGAACCCACAATCCTGGCGTTGCAAGTGCCATGCTCTACCAACTGAGCTAAAGGAGGCCTAAATGTGTCAGCTTCCTGCCTCCTGTTTGTCTCCGGGCCTCTAGAGGTCATCTGTGTTCCCCTCTGCCTTAGTTCTTCCTCGTGTGTGTCAGCTTCCTGCCTCCTGTTTGTCTCCGGGCCTCTAGAGGTCATCTGTGTTCCCCTCTGCCTTAGTTCTTCCTCATGTGTCCTAATTAGCTTGATCCAGGTCACCTGTGCCTTGTTTCCCCTTGTGTATTTTAGCTGTGTGTTTTCCCCTTGTTTCTCACTTGGTTATTGCGTCCTGACTATGTGTCTCCTGCTTTGTCCCACCGTATCTGTCCTAGTAAGTTGTTCAAAGTTATCTTTAGTTTGTTTTTCTCCCCTCGTGGAGTTGTTTTGTTTTGCCTCCTGTTTTGGAACATTAAATCTACTTGCCTGGAGTATTGCCTTGGGTGTTTCATTTGGGTCCTACAACATCTCCTCTGTGGCTAAGGGGTAGCCCCCCCAGCTCTCCACATCTGAGACCGGAGTTTCTAGCCCGGCTTGTGACAGAATAACCAAGTCAATCATGGACCCAGAAACACTCAGTTCCCCGGACCTGTTGGCGGTGATCACTCGACATGAGGCTTCTTTCCAGCGCCATGAAGCCGTTCTCAGCCGACAAGAGGAGCTGATGGCTAGTCATTCTCAACTCCTGGCCGAAATGATGAGTTCCCTCCGCCAGCTCTTTGAACGCCTCCCTGGTCCTCTCCCTTCCCCCAGGTCACCCCCCAGTGACGACAGGTCGTCTCGGTTGAAGGAGCCCCGACTACCACCTCCCAAGCCCTTTTCTGGGGATCCAAGCTCTTGCCAGGGTTTCCTCACCCAATGCTCCCTCACCTTCGAGCTCCAACCCTCAAGTTTTCCCACAGACCGTTCCAAGATTGCCTACATCATTACCCTTCTTTCAGACAAGGCGCTCGCCTGGGCTTCTGCGGTGTGGCAGTCCCAGGAGGCCTGTTGTGACTCCCACGCTGCATTTGTAGAAGAGTTCAAGCGGGTGTTCGATCATCCTGTCAGTGGGCGGGAGGCTTCCAAGCGCCTACTGTCTCTCCGTCAGGGGCCCCGAAGCACGGCAGATTTTGCCATTGATTTCCGGACCATAGCAGCAAGGAGCGGATGGAATGATGAAGCGCTGAGGGTCTGCTTTCAGGGAGGGTTATCTGAGCCCCTTCAAGATGAGTTAGCCACCCGAGAACCAGCTGGTGATCTCGAGTCCCTCATAGCCTTGGCCATCCGCCTGGACAATCGTCTAAGAGAGCGGAGAACGGCTCGCCGTCAGGTGTCTCATTCCCAAGTTCCTCTGAGCGGCTCTGTTTCTCCTGTTTGGACTCCGTCATTCAGAGCTTCCCCGGCTCCTGAACTGCTCCAGGATTCCCCGGAGAGCATGCAGTTAGGCCGTTCCAGGCTTTCTCCCAACGAAAGGGAACGTCGCATGAGGGAACGTCGGTGCCTCTACTGCGGGGTTGCCGGCCACTTCCGCTCCACTTGCCCCGAGCTGGGGAACGCCTGTCCCCGCCCAGCTACAGGAGGGCTGTGATGGGGAGAGTTAGAGCGCCTCCTACTAACGCTGTCCTGGCTATTCCAGCCACTCTGTCCTGGGGGGCCACCAGCATCGGGTCCAGGCTATGATCGATTCCGGTGCCGCAGGTGATTTCCTGGATGTAACCTTGGCTAAGGAACTTAAGATCCCTACCCAACTACTTCCTCAACCCCAGGCAGTTACAGCCTTAGATGGCAGACCTCTGGAACCAGGAAAGGTTACCGAGGCGACTCAGTCCCTGCGACTTACCATCTCTCAACACCAGCAGGAGGAGACCTTCTATCTCATTGACTCTCCCGAGTATCCTATTATCCTGGGTCACCCTTGGCTATGCAGACATAATCCCCAGATCGACTGGCCTACGGGCACCATTCTAAGCTGGGGTCCCGCCTGCCAACTCACCTGCATGCTTCAGAGTCCCTCAGCCCCTAGTACCCAGTTTCAAGAGTCTGTTGACGTCTCCCGAGTCCCCAGTGTTTACCATCGGTTCAAGGCAGTGTTCAGCAAGGCCCGGGCTACTTCCTTACCGCCTCATCGCACGTATGACTGTGCCATTGATCTACTCCCTGGGTGCTGCCCTCCTAGAGGTCGGATCTTTTCCTTGTCCTCCCCGAGCACGCAGCTATGGACACCTACATTAAGGAGTCCTTGGCAGCCGGCCTCATCTATGCCTCTACTTCCCCGGCTGGGGCGGGCTTCTTTTTTGTTGAAAAGAAAGACGGGGGTCTTAGGCCTTGTATTGATTACCGGGGACTCAACAAGATCACGGTTCGGAATCGATACCCCCTTCCTCTCATGGCCACTGCTTTTGAGCTGCTTCAAGGGGCTTCCATTTTTACTAAGCTGGATCTCCGCAATGCTTACCATCTCGTGCGGATCCGGCAAGGAGACGAATGGAAGACGGCGTTCAACACGCCCACGGGGCACTATGAATATCGGGTGATGCCGTTCGGGCTCACCAATGCCCCCCGCAGTATTCCAAGCCCTGATTAATAATGTTCTCCGGGATATGCTTAATCTGTTCGTCTTCGTGTACCTGGACGATATCCTCATCTTCTCGAGGTCACTGAAGGAGCATGAGGGGCATGTTAGCAGGGTTCTCCAGAGGCTCCTTGACAATCACCTCTACGTTAAGCCTGAGAAGTGTGAATTTCATGTTTCTCAGACTCAGTTTCTCGGGTTTATTGTCACTCCCGGGCACCTAGAGATGGATCCCAAGAAGGTCAAGGCGGTCCACGATTGGCCCACACCTGCCACGGTCAAGGAGGTTCAACGGTTCATTGGCTTTTCTAACTTCTATCGGAAGTTCATTAAGAATTTCAGCTCGGTGGTAGCCCCCTTGACGACGCTTACCAAGGGAGGAGGGACCAAGATTCACTGGGGTCCGGAAGCAGCAGGGGCCTTCGAGGATCTCAAGCGCCGCTTCACGTCTGCTCCGATTCTGGTGACCCCTGACCCAGAGAGACCTTTCGTGGTGGAGGTGGACGCCTCAGAGGTGGGGGTGGGAGCCGTCCTGTCACAGAGGGGTGCGGATGGGAGATTACACCCTTGTGCCTTCATGTCTCGCCGCCTGTCTGAGGCCGAGCGCAACTACCACGTGGGGGATCTAGAGTTGCTTGCGGTAAAACAGGCATTGGAAGAGTGGCGCCATTGGCTTGAGGGGGCTCAGCACCCTTTCCAGGTTCTCACAGACCACAAAAACCTGGAATATCTCCAACAGGCTAAGCGGATGAACCCTCGGCAAGCACGATGGTCCCTTTTCTTTAATCGATTCCAGTTCCTCCTGACTTACCGACCTGGCACCAAGAACGTCAAGCCGGATGCTCTGTCTCGAGTCTATTCTCCCGAGTTACAAGAGAAGCCCTTGGCATCGATTATTCCGAGGTCTAGGATCGTCGCACCTCTTCAGTGGGAACTAGAAAGAGGGGTACGAGAAGCTCTTGTCCAGGAGCCCGATCCAGGCGGTGGTCCTGCCGGTCGCCTGTACGTTCCTCTCTCTGTTCGGGGCCGCGTCTTGCAGTGGGGTCATGAGTCGCCCTTGACATGCCATCCAGGCAGTGCTCGCACACTGGAGTTCCTCCGACGGCGGTTTTGGTGGCCGTCCATCAAGAAGGACGTGCAGGTCTATGTTGAGGCCTGCCCTGTGTGCAACCAGGGAAAGTCGACACGCCAGCGACCCCAGGGACTGCTCCATCCCTTACCTGTTCCTCGAAGGCCATGGTCACACCTTTCTCTGGACTTTGTTACGGGACTTCCTCTATCCCAGGGCAACACCGTCATCCTAGTGGTGGTAGACCGGTTCTCTAAGGCTGCCCGGTTTATTCCCCTGCCCAAGCTGCCCTCGGCTAAGGAGACTGCTGAGCTCCTCATGAACCATGTCTTCCGGATATTTGGTATTCCCCTGGACGTGGTCTCTGACCGAGGTCCCCAATTCTCGTCCCGGTTTTGGGGGCCTTCTGCAGGCTTGTTGGGGCCACAGCCAGCCTATCGTCGGGGTTCCATCCAGAGTCTAATGGCCAAACGGAACGGATTAATCAGGATCTGGAGACCACCCTGCGGTGTATGGCGGCCAGTAATCCCACGTCTTGGGCCACCTATATCATTTGGGCTGAATATGCCCACAACACCCTCCAGTCCTCAGCCACCGGATTGTCCCCCTTCGAATGCCAGTTCGGTTACAACCCTCCATTGTTTCCAGAGGAGGAGGCGCAAGTTGGTGTTCCCTCGGCCCAGCGCTTTGTCCAACGCTGTAGGCGGACCTGGAAGAAGGCCAGGCGTGCCCTCCTTCGGACCTCCCAGAGATACCAAAGTCAGGCTAATCGCCACCGCCGGACGGCCCCTAGTTTCCGAGCTGGTCAGAGAGTTTGGTTGGCCACTAAGAACCTGCCCCTCCGGGTCGAATCCAGGAAGCTTTCCCAGAGATACATCGGGCCTTTCCGCATTGCTAGAAAGGTTAACCCTGTGTCGTATCGTTTGGTTCTCCCTCGCTCCCTTAGAGTTAACCCCACTTTCCATGTTTCACTCCTTAAACCTGTCTTGTCTTCTCCCTTTGCCCCCCACGCAGACCCCCGCCACCTCCCAGGATCATTGACGGCCAGCCAGCCTACACAGTCCGCCGGATACTGGACTCCCGGAGGGTCCAGAACGCTCTGCAGTATCTGGTGGACTGGGAGGGCTACGGGCCGGAGGAGCGCTCCTGGGTTCCAGCCAGGGACATCCTGGACCCAGGTTTGATCCGAGATTTTCGCACCCTGGGGCCAGGGTGTTCTGGAAGGAACGTCAGGAGTCGTTCCTAGAGGAGGGGGTCCTGTCAGCTTCCTGCCTCCTGTTTGTCTCCGGGCCTCTAGAGGTCATCTGTGTTCCCCCTCTGCCTTAGTTCTTCCTCGTGTGTGTCAGCTTCCTGCCTCCTGTTTGTCTCCGGGCCTCTAGAGGTCATCTGTGTTCCCCTCTGCCTTAGTTCTTCCTCATGTGTCCTAATTAGCTTGATCCAGGTCACCTGTGCCTTGTTTCCCCCTTGTGTATTTTAGCTGTGTGTTTTCCCCTTGTTTCTCACTTGGTTATTGCGTCCTGACTATGTGTCTCCTGCTTTGTCCCACCGTATCTGTCCTAGTAAGTTGTTCAAAGTTATCTTTAGTTTGTTTTTCTCCCCTCGTGGAGTTGTTTTGTTTTGCCTCCTGTTTTGGAACATTAAATCTACTTGCCTGGAGTATTGCCTTGGGTGTTTCATTTGGGTCCTACAACACCTCCTCTGTGGCTAAGGGGTAGCCCCCCCAGCTCTCCACATCTGAGACCGGAGTTTCTAGCCCGGCTTGTGACAAAATGTGTGTTGTTCAGTCCTTGAGCTATTCTTGTCTATTAATAATATGCCATTTAGCAGACGCTTTTATCCAAAGCGACTTACAGTCGTGCGTGCATACATTTTTGTGTATGGGTGGTCCCGGGGATCGAACCCACTACCTTGGCGTTACAAGCGCCGTGCTCTACCAGCTGAGCTACAGAGGACCTGTATTATGTCCTGCTTTATGTTGTGTGTGGACCCCAGGAAGGGTAGCTGCTAATTCAGTAACAGCTAATGGGGATCCTAATAAACTACTAAAATACTAAATCTGTCTGTTTCTCTCTCTCTCTACCGCTTTCTCTCTCTCTCTCTCTCTCTCTCTCTCTCTCTCTCTGTTTCAATTCAATTTCAATTTCAATTTAAGGGCTTTATTGGCATGGGAAACGTGTGTTAACATTGCCAAAGCAAGGGAAGTAGATAGTAAACAAAAGTGAAATAAACAATAAATATTAACAGTAAACATTACACTCAGAAGTTTCAAAAGAATAAAGTCATTTCAAATGTCATATTATGTATATATACAGTGTTGTAACAATGTGCAAATAGTTAAAGTACAAATAGGAAAATAAATAAACATAAATATGGGTTGTATTTACAATGGTGTTTGTTCTTCACTGGTTGCCCTTATCTTGTGGCAACAGGTCACAAATCTTGCAGCTGTGATGGCACACTGTGGTTTTTCACCCAGTAGATAAGGGAGTTTATCAAAATTGGGTTTGTTTTCGAATTCTTTGTGGATCGCTGTAATCTGAGGGAAATATGTGTCTCTAATATGGTCATACATTTGGCAGGAGGTTAGGAAGTGCAGCTCAGTTTCCACCTCATTTTGTGGGCAGTGTGCACATAGCCTGTCTTCTCTTGGTCTGCCTACGGCGGCCTTTCTCAATAGCAAGGCTATGGTCACTGAGTCTGTACATAGTCAAAGCTTTCCTTAAGTTTGGGTCAGTCACAGTGGTCAGGTATTCTGCCACTGTGTACTCTCTGTTTAGGGCCAAATAGCATTCTAGTTTGCTCAGTTTTTTTGTTTGTTCTTTCCAATGTGTCAAGTAATTCTCTTTTTGTTTTCTCATGATTTGGTTGGGTCTAATTGTGTTGTTGTTGTTGTTGTTGTTGTTGTTGTTGTTGTTGTTGTCCTGGGGCTGTGTGGGGTCTGTTTGTGTTTGTGAACAGAGGCCCAGGACAAGCTTACTTAGGGGACTCTTCTCCAAGTTCATCTCTCTGTAGGTGATGGCTTTGTTATGGAAGGTTTGGGAATCGCTTCCTTTTAAGTGCTTATAGAATTTAACGGCTCTTTTCTGGATTTTGATAATTAGCGGGTATTGACCTAATTCTGCTCTGCATGCATTATTTGGTGTTTTACGTTGTACACGGAGGATGTTTTTGCAGAATTCTGCATGCAGAGTCTCAATTTGGTGTTTGTCCCATTTTGTGAATTCTTGGTTGGTGAGCGGACCCCAGACCTCAGAACCATAAAGGGCAATGGGTTCTATAACTGATTCAAGTATTTTTAGCCAGATCCTAATTGGTATGTCAAATTATATGTTCCTTTTGATGGCATAGAAGGCCCTTCTTGCCTTGTCTCTCTTGTTTCTCTCTCTCTCTCTACTGCTTTCTCTCTATCTCTGACTCTCTCCGTTTCTCTCTCTCTCGCACACCCACTCTCTCTCTGTCTGTCTGTCTGTCTGTCTGTCTGTCTGTCTGTCTGTCTGTCTGTCTGTCTGTCTGTCTGTCTGTCTGTCTGTCTGTCTGTCTCTCTGTTTTTTTCTCTCTTCCTCATTCTCTCTCTCCCTTCTCTCTGTTTCTGCCACTGCCTCTCTCTCTCTCTTTTTTTTCTCTCTCTCCTTACATTTTGGGGTAGTTGTAATGGTAATGGCAGGTAATGTGCAAACAAACACTTTAGAAGAAGAAGAAGAATGCAGAATGCAGAAGGCATTAAAGTGGTTGTTGCGAATAAAGGCGCAATGTATTGGGCATGCATTATAAACATGGTGTCCGTTCTCTTAATATATGGCTTTGGGAGAAACCAACTAATGTCCATTGTCATGAAAACCCCTTTCATGATCTGACAGAAGACATCAGAAGAGGCCATTAGATGTATATTTTTCCTGACAACCAGAGAGGAGGGTTCGTACTGATGGTAGCCTACTGGCTCTTACCGTCAAGCTCCACTGAACAACTATACATACAGTTGAAGTCGGAAGATTACATACACCTTAGCCAAATACATTTAAACTCAGTTTTTCACAATTCCTGACATTTAATCCTAGTAAAAATTCCCTGTCTTAGGTCAGTTAGGATCACCACTTAATTTTAAGAATGTGAAATGTCAGAATAATAGTAGAGAGAATGATTTATTTCAGCACATTCCCAGTGGGTCAGAAGTTTACATACACTCAATTAGTATTTGGTAGCATTTCCTTTAAATTGTTTAACTTGGGTCAAACGGTTCGGGTAGCCTTCCACAAGCTTCCCACAATAAGTTGAGTGAATTTTGGCCCATTCCTCCTGACAGAGCTGGTGTAACTGAGTCAGGTTTGTAGGCCTCCTTGCTCGCACACGCTTTTTCAGTTCTGCACACACATTTTCTATAGGTTTGAGGTCAGGGCTTTGTGATGGCCACTCCAATACCTTGACTTTGTTGTCCTTAAGCCATTTTGCCACAACTTTGGAAGTATTCTTGAGGTCATTGTCCATTTGGAAGACCCATTTGCGACCAAGCTTTAACTTCCTGACTGATGTCTTGAGATGTTGCTTCAATATATCCACATAATTTACCTTCCTCATGATGCCATCTATTTTGTGAAGTGCACCAGTACCTCCTGCAGCAAAGCACCCCCACAGCATGATGCTGCCACCCCCGTGCTTCACGGTTGGGATGGTGTTCTTCGGCTTGCAAGCTGTCCCCTTATTCCTCCAAACACAACAATGGTCATTACGGCCAAACAGTTCTATTTTTGTTTCATCAGACCAGAGGACATTTTGCCAAAAAGTACGATCTTTGTCCCCATGTGCAGTTGCAAACCGTAGTCTGGCTGTTCTATGGCGGTTTTGGAGCAGTGGCTTCTTCCTTGCTGAGCGGCCTTTCAGGTTATGTCGATATAGGACTCGTTTTACTGTAGATATAGATACTTTTGTACCTGTTTCCTCCAGCATCTTCACAAGGTCCTTTGCTGTTGTTCTGGGATTGATTTGCACTTTTCGCACCAAAGTACGTTCATCTCTAGGAGACAGAACACGTCTCCTTCCTGAGCGGTATGACGGCTTTGTGGTCCCATGGTGTTTATACTTGCGTACTATTGTTTGTACAGATGAACGTGGTACCTTCAGGCGACAAGCCTGGCAAGCAAAGAGCCTTGAAATACATCCACAGGTACACCTCCAATTGACTCAAATGATGTCGATTAGCCTATCAGAAGCTTCTAAAGCCATGACATCATTTTCTGGAATTTTCCAAGCTGTTTAAAGGCACAGTCAACTTGTGTATGTAAACTTCTGACATTTACATTTACATTTTTAGTCATTTAGCAGACGCTCTTATCCACAGCGACTTACAGTTAGACCCACTGGAATTGTGATACAGTGAATTATAAGTGAAATAATCTGTCTGTAATCACAAAGTAGATGTCCTAACCGACTTGCCAAAACTATAGTTTGTGGAGTGGTTGAAATGTGACAGCGTCTAAGGCACAACCGGAGCCCGTGGACAATCCCCTTACGACAAGGACGTCAAACTCCTCAGTGTCTTGCAGGGTGGAGAGCTGTAACTCCCCCTCGGCTGCTACATACGCCAGCCCGTGCCCATTTATTCTGTCTTTCTGTATTCTGACAGTTGTGATTGGTCCAGAACAGCAGCGGCCGCCCTGGTTCTGATGATAGCTGTCCTTTTCAAGGCCTTCCGGAAGGCCATTGATCCTGGTCCTGCTATGATTTTCAATGTTCAATTGATGATAATAATGCCGGGAGAGCCAGGGCGTAAACTGTAAACGGTGAACCAACTCTTCATGATGTGAAAATATTGTTTTTTATGGTGATGAGTAGAATAAATAAGCCATTTGAATTTCTATGAATTTCTTTGAATTCAATTCCACTTAATTTCATTCAAATTCTATTCAAATTCTGCTTCCTGTTGTGTGTGTCTAATTCAAATTCAATTCAATTTCATGAATTGAATTGGAAATAAAGAGCAATCAGCATTTTAATTCAGAATTGACCCCAATTCTGTAATATAGTGATAGGGAGAGAAGTCATAGGGTGATGTAGGAATTTGAAAGATACATTTTGTAAACAACAAGAGTACAAATTAGATTTTTATCTTAATTTAATCTAGATGAGTATGTCAACCCTGTGTGTTTTATTGCGAAGTTGAGGCTAAATAGGGACGCCAGGTAGCCTAGCGGTTAAGAGCGTTGGGCCAGTAACCGAAAGGTCGGTGTGCCCTTGAGCAAGGCACTTAACCCTAATTGCTCCTGTAAGTCGCTCTGGACTGAAATGTAAATGTAAAATCATGTATGATTACAATACCATATAGCATAAGGTTGAAACATTTCATTTTCAAAACTCATTCTCATAAAATAATTGTAAATAATTATAGTGGTCTGGAAATATTCTACGATCGTGTTGTGGGTTGTCTATAATTATCCATAATTCCCTTAATGTTCTAAATATCAGAAAGAAATAAAAAATCCCAGAATGCATTAGATCAAACACTGAAGTATGGAAGGGAACAATCTAAAATCTCATGGCAAAGAAAAATACTGTTTGACATCTTTGAGTTATAATCAAAGTAATATTTGAAATGCTATGTCTATTCTTTGCATTAATAAGTGGCATAACCTTTTGATAAAATATTTTTCAAATGAATGAGACTTTCATGTTTCACATCTCAGTTGAATTGGTTTTAATTTGTTTTAATCCAATTCTACTTCCTTCAATTCAAATTTTGCTTCCTGTGGGGTGTGGTCAATTCAAACTTAATTCAAATTCATTGTTTGAATTTAATTAAATTCAAAAATTCAATTTGAGTGATGTGGGCATAATTATTTTCCTTAAAGATACACTCAGCATGGTAATGTCAACTTTAACAATAACCCCATCACTGACATCAATACTATTTAAATTAAGGGAGGGTGCAGATTGGGAATAGCCAATAATAATGGCAGTAATTGGAATTTCAATCCTGTTGTTCTTAATTAATGTCTGAAAGCTAGCCCAATTTGAGGAGTATTTTCAGTATAATCCTTTCACTTCAAACCAAATCAAACGAAAGAAAGCGTCATATTTACCAGTTAGAGATGGCGGTAAAAGAGACTCCCTGCTTGACCTGGCCCAGCTCTCTAGCCATATGCTGTGTGTGTGTGTGTTCGCGCGCGTGCACTGTGGAATCGGGCTGAACTGAGGACGACTGCATGTGAAATATGAAAGCGAGTCCGAAGCACGCACACACACTCCACCAGACTCTCTCTTTCCTCTGGTGCTCTAGCGCGAGTACATTTTACATGTAAATCATTTAGCAGACGCTCTTATCCAGAGCGACTTACAGTTAGTGAGTGCATACATTTTCATACTGCATTTGGCAAATCAACGGTATGCTTAGTTAACATTGAGAGGCGCACATGAAATATTGTGCTATAAAAAACTGAATTTCCATACGAAATACACAATTCCTTTATAGCCTCAAACTTTTTTGTTGATATGCATTCACAAGCTTTCTTACAGAAAATAATAGGCATACAATCTCAAAAGTAAGTTGTCACCAATGATAGTAGGCTAAGTAGAATTTTCCACCGGTGGTTCCAGTAGAAAGCCCTTACCTCACCACCCCGTACATCACAAGGATATTCCCGAGCAATCCCACCACGCAGATAACGGAGTAGAGCGCGGTGATGGAGATGGCTACTATAATATTGGAGGCGCTCTGAAACGGGAACTGCTGGGTGTAGTTTCCCCCGTTGGGCACGAACCCCATCTCGTCGTCCGGGTAGGTGACATTAGGCGGAATCACCGAGTACAGCTCGAAATCAGCCGGTTCAACACCGGGGGCAGTGGATGGCTCCATGGCTCTAGTACTGTCGCGCGCGCCTGGGACTGTCGTTGTTCTCTGGTCCTTGGTGCTGAAAACTTCTCCAATCACTACTGCTCGGCTAGGCGGGCACTGCTCGCGCTTTTGTTTCGCCTACTCGGCGTTTTATTGGCTGGAAGGTGTGTACTGATCCTTACACGACAAAGGCCGAGGTGGACAGTTTATAGTTGGTCGGTTGGTCTGTCTCACCAAGGGGTCGATCCTGAAAAACAGGACGATGACAGACTTTACCACCCAAAAAATAAGAATGGAAAAGCAAAAATGATTTCAGTACTGTTTAGATTTCACAGAAAATGATGATTCAAGAAATGTTCCTTTATGTGTCCGGTTGAAAGAGAGGAGTCCTGTTCTCAGGAGGATCGGTCTGTGTAGTGTTGACCGTAGCCGTTAGTGGAAAAGGTGTACACAGTGATTTGTTCTCGCTCTCCAAACGCCTAATGTTCACCCCATCGGGCCCTGCAAGTGGTTTCTTATAACCAAGGTTATAGGTCGAGATCAAAGTTGTGCATAGTTGGCTGATAATTGTTTTAGCCTATTCCGCTGAACTGTAGAGGCCAATTAATATCTACACTTATTGTAGGCTATGGGACGGAACAAATGATAAACATATTGTTCACATACAAGAACATGATGATGCAAGTTTATTTTAATAAATAACCAAATGCAGGACTTCGAATTAAAGGAAATAATACTGGGCCTAGGCCTATTAGTGATAAAATCAGCCTTTGTCTAGATGTGTAGTTTTAGGCTTGGTGCTTGGCAAGCGCATAGAGAAAATAATCTAACTAGGAATTTAATGGTGCCTCAGCTGGTTTTGATGTGGCAATATTCATCTTAATGGAAAATGCACGTGGAAAAACTGCTCCCCATTAGATAGCCTACATTTGCTAATGTTCTTTATAATCATTTATATTTCTCAGATGAACATCACCTGTGGAGTACTACCACAACACCCTCCCCATTCAATTCTTAGTGGGAATTGTAACGTGGCTCATATTGTATAGAGAGGGTCGCTAAACTGCCCCCTCAGAACGGGAAGGCACGTCCCTGTGCTTGGATTTTATTTCAAGACCCTTGACACATAAGGTCTTGCATTCTGATGGCCTCACCACCACCATCCCACTTCTGAAACCAGTGTAGCAAATGGAGGGAGGGGGAAGCAAACCCAGGTCGCTGGTGTGAAAGGCAAACACCCTTCATATCACGACAAGCGTATTAACCCTCTTGGTGGGAATTATAACGTGGCTCATATAGCGGTGATCTCTACAATACTGAATTATCATTGGTCACAGACTACTGTCCTATCATACTAAGCTATGATTGGTTAGACCACCCAGGTGAGGTCAATGCAGTTCATCATGGTGTCACGACTTCCGCCGAAGTTGGTGCCTCTCCTTGTGCGGGTGACTATCGGTGGTCGTCGTCACCGGCTTTCTAGCTGCCACCGATCTACGTGTCTGTTTTCCATTTGTTTTGTCTTGTTTGTACACACCTGGTTCCCATTGCATTATGATTATTTCCCTATTTAACCCTCTGGTTCCCACATGGTTTTGTGTGTGTTTGTTCATTGTGTTGTGTCATACACTTTTGTGAGCTGGTGTGTTTTCCCTGCGTGGAAATTAGTGTTTGTTTTTCCGAGTATAGTACGTTGTGTACTCAGTTCTGTGTCCTGCGCCTGACTCCGTCCTACCGCTGCACATTTGACACATGACAGAAACACGCACCTAATATGGAGTCAGCAGGTGCAGCCAGTACTCCGGTACCAGTGGAGGAGCGTGTCCAGCAGCATGCGACGATGCTCCAGAATCTTGGCACAGCTATGGATCGCGTGTTGCAGACCATGGAGCGATGGGAGAGAGGGGTTTTTCGCACAACCCCATCAACTTCAGGTCAACCCACACCGATGTCCACCCCTCCGTCACCTGGATCCAGTGGGATTCGGCTCTCGCTCCCGAGGGCATATGATGGGACGGCTGCCGGGTGCCAGGGGTTCCTGCTCCAGGTGGAGCTTCCGGGCGGTCTTCGATCATCCACCTGAGGGGAGAGCGGCGGGGGAACGCTTGTTCCACCTCAGACAGGGGAAGAGGAGCGCACAAGACTTCGCAATGGACTTCAGGACTTTGGCGGCCAGCGCGGGATGGAATGAGAGGGCCTTGATTGACCATTACCGGTGTAGTCTACGTGAGGACGTTTATCGGGAGCTGGCATGCAGGGACACCACCCTTACCCTCGACCAGCTGGTGGATCTATTGATATGGCTGGATAACCTGTTGGCCACCCGCGGACGTTCGGATCAGGGCCCGTCCAGTCCATCCCCCAGCACCTCCGACCCTACCCCTATGGAGCTCGGAGGTGCTGCTCTAAGGGTGACTGGAGGGGGGGCCGTTTCCTGCACAAACTGTGGCCGCAGAGGGCACACTGCTGGTCGGTGCTGGGGAGGTTCCTCAGGGAGTGGAGGCAGCAGGCAGGGCACTGGTGGATCATCCCAGGTGAGTAGGCACCTGACTTACCCAGAGCTCCCTGTTGCACACATGTGTGTATGTATAGAATTTCCTGAGTTTTCCCAGCATTCCCAGCATAAGGCACTAGTAGATTCAGGCGCAGCTGGGAACTTTATTGACCGTTCATTTGCACGTAGATTAGGGATCCCTATTGTTCCTGTTGATGTGCCCTTCCCTGTACATGCCTTAGATAGTCGTCCTTTAGGGTCGGGCCTGATTAGGGAGGTCACAGCTCCACTCTGTATGAAAACGCAGGAGGGTCATGAGGAGAGAATGAGTCTCTTCCTGATCGATTTTCCTGCGTTTCCTGTGGTGTTGGGGCTTCCCTGGCCTCTCATGACCCCACTATTTCGTGGCAACAGAGGGCTCTCAAGGGATGGTCACATCAGTGCTCAGAGAGGTGTGTAGGTGTTTCCCTTGGTGCAACTACGGTGGAGAGTCCCAACCAGGTCTCCACTACGCACATTCCCCCCGAATATGCCAATTTGGCTCTCGCCTTCTGTAAAAAGAAGGCTACTCAACTACCACCCCATCGACAGGGGGATTGTGCGATAAATCTCCAGGTAGGCGCAGCACTTCCCAGGAGTCACGTGTATCCTCTGTCTCAGGAGGAGACGGCAGCTATGGAAACATATGTCTCCGAATCTCTGGGACAGGGATACATTCGGTCTTCCACTTCACCTGCCTCCTCGAGTTTCTTTTTTGTGAAGAAGCAGGATGGAGGTTTACGCCCGTGCATTGACTATCGAGGTCTAAATCAGATCACAGATCACAGTTACCCACTGTCTCTCATAGCCAGTGTGACAGAGTCATTGCAATGGGCGCG
The DNA here is from genome assembly GCF_020615455.1 of Coregonus clupeaformis. Taxonomy (NCBI): domain Eukaryota; kingdom Metazoa; phylum Chordata; class Actinopteri; order Salmoniformes; family Salmonidae; genus Coregonus; species Coregonus clupeaformis. The sequence goes on along the minus strand of NC_059208.1, from coordinate 7,451,736 downwards.
CATCTTCACCAAATTGGATCTCAGGAGCGCTTACAACCTGGTGCGTATCCGGGAGGGGGATGAGTGGAAGACGGCTTTTAGAACCAGCTCTGGGCACTATGAGTACCTCGTCATGCCGTACGGGTGCTCCATCAGTCTTCCAATCCTTCGTAGACGAGATTTTCAGGGACCTGCACGGGCAGGGTGTAGTAGTGTATATAGATGACATTCCAATATACTCTGCTACATGCGCCGAGCATGTGTCCCTGGTGCGCAAGGTGCTTGGTCAACTGTTGGAGCATGACCTGTAGGTCAAGGCTGAGAAATGTCTGTTCTTCCAACAGTCCGTCTCCTTCCTAGGGTCCCGCCTGTCCGCGTCAGGGATGGAGATGGAGAATGACCGCATTTTAGCCGTGCGTAATTGGCCGACTCCAACCATGGTGAAGGAGGAGCAGTGGTTCTTAGGGTTTGCCAACTACCACCAGAGGTTTATCCGGGGCTTTGGTCAGGTAGTGGCTCCCATTACCTCCTTGCTGAAGGGGGGACCAGTGAGACTGCAGTGGTCAGCTGGGGCGGACAGGGCTTTTGGTCACCTGAAGGCTCTGTTTACCTCGGCTCCCGTGCTGGCTCATCCTGATCCCTCCTTGGCATTCATAGTAGAGGTGGACGCATCCGAGGCTGGGATAGGAGCTGTGCTGTCTCAGCGCTCGGGTATGCCACCAAAGCTCCGCCCCTGTGCTTTTTATTAGAAGAAGCTCAGCCCGGCGGAGCGAAACTATGATGTGGGGGACCGGGAGCTGTTAGCTGTTGTCAAGGCTCTGAAGGCGTGGAGGCATTGGCTTGAGGGGGCTAAACACCCTTTCCTCATTTGGACTGACCACCGCAATCTGGAGTACATCCGGGCGGCGAGGAGACTGAACCCTCGCCAGGCTAGGTGGGCCATGTTTTTCACCCATTTTGTTTTCACCCTATCCTACAGACCAGGTTCCCAGAACGCTAAGGCAGACACACTGTCCCGGATGTATGACACAGAGGAGCGGTCCACGGATCCCACTCCCATACTTCCGGCTTCTTGCCTGGTGGCACCGGTGGTATGGGAGGTTAATGCGGGCGTTACGGACGGAGCCCACTCCCACCCAGTGTCCAGTTGGGCGTCTGTACGTTCCGTCTGATGTTCCCGATCGATTGATCTGTTGGGCCCACACATCACCCTCCTCTGGTCATCCTGGCATCGGTCAGACAGTGCGCTGTCTTAGTGGGAAGTACTGGTGGGCCACTTTAGCTAAGGATGTGAGGGTTTATGTTTCCTCCTGCTCGGTGTGCGCCCAGTGCAAGGCACCTAGACACCTGCCTAGAGGGAAATTACAAACCCTACCCGTTCCACAACGGCCGTGGTCACACCTATCGGTGGACTTCGTTGACGGATCATCCTCCGTCCCGAGGTAACACCACGATCCTGGTCGTTGTGGATTGGTTTTCTAAGTGCTGCCATCTCCTTCCTTTGCCCGGTCTCCCTACGGCCATGCAGACTGCGGAGGCCCTGTTTACCCACGTCTTCCGGCACTACGGGGTGCCTGAGGATATAGTGTCTGATCCCCAGTTCACATCGAGGGTCTGGAGGGCGTTCATGGAACGTCTGGGAGTCTTGGTCAGCCTGACCTCAGGTTTTCACCCCGAGAGTAATGGGCAGGTGGAGAGAGTTAACCAGGATGTGGGTATGTTTCTGTGGTCCTATTGCTAGGACCGACCGGGGGAGTGGGCGGTTTTCATCCCCTGGGCAGAGATGGCCCAAAACTCCCTCCACCACTCCTCCACTAACATGTCTCCGTTTCAGTGTGTACTAGGTTATCAGCCGGTCCTGGCACCGTGGCATCAGAGCCAGATTGAGGCACCTGCAGTGGATGAATGGTTTCAGTGCTCGGAGGAGACATGGCACGCTGCCCATGTGCGCCTGCAACGGGCCATCAGGCGACAGAAGGCAAGCGTCAACCGCCACCGCAGTGAGGCCCCAATGTATGCACCGGGGGACCGGGTCTGGCTCTCGACCCGAAACCTGCCCCTTCGCCTGCCCTGTCGGAAGCTGGGTCCACGGTTTGTGGGGCCATTTAAAGTCCTGAGGAGACTGAATGAGGTATGCTGTAGGTTACAGCTCCCCCCTGATTACCGTATTAACCCCTCGTTCCATGTGTCTCTCCTCAGGCCGGTGGTGGCAGGTCCGTTCCAGCAGTCTGAGGTGCGGGAGGTTCCTCCGCCCCCTCTGGATATCGAGGGGGTCCCGGCGTATACTGTACGAGCCATCATGGACTCAAGACGTCGGGCGAGAGGCCTTCAGTACCTCGTGGAGTGGGAGGGGTACGGTCCGGAGGAGAGATGCTGGGTGCCGGTGGAGGACATCCTGGACCCTTCCTTACTGCAGGAATTTCACCGTCTCCACCCGGATCGTCCTGCACCTCGTCCTCTGGGTCGTCCCCGAGGCCGTTGTCGGCGCGCTGCTGGAGCCGCGCGTCAAGGGGGGGTACTGTCATGACTTCCGCCGAAGTTGGTGCCTCTCCTTGTGCGGGCATCTATCGGCGGTCGTCGTCACCGGCTTTCTAGCTGCCACCAATCTACGTTTCTGTTTTCCATTTGTTTTGTCTGTTTGTACACACTTGGTTCCCATTGCATTATGATTATTTCCCTACTTAACCCTCTGGTTCCCACATGATTTTGTGTGTGTTTGTTCGTTGTGTTGTCTCATACACTTTTATGAGCTGGTGTGTTTTCCCTGCGTGGAAATTAGTGTTTGTTTTTCCGAGTATAGTACGTCATGTACTCAGTTCTGTGTCCTGCGCCTGACTCCGTCCTACCGCTGCACATTTGACACATGACACATGGCGGGAGACACGAACATGAACATACCAGTAACTAGCTAATAAAGAAGCCACGTTTTATAAAGATCCTGTCTTTCTGCATTTATTATTTTTGTACAAAGCCTGGAAAACAAGACATAGTGTCAGAAGTGAGATTACAAGTTGGATACCTCTGGAGGTTCTTCACTTCAGATGAACTGAGTCTACACACTTACCGGATGCATGGCATAGATTCCAACAGAATGTGGAGCTAATGTTTAAGTCCTACCAGCGTTGGGGTCAATTCGAATTGGCAGTCAATTAAGGAAGTAAATTGAATTCAAACTTAATAATGGAAAAAATGGAATCTGTTTTCAATAACTTCTCAATCAATTGAAAAGTAGAAGCTATTTATTTCAATTTCAATTTTTGAATAAAAGATTCACTGCCTTCAATTCAAATTGACCTCAACTCTGATTCCTACAGTACCCCTCTCATCTATTATTGCACAGACAGTGCTCAAATAGACCCAATGTATTCACCATCACATTACAGACTATCACACTACATACTTTATCTACTGTCCATCTGTGAGCGTGATCATGGCAAGCCAGCTAACTGAAGCTACATGGCAATTACAGGCCTGTCTCATATGTGATGTAGGATCGATCAGGGAGGCATTCCACTTGCTCATCATCAGTGATCTGATGTCTCTGATACACTACATGACCAAAACCATGAAAAACAGCCCAAAACCATTATTCCTCCTCCACCAAACTTTACAGTTGGCACTGTGTATTCGGGCCAGGTAGCGTTCTCCTGACATCCGCCAAACCCAGATTCGTCTGTCGGACTGCCAGATGGTGAAGCGTGATTTATCACTCCAGAGAACGCATTTCCACTGTTCCAGAGTCCAATGGCAGAGAGCTTTACACCACTCCAGCTGACGCTTGGCATTGTGCATGGTGATCTTAGGCTTGTGTGCGGCTGCTTGGCCATGGAAATCCATTTCATTAAGCTCCCGACAAACAGTTCTTGTGCTGATGTTGCTTCTAGAGGCAGTTTGGAACTCGGTAGTGAGCGTTGCAACCGAGGACAGACGATTTTTACGCACTACGTGCTTCCACACCCGGCGGTTCCGTTATGTGAGCTTGTGTGGCCTACCACTTCGCGGCTGAGCCATTGTTGCTCCTAGACATTTCCACTTCACAATAACAGCACTTACAGTTGACCGGGGCAGCTCTAGCAGGGCAGAAATGTGACGAACTGACTTGTTGCAAATGTGGCATCCTATGACGGTGCCACGTTGAAAGTCACTGAGCTCTTCAGTAAGGCTCCCGAGTGGCGCAGCAGTCTAATGCACTGCATCTCAGTGCTTGAGGCGTCACTACAGACCCCCTGGTTCGATTCCAGGCTGTATCACAACTGGCCGTGATTGGGAGTCCCATAGGGCAGCGCACAATTGGCCCAGCGTCGTCCGGGTTTGGCCGGTGTAGGCCGTCATTGTAAATAAGAATTTGTTCTTAACTGACTTGCCTAGTTAAATAAAAAATAAAAGGCCATTCTACTGCCAATGTTTGTCTATGGAGATTGCATGGCTGTGTGCTCGATTTTATACACCTGTCAGCAACAGGTGTGGCTGAAATAGCCAAATCCACTAATTTGAAGGGGTGTCCACATACCTTTGTATATATAGTGTATCTCCCCTGGGAAATGGACTGGCCACTACCTGTGTTTAAAAGGTTTATATCTATAGAGCTAGTAGACCTAATAGATATATATGTACTACCTGTGTTTCAAAGCTTTAGACTGATAGAGTTAGCAGAGCTACAAGATTGGATATGCTACGGTACCAGTGTTTGGACACTAGATCTTATATCAGAGAGAGGTATAGATTTTCCTGTCTTTCTTTTTGTTTTTCTTTCTATAGTTTTTTATCTTTCTTTCTCTCTCTCATTCTCTCTCTCCCGCTCGCTTTCTTCATTTCATCATTTCATTGATTCCTCTCCTACTGTCTTGATGACTATTCTGAGTCCCTCACCTCATTACTCTCCACTTTACCAGGCTCCATAATGACCCTTAATTTCCTGCTATCTAAAGTGGCTATACTAGCTCTTGTTCACACACAACTAAACCCTTCAGGAAATATACAACACTCCTCCGCGGAAAGGGCTTAGAGGACCAGTTCATTATTATTAATATAAGCCTCATGGACCTCTGGAGTTCACACAGGTTGAATCCCACATGGCACCCAATTCCTTATATAGGGCCCTACTTTTGACCAGGCCCTATGGGTAGTGCACTAAAGTGGTGCACTATATAGGGAATACGGTGCCATTTGGGAAGCAGCCACAGTAATGATGCGCCTACGTTGATGATGCGCCTAGATATCCACTTAATCATCTCTGATCCTACGTGTCACAACCACATTGATTAATGGTGCAGAGAGAAATTCTTATCGTAAAACATTACATAAAAACAGCCCAGACACAATTTAAATCTCCTATCTCTTCCCTATCTCTCTGTGTCTGTCTGACAACCTCCTCCACCTCCACCTATCCAAATAGAAATGGATTCTCATTAAAACACAGAGCAGAACAGAGCATGTTAGGAAGGTTTGTTCCGCCACCTCTCTTGGTGACAGAGAGACAGACAGTCAGACACATCTCGCTGAACTTCGGAGGCCTGTGGATAGGATGGGCTCCTCCAGAGCAGCTTTCCATCTGGGGCTGGCTGAGAGGAGGGGAAAGGCTTCCCCATTAAAGAGAAAGGGAGACAGGCCCACCACAGGTAGAGGGACCACAACTAGGCAGGCCAATCATTGAGTGAGGCAGAGGCAGGCTGGCCACAGCAAGCCCAGCAGCAGTTGTAAATTGGTTCTAACGACATCATTCTACCAATTAGAGACAGAGAGTGGGGGATGCAGGCCACAGTCAGAGAAGTAAGCCTCCACTCCATAATATATCATGACAGCATAGATCCCTAGTGACACCTCCTCACCATAATATATTATGACAGCATAGCTCCCTAATGACACCTCCTCACCATAATATATCATAACAGCATAAATCCCTAGTGACACCTCCTCACCAAAATATATCATGACAGCATAGATCCCTAGTGACACCCTTTCCTAAATACAGTTTAATTACATACACTACCGGACAAAAGTTTTAGAACACCTACTCATTCAAGGGTTTTTCTTTATTTTTACTATTTTCTACATTGTAGAATAATAGTGAAGACATCAAAACTATGAAATAACGCATATGGAATCATGTAGTAACCAAAAAAGTGTTAAACAAATCAAAATATATTTTATATTTGAGATTCTTCAAATAGCCACCCTTTGCCTTAATGACAGCTTTGCACACTCTTGGCATTCTCTCAACCAGCTTCACCTGGAATTATTTTCCAACAGTCTTGAAGGAGTTCCCACATATGCTAAGCACTTGTTGGCTGCTTTTCCTTCACTTTGTGGTCCGACTCATCCCAAACCATCTCAATTTGGTTGAGGTCTTGGGATTGTGGAGGCCAGGACATCTGATGCAGCACTCCATCACTCTCCTTCTTGGTAAAATAGCCCTTACACAGCCTGGAGGTGTGTTGGGTCATTGTCCTGTTAACAAATGATAGTCCCACTAAGCCCAAATCAGATGGGATGGCGTATCGCTGCAGAATGCTGTGGCCATGCTGGTTAAGTGTGCCTTGAATTCTAAATAAATCACAGACAGTGTCACCAGCAAAGCACCCCCACACCATAACACCTTCTCCTCCATGCTTACGGTGGGAAATACACATGCAGAGATCATCTGTTCACCCACACTGCGTCTCACAAAGACACGGCGGTTGGAACCAAAAATCTCCAATTTGGACTCCAGACCAAAGGAGATATTTCCACCGGTCTAATTGCTCGTGTTTCTTGACCCAAGCAAGTCTCTTCTTCTTATTCGTGTCCTTTAGTAGTGGTTTCTTTGCAGCAATTCGACCATGAAGGCCTGATTCACACAGTCTCTTCTGAACAGTTGATGTTGAGATGTGTCTGATACTTGAACTCTGTGAAGCATTTATTTGGGCTGCAATTGCTGAGGCTGGTAACTCTAATGAACTTATCCTCTGCAGCAGAGGTAGCTTCCATTCCTGTGGCGGTCCTCGTGAGAGCCAGTTTCATCATAGCGCTTGATGGTTTTTGCGAATGGGCTTGAAGAAACGTTAAAAGTTCTTTAAATTTTCCGTATTGACTGACCTTCATGTCTTAAAGTAATAATGGACTGTTGTTTCTCTTTGCTTAGTTGAGCTGTTCTTGCCATAATATGGACTTGGTCTTTTACCAAATGGGACTATCTTCTGTATACCACCCCTACCTTGTCACAACACAACTGATTGGCTCAAACGTATTAAGAAGGAAAGAAATTCCACAAATTAACTTTTAAGAATGCACACCTGTTAACTGAAATGCATTCCAGGTGACTACCTCATAAGCCTATTAAGCTTGGTTGAATAGTGGTTTATAAAATGGTCATAAGACAAACTCTTATTCCATCATGTAACCTTGCAAGGGTTTCACTGTTGAGGAACATTCTCACTTTTGGATGGGATGGATTGGTGCAATTATTTATTTATCCCAGGAATTAAGGGACATCATGTCAAGATCTGCCCATTTGTGCAACACGACGACCTTGAACGTGCCCACATGTGTTGACACTGACGTCAGAGATTGCTGAAAAAAAAAAAAACTGTTGTGAACGAAACAAAAACGTCAACACAGGAGAGAGAAAGTACGTTTTCCATGCAATTCCTTTTGCTTTTTTGGATACATTAATTCTGCTGGACGATTTAGCATAGGTAGTTAGTTAGCTAGTGTCAAAGTCGCGTCAATTCAAATCTGGTATTAGGAACAAAAGAGGTCAACACGACTTCTAAGATATACTAGTTATTTTAATTAATGCAAAAACCTTCAATGGTAAATATGATGTTTCGTATATACGGGCTCTCTGAGATACCTCGCAGGGCACCCCAGAGAACTAAAACATTGTTTCAGATTCAATACTCAAATACTCTGACAGAGGGAGTTTCCCACCTCTCTGCTGGCCAATTAGAGTAGAGACTTGAGCGTGGTTTAAACTTACTCAGCCAATCCGTTGATGCATCTCTGTTACCGGGCATATGTCCATATCATAACAACCTGTCATATTGAGAAGAGCCAGCTCCCTTAGACACCATTCCTACGTCCAAGGAAGGCTCACAGATCACAAAGAACCAGTATAGTCTAGAATTTGGAGACACAAATCCTTATCTCCCTTTACCCCCTAAAACAGCTCTTCACATCAATCACAGCCTGCCAGGTGTCACAACCTACATTAGCCCAGTCAAGAATGCATTCTTTCTAAGTTAGTCATCCCATCAATCCAATTATTAGAAAATAGAACCCAACAATCCCTCTTTTGACACCCTCTAGGGTGTCACTCATCAAAATACAATACAAACAAAAATAATCACACTTTTATTAATAGGCCATAATGATACAAAAAAATTAATACCCTCAGTCCATCTACACCCAACTTGCAAATTGTTACCAGTCATCAAAGAACTTCAAACCATATAACACAGGATTAATAGAACACAAAACATAAAACTATTAACACATAAAACACAAACAGAGAAGTATATTTTGGCCCCCTTTAGACACCCTCTAGTGTCACTCCACCAAGCCTGGTAGGTCATATCCTTTATTCCTTAGGTCGGAGTCCAGGATTGGGCCGTATCTCACCATCTGTTGGGAAACCACCTTCTCCATCTCCTTTCTCACCAAACCTCAGACACAGGAAATAAGACAACATCCACAAAGAACAAGTATACCCATAGAAGCTATAACTTCACCCAGAATAGTTATAACAATAGTTTTCCATTTACCAAATATGTTATCAAACCAACCGTTTATGGAGCTATCAATACCAGAGTTCTCAGCCAGTTCATTCACCAGCGTAGTTACTCCCCTGAAGCTCTTTTGTCACTGACCCGTCCGGTGCTATATTGTTTGAGGATGAAAATACAGCACATATATCCAAACAGAACACAAACTCCGCCACGCTCAGCCAAAAGCATATCTAAAGCTATTCTATTCTGCCATGTCATTAAGATAGTTGCCGCTGTCTGCTCATCTAATCCCTTTATTGCATCACGAGTGTGGTTTATAAATCTTTATAATTTATCCAATCTACGTTTTTATTAATTGTTGACCACCAAAAAATACTTGATTCAAACTCAACTGCGATCTGATTCCTAGCTTTGAATTTTTCTGGAACCCCTCGAGGTACTCCTATCCCATCAAAGGATCCTTTCATCAAAGGATCCCGGGAGGAGGTCCTACTTTCTACGTGACAACTCACCAGTCTCTGACACATTTGATTATTTACATATGTAGTTGAGTTCACAATCAGTTATCACCACACAACCATCAGATGTCAGCACGGGCCTGGTTTTGGTTCCTAAAATCCCCTGGCTGCAACAAAGAGGAGAGATTAGTCATGGTCTCTTTTAGTTGTGATATTCTCTGTGTAGGAGCAGGTGCTAAGATGCCCTACTCTGTATCCTATCTTACTAGTCCTAGAAAAACAATTAGAATCCCCTGAGACTTCAAACGTAGGCAACCTAGGTCGGAATGACTTTGTTATCGGGGGATACAGATAGTTCAAGTTACTACAAGACTCTTTCACCACATTCCCAGGTGGCTTGCATGGAGGATAAACCTGTTTTTGCGTACTTCAGACTTTCAGACAGTACCTACCCTTCTATGGGTCGCACTGCCATTTCTGGTAATTCCCTACTTTCACAATACTACACCTGTCCCTAAACTGTGTATGGAGATTTACATATCCCCCACGCTTGGTGTGAGCAACTACATAGTCCCAGGATGTACATGGTGACATACATATGGTGATGTCCTCCCCTAAAGTCCCTAGTGCTTCCCCTTTCCCTACGTCTAGCTGTCTCCTATGCCTTCATAGACTATGCTCAGGTATTATTTTATCAACTTGTTTTAGGTTAACTACTACTTTTGGCTGATCAGAAGGCTTTGAGTGTGTTAGGAATGTGGCCCCCACAATCAGAAAGCTACCTACTGTCAGGAGACCTGTGAATCCCCACCCTCGCCCTGAGAACATGTCAGACGCCAACCCATTGCTTCACCTTCTACCGAACTCACACAGGGATGATCAGACAGGGTAAGGGAATCTTCGTTAAGGAGCCAACCCCCGAGCCCTGATGGTGATCGGTTCTTTCTCCTAACTCTGTGTTTGTTCATCAGGTGTAACTGGGTTTACCTTTTTGCAGTGTGTGACACGCACCCAGATGGATCTAATAGGACTTGATAGGGCCCTTCCCAACAGGCCTGCTTCCAGTTTTTCTTCTTTTAGGGACTGGATCCACACCCAGTCTCCTGGTGAGATAGAGTGGGTCACCTTCTCCTTTAGTTCACCTGTGGGGCACAAAACCTCTGACATACGGGTGTGGTTAATAAACTATCTTCACACATACATGTTGAGCTCTCAATTTTATTTTTTAAAGTATTTTTTTATTTAATCCTATCATTATTATTTAATCCTATCACACCCCCTTTTTGACACATGATTTGCCCATGTGTCAATATTACCACCTTTCTAAACCATTCCTTATGTAATTTATCATCCAATTGCCATGCCTTTCATTTTTTAGATTGTCTTTTGCTTCTTTATTGCTCCTCCCACTTCCTTTGTCTTTTATGGCAGCTAAATTCAACTTTCATCCAGTTCAGAATCAATTAGTAATCCAATCATCAATCTCTTATCTTGTAAAAACACTTATGTTTAGTTCAAACTCTGTTCTACCCAGGCTCTCCCGGGCTTGACCTGAAGACTAATTGTTGGACATGACAAGTCTATTTTTAGGTCACCTAAGTCTTCTGTCTAGCAACAAAGAATAAAAATCTCTATGTTCATGATTAACCCAGTTATATCTAATAGCCCACCAAAAAACCTCATCATCTTTAAATCACGACCAATGTCATATCCCTCGTTACTCTCTACCATTTGGATAACATCCCTGATATATGTATGAAAAGCTAAGACTGTTTGGGAAGAGAGCAACAACATAAACTGTTCGTCCTCCTCAGAGTTCCAAATGATTTTACCATGGGCTGCCATTGCCTTCCCATAGATAAGATCACTTAATTTACCCGTATGCAGTACATAATGGAGTACCCAAGCTTTACAGCAGTTTATCATTACCAAAAAGCTCATCATTTGTTTTTTGTTTAACGGTTTTGGCGCTTCAAATATAGCAGTTTTCCTCGATGAGTTTAACATTCGCCCCTCCTGAGTTATAGTGTGTCCTAGGTAAATGACCTCGCTCTGCCAAAGTTGAAGTTTCTTTTTGCTCACTTTGTGTCCCTGTTCTGCCAGGAAGGTTAACAATTGGATTGTATCCCTCTTACATCCCTCCTGAGTGGGATTAGCCAATAGAATATCATCTACATAAACTAACATTTGGCTTCCTTCCCTAGGTTCAAACTTTCCCAAATTCCTAGTTATAGCCTGGGCTAAGATTGTAAGACTTTCCGAGTAGCCTTGAGGCATCCTAGCGTAAGTCCATTTCCTTCCCTGAAAAGTAAAGCCAAACCACCCCTGACTATCCAGATGAACTGGGATACTAAAGAAAGCATTAGCTAAATCTATCACTGTAAAATAGGAGTTCTCTGGTTTCAATTGGTTCAGCAATGTATGTGGATCTGGTACACATGGAACTCTGGGAATTATATTTCTATTAAACTAACTGTAAGTCCATGACCATCCTCCAGTCGGCGCTAGGTGCCTCCTTTCTAACAGGAAATACTGGAGAGTTGCATTGTGCCTCATCTCCAGGAATTTTCACCCCTCCCTCAAGTAAATGCTCAAATGTAGGTGTTATCCCTTTTATTGCTTCTGGTTTCATAGTATATTGCTTTTGGTATGGTCTATTATCGGATCGAGGAATCACTTGTACTGGAGCTACCCCCTTAATTAGTCCTACATCTGTTGTCCTTGTGACCATAATTTGAACGGAATTGCTGCTAACTCAGCCTCCTGTTCCTGAGTTAAGAAAATCTCTTCCTGTCATCCGTTAAAACTTATCTCCAGGTGGACCCTGGGCTGGGTTTTTGCTCTCCAATTTAACTTTCTTCTATATATCCCAGGAGTGGCCATACTGATCCCCCTTTGGTGTATTCTGCCAGTCAGTAATATTTTTCCCCTGTTTTATCCATTTACCTAGTGATAACCATTCCTCTGATTACTGCAGCTTATTCCATTAATTTAGGTTCAAATATCCCCCAACAAACCGTTCCATCCTACAGCATAGTAAACACCACCCATGATCTGTTGAAAATCCCCTAAATTCAACATAACAACCCTTTATAAGCATCATGCTGGGTGTGTTTTATTTTTTTATTTTATTTGAAAAACCCAATTGAAAAATAACAATCAGAGATAGTTAGGCTCAATTTAATTTGGTAGCTCCCTCTTTTGACCTAAATACTGCCTAACTGAGATGAGCTTATCTCTTTCTCCTGGTTATAATCTAAAGATGGTAGTACACACAAAACATGATAGAGATATCCCCAGTCTTAACCCATCAATAATTGTTTGTATCAATCTAATTGCTCATAACTAATCCATAAAACCACTCAAAATTCCTAGAGTATACAATGATTATTTAATTGATTACCCTAACTCTGCTACATGTGATCTCATCTCAAATGATCCATTATCAATTATTTGTTCAACCCCCTAGGAAAATCTGTCTCCCCTTCTATTGTTCCTGACCCCTCTGTTTTACTAATCCAGGACCCACCACAGGCTGGCGCTATTTCCCCAGCACAACAGCCAATGCATACTTTCATCCTAACCAAAATAAATTATCGTTCTAAAATTGTCCAACTATTTTGTATTTTCCCGCTAACCCATTTCAGTTCGCTATTCAATTTCTTTAACTGTTCTCTCTGATTATGCCCTAATTAATAAAACAAATACTTGCTATCGTTTATCAGCATACGATTAATGACATTCCTACCATCTGAACTATGTCCTGTCTCTTACATCTCCTCCCCCTCTCCTGCTCCTTCCTGCATTATGGCGGAGGCGCGGGAAATGTCCCTACAATCTTCCTTCTTAGGAAATAATGTCATTCGTACTTGTAACATATTTTCATTGACTTATCTAGAATATTACTAAAGCTATCTTATGCAACTTTTAATACACGTAAAAACTCTCTCTCTCTCCACCCATTCCCTATTGAATAAGTGAGTTTTTTCTATTTTACCCCAAAACTCGCTACAAATAGTCCATTCAACATTACCAAACCAACTACTCCATCGTACCCATTCAATCAACACATCAGCAGTGGAATTTACACTCATAAATGCAGATTGTTACTCCATGCCTTGAAATGATAAATAGATTTCCACCAATAGCATATTACTGATTTCTCATTTTACCCTCTGACACAAAATGAAGTTCCCTCACTGTACTATGTTAGCTTTACCATGATAATTAGTTCAATTTAACCCTCTATTTGCTTTGTACTATATTATACATTACGTCTAAAACAACATTACTTATGGTTAGTTTATTCCAATATCACATTATCCAACAACGCCACAACCTTAAACTCATATGGGGCGGCAGGCAGTTTAGTGACCAATAGCGCCGCGCCAACAACCGAGAGGTCGCCGGTTCCAATCCCCAAGCCGACCAGGCGAAAAAATCTGCCGATGTGCCCTCGAGCAAGGCACTCAACCCCAATTGCTCCCATAAATCGCTCTGGACAAGAGCGTCTGCCAAATTACCAAAAATGCAAATGTAAATATTCTCTACTTCTCACCCATGACGCACGTCTGCGTTCGGTGAGCAAGTTTAGAACATTCTCTCGTCAGATACCCACATGCGTTCCCAGCCAACTGCCAGTCTTTTCTGGCTCCAAAAGCCACACTTTCGCTCTCTCCAGCCCCTCCCCTCGCAACTCTACCTTTTTCTTGTCCAGGGGGAACAGGCTTTTTGAGGAGCTGTGAGGAGCTGTTTCTCGTTTTAGCGCGTTTCCAATATTCTGCCGTTATTCAAAGTACTTTAGTCTATTTATTTAAATCAAATAATTCCCACCTAATTAGTTAAAGTTGGTGCACGTTTATATCTCAACGATAAACCGAATTATAACCAGTATTTTGCACGGTCAAACATCAAACGTTAAAATAATAAACCAAATAGCCCAAACCAAGCACCTAAAACCAGTATTATGCTATGTCAAACATCAAACATCAAATCAAATACTAAACCGAATTGCTTCGACACAACTATTCAAAAGCAGTATTATGCTATGTCAAACACCAAATGTTATATTTCAAATATATCAGTTCAAACGTTTTAGTTCAGTCACACTATTCATCACTTTAGCTTTATGTTCCCAATTGTTTTTAACGGGTTATATGGTTTAAGCAACCACAAATCCAACAGTTATTCCCAAATTATACTGTTTGGACAGTCACAGACATCTTTTGATTCCCAATTAGTTTTCTATCAAGGTATACAGGTTTATCATTCACACTTTCATGCATACGACAACACTCGCACTGTCTAACTTTCATAGTACCTCCTATGGGTGTCTTTTGTTAACGTTTGCACAATTTAAACCTTATTTCCTAATTGTAATTCTCATTTTTACTGTTTTAAAATATTCTTTGTATTCACAGCTAAAAATGGTACACAGTTAAACGTAGTATACAGTTATCACACAGCAAAAATAGTACACAGTTATCGCACTCACTCACAATACACAGTCATAATCCTATCATACAGTCAAATATGTCACACAGTCATAAATGACACACCTACTCTCCACACACAATCTATTTGGGCACACAGCCGCGTCTATTTTATTCAAAACACTGTGCTGAACCTAGCCGCAACCCTTAGTTACAGACCTTGCCAGTCACCAGTATTATCAAAAATTTCCCGAACCTAGCCGTATCTCAGTTACTGACCTTGCCGGTGTAATTCTTTGAACCTTAGTCGTACTGTCGTAGTTACGAACCTTGCCGATAGCAATTACTTAAATCAATTATTCCCTATATCTAAAATTTCCCGAACCTAGCCGTATCCTCGTAGTTACGGACCTTGCCGGTGTAATTCTTCGAACCTTAGTCGTACTGTCGTAGTTACGAACCTTGCCGATAGCAATTACTTAAATCAATTATTCCCTATATCTCCGAACCTTAGCCGTATCCTCGTAGTTACGGACCTTGCCGGTAGATGTCAGTATTGTCTCCTGAACCTAGCCGTATCCATAGTTACGGACCTTGCCGGTAGATCAATACTCTCTGGTACCATGGTTTAAACATCACATTTACCAAAGGTTTGCATGTCACAATATTGTGCTTATCTACTCATAATAGTTTCATAATTTAGTTCACTTACATCAGACAGTTGTTTCACAAAATTAATTTGAATAAAGCCAATGTGCAGAAGTTTAGTTATTTAACAATAGGTATCTGCTTACCTTTTTAGAAGCCCGGGCAGTTTGTGAAACACACGGTTCGATGAAAGAGGTGACCAAATGGGCCGGACATTTACCCAGCGAAGTCCCTTCTACCAGATCACGTCGGAGTGTCACCAATTGTCAAAGTCGCGTCAATTCAAATCTGGTATTAGGAACAAAAGAGGTCAACACCACTTCTAAGATATACTAGTTATTTTAATTAATGCAAAAACCTTCAATGGTAAATATGATGTTTCGTATATACGGGCTCTCTGAGATACCTCGCAGGGCACCCCAGAGAACTAAAACATTGTTTCAGATTCAATACTCAAATACTCTGACAGAGGGAGTTTCCCACCTCTCTGCTGGCCAATTAGAGTAGAGACTTGAGCGTGGTTTAAACTTACTCAGCCAATCCGTTGATGCATCTCTGTTACCAGGCATATGTCCATATCATAACAACCTGTCATAGTGAGAAGAGCCAGCTCCCTTAGACACCATTCCTACGTCCAAGGAAGGCTCACAGATCACAAAGAACCAGTATAGTCTAGCATTTGGAGACACAAATCCTTATCTCCCTTTACCCCCTAAAACAGCTCTTCACATCAATCACAGCCTGCCAGGTGTCACAACCTACATTAGCCCAGTCAAGAATGCATTCTTTCTAAGTTAGTCATCCCATCAATCCAATTATTAGAAAATAGAACCCAACACTAGCTAGCAGTTGCCAGCTAGCTAGCCTAGTGTTGTCTAGCTAGCTAATTGTAGCTTATTAGTGTTAGCAAGCACTATTAATGCTAGCTGGATAACACATCAACTACTAGCTAGGCCAAGCCTAAACTATAGAAAGGATGATTATGATGATAACTAGTATAGGGTAATGTACATTGTCTATGATAAATTGTCATACATTCTTCTTCTCTACCACAGGTCTCAGACTCCAGGATGGGAAAATGCTTACAGGAAAGAAATAGATGAAGACAGAGACAGAGTTGTCGATTTCCATTATTACTTGTAATGTTAAAAAGGAAAGAGAAAGACAATCCCGTTTTTCTAAATTAGCAACAGTATCAAGGCTACTCAACATACTAGCTATAGGCTACAGATATGAGTCACCACTAGTTATTTTTCTGTTATTGAGTAGGCCTATATCTTTGTTTAATCTATTTAATCAAATTATTAATCTAACAATACATATCTGTATTATTTTGTAAGAAATGTAAGGTCTTTAAATGTTGCAATAAAGTTGACTAAAGTAGAAGATCATCTTTTGCTTATAAGTATTTTGACTTTGTAATGAGGAATACATAATTATATAGAAATTGCTCATAGGGTTACACTTCACTATAAGGTTACACTTCACTTTAAATAGCTAAATCCTGTTTAACACCTAGTAATTACATTGTACTTATGCAAATATTACATGCACTCTGGTGTACTAGTGTGTTTATCCTCCCACGTGGATGGCGCTTCCGGAAACCTTCAAATAAGGGTCAGGTTGTCAGGATGGGTAATGTACTATACCAGTACACATTAATTACAGTAAGTACCTTTCAAAATCTAAAATAGAACAAAGTTCTATTTTAGCGCCTGGATACGCAGACGCCTGTTGACGTGCGCAAGCAGTTTGGATGAAATTATTGAGTAACATGTAAGTGTACATTTATTTTGCAATGCACATTCAGAGAAAGATAGGATCTCACGATCAAAATACCAGTGTCTGATTAGAGCAAAACATTAATTTACATGCAAGTCATTCATCTTGAAATGTTTTATCATCTTACATTTTAGTCATTTAGCAGACGCTCTTATCCAGAGCGACTTACAGTTAGTGAATACATCTTTTTTTTATACTGGCCCCCCGTGGGAATCAAACCCACAACCCTGGCGTTGCAAACGCCATGCTCTATCAACTGAGCTACATCCCTGCCGGCCATTCCCTCCCCTACCCTGGACGACTTGTGCGCCGCCCATGAGTCTCCCGGTCGCGGCCGGCTGCGACAGAGCCTGGATTCGAACCAGGATCTCTAGTGGCACAGTTAACACTGCGATGCAGTGCCTTAGACCACTGCGCCACTCAGGAGACACTGATCTTAATCCAATCTTAGATTGGATAAAGAAAATATTTGGGTCATATGCCCAAGCTCGAAAGATCAATCAACATTCATTAAATAAGACATTCATTAGAAATAAAATCTTGACATTTTTTATCATCTTCATTTGAATAAGTCATCTCAACATTATTTTATATCGTCTCCGTTCGTTTGACTGAGGAGATGTGTGTGTCATGTTCTGTAACTTAAAAGATCAAGCAGCAGAGAAGCAATTCCAGGCAATCATTAAAACACCAAGCCAGATTCAATTTGGGCTGGAACAAAATATCTCTTTCACGTTGGTATTATTCTGACTGCCTGTCATCACTTTACTGTTGCAGATATGTAGAGCGCGAATTCAATTTAGAATTGATCACCAACGCTCGTTGTTTCTAGATGATGTAACTGTAGGCCTAGGTGTTCTTCAGTGTTTGTTTGTGTGGGGGCTCTATTCAATCCGTGTCGCGGAAGTTCAGCGTTACAGCGTGATTGAAATTTAAAGGCAATGTTCCCGCATATGCGGAGAATGCATTCACAGTAAAAGCTGCATATATCGGCTCAATGGGATTTACCTTAACATCTCTATCGCGCAATCTGTAACACTTCAGCGATACAGATTGAATAGATGTTTGTCTTTATTTTGATATTTTCAGATCCCAGTCTGTCACGAGAGACACCATCATGTTGATGGCGGCACTTTTAGGAGACACATGGCAGTGGTTGGTGTTTGGCACATTTAAGTGTTCCTATGGTTCATATTGTTCCTGTGCCAATGGCTTACCCCCTTCAACCAATTCATAACAGTTGCTTTCTTCTTTGCTCATTTGGTAACAGGTGATGTGCCAATCGCTTTCCCCCTTTGCCCAGTAGCCCAGTTGGTAAAACGTGACTATGGCAATGGTTTCCCCCCTTCGCCCAGTTGGTAACAGGCGACTGGCAAGTGGCTCATTTGCAGTCTATTAAATCTCCCTCTGAACAGCCAAATGGGATGGTTTGTACCATACAGCCTCTTCATCATGGCTAGAGCAGATGGTGGTAGAGATGGGCGAGATGTCTTGTCCAGACACATTACCTAGACCCCTGATTCCTCACACTCTCCTGGATACAGATATTAGAGGAGAATAGGATAGATTTTGACAAAATAGTCAAGGATTCTTCTAACCATGTGGTTGCCCTGTCCTTGGTTTGGTATTTTCCCAGCTTCAAAACACCAGGAGAAATACTGCTTTTGTCAACATAATAAAGTTGATCTCTTTCTTTCCTTTGTCTTTGATTAATCTTTTCTTTCTTTCTTTCTTTCTTTCTTTCTTTCTTTCTTTCTTTCTTTCTTTCTTTCTTTCTTTCTTTCTTTCTTTCTTTCTTTCTTTCTTTCTTTCTTTCTTTCTTTCTTTCTTTCTTTCTTTCTTTCTTTCTTTCTTTCTTTCTTTCTTTCTTTCTTTCTCCCTCCTTTTCCTCTTAGTTAGATGCTAGAAATAAACATGTTTATTCTTGAGGTCATTACTTCAACATTTCACAGCAAGTTCCAGTGAATATGCAGAACATGTTCAGTGTTACACCAGGATATGTTATATAGCACCAGGCTCAGGCTGACTGGCAGAAAACAGCAGCATCTACAGAAAGCTGTTATCTCACCTTTCCCTCACAGCTGTTCCACTCCACTTATGCTCAACATAACCAGTCATACCTCCTTTTATACCTTTCTTTCTTTCCTACCTGCCTCATCTCTCTTTCTCTTCTCTCTAATTGGCTCTTGTAACATAACATTGTACCTTTTCTCCCTCCCTCACGTAACCTCCTCATTCCTGTCTTCTGTCTGTTGTAATGTAACGTTGTACCTTTCCTCCCTCCCTCACGTAACCTCCTCATTCTTGTCTTCTGTCCATTGTAATGTAACGTTGTACCTTTCCTCCCTCCCTCCCTCACGTAACCTCCTCATTCTTCTCTTCTGTCCGTTGTAATGTAACGTTGTACCTTTCCTCCCTCCCTCACGTAAACTCCTCATTCTTGTCTTCTGTCCGTTGTAATGTAACGTTGTACCTTTCCTCCCTCCCTCGCGTAACCTCCTCATTCTTGTCTTCTGTCCGTTGTAATGTAACGTTGTACCTTTCCTCCCACCCTCACGTAAACTCCTCATTCTTGTCTTCTGTCCGTTGTAATGTAACGTTGTACCTTTCCTCCCTCCCTCACGTAACCTCCTCATTCTTGTCTTCTGTCCGTTGTAATGTAACGTTGTACCTTTCCTCCCTCCCTCACTGTCACACCCTGACGTATGGAACTCTTGTTTGTGGAGTCAGGGGGTGTGAATCTATGTGATGTTTTCTATGTTTAGGATCTAGAGTTGTGTTTCTATGTTTGGCCGGGTGTGATTCCCAATCAGAGACAGCTGTCGCTCGTTGTTTCTGATTGGGGATCATACTTAGGTAGCCCAGTTGCCTACTATGTTTATGGGATCTTGTTCCGTGTGTAGGCTTGTATTTGTATAGCCTGAGGACTTCACGTTACGTTGTTTTTGTATGTTTATTCTAATAAATAAACATGTTCGCATACCACGCTGCACCTTGGTCTGACCCGTCTCTCAACGATCGTGACACTCACGTAACCTCCTCATTCTTGTCTTCTGTCGGTTGTAATGTAACGTTGTACCTTTCCTCCCTCCCTCACGTAACCTCCTCATTCTTGTCTTCTGTCCGTTGTAATGTAACGTTGTACCTTTCCTCCCTCCCTCATGTAACCTCCTCATTCCTGTCTTCTGTCCGTTGTAATGTAACGTTGTACCTTTCCTCCCTCCCTCACGTAACCTCCTCATTCTTGTCTTCTGTCCGTTGTAATGTAACGTTGTACCTTTCCTCCCTCCCTCACGTAACCTCCTCATTCTTGTCTTCTGTCCGTTGTAATGTAACGTTGTAGCTTTCCTCCCTCCCTCACATAACCTCCTCATTCTTGCCTTCATTCCGTTGTAATGTAACGTTGTACCTTTCCTCCCTCCCTCACGTAACCTCCTCATTCTTGCCTTCAGTCCGTTGTAATGTAACGCGACACATCTTGGCTTTGCTTTCTATCTTTAGAAAACGTCCTCCCTGCCTCACCTCTCTTCCTCTTCTCTACTTGGCCATCATTCTACTATGACTGTGGCTGACAAGCATGACATTCATTCCTTGATGTAAGGGACTCAACAGGATTTAATGACGGTTAGAGTTATGGTGGCTGTGATACGAACAGCAGTGACGACTGTAACGATCGCGTGTGTCTGTTCGTGTGTGAACACCGTAGCGATCGCTTTGCATGCTCATTAAGGAACATCCATCAAATGGTAGTAACTGTGGCAACCTCAGGATAATGGCAAAGCTCTGTCAAACACACACACACACTTCAGTGTGAAAGAATAACACATTTGTTGTGGCTTGATTCAGAGGGGTTGGGTTAAATGCGGAAGACACATTTCAGTAGAATGCATTCAGTTGTACAACTGACCAGGTATCCCCTTTCCCTTTCCTTCATAACAGCTTTGCACTATGCTGTATATCACCCTACAGCTGCTCACAAATAACGGTTGTCTGTTGATATGAGAAAGAGGTAAAGCAGGGAGGAATGGTTTTGACCTTAGATAATTGCAGTAAACAAGGGATGGCCTTTAGAATTACATAAAAGGGGAGTAGTTCTGCCAAACCAGGATGAAAAATCCTGTGAGGGACCATTTTTTGGGGGGGAAGGAGGTGAAAGAAGCACGAAGTTCACAGGAAATGTGATGTATTTGTGGTTATCGATGGAGACAGTGTTATGAGGCAGGATGGGCTGCAGTGTGTGTGTGTGCCTGCATCCATGTGTGTGTGTCTGTGTGCCTGTGTGTGTGTGTCTGTGTGCCAGTTCTCGCGCTCATGTGTGTTTAAGGCATGAGAACTGGCAGGTTGTGAACAGAAGGAAGGCGAGAACTGAAAGAAAAAACAAGCATATTGTTCCACATCTCGTTACTAGCCAAGCGTTCACTCTTCTCTCCCTCTCCCTCCATGCTGCTCTCCTGATGCCAGGCAGAAGAAGGGGGAGAGGGAGATAGAGAGAGAGAGAGAGAGAGAGAGAGAGAGAGAGAGAGAGAGAGAGAGAGAGAGAGAGAGAGAGAGAGAGAGAGCGATGGAGAGAGCAAGAGAGTGAGAGAAAGGAAGCGAGGGAGAGAGAGAGACACAGCGAGGGAGAGAGAGAGGCACAGTGAGGGAGTATGTGAGGGAGAGAGAGATGGAGGGAGATTGTAGGCTGTCCAACAGGAAAGAACCAAGAACAAAGCATGAAGATACATGGTTAGCATATAGTCTGGTCTGAAATCTGTTTGTGCTTTCTTGCCAACTCCTGTGGTCACTGGCATGACATTAATGTGACAATAATCATAGGAGTTGGCAAGATGGCACAAACTGGGACCAGGCTAACACAATGATGGGTTGTTTGACAGAATGATATAGTGTAGAGGTCCTCACATCATTCGACATATCACTTTATTGGGGGAAAAATATCAAGATGATTCTGAATGTAGCACCACTATAATTGTACATTGTCAACAAACACCCTTATGGCTGTTTGTCCAGACTTGTGCTTCTACTCAAGCCATGGTCAGTTTCTTATCTTGCTGTTGATGACAATGAAAATAGCACCCTGTCTGGCAGTCCAATCAGCAGCACTGACAACACTTTGACTTTGAAGGCTGTTGCGCTCTTTCTATGGAAACTTGACATACTTGATATTGTCGAGAGGAATATCAAGTCAGAACTAGATAGAGGAAGATCGAATGCTGCCTGTCAGCCGAAAAATTGGAAAAACCACAAAGTGTGATGTGGAAATTGAAGTGATTACTCTCTGAGATTCTTTCCATTTCAAAGATGGATTGACTGATATTTTGAAAGGGATAGGTGTGTGTGTGTGGGTGGGTGCATGTGTGTGTGCGTGTGCACGTTTATGTATGCACATGTTTATGTGTGTGGTGGGAGGTGTGTATGCGTGCATGTGTTACTCTGAAGTCTTTGAAGCACAATAGATAGAAGAGAGGAGATGAGCCCCTCATGTAACAAATATCAGAAATTCTCTTTTGTGTCCTAAATAGCATCATATTCTATATTTAGAGCACTACTTTTGACCAGAGCCCTAGTAGTACACTACATAAGGAATAGTGTGCCATTTGGGACTAAGACAATGCGTTGGCTTGCATTTCTCAACAGGCCCAATCTGTCAGCAGCGCCACTGGGCTGTTTGAGCAACTCAACTAGTAATTGTGGGTAATGGAGGTGGCCTCAAGCAGTTAGAATGTGTGTGTGTGTGTGTGTATCTGTGACATTTCTGTCTTTCTGTCTTTCTGTCTGTCTGTCTCTCTCTCTTTCTTTTTTAAATTGTATTTCCTGTCTGCCTGTCTGCCTGTCTGTCTGCCTGTCTGCCTGTTTGACGCACCTCAAGGCAACAGTGAGCTGATGTTTGTTTGTTTCTTGAGGGAAGTTTTTCACCAGTACTGTAGATGTCCATGTACCACAATAGGTTGAGAGTAAGTATTGCATGCAGTACATACATAAAGTACAGACATATAAACGTTTGATATAATTTGATAGAAGTCACAATTTTGAATGGACAGGGCCTTAAAAAAACACATGGATGGATGGATGGATGGTCATATCAATACTAACCTGTTTGCATTGATAGAAATCTACAGAGAACCATGTCTCATTCTCTATTTTGGTCAGACGGGAGTTATAGCAAATGTCAGAACTTTTGAAACTTTACACAACTCTACACGTCAACCCACTGATGACAGAGCTGTTATTGGTGCTACAGTACTTTATTATTCCTTCGTCAATGTGTCTTTGGTTCTGGTAATGAAACGATCACCAGTTGTCTGTTCAAAAGGCAGGGGATGCCCATCCAAACCCTGGGCGCATCAGCACCAAAGACTGGCAGCAGTCTCTCTCTCTCTCTCTCTCTCTCTCTCTCTCTCTCTCTCTCTCTCTCTCTCTCTCTCTCTCTCTCTCTCTCTCTCTCTCTCTCTCTCAATTCAATTCAATAAACTTTATTGACATGGCAAGTTAAATTACTTACATTGTCAAAGTATAGATATAACAAAAATGGTGGGACCAACAGCAATAATAATAATAGTAGTAGTGGAAATGGGATTACCATTAACAGCAACTACAACAACAATATTAATGAGAATAACAATACATTAAAGCAATAGTAGTCGACCAATCTCAACACGACTGAGAAGACACATTACATTGTATGAAAGCCAAAACAAAACAGGAAATATTTATGACATTACATTACACTTTTCACTGGCTGTCCCTCAGGTTGTGGCAGGAGGACACATATTTGGCTGCCAAAATTGCACATTTAGGCTTTTCACCCAATAAATATTGGATTTTTTCTTCCTCTTTTATAATTTCAAATTCTTTGTACTGAGTGATAATTTTGGGATTTTGATTTACTTGTTTGTCAATTAGAGTCTGCTTAGGACGTTGTGTTCATCAAGGAAATGATGTATTCTGCTGTTTATGATACTGCAGAGAATTTTCCCCAAGTTGCTGTTAACACAAATTCCTCTGTAATTATTTGGGTTTTGTAGAAAAGTGGGCCTTGTAGAAAAGTATACTTTTTGAGAAGCTTGTCTTGTTGTTGTGATGACATTTATCATGTTCTGTTTAATGTTTTGTCTGTGGAACAATTTGCCGAGGCAGAGTCATCAATCAATAGTTCTTGTTTTTTTCTGAAACTTTGCAAAGTGATGCAAGACCATCATTATCAAGCACATCATCATCTGCCAGCCAGCTCCTAGGCTTATATGATAACTTATGACAGAGAAGAGAGCGAGAGAGAGAGAGAGAGAGAGAGAGAGAGAGAGAGAGAGAGAGAGAGAGAGAGAGAGAGAGAGAGAGAGAGAGAGAGAGAGAGAGAGATAATTCTCTACCTGGTTTCTGACTCACCCAGTCTAGAATGGTTCCTGATAAAATGTATGTATTATTTATTTATTAAACACACAGATATTGATCTTCTAATTACCACATAGACGTCTCCACAATGTCTCAACAACACACACACACTCACACTAAATACGCAAATCAAACTGTTCCATCCGCATCATTGCCTGGCTTAATTGGATGGGTTGAAGCTATAAATATGGTATCTCTCAAATTAGAGAACATAGAACTGGCATAATGTATTAAATTAAATGTCACAATGAAATGTCCCAATAGCTCCTTGCAGACAGACTACACAACTTTCGGTTGTGAATGTTGGCATGCACTATGCTGTTGCATAGGTGAAATTGCCACGGGGGATAAGGGGACATGTTCCCCCCCAATATTCAAAACAGGTCGATTCGTAATTTCCGACCTCCAGGGGCCCCCCCAGATAGCATATGAACATGATATAAGCAATGAAAAAATGGAGGAAATTAGCTTTAACGGTCAACTTTGGACATGAAAAACGGTCCAACTCCTCTTCTTTCTCAATTTTCAAACATAAATGTATTGAGTTAATAAAGCCGCATACAAACATGGTCTCTTTTTTGCTTTCTTGAGTAAGGCAGCTCCAAAATGCAGGTTTTTCAGCATAGCTCAGTGCTTTTTGTGGTGGAGGGGCAGCCAGCGGAAAATACAGAGCGTAGTGGTTGGTAATCTTCTTTAGTTGCGCCATGATTGGCTCAGTGTTCTGCCACTCATGGGGACACTACGTCACCGCAAAATCTTCAGGGAGAGCTAGAAGGTTCAAGCCCCCTTGGGTGCTGCCATAGATTTACATAAGAAGTGCCCATCCAAGAAGGCTCAAGGTCATTAGCCACAGATAAAATTACATCAAATCACATTATGTCTACCGTAGCTTTGAATGGACTGATCATGTCAACAGCATACTTTCAAAATCTTAGCTAGCAAGCTAGACAAGCAGTCATCATCATGAATCACGTCGACAATCTACTGGCAAATCCTTTTCAATCCTTGTCATATGAAGAGAGATTATAGATAAAAAGTATCGATGCTCATTGGACATAAACATTACACAAGTTGGAATTGCATATTCAAAAATGAGTGGTTTGGAAGGAATCAGTGGCTAACTGCAAGCGTTGCAAAGCAATCATTATTTTGCTTCCCCTGCAATCAAAACAACTGGAAACTCAGAACTGGGAAATCTCAGACTTCAGTGAGTTCAAGACAACTGGAAACTCTGAAAAAAACTAGCTCAGACTGGGAAAATATGTTTTGAATGGTCGTCCAACTCAAAATTCCAAGTCGGGAACTCGGGCCTCTTTCTAGAGCTCCGACCTGAAGATCATCTACGTCATGATTCGACATTGTTTTTTATAGTAAGCTGTTAGTAGCCAATGTGCCTCACCCTAATCATTTGGTATCTTTCCCCCTCATAACTTAGCCTACTGTTCTGACTTGGTGGTGCACATGTAGCCTATAGCCTGTTTTAGAGAAATGTCATCATCGAATATTGTAAGAGCTTTCATCGTCTGCTTATATGCCCCCTTTATTTACCCTACGGTTCTGACTTGGTGTATATCCGCTCATCATTCCCTTATGTCATAGTTTGTACATCTCAATTGTCAGTAGAAACCACATTTGTTTAAGCAAGTCTGCCATATCAGCTATGTTTTGTAAAAAGGCAGTAAATGAGGCTGAATGAACAGTTTCGCTGCCACACAAGGCTCCGCTGATAGCCAGGTGTAGCAGTGGTAAGGATTCACTCCATGGTCCTGAAAAGAAAGCTCTGCTGTTGGGACAGCTTTACGTAGGTCCTAACAGTTTGCGGGCACCGTTTGTCACCGTTATAGTGCAATTAATGTATAGTTTAGTGTTGTGTTGTGTAGTGGTTTTGCTGGCATGCATATATTTTGTTTTGTTTTTGTTTGCCCCACCAAGATTGACATGCTAAAATCGCCACTGGAGCCGTGATCGACGTAGCTAGTTCATTAGCTAAGCTAGCCACTTGTAGCTAGACAGTAACTCCTTCAGTATGTGTTGACGTCATTTCACAGGATTTGTTTTTGGACAGAAGCTGTAGAGATCGGTAAGAAATGGTACTTCTGTAGCCAAATATCTTATTCATCCACTTTTGGGTGTTTTTTAAGTATTACATGACCTGGTATGATGGTTCATTTATCATTTATACCGTTTAAAGCCCAAATTCGACCTTTAAAGTAACTGTCTAGTGTTTCCAGATTTCTATGACATACTGTATGTGTCCAACTGCCTCAATTCGGTCTTATGTAGCAACATTTGAAATTGTGTTTTTTACATTGGATAAAAGTAGAGACTCAAATCTAAAATATATATATATATATATATCATACACTGCAGTTGAGGAAAGTAGTTATGCTCTGAAAGTTGGAAACCTGTAACCCACTTTTGAGAAAATGGCCCTTGAATGTTTTGGTACACCTACTGGAGAGCTCTTCTTTGTCTACACCTATTCCGTATTGTTCACACCCTCTTAAGCCTTAGCCTCACCCATCTCTTTAAGGATTCACATGTGAGGCCATGTGCTAAACAGAGTGATTAAGGTAGTGTAGTAAACAACCAACGATTTCAAGACTAAAAGTGGTGAAAGTAGTAGCCTACAATAAGGAAGAACTCCAGGTCAAAATGCACTTTATCTAGTCCTTTAAGGCCTATATCCTAATCTGACTTTGGTGCAGGTCATGTTGTTCTTTACATTACCGTCTCTGGTAAACAAACACTATATCAAATACAATTAAAGTTGATTTGTCACATGCACAGGATACAGAAGGTGTAAACATTACAGTGAAATGGTTACTTGCATATTTGCATAGTAGCAATATATATGTGCATGGTCTACATTAACTCAACTGGCTAGTTTGCCGGTCTGTAAGAGAAGGGCGAGTTGATCCTGCTGCTCTGATTGGATAGAGTGAAGCTTTATTTCTCCGTCCACTCGCTTCATAATTTCACCCGATCACTTTCTCACATTTTGTATTTGCATTTATTTGCAATATTTGCATCCACTCTAAATTCCAAGCATCTGCCTCTAACCCTAGGAAGCTATTTGCCACCTCGTCCTCCCTGCTGAATCCTCCTCCCCCCCATCCTCCCTCTCTGTGGATGACTTCGTCAACCATTTTGAAAAGAAGGTTGACGACATCCGATCCTCGTTTGTTAAGTCAAATGACACCGCTGGTCCTGCTCACACTGCCCTACCCTATGCTTTGACTTCTTTCTCCCCTCTCTCTCCAGATGAAATCTTGCGACTTGTGACGGCCGGCCGCCCAACAACCTGCCCGCTTGACCCTATCCCCTCCTCTCTTCTCCAGACCATTTCTGGAGACCTTCTCCCTTACCTCACCTCGCTCATCAACTCACCCTTGACCGCTGGCTATGTACCTTCCGTCTTCAAGAGAGCGAGAGTTGCACCCCTTCTCAAAAAACCTACACTCGGTCCCTCCGATGTCAACAACTACAGACCAGTATCCCTTCTTTCTTTTCTCTGCAAAACTCTTGAGCGTGCTGTCTTTAGCAAACTCTCTTGCTATCTCTCTCAGAATTACCTTCTTGATCCAAACCAGTCAGGTTTCAAGACTGGTCATTCAACTGAGACTGCTCTTCTCTGTGTCACGGAGGCTCTCCGCACTGCTAAAGCTAACTCTCTCTCCTCTGCTCTCGTCCTTCTAGACCTATCTGCTGCCTTTGATACTGTGAACCATCAGATCCTCCTCTCCACCCTCTCCGAGTTGGGCATCTCCGGCGCGGCTCACTCTTGGATTGCATCCTACCTGACAGGTCGCTCATACCAGGTGGCGTGGCGAGAATCTGTCTACGCACCACGTGCTCTCACCACTGGTGTCCCCCAGGGCTCAGTTCTAGGCCCTCTCCTATTCTCGCTATACACCAAGTCACTTGGCTCTGTCATATCCTCACATGGCCTCTCCTATCATTGCCACGCAGACGACACACAATGAATCTTCTCCTTTCCCCCTTCTGATAACCAGGTGGCGAATCGCATCTCTGCATGTCTGGTAGACATATCAGTGTGGATGACGGATCACCACCTCAAGCTGAACCTCGGCAAGACGGAGCTGCTCTTCCTCCAGGGGAAGGACTGCCCATTCCATGATCTCGCCATCACGGTTGACAACTCCGTTGTGTCCTCCTCCCAGAGTGCAAAGAGCCTTAATGTGACCATGGACAACACCCTGTCATTCTCCGCTAACATCAAGGCGGTGACCCAATCCTGTAGGTTCATGCTCTACAACATTTGCAGAGTACGACCCTGCCTTACACAGGAAGCGGCACAGGTCCTAATCCAGGCACTTGTCATCTCCCGTCTGGATTACTGCAACTCGCTGTTGGCTGGGCTCCCTGCCTGTGCCATTAAACCCCTACAACTCATCCAGAACGCCGCAGCCCGTCTGGTGTTCAACCTTCCCAAGTTCTCTCACGTCACCCCGCTCCTCCGCACACTCCACTGGCTTCCAGTTGAAGCTCGCACCTGCTACAAGACCATGGTGCTTGCCTACGGAGCTGTGAGGGGAACGGCACCTCCGTACCTTCAGGCTCTGATCAGTCCCTACACCCAAACGAGGGCATTGCGTTCATCCACCTCTGGCCTGCTGGCCCCTCTACCTCTGCGGAAGCACAGTTTCCGCTCAGCCCAGTCAAAACTGTACGCAGCTCTGGCACCCCAATGGTGGAACAAGCTCCCTCACGACGCCAGGACAGCGGAGTCACTCACCACCTTCCGGAGACACTTGAAACCCCACCTCTTTAAGGAATACCTGGGATAGGATAAAGTAATCCTTCTACCCCCCCTTACCCCACCCCCAAAAAATAAAAAAATAAATGAAAAAATAAATATTGTAAAGTGGTTGTCCTACTGGCTATCATAAGGTGAATGCACAAATTTGTAAGTCGCTCTGGATAAGAGTGTCTGCTAAATGATGAAAATGTAAATGTAAATGTAAAATTAGGGATACCCATTAGTTCCTGCCAAGGCAGCATATACTCTTCCTGGGGTCCAAACACATTAAGGCACTTACATCACACATAAAACAAAAGATAAAACAGTACATCATATAACATTATTACACCACTACATATCGACAATACAAAATGTAAAATATCACCATACAACAATATCACAATGTACGTGCATGTGTTAGCGTGTGTGTGCATATGCATGTCTGTACCTACTGTATGTGTGTCGCTTCACAGTCCCCACTGTTCCATAAGGTGTATTTTTGTCTGTTTTTTAAACCTGATTCATCCGATCACGTTTTTGGTCTGATCATGTAGATTGCTGCTGCCTGCTACTATGATAAATCACATGGCAAGGACATTTGCTATCAAGCTATCAATGTGCATAATATCTAACAAGTGGGGCAAGGGTAGGGAAACAAGATGAAATACTAATGCAAATTCTGACTGAGTGACAGCAAACTTGGCTGCCCGCTGCAAGTTGAGGACACAGACACACCCACCCCTCCGCATGCTGCTCCTAATCTGGTATTTTGCCAACATCTATTTAGGCATATTAAAACACACACGACTATCATCCAATCCGACCATCAACTTTCAACTTACAGATACGATTACGAATACAAGTATGGCCATGTCGGCATACCCCTACCAGACACACTTGTCTTCATTGAAGGGTCATGTGAAAGAAATGCTATAACCACCCCACCAGCTACATGCAGCTAAGTGGATGGGTCACTATTGTCTAGACATGTACACATGGTCATGAAATACAATAGATGGCCGTAATCACCCCCAGACACACCTGGCTAACTTGATGGGTCATGTAATCATCTGGCAATGTGAAGTCTTTTGTTTAGACATGTAGCTAGCTAGCTAGCTAGCTAAACAATTAACCATAATCCCAACCTATACTACTAGCAATACAAATTGATTGTCATAGCTAGCCACCATGCATGAAATGCTGTAGTATGAATCTGCAGGTAGCTAAAGCTAACCAACTAGGTTCAATATTAGCTAGCTAGCTAACATTAGGCTATAAATAGATATCTGAGATAGTACTACACAGATTATACACGAAACATAAGCTAGCAAGACAGCAAGCTAATTAATTGCTAGCTAGCTAACAGTAAGCTAACAAACATTGGCTTGCTAGCTAACAGTAGGGCTCTGGCAGTTATTGTCATGCAAAAGACTGCCGGTCTCACAGTACTTGACCGTTAATTAACATACACACATTTAGCATCTCCAGGCCTCCACACATACAGTGCATTCGGAAAGTATTCAGACCCTTTGACTTTTTCCACATTTTGTTACGTTACAGTCTTATTTTAAAATTGATTAAATTCTTTGTTATCCTCATCAATCTACACATAATACCCAATGATGACAAAGCAAAAAAACGTAAATATTACATTTACATAAGTATTCAGACCCTTTACACAGTACTTTGTTGAAGCACCTTCGGCAGCGATTACAGCCTCAAGTCTTCTTGGGTATGACGCTACAAGCTTGGCACACCTGTATTTGGGAAGTTTCTCCCATTCTTCTCTGCAGATCCTCTCAAACTCTGTCAGGTTGGATGGGGAGTGTTGCTGCACAGCTATTTTCAGGTCTCTCCAGAGATGTTCGATCAGGTTTAAGTCCGGGCTCTGGCTGGGCCACTCAAGGACATTCAGAAACTTGTCCCAAAGCCACTCCTGCGTTGTCTTGGCTGTGTACTTAGGGTCATTGTCCTGTTGGAAGGTGAACCTTCGCCCCAAGTCTGAGAGCTCTAGAGCAGGTTTTCATCAAGGATCTCACTGTACTTTGCTCCGTTCATCATTGCCTCGATCCCTCCCAGTCCCTGCCGCTGAAAAACATCCCCAAAGCATGATTCTGCCAACCCCATGCTTCACCGTAGGGATGGTGCCAGGTTTCCTCCAGACGTGATGCTTGGCATTCAGGCCAAAGAGTTCAATCTTGGTTTCATCAGACCAGAGAAACTTGTTTCTCATGGTCTGAGAGTCTTTAGGTGCCTTTTGGCAAACTCCAAGCGGGCTGTCATGTGCCTTTTACTGAGGAGTGGCTTCTGTCTGGCCACTCTACCATAAAGGCCTGATTGGTGGAGTGCTGCAGAGATGATTGTCCTTCTGGAAGGTTCTCCCATATCCACAGAGGAACTCTAGAGCTCTGTCAGAGTGACCATCTGGTTCTTGGTCACCTCCCTGACCAACCGCCTTCTCCCCCTTTTGCTCAGTTTGGCTGGGCGGCCAGCTCTAGGAAGAGTCTTGGTGGTTCCAAACTTCATGCATTTAAGAATGATGGAGGCCACTGTGTTCTTGGGGACCTTCAATGCTGCAGAATTTTTTTGGTACCCTTCCCCAGATCTGTGCCTCGACACAATCGTGTCTCGGCGCTCTACGGATAATTCCTTCGACCTCAAGGCTTGGTTTTTGCTCTGACATGGACTGTCAACTGTGGGACCTTATATAGACAGGTGTGTTTCCTTTCCAAATAATGTCCAATCAATTCAATTTACCACATGTGGACTCCAATCAAGTTTTAGAAACATCTCAAGGATGATCAATGGAAACAGGATGCACCTGAGCTCAATTTCGAGTCTCATAGCAAAGGGTTTGAATACGTATATCAATAAGGTATTGTTGTTTTAAATGTTTAATAAATTTGCAAACATTTCTAAAAACCTGTTTTCGCTTTGTCATTATGGGGTATTGTGTGTAGATTGCTGAATATTTTTTATTTTTTAATCAGTTTTAGAATAAGGCTGTAACGTAACAAAATCTGGAAAAAGTCAAGGGGTCTGAATACTTTCAGAAGGCACTGTATGACCTATAATTAATTACAATATGAGTGAAATAGTTTTCCTTCCCAAAATTGTAATTCAATTAAGTATGCTAAAAAGCAGCTTTTCAATTTAATCCTCCAGAAACGACAGAACAAATAATGCAACAAATATTGTGGTTAAACTCAAATATACTAATTGATAAAAAAACATAATTTTTTGAAAAAATGTTTAAAAAAGGTATAATCTTCGTAAATTATATCATAGGTAGGACTGGTGGAGTTATGTCGCACATGCAGCTAACAAAAACATATGGAAATGTCTGACAAATTACAACCAAATAATTGCAGCATTACTGCAAGAATGGAAGAGGAAAGTGGAAGGGGGAAAAAGTAAGGAACTTGTCTGTCTGCCCTGTATTAAAGAACATAATTGGTTAAAGAAAATTGTGATAAATAAAAAAGTATACCAGTTTCATTTAAGGACCGAAGGATTGACAGCCGTCCCATATAGATTGCAAAATAGTTGGGAAGAGATTTTTGATATACCGATTCCATGGCATAGTGTTTATGAACTGATACACAAAACGACGCCGGGTTTCAAAACTTATAATTACTCAATTTAAGTTATTATACAAAATTCTTGCTACCAATAGAATGTTATTGATATGGGGGACACAATCTTCCCAGCTCTGCAGATTTTGCTGTGAAAAGACAGAATCATTAGATCATTTGTAGCTTGTTTTTGGACACAGGTCCGGGAATGGCTAAAGGATTGCAATATTTACCTGGAGCTAACCCTGCAGATAGCACTACTGGGTGATCTGAAAAGTCATAGTCAATCGATCAATAATATAATAATACTTTTAGCAAAAAAAAAAAAATTCAATTTACAATCTGTAGAAACAATGAGAATAGAAGGGTTCAGAACATTTGTAAAACATCACAGCACAGTTGAAAAATATATGGCAAATAGAAATCCAATATGGATGGTTTGTTGAGATGGGAGGTGTTGAATGGAGTTGAAGGATGGGACTGCTAACAACTAACAACAACTAATAGCAACAAGATAACTAATGTAAAGCATACTGTGTCCATAATAAGTTTATAGGTTGAGAGCTTTTGTGAAAGAGCACAGAAAGATATGGCGTATAGAAGCAAATCAGATGGACATCATGAAAATGATTGGAGAGGTTGAGGGTAGAGGAAGTTCAGGAGTAAAAACAAACAAAATAGAATTATTGTAAAATTGACTGTGTCCATAAAATGTATATAGTACAGTTGAAGTCGGAAGTTTACATACACCTTAGCCAAATATATTTAAACTCAGTTTTTCACAATTCCTGACATTTAATCCTAGTAAAAATTCCCTGTCTTAGGTCAGTTAGGATCACCACTTTATTTTAAGAATGTGAAATGTCAGAATAATTGTAGAGAGAATGATTTATTTCAGCTTTTATTTCTTTCATCACATTCCCAGTGGGTCAGAAGTTTACATAGACTCAATTCGTTTTTGGTAGCATTGCCTTTAAATTGTTTAACTTGGGTCAAACGTTTTGGGTAGCCTTCCACAATCTTCCCACAATAAGTTGGGTGAATTTTGGCCCATTCCTCCTGACAGAGCTGGTGTAACTGAGTCAGATTTGTAGGCCTCCTTGCTCACACACGCTTTTTCAGTTCTGCCCACAAATGTTCTATAGGATTGAGGTCAGGGCTTTGTGATGGCCACTCCAATACCTTGACTTTGTTGTCCTTAAGCCATTTTGCCACAACTTTGGAAGTATGCTTGGCGTCATTGTCCATTTGGAAGACCCATTTGCGACCAAGCTTTAACTTCCTGAATGATGTCTTGAGATGTTGCTTCAATATATCCACATAATTTTCCTTCCTCATGATGCCATCTATTTTGTGAAGAGCACCAGTCCCTCCTGCAGCAAACCATCCCACAGCATGATGCTGTTACCACCGTGCTTCACGGTTGGGATCGTTCTTCGGCTTGCAAACCTTCCCCTTTTTCCTTCAAACATAACAATGGTCATGATGGCCAAACAGTTCTATTTTTGTTTCATCAGACCAGAGGACATTTCTCCAAAAAGTATAATCTTTGTCCCCATGTGCAGTTTCAAACCGTAGTCTGGCTTTTTTATGGCAGTTTTGGAGCAGTGGCTTCTTCCTTGCTAAGCAGCCTTTTAGGTTATGTCGATATAGGACTCGTTTTACTGTGGATATAGATAATTCTGTACCGGTTTCCTCCAGCATCTTCATAAGGTCCTTTGCTGTTGTTCTGGGATTGATTTGCACTTTTCGCACCAAAGTACGTTAATCTCTAGGAGACAGAACGCGTTTCCTTCCTGAGTGGCATGACGGATGCGTTGTCCCATGGTGTTTATACTTGCAGACTATTGTTTGTACAGATGAACGCGGTACCTTCAGGCGTTTGGAAATTGCTCCCAAAGATGAACCAGACTTGTGGAGGTCTACAA
The DNA here is from genome assembly GCF_020615455.1 of Coregonus clupeaformis. Taxonomy (NCBI): domain Eukaryota; kingdom Metazoa; phylum Chordata; class Actinopteri; order Salmoniformes; family Salmonidae; genus Coregonus; species Coregonus clupeaformis. Next base: position 7,417,078 of record NC_059208.1, on the reverse strand, counting down.
AGAGGCACTGAGTTTGAAGGTAGGCCTTGAAATACATCCACAGGTACACCTCCAATTGACTCAAATGATGTCAATTAGCCTATCAAATGCTTCTAAAGCCATGACATAATTTTCTGGAATTTTCCAAGCTGTTTAAAGGCACAGTCAACATAGTGTATGTAAACTTCTGATCCACTGGAATTGTGATACAATTAATTATAAGTGAAATAATTTGTCTGTAAACAATTGTTGGAAAAATTACTTGTGTCATGCACAAAGTAGATGTCCTAACCGACATGCCAAAACTATAGTTTGTTAACAATACATTTTTGGAGTGGTTGAAAAACGAGTTTTAATCACTCCAACCTAAGTGTACGTAAACTTCCCACATCAACTGTATAAACAGCTTTTTGAAATTTGATTTAGCAGCGCCATTTTGTTGCTATATATTTGAGTGAATTAAATGTAAAATGCCTGTTAGACTAATACATTTTGTACCATGCCTTTTGACGAAGTGAGTGCTTTGTGACTAATGATGTGTGTCCATGTCATGTTTCACCAGTGTACCCCATTACTCATGAAACCAATTCAAATGCATGATTTAATCACAGGACAGAAATCACTACAAAGAAAAGCAATAATTAATTAATTAATTAGTGTGTTTTTAAAGCTGACCAAAATGAAAGTATGTCTCAAGCGCCCATTCAAAGCATATTGCCTACTGGGAAACTTTTCAGTATTGTAAAAACTATCCACTCATCCACCTGCAAGATGGCTCATCTGAGAGTTGAAATTGTGAAACTAAACAATAATTTAGTGCTACTTTGCATTTACATAACTTTGTCCCATCAGATAAAGCATTTTACACCACAGTCACCCATTGTCACCACATATGCTCCCTATATGACATAAGCTTTCAACTCAGTTTCAACATGTTGACTTTGAAATAATATTTTATTAAAAGATAAAAACATGGTGATTTTACTTAGTCAGCTCAGCAGCCCAATCATGAGCCCAGATCTCCCCCGTACAAAGTATGGTCTGTATCCTGCATGGGGCCTGTGTTTTCCACCTCCTCTCTCAATGGCAGACCAGGGACTACAATGTAGATGTCTATTCTAGAAACCTGACTTCCATCATCCAGCAAATGATGTAAAAAACAGCAGCAGTTTTCCACTCCAAAAGGAAAAGATTGACCTGGATCCGGTAGCTACTCCTGATGGAGCATCAAACATGTGGCTCCTCTGAGCAATTTATCACAAACACAAACATCCAAATGCACAAAAACACAAAACTACCCTCCAAAGAAACAATATCAATAGCCAGAAATAAAACAATTTATATGCGACTGATTGATTTAATCCTACCTGGATTGCGGATCACATAGTTTGACTGGTCTCTCTCTCTGTGTGGCTCCTATCCTCCAAGTCTCACATGTGCACTTGTCCCTTAGCTCAGCATAAAGGCATTATCCCCCATCCAATGAAAAAAAAAAACAAGGTACCTCCTTTACAGGTGTAAAGAAATTAGGATCAAGTAATCCTAAAATCCACCGCGATGTCAATCCAGTGTAGTGTTGATAAAAAGTAAAAAGTGAGATTCTGCTACAACCTCTTGGATAGGTGGATAGAGTGGGAGGGAAGGAGGAACTGACTGAAGGGGAAAGTGTAGGTGTCACGATCGTTGACACATGATGAAGCGGACCAAGGCGCAGCGTGATAGGCGTACATACTTTTATTAAAGTTCACCACACGAACAAAAACAACAAACGATACGTGAAGTCCTAGGTTATACACCAAAACAAACCTTACGGAACAAGATCCCACAATAAACATGTGCCAACAGGCTGCCTAAGTATGGTCCCCAATCAGAGACAACAAGCTACAGCTGTCTCTGATTGGGAACCACCCTGGCCAACATGGAAACTAAACGATCTAGAACACAACATAGAAAACTATAACATAGAAACCTACACACCCTGGCTCAACATATAAGAGTCCCCAGAGCCAGGGTGTGACAGTACCCCCCCCCCCCCAAAGGCGCGGACTGCGACCGCGGCAACCAAATCCAACAGGGAGGGGCTGGGTGGGCATTCCGCCTCGGAGGCGGATCCGGCTCCGGGTGTGACCACCACTCTCTTTCTACCCCCCCGTAGCGCCCCTGGTCTGGTCTGGCCCCGCTGGCCGGAGCTGGACTGGACACCGGTGGAGCGGATTGCTCTGGCTCCGGAGTGGAGCAGCTGACCAGTGCCGGACCAGGCACAGGTGGAACAGGCACGGACCGTGCCGGACTGACGACGCGCACCACTGGCTTGGTGCGGGGAGCGAGAACGGGCCGGACCGGGCTGACGACGCGCACCACTGGCTTGGTGCGGGGAGCAGGAACGGGCCGGACCGGGCTGACGACGCGCACCACTGGCTTGGTGCGGGGAGTAGGAACAGGCCGGACCGGGCTGGCGACGCGCACCACTGGCTTGGTGCGGGGAGCAGGAACCGGCCGGACCGGGATGACGACGCGCAGCACTGGCTTGGTGCGGGGAGCAGGAACAGGCCGAACCGGGCTGACGACGCGCACCACAGGCTTGGTGCGGGGAGCAGGAACAGGCCCGGACCGGGCTGGCGACGCGCACCACTGGCTTGGTGCGAGGGGCAGGAACGGGTCGGGCCGGACTGGGAACACGCACCACTAACTTAGTGCGGGGAGCAGGAACGGGTTGGGCCGTACTGGGAACACGCACCACTAACTTAGTGCGGGGAGCAGGCACGGGTTGGGCCGTACTGGGAACACACACCACTAACTTAGTGCGGGGAGCAGGAACGGGTTGGGCCGTACTGGGAACACGCACCACTAACTTAGTGCGGGGAGCAGGAACGGGTCGGGCCGGACTGGGAACACGCACCACTAATTTAGTGCGGGGAGCAGGCACGGGTTGGACCGTACTGGGAACACACACCACTAACTTAGTGCGGGGAGCAGGAACGGGTTGGGCCGTACTGGGAACACGCACCACTAACTTAGTGCGGGGAGCAGGAACGGGTCGGGCCGGACTGGGAACACGCACCACTAACTTAGTGCGGGGAATAGGAACGGGCCTGACCGTACTGGGAACACACACCACTAGCCTTGTGCGGGAATCAGGAACGGGCCGGACCGGACTGGTGACACACACCACTTGCTTGGTGCGAGGAGCGGGACTGGGTTTCCTCATAAACCTCCGCTCCCTCTGCTGCCTACTTAGTTCCTCTCGCCTTCAACGGTGTGAGCCCCCCCCTAAAAATTGATTGGGCTTGTCTCTCCCATGTGCTCAAGGCCTCCATCCCTCTTGCCAGACTCGCACTCATCTCCTCCCAAGTCCATCCTCTCTCCTCGTCACGCTGCTTGATCCAGTCGAGGTGGGATCTTCTGTCACGATCGTCATAAGAGGCAGACCAAGGCGCAGCGTGATAGGCGTACATACTTTTATTAAAGTTCACCACACGAACAAAAACAACAAACGATACGTGAAGTCCTAGGTTATACACCAAAACAAACCTTACGGAACAAGATCCCACAATAAACATGTGCCAACAGGCTGCCTAAGTATGGTCCCCAATCAGAGACAACAAGCTACAGCTGTCTCTGATTGGGAACCACCCTGGCCAACATAGAAACTAAACGATCTAGAACACAACATAGAAAACTATAACATAGAAACCTACACACCCTGGCTCAACATATAAGAGTCCCCAGAGCCAGGGCGTGACAGTAGGGTTTCACTAGGGGAAGAGCTTGTACTTCTCAAGCTAGCTGCTCAGCTCACAGACATAAAGAACCCTGACAGGCCTGGCCAATTATAGACCAACTTTCTGGGTATATATATATATATCTTTTTTTTTTCTTTACGGCTGCCGGGGCTGCACCCATCTGAAGTGTTGCTGCCCTCAGCGACAGGAGGCACACAGCTTCTCTCTCAGCCACCACCTCCATTCCAGATGACTACCTCATGAAGCTGGTTGAGAGAATGTCAAGAGTGTGCAAAGCGGTCATGAAGGCAAAGGGTGGCTACTTTGAAGAATCTCAAATATAAAATATTATTTTATTTGTTTAACACTTTTTGGGTTACTACATGATTCCATATGTGTTATTTCATAGTTTTGATGTCTTCACTATTATTGTACAATGTAGAAAATAGTAAAAATAAAGAAAAAACCTGGAATTAGTAGGTGTGTCCAAACCTTTGACTGGTACTGAAAATTGGACATAACGGCTATACATTCTGAGATCCTATTTGTGATTACCTTTGTAGTCAGTCAGCCAGGGCAAGTGAGCACAGGCCAGTCTAACTATAGCCCCGGTGTGGTGTGAGATGGTAATGAAGTCTGGTGGTCGGATCATGGTCTGGGGCAGATGGACTTTACTTTGCTACTTTGAGTCATGCTGCATTCTGACTCCTTATAGTCGTAGGTTCAATTCCCTCAGGGTTCACATATACATACAAATGTCAGAATGCAGCATGACTCAAAGCAGAAAGTAGTGTGTTGGAAGGCTCTTTTTGTCTTCTGAACCCTGATTTTGGGTTAATGTGGCAAGTCTGCCAACTTGCCTAATACGACTCACTTGATCAGAAGTTTTTTAATCAATATAGAATGACTGTGATGTGGTTTTGCATGTGTTTTCTCACCGTCAGTTCATTTTGACATAATGTACCTGCAAAAACAATTGAACTTTAAATCTCACATACAGTTGAAGTCGGAAGTTTACATACACCTAGGTTGGAGTCATTAAAACTAGTTTTTCAACCATTCCGCAAATGTCTTGTTAACAAACTATAGTTTTGGCAAGTCGGTTAGGACATCTACTTTGTGCAAGACACAAGTAATTTTTCAAACAATCGTTTACAGACAGATTATTTCACTTATAATTCACTGTATCACAATTCCAGTGGGTCAGAAGTTTAAATACACTATGTTGACTGTGCCTTTAAACAGCTTGGACATTTCCAGAAAATTATGTCATGGCTTTAGAAGCTTCTGATAGGCTAATTGAAATCATTTTAGTCAATTGGAGGTGTACCTGTGGATGTATATCAAGGCCTACCTTCAAACTCAGTGCCTCTTTGCTTGACATCATGGGAAAATCTAAAGAAAGTCTGGTTCATCCTTGGGAGCAATTTCCAAACTCCTGAAGGTACCATGTTCAAAAACAATAGTACGCAAGTATGAACACCATGGGACCACGCAGCCGTCATACCACTCAGCAAGGAGACGCGTTCTGTCTCCTAGAGACGAACGTACTTTGGTGCGAAAAGTGCAAATCAATCCCAGAACAACAACAAATGACCTTGTGAAGATGCTGGAGAAAACAGGTACAAAATTATCTATATCCACAGTAAAATGAGTCCTATATCGACATAACCTGAAAGGCCGCTCAGCAAGGAAGAAGCCACTGCTCCAAAACCACCATAAAAAAGCCAGACTACGGTTTGCAACTGCACATGGGGACAAAGATCGTACTTTTTGGAGAAATGTGCTCTGGTCTGATGAAACAAAAATAGAACTGTTTGGCCATAATGACCATTGTTATGTTTGGAGGAAAAATGGGAATGCTTGCAAGCTGAAGAACACCATCCCAACCGTGAAGCACGGGGGTGGCAGCATCATGCTGTGGGGGTGCATTTCTGCAGTAGGGACTGGTGCACTTCACAAAATAGATGGCATCATGAGGAAGGAAAATTATGTGGACATATTGAAGCAACATCTCAAGACATCAGTCAGGAAGTTAAAGCTTGGTCGAAAATGGGTCTTCCAAATGGACAATGACCCCAAGCATACTTCCAAAGTTGTGGCAAAATGGCTTAAGGACAACAAAGTCAAGGTATTGGAGTGGCCATCACAAAGCCCTGACCTCAATCCTATAGAACATTTGTGGGCAGAACTGAAAAAGCATGTGCGAGCAAGGAGGCCTACAAACCTGACTCAGTTACACCAGCTCTGTCAGGAGGAATGGGCCAAAATTCACCCAACTTATTGTGGGAAGCTTGTGGAAGGCTACCTGAAACGTTTGACCCAAGTTAAACAATTTAAAGGCAATGCTACCAAATACTAATTGAGTGTATGTAAACTTCTGACCCACTGGGAATGTGATGAAAGAAATAAAAGCTGAAATAAATCATTCTCTCTCCTTTTATTCTGACATTTCATAAAGTGGTGATCCTAACTGACCTAAGACAGGGAATCTTTACTAGGATTAAAGGTCAGGAATTGTGAAAAACTGAGTTTAAATGTGTTTGGCTAAGGTGTATGTAAACTTCCAACTTCAACTGTATGCACGCAACACTTTTCCGTTATTCATTTTGTATAATTTTTTGAAACAAGTTATTTTATTCATTTCACTTCACTAATTTGGACTATTTTGTGTATGTCCATTACATGAAATCCAAGTAAAAATCCTTTTAAGTTACAGGTTGTAATGCAACAAAATAGGAAATACGCTTAGGGGGATGAATACTTTTGCAAGGCACTGAAGTTCAGTTACCTTTGCTTTCTTGTGTACAGGAACAATGGTGGACATCTTGATACTCTCTCACTTGAGTATCTTACCTAGTTATATACAGGTTATCTAATTTTGCTATGTCTGTGTTTTCTAAACCTGTTCGCACCTCTCCCTGTAGGCTTTACAGACGCTCCCCAACCCTTGGCTGCAACCCTTCTAATTTAGTGTACCCTGTGTGCACAACAAGTGGAAATTCTGGTCTCTGGAAGCGTTTGGAACTGCTGATCTGCAGTCAAGAACGACGAGTTCATCTCAGCCTATGCTGCGTTTCAGTACCTTGATTTTTGGGCCCTGACGGAGACATGGATCACCCCAGAGAACACTGCTACTCCAGCTTCTCTTTCTTCATCTGACTATGTTTTCTCTCATAGTCCGAGAGCATCTGGTCATCACGGTGGTAGCACAGGTCTACTAATTTCTCCTAAGTGGAGATTTTCTCTTTTCTCCCTCTCTCACCTGTCTACCTCCTCATTAGAATTCCATGTTGTCACTGTCACTTGTCCACTAAAGCTTAACATTATTGTCATCTATCACCCACCAGGTGCCCTTGGAGAGTTCCTCAATGAGCTTGACACCTTGATAAGCTCATTTCCTGACGATAGCTCACCGCTCTTCGTACTTGGCAACTTCAACCTCCCGACGTCTGCCTTTGATTAATTTCTTTCCAACTCTCTCTTTCCCCTCCTTGCCTCTTTTGTCCTCACCCTTTCCCAATACCTTCCAACTCACAAGGCAGGCAATATGCTTGACCTCATCTTTACTAGAGGCTGCTCGCCTACTAATCTCACTGCAACCCCACTCCAGTTCTCTGATCACTACTTTGTTTCCTTTTCTGTCTCCCTTTCCACCAAACCTAACCACTCAGCCCCTACCCAGATGGTAATGCGCCGCCATCGCAATCTTCGCTCTCTCTCTCCCACTACTCTCTCCTCTTCTATCCTATCATCTCTCCCTTCTGCTAAATCCTTCTCCCTCTTGTCTCCTGATTCTGCCTCTTCGACCCTACTCTCCTCCCTTTCCGCATCCTATGACTCGTACTGTCCCCTTTCCTCCTGGTCGGCTCAGCCCTCCCCTCCTGCTCCATGGCTGAGTGACTAATTGCGAGCTTACAGAACAGGGCTCCGGGCAGCTGAGTGAAAATAGAGGAAAACTAAACTTCCGGAGGACCTATGATCCTTTCACTCCCTCCTCTCTACCTTCTCTTCCTCTGTACCCACTGCTAAAGCCAATTTCTACCACTCTAAATTTCAAGCTTCTATCTCTAACCCTAGGAAACTATTCTCCACCTTCTCCTCCCTCCTCAATCCTCCACCCACTCCCCCTCCCTCCTCCGTGTCTGCGGACAACTTTGTCAACCACTTTGAAAAATAGGTTGACGACATCCCCTACTCATTCACTCAGCCTATTGAGTCCACTGGTCTCACTCACACAGAACTACCCTACGCTTTGACCTCTTTCTCCAATTGACATCCTGCGTCTAGTGAGGTCTGGCCGCCCCAAAAACCTTCCCGCTCGATCCCATCTCCTCCTCCCTTCTCCAGACCATCTCTGGAGACCTTCTCCCATTCCTCACTTCCCTCACCAACTCATCCCTGACCACTGGCTAAGTTCCCTCTGACTTCAAAATGGCACGAGTTGCTCCCCTCCTCAAGAAACCAACACTCGACTCATCTGACGCCAAAAACTATAGACCTGTATCCCTTCTTTCTTTTCTTTCCAAAACACTTGAGCATGCTGTGTCTGATTAACTTTCTTGTTATATCTCTCAGAACGATGTTCTTGACCCTAACCAGTCAGGTTTCAAGACGGGTCACTCAACCGAGATTCTCTGTGTCACGAAGGCTCTCTGCACTGCCAAAGTGACTGTCTCTCCTCTGTACTCATCAATCAATCAATCAATCAATTTTATTTTATATAGCCCTTCTTACATCAGCTAATATCTCGAAGTGCTGTACAGAAACCCAGCCTAAAACCCCAAACAGCTAGTAATGCAGGTGTAGAAGCACGGTGGCTAGGAAAAACTCCCTAGAAAGGCGAAAGCCTAGGAAGAAACCTAGAGAGGAACCAGGCTAAGAGGGGTGGCCAGTCCTCTTCTGGCTGTGCCGGGTGGAGATTATAACAGAACCATGCCAAGATGTTCAAAAATTTTCATAAGTGACAAGCATGGTCAAATAATAATCAGGAATAAATCTCAGTTGGCTTTTCATAGCCGATCATTAAGAGTTGAAAACAGCAGGTCTGGGACAGGTAGGGGTTCCATAACCGCAGGCAGAACAGTTGAAACTGGAATAGCAGCAAGGCCAGGCGGACTGGGGACAGCAAGGAGTCACCACGGCCGGTAGTCCCGACGTATGGTCCTAGGGCTCAGGTCTCTCAGTTGGCTTTTCATAGCCGATCATTAAAGAGTTGAAAACAGCAGGTCTGGGACAGGTAGGGGTTTCGTAGCCGCAGGCAGAACAGTTGAAACTGGAATAGCAGCAAGGCCAGGCGGACTGGGGACAGCAAGGTGCATACTTAAATTCACACAGGACACTGGATAAGACAGGAGAAGTACTCCAGGTATAACCAACTAACCCCAGCCCCCCGACACATAAACTACTGCAGCATAAATACTGGAGGCTGAGACAGGAGCGGTCCGGAGACACTGTGGCCCCATCCGAAGAAACCCCCGGACAGGGCCAAACAGGAAGGATATAACCCCACCCACTCCGCCAAAGCACAGCCCCCGCACCACTAGAGGGATATCCCCAACCACCAACTTACAATCCTGAGACAAGGCCGAGTATAGCCCACAGAGGTCTCCACCACAGCACAAACCAAGGGGGGGCGCCAACCCAGACAGGAAGATCACGTCAGTAACTCAACCCACTCAAGTGACGCACCCCTCCCAGGGACGGCATGAAAGAGCACCAGCAAGCCAGTGACTCAGCCCCTGCAACAGGGTTAGAGGCAGAGAACCCCAGTGGAGAGGGGAACCGGCCCGGCAGAGACAGCAAGGGCTGTTCGTTGCTCCAGCCTTTCCGTTCACCTTCACACTCCTGGGCCAGACTACACTCAATCATATGACCTACTGAAGAGATAAGTCTTCAGTAAAGACTTAAAGGTTGAGACCGAGTCTGCGTCTCTCACATGGGTAGGCAGACTGTTCCATAAAAATGGAGATCTATAGGAGAAAGCCCTGCCTCCCGCTGTTTGCTTAGAAATTCTAGGGACAATTAGGAGGCCATGCGTCTTGTGACCGTAGCGTACGTATTGGTATGTACGGCAGGACCAACTCGGAAAGATAGGTAGGAGCAAGCCCATGTAACGCTTTATAGGTTAACAGTAAAACCTTGAAATCAGCCCTTGCCTTAACAGGAAGCCAGTGTAGGGAAGCTAGCACTGGAGTAATATGATCAAATTTCTTGGTTCTAGTCAGGATTCTAGCAGCCGTATTTAGCACTAACTGAAGTTTATTTAGTGCTTTATCCGGGTAGCCGGAAAATAGAGCATTGCAGTAGTCTAACTTAGAAGTAACAAATGCATGGATTAATTTTTCTGCATCATTTTTGGACAGAAAATTTCTGATACTCATCTTCCTAGATCTATCCGCTGCCTTCAACACAGTAAACCATCAGATCCTCCTCTCCACCCTCTCAGGGCTGGGCGTCTCAGGCTCTGCACACTCTTGGATTGCATCCTACGTGGCAGGCCGCTCCTATCAGGTGATGTGGAGCTCTGACTCTACTGATAGCTAAATTTTTTAGGAAAACGTTACTTTCTATGCCTGTGATAAGTGGTTGTCCCACCTAGCTATCTTAAGATGAATGCACTAACTGTAAGTCGCTCTGGATAAGAGCGTCTGCTAAATGACAAAAATGTTAATGTAAAATATAAAATAAAATATGGGGGAGGAGCCATCTACTGTTCGTCCCCCCCAATATCTACACTTTGTCTCATAAACTGATCTCTACTGTAATCTGTCTTCTCCCTTTGGACATGTCATGTCACGTACCAGGAGAGAATCTACAGTGCTTGCAAAAGTATTCATCCCCCTTGGCATTTTTCCTATTTTGTTGCATTATAACCTTTAATTTAAATGGATTATTACTTGGATTTCATGTAATGGACATACACAAAATAGTCCAAATTGGTGAAGTGAAATGAAAAAAATAACTTGTTTAAAAAAAGTATATAAAATTAATAGCGGAAAAGTCGTGCGTGCATATATATTCACCCCCTTTGGTATGAAGCCCCTAAATAAGATCTGGTGCAACCAATTACCTTCAGAAGTCACATAATTTGTTAAATAAAGTCCACCTGTGTGCAATCTAAGTGTCACATGATCTCAGTATATATACACCTGTTCTGAAAGTCCCCAAAGTCTGCAACACCACTAAGCAAGGGGCACCACCAAGCAAGCGGCACCATGAAGACCAAGGAGCTCTCCAAACAGGTCAGGGACAAAGTTGTGGAGATCAGGGTTGGGTTATAAAAAAAATATCAGAAACTTTGAACATCCCACGGAGCACCATTAAATCCATTATAAAAAATTGGAAAGAATATGGCACCACAAAAAACCTGCCAAGAGAGGGCCGCCCCCCAAAACTCACGGACCAGGCAAGGAGGGCATTAATCAGAGAGGCAACAAAGAGACCAAAGATAACCCTGAAGGAGCTGCAAAGCTCCACAGCGGAGATTGGAGTATCTGTCCATATGATCACTTTAAGCTGTACACTCCACAGAGCTGGGCTTTACGGAAGAGTGGCCAGAAAAAAGCCATTGCTTAAAGAAAAAAATAAGCAAACACGTTTGGTATTCGCCAAAAGGCATGTGGGAGACTCCCCAAACATATGGAAGAAGGTACTCTGGTCAGATGAGACTAAAATTGAGCTTTTTGGCCATCAAGGAAAATGCTATGTCTGGCGCAAACCCAACACCTCTCATCACCTCGAGAACACCATCCTTACAGTGAAGCATGGTGGTGGCAGCATCATGCTGTGGGGATGTTTTTCATCAGCAGGGACTCGGAAACTGGTCAGAATTGAAGGAATGATGGATGGCGCTAAATACAGGGAAATTCTTGAGACTTTTTCAGTCTTCCAGAGATTTGAGACTTGGACGGAGGTTCACCTTCCAGCAGGACAATGACCCTAAGCATACTGCTAAAGCAACACTCAAGTGGTTTAAGGGGAAACAGTGAATAGTTATGCACGCTCAAGTTTTTTGTTTTTTTGTCTTATATCTTGTTTGTTTCACAAGAAAAAATCTTTTGCATCTTCAAAGTGGTAGGCATGTTGTGTACATCAAATGATAGAAACCCCCCAAAAATCTATTTTAATTCCAGGTTGTAAGGCAACAAAATAGGAAAGATGCCAAGGGGGGTGAATACTTTCGCAAGCCACTGTATTCCTTCATAACACCACCCATCACTCAACAGTGACATACAGTGCCTAGTGAAAGTCCCCTTGCACAGTCTTAACATTTTGCTGCCTTAAAATTAAATCAAAACATTTATTAAATTCGATTTTTCTCTACCCATGTACACAACTTACTTACAAATTCGATTGGAAAGTAAATAAAATGTATTCCTTTTTAAATACAATTTTAAGGCAGCAAAAGGTGTGTAGACTTTCACTAGCAACTGTACATGGGGCGATGAGGGGTGTCGTGACGTGACTTTCATTAATGTGATGAGTGTTGTTTATCCAATCAACTAACTATGTTTAATTGTTACCCGATTAAATTAATAATGTAACAATTGACTCATTAGGAATTTGGGTTCACCACAGAAGAAGTTGTTTATAGAGTTACCATCTCCCGAATTTAACTCTAACAGATATATATGTTATATATCGAAAACAGTCACTTACTAATCATTACCTCATATCAGCCTCATTCTGAACATCGCATAATTCTTGGATCTGCAAGAACCCCTGCTTTACTTATGATTCAGCGCTACACAAATTGGCTTAATTATTTATTTACTAGCTATCTAAATAATAACACAGAATACATACATACTTAATACATGAGAAAAAGTCCATAGTGGACTAACAACAGCATGACTGCTTGGTTATCAAAGGAAATAGAGGGGTAGATAAAGAAGGAGGGAGAGAGGGACAAAGAGAATCAAACTTTTCGTATATACATTTGGAAACTAAGCTCACAATAATCAGAATACTTAGCACCCTAACCACCGCCGTTTGGAGAAGAAGTCATGAATGTATTTACGTGTCTGAATGTCTTCCTTCGTGGTTTTATCTCTGTTGGACCCAAACAAACTTGGAGTGTAAGTCTCTGATTTTCCACCAGAGGTCACAATGTCCTTCTTCTTAGTTGTCCGTGACTTAAATGACTGGTCATGTAGTCTGGGCAAAAACCAACAGGGTGGTGTTTCCTTTCACTCGTTCTGGAAGAGTGATCCTCTGAAGACAGCTAATTAGCCGTGTCGATGATCCCCAGTGGGGTGATGAGAGCAGTGTAGTAGACAATGGTTTGAAGAGAGTAACAGGATAGTCCATAATTAAATTCAACTTAATGATACAGTACTTAGAACAGCTACTCAGCCGTAACCTTGATTGTTAGAGAGGCGACTTTGTCGTCTTCACCTCGTGTTGATTTTCAGGGTCGTAACCAATGGAGACCTAAGCTGCAGCTTGAGTCCATCTGGTCTAACCATTTTAAGCCGTGTAGCCACAGCTTCACACTTTCTGGTCTGATGGTATTTGTTACCAAGGCTTGCTATGCACTCTGATAAAAAGGGGGCGTTCCATCACGCCGACACGATGTCTGTGCTCACTTGGGGTGTAGCTAGTTACTGTGCATAGTTTACATAAAACACTATTATCTCATGAGAAAACTAAAATCACATTCCTATCTTAACAAAAATACTCTCATCTTTAATCATATATGTTATACAACATATGGGTGTAAACTTGACAGATAGAATGTGTACACTTTCCGAGTTACAGTTATTTATTGATACCATCCTTAATGACATCACAAAATAATAAACAATATGACATGATTTGTCTTTAGATCCCCACTGACCATTCCAAACATTCGGATGTTAGGAATATTGTTCCAATGTTTACTTTTTGGAAGTAAAAGTTTTGGTAGCAAAAGTCTTCTGGAGACAAAGCACATTCCTTTACCAATACTGGAGAGCAGGAGAGAAATGACCCTCCTGCCTAATTTACGACCGAGTGTTAAGGTGTCAAAGCCCCACTTCCCCTCTTCTGTTGGTGAGAGGGTCTGGTTGTTGTCAGCCATTTGCCAAGTTGATCTGAGTCCTTTGATCCACAGCCAGGAGAGTCATGACAGGGGGAAAACCGAGCAGTAGACAGGAAAGAGCAAGAGTACATCAGTGGAGGCTGGTGAGCTATAGGAGGACGGACTCATTGTAATGTCTGGAATGGAATGATTGGAACGGCGTCAAACATGGTTACCATGTGTTTGATACTGTTTCATTTATTCCATTCCAGCCATTACATTGAGCCTGTCCTCCTATAGCTCCTCCCAGCAGCCTCCTCTGAAGTACATACAGTACTGCTTCAAGTCTTCAACCCAGTCTAGACTGTTAATACCCACCCATTGTTGTTTTTTCATAAAAGCAGTAGGCAGGAGCCACTTCCTACTCTCCCTTCCATCATGTCTTAATTGCAGTCATTAGTGTACATGCATTTGGGATGAATCAGTGCTGAAACTCTGGCTGAAAGCCCCATTAGATCATCCAGCACCCTGAGACCAGAGGAAACATCATTACTGGACTGCTTCTCCTCTCCTCTCTCTCTGTGTGTGTGTGTGTGTCTCTCTCTCTCTCTAAACATCAGGACCCCCCCTCGGTCCCTATCAAAGTAATGGCCTGTTCATTTGAACCCCTTCATCTTCTGTATGAGTGTGTATGTGTGTGTGTGTAATGGCCTGTTCATTTGAACCCCATCACCTCCTCATTTTCTCTCCCCACCATTCAGCACTAATGGCTGTAGGCTTTAGGCTGCTGAATGATAGCTGTGGATTGTAAACAAAAAATTGAAACCTGCCTTAATTAGTGATAGTGACACACAGAGCTGGGTTCCCGGGGCCAACCGTGTTGGGAGGGGGCCGGGGGTGTGATAAAAGTTGAGCTGACATCACCTTTTGATCAAAAGCACCATTACCTTGCTTCCTTAATTTATTTTAATGATTTAACAGCCTTGCATGTCAAACTATGACAACTTAAAGGGATACTTCAGGATATTGGGAATTAAAAAACCTTTTTACCCAGAGTCGAACTCATGGATACCATTTTTATGTTTCTGCGTGCAGTTTGAAGAAAGTTGAAGGTAGCATATCGTTAGCTTAGTGCAATTGCTGGAAGACTCCAGGAACTACTAGCCTGCTCCTCTCAAAAGCAGGGAAATAGACCTAACTACTCCATAAGAAAAGAGATTCTATCCACTTCCACATATTCTGTCCCGTTGTTGCATAGAGATGTATAGAGATTGCAGTGTTGTATCTGTCCCATTATGGTGTCTCTAAGCACACGGGCAGTGCCATTGAGACAGATACAACGTTGTGATCTATATACATCTCTATGCGACAACGGGACAGAATATGAGGAAGTGGATAGAATCTTGTTCTTACGATTATCAGTCAAATTAACACATTTATAAAATATAGATTACCATGTATTGCTTTGTAAGACTATAAATGACCAACCACCTTTGGAGTAGTTAGAAGGTCTATTTCTCTGCTTTTAAAAGGAGCTGGCTAGTAGTTCCTGGAGACTTCCAACAATTGTGCTAATCTAATGATATGTTACCTTCAACTTCATTGAAACTGTACGCAGAGATATAAAATGGTATCCATGGGTTAGTTCTTAATTCCCCAAATCCCAAACTATCCCTTTAAGTTAGTTTAAATGTTTTCATAGTAGAAGTGGCATCCACAGTTTAGGCTATGAAAACTGCGCTGCATGTTGTTGAAAGACAGTTTTTAAGTGTTTTGAAAGAGATAATGATGATTTTCTGTCATGTGTGAGACTGAAAGTTGACTGGAATAAAATGATGGGGGCATGAAAGTGAATATGTGCTATATATGGTTTTATCACATCTTTAAAGCCTAACAATGTAAATTGTAAATTTATTTTTGTCTGTAATGTTAGTTCATTGTCGGACCCCAGGAAGACTAGCTTTCATCACGGCATGAGCTAAATCAAATCAAACATATTCCAGGAGTTTTCCCCTATCTTTACTATCCTTCAGAATATTTACTGTAAAAGTCTGAAAATATGAATTATGCAAAACACCATCGTCTTATATTATCTTTCAACACAAACGATACATGGACTACATGTAAATCATGTAAATCCTTCTGATCAAAGGTTAATGACTTAAAGGACAATCCCACTCAAAAACTATGTTTTGGTATTTGTTTCATTAGTCCATTGTTGATATAGTCCCAAGATGTTTTGCATGTCAGCAATCAAGTTTTCAAGATATAAAACTTTCAAAATACATAAAGTGTCACAGTATGATGCACTTTGCATTATGCAAAACAAAAAAGAGTAAGACCACAACACTTAGAACTCTCAGGTTCTCATCTCACCAGGACACAGTCAGTGTCACCAGTGTCAGATCTACTTCAGAATGTTCAAAAGAAGGATTGGCTCAGCATGTACTAAATTCCTATCAAACATACTATTACTCCTACAGAACATGCCCCTTTTCAAAAGAACATTACAGACAAGCACTGCAGAATAGTGTCAACATGCCATGCACTACAGAACAAAGAGGAGGAATGTTAGTTTGGTCAGGTGTAAGTAGGGTGGCAGTGGTGATTAAAGTGGATATACAGGTAACTGCCAAAATAAAGGAAACACAGACATAAAGTATCTTAATAGGGTGTTGGGCCACCCCAACAAGCCAGAATGAGCCAGAACAGCTTCGCATAGATTCTACAAGTGTCTGCAACTCTATTGGAGGGATGTGACACCATTCTTCCACAAACATTCCATCATTTGGTGTTTTGTTGATGGTAGTGGAAAATGCTGTCTCATGCGCCACTCCAGAATCTCCCATAAGTGTTCAATTGGGTTGAGATCTGGTGACTGAGACGGCCATGGCATATTGTTTACATAATTTTAATGCACATCAAACCATTCAGTGACCACTTGTGCCCTGTGAATGCAGGCATTGTCATCCTACGGGGCATAGCCATGGTAGCCAAAATAATGGCCTGCCCAGCATTTTTATACATGACCCTAAGCATGATGGGATGTTTATTGCTTAATTAACTCAGGAACCACACCTCTGTGGAAGCACCTGCTTTCAATATATTTTGTATCCCTCATTTACTCAAGTGTTTCCATTATTTTGTCAGTTACCTGTAGATTTTCCATTTACTGAATGGGTAATTATTTTTATTCTGAATCATATTATTTATGTATTTGTTTTTCAGCTCCCTATCTTTGAAATAATAATGATTACCATTTCACAGTAACTGCTGTTGAAAGGAGCACAAACGTACTTCAACCATTAATATTTGATCACCACCAAGAGCAGAAAACCATTAGCATGTAAACTGTGTAATAAAGGATAGATATAATCATTAGATTCATGTAGTGTAACCATGGAGACAAGATGCATAGATTGGTCCTAATAGAAAGGTTCACCCAACTGTAAGTAACCAATATTTTAATAATGGCATTGAAGAGTTTTAATTGGGTATGAGATCAATGATTGATCATCAGGCAAGATGGGGGCAAACATTTGTGGTGAATGCACTCCATACTCTCATCCTCAATCTCTTCATCTCTCCCATCCTCTCCCTCTCTTCGCTCTATCACCCTCAATGATTATATAAGATACAGCTATTGCATTGTTTCACTCAGGCTGAACTACATAGACAGATGCTAACTGCATGACAACACTCTTCTAGATTCTGTCCCTCTCAGGCAAAGCTAGGAATCTGGTACAACTGTTCACATTTTCATGGGGATAATTTATGAGAGATCTGTCTTGTTTTTCCACTTACTGATTGTGTGCATCAGGGACGTTGTATTGTGACACATCGCCAACTGCCAGTTGTGTATCAGTTGTCAATTAAATTAAAGTCACTATTTCACTATCAATCAAATTCAATCAAATGTATTTATAATGCATTTTTTAAATCAGCAGATGTCATAAAGTGCTTATACAGAAACCCAGCCTTAAACCCCAAAGAGCGAGCTATGCAGATGTAGAAGCATGGTGGCTAGGAAAAATACCCCAGAAAGACAGGAAACTAGGAAGAAACCGAGAGCGGAACCAGGCTGTGAAGGTGGCCAGTGCCGGGTGAAGATTATAAGAGTACATGGCCATTAAGGCCAGATCGCTCTTCAAGATGTTCAAACGTTCATACGTTCATAGATAATCACAGTGGTTGTAGAGGGTGCAACAGGTCAGTACCTCATGAGTAAATGTCAGTTGGCTTTTCATAGCCGAGCATTTAGAGGTCAAGAAAGCAGTTGCAGTAGAGAGGGAGAGAGAGAGGGAGGGAGGGAGGGAGAGAGAAAGGGAGAGGGAGGGTCGAAAACAGCAGGTCTGGGACAAGGTAGCACGTCCGGTGAACAGGTCAGGGTTCCATTGCCACAGGCAAAACAGCAGAAACTGGATCAGCAGCACAACCAGGTGGACAGGGGACAGCCAGGAGTCATCAGGCCAGGTAGTCCTGAGGCATGGTCCTAGGGGTCAGGTCCTCCGGAAGGGGAGGGAGGGAGGAGGGGAGAGAGAGAGAGAGAGAAATGGGAGAATTAGAGTGAGCATACTTAAGTTCACTCAGGACACCAGATAAGACAGGAGAATTTAGCGTCTGCTAAATGGCATATTAATATTATTATTATTATTATTATTATTATTAATTACACCAGATAGGACAGACTGACCCTAGCCCCCCTGCACATAGACTATTGCAGCATAGATACTGGAGACTGAGACAGGGGGGTCGGGGGACACTGTGGCCCCGTCCGACGATACCCAAGGACAGGGCAAACCAGGCAGGATATACAGTGAGGGAAAAAAGTACTTGATCCCCTGCTGATTTTGTACGTTTGCCCACTGACAAAGAAATTATCAGTCTATAATTTTAATGGTAGGTTTATTTCAACAGTGAGAGACAGAAAAACAACAACAAAATCCAGAAAAACGCATGTCAAAAATGTTATCAATTGATTTGCATTTTAATGAGGGAAATAAGTATTTGACCCCTCTGCAAAACATGACTTAGTACTTGGTGGCAAAACCCTTGTTGGCAATCACAGAGGTCAGACGTTTCTTGTAGTTGGCCACCAGGTTTGCACACATCTCAGGAGGGATTTTGTCCCACTCCTCTTTGCAGATCTTCTCCAAGTCATTAAGGTTTCGAGGCTGATGTTTGGCAACTCGAACCTTCAGCTCCCTCCACAGATTTATTATGGGATTAAGGTCTGGAGACTGGCTAGGCCACTCCAGGACCTTAATGTGCTTCTTCTTGAGCCACTCCTTTGTTGCCTTGGCCGTGTGTTTTGGGTCATTGTCATGCTGGAATACCCATCCACGACCCATTTTCAATGCCCTGGCTGAGGGTTCTCACCCAAGATTTGACGGTACATGGCCCCGTCCATCGTCCCTTTGATGCGGTGAAGTTCCAACTCCATGTTTGACGGTGGGGATGGTGTTCTTGGGGTCATAGGCAGCATTGCTCCTCCTCCAGTTGAGTTGATGCCAAAGAGCTCGATTTTGGTCTCATCTGACCACAACACTTTCACCCAGTTCTCCTCTGAATCATTCAGATGTTCATTGGCAAACTTCAGACGGGCATGTATATGTGCTTTCTTGAGCAGGGGGACCTTGCGGGCGCTGCAGGATTTCAGTCCTTCACGGCGTAGTGTGTTACCAATTGTTTTCTTGGTGACTATGGTCCCAGCTGCCTTGAGATCATTGACAAGATCCTCCCGTGTAGTTCTGGGCTGATTCCTCACCGTTCTTATGATCATTGCAACTCCACGAGGTGAGATCTTGCATGGAGCCCCAGGCCGAGGGAGATTGACAGTTCTTTTGTGTTTCTTCCATTTGCGAATAATCGCACCAACTGTTGTCACCTTCTCACCAAGCTGCTTGGCGATGATCTTGTAGCCCATTCCAGCCTTGTGTAGGTCTACAATCTTGTCCCTGACATCCTTGGAGAGCTCTTTGGTCTTGGCCTTTGTGGAGAGTTTGGAATCTGATTGATTGATTGCTTCTGTGGACAGGTATCTTTTATACAGGTAACAAGCTGTGATTAGGAGCACTCCCTTTAAAAGTGTGCTCCTAATCTCAGCTCGTTACCTGTATAAAAGACACCTGGGAGCCAGCAATCTTTCTGATTGAGAGGGGGACAAATACTTATTTCCCTCATTAAAATGCAAATCAATTTATGCTATTTTTGACATGCGTTTTTCTGGATTTTGTTGTTGTTATTCTGTCTCTCACTGTTAAAATAAACCTACAATTAAAATTATAGACTGATCATTTCTTTGTCAGTGGGCAAACGTACAAAATCAGCAGGGGATCAAATACTTTTTTCCTTCACTGTAACCCCACCCACTTTGCCAAAGCACTGCCCCCACACCTCTAGAGGGATATCAACAGAACACCAACTTCCTACCCTGAGACAAGGCTGAGTAGAGCCGACAGAGATCTCCCCCACCGCACGAGCTCGAGGAGGTGCAAAACCGGACAGGAAGATCACGTCAGTGACTCAACCCACTCAAGTCGAGTATAGCAAAAAAAGCCTGGCACGACGTGACACACCCCTTCTAGGGACGGCATGGGAGAGCACTAGTAATAGGCTCAGAGGCAGAGAATCCCAGTGGAGAGAGGGGAGCCGGCCAGGCAGAGACAGCATGTCCTAGCCTACCTCTTTCAAGTAATACTTTCAATGCAGTATTAGCCTTATATTTACCTAATTAATGATGGGTTATGCATAATAAGCTTCTAACTTATAGCCTCTGTCCCTTGTGCAATATGCATGCACCTGTGCTCTGCTGGCCTCTCTTCTTTACAAAAAAAACACACTCCTTAGCTCTTGGAGTCCCATGCAGGAATTACTAGACTAGAATAGCTTGCTAGACATAATTGTTTTTGCATTTCTTATACCAATAGACTATTCCAAGAGGGACGCAAGCTCTTGTTTGCTGAATGTTAAATACAGCAGCCAATAGAATTCATGGGTAGTTTGAAAGAAGAGTGAACGCGTTAAGGGCGGTATTTATTAAGACCCATTCCCATCCAATCTTCGTGAAGAGAAGTGAAAGCCTTCTACATCTAATTCTAGTCCTATATTATTCAAGGATGTCATTAGAATGATGAAGATAAGGACAAAGAAACATATTTCATTTAACTGTTGAAAGCGAGGAAGGAATGACGCACCAATAGAGAGAGAAAGAGGAGGTAGGCTAATAACATTAGGGGAAATGTTATGAAAGGTATATATGTGTCAGCCTACTAATTATACAAATAGGCCCTATTATATTTCAAAATTAAAATCAAATTCGCTAGCCTATAGGCTACTTGTAACTTTGTAGGCCGCATGTGCTGCACCAGAATCGCATGTTCTCTCCCTGCTTTATCATGGTTTGAACGATGTGCGTAATTCCAGCCCATATAATACAGTATAATACAATACAGTACAGTAATACAGTTCACACTCAAAAAGATTAGCCTACTGGAGCTAGTTTCATTTATTTACCCAAGAGAGCATATAGCAAGCTACATCTATGGGCTTTTATGTATATCTGTTGTGCGTAATGTGCAGCAGCTTGTATCACATATAGTATGTATTGGAAAACGGCACAATTATTTGGGCTTTTTTGGGCTTGGGCTCATTAAATGTCTTTAATGTATGGCTCATAACGTGTATTTAATGTATGACTCATCAGGCTCAGGTAGCATCAGGCTTAAATCTTCAATCAAAGCACTAATCAAATTCAGACATGGCCTATTTATATGCTTTATAATGCTTTTAAATGACACTTCCGGTTTTGGAGGGAAATACCAGGTTACCCGGGAAAACACGCTGTCATACATATCGATCCAGAGCATCCCAAACATGCTCAATGGGTGACATGTCTAGTAAGTATGCAGGCCATGGAAGAACTGGGGCATTTTCAGATTCCAGGAATTGTGTACAGATCTTTGCAACATGGGGCCTTTTTTGTCCCCAGCACAAGGTGCACCTGTGTAATGATCATGCTGTTTAATCAGCATCCTGATATGCCACACCTGTCAGGTGGATTGATTATCTTGGCAACGGAGAAATGCGTACTAAAAGCGATGTAAACAAATGTGTGTACAAAATGTGAGAGAAATAAGCTTTTTGTGCATATGGAACATTTCTGGGATGTTTTATTTCAGCTCATGAAACATGGGACCAACACTTTACATGTTGTGTTTATATTTTTGCCTTCAGAAAGTATTACATGTTGTGTTACAGCCTGAATTGAAAATGTATTAAATTGAGATTGTTTTGGTCACTGGCCTACACACAATACCCCATAATGTCAAAGTGGAATTATGTTTTTATAGATTTTTACAAATTAATGAAAAAGTATTCAACCCCTATGTTATGGCAAGCCTAAATAAATTCAGGAGTAAAACATTTGCTTAACAAATCACATGCGCCGAATACAACAAGTGTAGACCTTACAGTGAAATGCTTACTTACAAGCCCTTAACCAACAATGCAATTTTAAGAAAAATAAGTGTTCAGTAAACAATAGATAAGTAGAAAATAAAAGCAGTAAAATAACAGTAAAAATAATAGTAGCAAGGCTATATACAGGGGGTAACGGTACAGAGTCAATGTGCGGGGGCACCGGTTAGTCGAGGTAATTGAGGTACTATGTACATGTAGGAATAGTTAAAGTGACTATGCATAGTCACATAACAAGTCACATAATTAGTTGCATGGATTCACTCTGTGTGCACTAATATGATTAACATGATTTTTGAATGACCCCACACGTACAATTATCGGTCAGGTCCCTCAATCGAGCAGTGAATTTCAAACACAGATTCAACCACAAAGACCAGGGACGTTTTCCAATGGCTCACAAAGAAGGGCACCTATCGAAAAAAATAAAAAAATAAAAAAGCAGACATTGAATATCCTTTTGAGCATGGTGAAGTTATTAATTACACTTTGAATGGTGTCTCAATACACCCAGTCACTACAAAGATACATGCATCCCTACAAACTCAGTTGCCAGAGAGGAAGGAAACCGCTCAGGGATTTCACCATGAGGCCAAAGGTGACTTTAAAACAGTTACAGAGTTTAATGGCTGTGACAGGAGAAAACTGAGGATGGATCAACAACATTGTGGTTACTCCACAATACTAACCTACAGTGAGGGAAAAAAGTATTTGATCCCCTGCTGATTTTGTACGTTTGCCCACTGACAAAGAAATTATCAGTCTATAATTTTAATGGTAGGTTTATTTCAACAGTGAGAGACAGAAAAACAACAACAAAATCCAGAAAAACGCATGTCAAAAATGTTATCAATTGATTTGCATTTTAATGAGGGAAATAAGTATTTGACCCCTCTGCAAAACATGACTTAGTACTTGGTGGCAAAACCCTTGTTGGCAATCACAGAGGTCAGACGTTTCTTGTAGTTGGCCACCAGGTTTGCACACATCTCAGGAGGGATTTTGTCCCACTCCTCTTTGCAGATCTTCTCCAAGTCATTAAGGTTTCGAGGCTGATGTTTGGCAACTCGAACCTTCAGCTCCCTCCACAGATTTATTATGGGATTAAGGTCTGGAGACTGGCTAGGCCACTCCAGGACCTTAATGTGCTTCTTCTTGAGCCACTCCTTTGTTGCCTTGGCCGTGTGTTTTGGGTCATTGTCATGCTGGAATACCCATCCACGACCCATTTTCAATGCCCTGGCTGAGGGTTCTCACCCAAGATTTGACGGTACATGGCACCGTCCATCGTCCCTTTGATGCGGTGAAGTTCCACCTCCGTGTTTGACGGTGGGGATGGTGTTCTTGGGGTCATAGGCAGCATTGCTCCTCCTCCAGTTGAGTTGATGCCAAAGAGCTCGATTTTGGTCTCATCTGACCACAACACTTTCACCCAGTTCTCCTCTGAATCATTCAGATGTTCATTGGCAAACTTCAGACGGGCATGTATATGTGCTTTCTTGAGCAGGGGGACCTTGCGGGCGCTGCAGGATTTCAGTCCTTCACGGCGTAGTGTGTTACCAATTGTTTTCTTGGTGAATATGGTCCCAGCTGCCTTGAGATCATTGACAAGATCCTCCCGTGTAGTTCTGGGCTGATTCCTCACCGTTCTTATGATCATTGCAACTCCACGAGGTGAGATCTTGCATGGAGCCCCAGGCCGAGGGAGATTGACAGTTCTTTTGTGTTTCTTCCATTTGCGAATAATCGCACCAACTGTTGTCACCTTCTCACCAAGCTGCTTGGCGATGATCTTGTAGCCCATTCCAGCCTTGTGTAGGTCTACAATCTTGTCCCTGACATCCTTGGAGAGCTCTTTGGTCTTGGCCTTTGTGGAGAGTTTGGAATCTGATTGATTGATTGCTTCTGTGGACAGGTGTCTTTTATACAGGTAACAAGCTGTGATTAGGAGCACTCCCTTTAAAAGTGTGCTCCTAATCTCAGCTCGTTACCTGTATAAAAGACACCTGGGAGCCAGCAATCTTTCTGATTGAGAGGGGGACAAATACTTATTTCCCTCATTAAAATGCAAATCAATTTATGCTATTTTTGACATGTGTTTTTCTGGATTTTGTTGTTGTTATTCTGTCTCTCACTGTTAAAATAAACCTACAATTAAAATTATAGACTGATCATTTCTTTGTCAGTGGGCAAACGTACAAAATTAGCAGGGGGATCAAATACTTTTTTCCTTCACTGTAACCCCACCCACTTTGCCAAAGCACTGCCCCCACACCTCTAGAGGGATATCAACAGAACACCAACTTCCTACCCTGAGACAAGGCTGAGTAGAGCCGACAGAGATCTCCCCCACCGCACGAGCTCGAGGAGGTGCAAAACCGGACAGGAAGATCACGTCAGTGACTCAACCCACTCAAGTCGAGTATAGCAAAAAAGCCTGGCACGACGTGACACACCCCTTCTAGGGACGGCATGGGAGAGCACTAGTAATAGGCTCAGAGGCAGAGAATCCCAGTGGAGAGAGGGGAGCCGGCCAGGCAGAGACAGCGTGTCCTAGCCTACCTCTTTCAAGTAATACATTCAATGCAGTATTAGCCTTATATTTACCTAATTAATGATGGGTTATGCATAATAAGCTTCTAACTTATAGCCTCTGTCCCTTGTGCAATATGCATGCACCTGTGCTCTGCTGGCCTCTCTTCTTTACAAAAAAAACACACTCCTTAGCTCTTGGAGTCCCATGCAGGAATTACTAGACTAGAATAGCTTGCTAGACATAATTGTTTTTGCATTTCTTATACCAATAGACTATTCCAAGAGGGACGCAAGCTCTTGTTTGCTGAATGTTAAATACAGCAACCAATAGAATTCATGGGTAGTTTGAAAGAAGAGTGAACGCGTTAAGGGCGGTATTTATTAAGACCCATTCCCATCCAATCTTCGTGAAGAGAAGTGAAAGCCTTCTACATCTAATTCTAGTCCTATATTATTCAAGGATGTCATTAGAATGATGAAGATAAGGACAAAGAAACATATTTCATTTACCTGTTGAAAGCGAGGAAGGAATGACGCACCAATAGAGAGAGAAAGAGGAGGTAGGCTAATAACATTAGGGGAAATGTTATGAAAGGTATATATGTGTCAGCCTACTAATTATACAAATAGGCCCTATTATATTTCAAAATTAAAATCAAATTCGCTAGCCTATAGGCTACTTGTAACTTTGTAGGCCGCATGTGCTGCACCAGAATCGCATGTTCTCTCCCTGCTTTATCATGGTTTGAACGATGTGCGTAATTCCAGCCCATATAATACAGTATAATACAATACAGTACAGTAATACAGTTCACACTCAAAAAGATTAGCCTACTGGAGCTAGTTTCATTTATTTACCCAAGAGAGCATATAGCAAGCTACATCTATGGGCTTTTATGTATATCTGTTGTGCGTAATGTGCAGCAGCTTGTATCACATATAGTATGTATTGGAAAACGGCACAATTATTTGGGCTTT
The DNA here is from genome assembly GCF_020615455.1 of Coregonus clupeaformis. Taxonomy (NCBI): domain Eukaryota; kingdom Metazoa; phylum Chordata; class Actinopteri; order Salmoniformes; family Salmonidae; genus Coregonus; species Coregonus clupeaformis. The sequence continues at coordinate 7,391,383 of NC_059208.1, read as the reverse complement.
TTTGGGCTTGGGCTCATTAAATGTCTTTAATGTATGGCTCATAACGTGTATTTAATGTATGACTCATCAGGCTCAGGTAGCATCAGGCTTAAATCTTCAATCAAAGCACTAATCAAATTCAGACATGGCCTATTTATATGCTTTATAATGCTTTTAAATGACACTTCCGGTTTTGGAGGGAAATACCAGGTTACCCGGGAAAACACGCTGTCATACATATCGATCCAGAGCATCCCAAACATGCTCAATGGGTGACATGTCTAGTAAGTATGCAGGCCATGGAAGAACTGGGGCATTTTCAGATTCCAGGAATTGTGTACAGATCTTTGCAACATGGGGCCTTTTATTGTCCCCAGCACAAGGTGCACCTGTGTAATGATCATGCTGTTTAATCAGCATCCTGATATGCCACACCTGTCAGGTGGATTGATTATCTTGGCAACGGAGAAATGCGTACTAAAAGCGATGTAAACAAATGTGTGTACAAAATGTGAGAGAAATAAGCTTTTTGTGCATATGGAACATTTCTGGGATGTTTTATTTCAGCTCATGAAACATGGGACCAACACTTTACATGTTGTGTTTATATTTTTGCCTTCAGAAAGTATTACATGTTGTGTTACAGCCTGAATTGAAAATGTATTAAATTGAGATTGTTTTGGTCACTGGCCTACACACAATACCCCATAATGTCAAAGTGGAATTATGTTTTTATAGATTTTTACAAATTAATGAAAAAGTATTCAACCCCTATGTTATGGCAAGCCTAAATAAATTCAGGAGTAAAACATTTGCTTAACAAATCACATGCGCCGAATACAACAAGTGTAGACCTTACAGTGAAATGCTTACTTACAAGCCCTTAACCAACAATGCAATTTTAAGAAAAATAAGTGTTCAGTAAACAATAGATAAGTAGAAAATAAAAGCAGTAAAATAACAGTAAAAATAATAGTAGCAAGGCTATATACAGGGGGTAACGGTACAGAGTCAATGTGCGGGGCAGGGACGTTTTCCAATGGCTCACAAAGAAGGGCACCTATCGAAAAAAATAAAAAAAATTAAAAAGCAGACATTGAATATCCTTTTGAGCATGGTGAAGTTATTAATTACACTTTGAATGGTGTCTCAATACACCCAGTCACTACAAAGATACATGCATCCCTACAAACTCAGTTGCCAGAGAGGAAGGAAACCGCTCAGGGATTTCACCATGAGGCCAAAGGTGACTTTAAAACAGTTACAGAGTTTAATGGCTGTGACAGGAGAAAACTGAGGATGGATCAACAACATTGTGGTTACTCCACAATACTAACCTACAGTGAGGGAAAAAAGTATTTGATCCCCTGCTGATTTTGTACGTTGCCCACTGACAAAGAAATTATCAGTCTATAATTTTAATGGTAGGTTTATTTCAACAGTGAGAGACAGAAAAACAACAACAAAATCCAGAAAAACGCATGTCAAAAATGTTATCAATTGATTTGCATTTTAATGAGGGAAATAAGTATTTGACCCCTCTGCAAAACATGACTTAGTACTTGGTGGCAAAACCCTTGTTGGCAATCACAGAGGTCAGACGTTTCTTGTAGTTGGCCACCAGGTTTGCACACATCTCAGGAGGGATTTTGTCCCACTCCTCTTTGCAGATCTTCTCCAAGTCATTAAGGTTTCGAGGCTGATGTTTGGCAACTCGAACCTTCAGCTCCCTCCACAGATTTATTATGGGATTAAGGTCTGGAGACTGGCTAGGCCACTCCAGGACCTTAATGTGCTTCTTCTTGAGCCACTCCTTTGTTGCCTTGGCCGTGTGTTTTGGGTCATTGTCACGCTGGAATACCCATCCACGACCCATTTTCAATGCCCTGGCTGAGGGTTCTCACCCAAGATTTGACGGTACATGGCACCGTCCATCGTCCCTTTGATGCGGTGAAGTTCCACCTCCGTGTTTGACGGTGGGGATGGTGTTCTTGGGGTCATAGGCAGCATTGCTCCTCCTCCAGTTGAGTTGATGCCAAAGAGCTCGATTTTGGTCTCATCTGACCACAACACTTTCACCCAGTTCTCCTCTGAATCATTCAGATGTTCATTGGCAAACTTCAGACGGGCATGTATATGTGCTTTCTTGAGCAGGGGGACCTTGCGGGCGCTGCAGGATTTCAGTCCTTCACGGCGTAGTGTGTTACCAATTGTTTTCTTGGTGAATATGGTCCCAGCTGCCTTGAGATCATTGACAAGATCCTCCCGTGTAGTTCTGGGCTGATTCCTCACCGTTCTTATGATCATTGCAACTCCACGAGGTGAGATCTTGCATGGAGCCCCAGGCCGAGGGAGATTGACAGTTCTTTTGTGTTTCTTCCATTTGCGAATAATCGCACCAACTGTTGTCACCTTCTCACCAAGCTGCTTGGCGATGATCTTGTAGCCCATTCCAGCCTTGTGTAGGTCTACAATCTTGTCCCTGACATCCTTGGAGAGCTCTTTGGTCTTGGCCTTTGTGGAGAGTTTGGAATCTGATTGATTGATTGCTTCTGTGGACAGGTGTCTTTTATACAGGTAACAAGCTGTGATTAGGAGCACTCCCTTTAAAAGTGTGCTCCTAATCTCAGCTCGTTACCTGTATAAAAGACACCTGGGAGCCAGCAATCTTTCTGATTGAGAGGGGGACAAATACTTATTTCCCTCATTAAAATGCAAATCAATTTATGCTATTTTTGACATGCGTTTTTCTGGATTTTGTTGTTGTTATTCTGTCTCTCACTGTTAAAATAAACCTACAATTAAAATTATAGACTGATCATTTCTTTGTCAGTGGGCAAACGTACAAAATTAGCAGGGGATCAAATACTTTTTTCCTTCACTGTAACCCCACCCACTTTGCCAAAGCACTGCCCCCACACCTCTAGAGGGATATCAACAGAACACCAACTTCCTACCCTGAGACAAGGCTGAGTAGAGCCGACAGAGATCTCCCCCACCGCACGAGCTCGAGGAGGTGCAAAACCGGACAGGAAGATCACGTCAGTGACTCAACCCACTCAAGTCGAGTATAGCAAAAAAAGCCTGGCACGACATGACACACCCCTTCTAGGGACGGCATGGGAGAGCACTAGTAATAGGCTCAGAGGCAGAGAATCCCAGTGGAGAGAGGGGAGCCGGCCAGGCAGAGACAGCGTGTCCTAGCCTACCTCTTTCAAGTAATACATTCAATGCAGTATTAGCCTTATATTTACCTAATTAATGATGGGTTATGCATAATAAGCTTCTAACTTATAGCCTCTGTCCCTTGTGCAATATGCATGCACCTGTGCTCTGCTGGCCTCTCTTCTTTACAAAAAAAACACACTCCTTAGCTCTTGGAGTCCCATGCAGGAATTACTAGACTAGAATAGCTTGCTAGACATAATTGTTTTTGCATTTCTTATACCAATAGACTATTCCAAGAGGGGACGTAAGCTCTTGTTTGCTGAATGTTAAATACAGCAACCAATAGAATTCATGGGTAGTTTGAAAGAAGAGTGAACGCGTTAAGGGCGGTATTTATTAAGACCCATTCCCATCCAATCTTCGTGAAGAGAAGTGAAAGCCTTCTACATCTAATTCTAGTCCTATATTATTCAAGGATGTCATTAGAATGATGAAGATAAGGACAAAGAAACATATTTCATTTACCTGTTGAAAGCGAGGAAGGAATGACGCACCAATAGAGAGAGAAAGAGGAGGTAGGCTAATAACATTAGGGGAAATGTTATGAAAGGTATATATGTGTCAGCCTACTAATTATACAAATAGGCCCTATTATATTTCAAAATTAAAATCAAATTCGCTAGCCTATAGGCTACTTGTAACTTTGTAGGCCGCATGTGCTGCACCAGAATCGCATGTTCTCTCCCTGCTTTATCATGGTTTGAACGATGTGCGTAATTCCAGCCCATATAATACAGTATAATACAATACAGTACAGTAATACAGTTCACACTCAAAAAGATTAGCCTACTGGAGCTAGTTTCATTTATTTACCCAAGAGAGCATATAGCAAGCTACATCTATGGGCTTTTATGTATATCTGTTGTGCGTAATGTGCAGCAGCTTGTATCACATATAGTATGTATTGGAAAACGGCACAATTATTTGGGCTTTTTTGGGCTTGGGCTCATTAAATGTCTTTAATGTATGGCTCATAACGTGTATTTAATGTATGACTCATCAGGCTCAGGTAGCATCAGGCTTAAATCTTCAATCAAAGCACTAATCAAATTCAGACATGGCCTATTTATATGCTTTATAATGCTTTTAAATGACACTTCCGGTTTTGGAGGGAAATACCAGGTTACCCGGGAAAACACGCTGTCATACATATCGATCCAGAGCATCCCAAACATGCTCAATGGGTGACATGTCTAGTAAGTATGCAGGCCATGGAAGAACTGGGGCATTTTCAGATTCCAGGAATTGTGTACAGATCTTTGCAACATGGGGCCTTTTTTTGTCCCCAGCACAAGGTGCACCTGTGTAATGATCATGCTGTTTAATCAGCATCCTGATATGCCACACCTGTCAGGTGGATTGATTATCTTGGCAACGGAGAAATGCGTACTAAAAGCGATGTAAACAAATGTGTGTACAAAATGTGAGAGAAATAAGCTTTTTGTGCATATGGAACATTTCTGGGATGTTTTATTTCAGCTCATGAAACATGGGACCAACACTTTACATGTTGTGTTTATATTTTTGCCTTCAGAAAGTATTACATGTTGTGTTACAGCCTGAATTGAAAATGTATTAAATTGAGATTGTTTTGGTCACTGGCCTACACACAATACCCCATAATGTCAAAGTGGAATTATGTTTTTATAGATTTTTACAAATTAATGAAAAAGTATTCAACCCCTATGTTATGGCAAGCCTAAATAAATTCAGGAGTAAAACATTTGCTTAACAAATCACATGCGCCGAATACAACAAGTGTAGACCTTACAGTGAAATGCTTACTTACAAGCCCTTAACCAACAATGCAATTTTAAGAAAAATAAGTGTTCAGTAAACAATAGATAAGTAGAAAATAAAAGCAGTAAAATAACAGTAAAAATAATAGTAGCAAGGCTATATACAGGGGGTAACGGTACAGAGTCAATGTGCGGGGGCAGGGACGTTTTCCAATGGCTCACAAAGAAGGGCACCTATCGAAAAAAATAAAAAAATTAAAAAGCAGACATTGAATATCCTTTTGAGCATGGTGAAGTTATTAATTACACTTTGAATGGTGTCTCAATACACCCAGTCACTACAAAGATACATGCATCCCTACAAACTCAGTTGCCAGAGAGGAAGGAAACCGCTCAGGGATTTCACCATGAGGCCAAAGGTGACTTTAAAACAGTTACAGAGTTTAATGGCTGTGATAGGAGAAAACTGAGGATGGATCAACAACATTGTGGTTACTCCACAATACTAACCTGACAGTGAGGGAAAAAAGTATTTGATCCCCTGCTGATTTTTGTACGTTTGCCCACTGACAAAGAAATTATCAGTCTATAATTTTAATGGTAGGTTTATTTCAACAGTGAGAGACAGAAAAAACAACAACAAAATCCAGAAAACGCATGTCAAAAATGTTATCAATTGATTTGCATTTTAATGAGGGAAATAAGTATTTGACCCCTCTGCAAAACATGACTTAGTACTTGGTGGCAAAACCCTTGTTGGCAATCACAGAGGTCAGACGTTTCTTGTAGTTGGCCACCAGGTTTGCACACATCTCAGGAGGGATTTTGTCCCACTCCTCTTTGCAGATCTTCTCCAAGTCATTAAGGTTTCGAGGCTGATGTTTGGCAACTCGAACCTTCAGCTCCCTCCACAGATTTATTATGGGATTAAGGTCTGGAGACTGGCTAGGCCAGTTAATGAGGGAAATAAGTATTTGACCCCCTCTCAATCAGAAAGATTTCTGGCTCCCAGGTGTCTTTTATACAGGTAATGAGCTGAGATTAGGAGCACACTCTTAAAGGGAGTGCTCCTAATCTCAGCTTGTTACCTGTATAAAAGACACCTGTCCACAGAAGCAATCAATCAATCAGATTCCAAACTCTCCACCATGGCTGTAGGATTATTTTTATGTATCATTATGGCACATGTAGGGAGATGCCAAAGGTAAAATATAATAAACATGTTTGATATTTTATAATTCAGATACATGCTTAAATAAGAAATATAGACATGAAGTATATGCTGTGTTTTAAATGAATGCATGTGTTATTTCACAGAGGCTCTTAAACAGTGTGCAGTACATTAGTGTTTTAAGAAGGGGCCCAAGCCACGCAGCCAATAGAATGATAGAATGAGAGGCTTCATGTGTAGAAAAAAGCATTCATGACATTTTGGAGTGGATAATGTGTAACAGCTGGACGTTGAAAAAGAGGGGTGGTGCAGAGTGCAGAACTAAAAAAAAGTTAGGAATGTATGCATGTTTTTTCATATGTGTCTATATAAGAGATCTCTTAGCCAGAGGGAGACAGTTGCTCCATGGAGAAAAACTCAGACTTTGTTATGCAATAAAGTCTAATTCTTGAATTCACAAGCTCCTGTGTCTTGAGAGATATTTTTTTGAGTTGATTATCTCTTAGTCAAATGTTTCTACAACATAATTGGCGAGCTTGTCCAGAAGTTTAAAAATAGGGATCAGAGACGGTGTACATCTGCGGTTGTGAAACGGCTTGGACGGACCATACAAACAAAAGCGGCCGCTTTTAAGAGGTAAGCCAAGTTCTTACTCATATAGTATAACGTTTGTGTGGTTCGATCTGGGGCTCGGCAACATCTGCAGAAAAACCTAGTAGGTCTCTCCAAATATAAGAACCAGAAAATTAGACACTGGGAGCTTTTGAATTTAAAATACATGCTAAATGATAAAAAAGCCTCGAGGGTTGCAATAAGTAGAAAATAGTATAAATAGGTCTGCCTGGGTTGGGGTAGGTCAGTCATTGTGGTTGAGTGGGGTGGGTTATCTGTCTCGTTTGAGTTGATCATTTGGTCAGTATGAATGCATCTGTTTGACTAAACCGACGGTTTGACGCGTCTTGTACTTGTCAATGACACTCGGTTGTTCGTCTGAACCGTTTTCTTTTCAAAACATCTGATTCAATTGTTCATCCTGCTACTAATTCTGTTTAATCCATTGAGATTTGATAGATTGTGGTCGGGTTGGATGATTAATCTGTCTCATTCGGGTTGCTGAGTTGGACAGTCTGATTGATCTGTTTGATTCGACTACTCAACTCGTGCGTTCAGATCGTCGGGGTCACTCGGTTGCTCATCTGATGCGTCTGTTCGATTCGGTCGATTCATTTGATTCATTTTGCTGATCGCTCTGTCTGGGTCATTTCGACACGGGCAGCTGTCCAGCTGGTTGAGTGATCAGACAATAACATGTTAAGTCCTTCGAATACCGCTATGAACGTGTAGCGAAAGTGTATCGTTTATAGGCTGCTTAGGTAGGCAGAAATCCTGTATAATACCGCTCCTTTTTCTGTGTTGAGAAAGTGTAACAGAAAAAATAGGGCAGAATTGACAGGTCGCTTAGGAAAGCGTAGTAGAAGTCCAGGTGTGTTGAGGAAGTGTAATACCTAGGGGGCTAAATAAATATAAATCCTGTGGATAACGCTTTGGAGAGCTAAAATTCCAGAGGACTGAACGGGCAGGTCATCATCCTGTGTTGTGGTGATGCCAAAATTAGGTAGGGTCGATCAGGTAAAAAAGTTAGGTCATCCGGCGTAGGTGACACCATAAATTGGAGTGACACCGGTCATCCTGAGTAGGTGAACGGGTTAAATAGTCACAAGGGCTTAAACATTTTGATAAAGTGTTAACTAAGAGTAAGTCTGCTCATCTTATGTGAGTGAGTGGTTTACTTTGGTGGCTGTGAGTCATTCAACTGTCTGATTCATTTGGGCACAAGTGGCTGCTCATCTATATGAATGAGAATAATAAAGAAATCCTGCAGATAACAGCTAATTTTCTGTGTTGAGGAGAGAAGCTGTGTTTGAGGTCGTTTGAAAATCTCTGTGTTGGGTGGAGAAAGGTTGGCGCACCTTTTCTGGACTGTCACTTAAGTGTGACCCGGTAGGAAGGACGCACCCGGTCTCACACCGAGAGTGAAAGAGTGAAAAAGTGAGAGTGAAAGTGAGTGTGAAAATCTCTGTGTTGGGTGGAGAAAGGTTGGCGCACCTTTTCTGGACTGTCACTTAAGTGTGACCCGGTAGGAAGGACGCACCCGGTCTCACACCGAGAGTGAAAGAGTGAAAGAGTGAGAGTGAAAGTGAGTGTGAAAATCTCTGTGTTGGGTGGAGAAAGGTTGGCGCACCTTTTCTGGACTGTCACTTAAGTGTGACCCGGTAGGAAGGATGCACCCGGTCTCACACCGAGAGTGAAAGAGTGAAAGAGTGAGAGTGAAAGTGAGTGTGAAAATCTCTGTGTTGGGTGGAGAAAGGTTGGCACACCTTTTCTGGACTGTCACTTAGGTGTGACCCGGTAGGAAAGGACGCACCCGGTCTCACACCGAGAGTGAAAGAGTGAAAGAGTGAGAGTGAAAGTGAGTGTGAAAATCTCTGTGTTGGGTGGAGAAAGGTTGGCGCACCTTTTCTGGACTGTCACTTAGGTGTGACCGGTAGGAAGGACGCACCCGGTCTCACACCGAGAGTGAAAGAGTGAAAGAGTGAGAGTGAAAGTGAGTGTGAAAATCTCTGTGTTGGGTGGAGAAAGGTTGGCGCACCTTTTCTGGACTGTCACTTAAGTGTGACCCGGTAGGAAGGACGCACCCGGTCTCACACCGAGAGTGAAAGAGTGAAAGAGTGAGAGTGAAAGTGAGTGTGAAAATCTCTGTGTTGGGTGGAGAAAGGTTGGCGCACCTTTTCTGGACTGTCACTTAAGTGTGACCCGGTAGGAAGGACGCACCCGGTCTCACACCGAGAGTGAAAGAGTGAGAGTGAAAGTGAGTGTGAAAATCTCTGTGTTGGGTGGAGAAAGGTTGGCGCACCTTTTCTGGACCGTTACTTAAGTGTGACCTGGTAAGAAGGACGCACCCGGTCTCACACCAAGAGTGAAAGAGTAAAAGAGTGAGAGTGCAAGTGAGTGTGAAAATCTCTGTACTAGGAAGGGAAAGATTTATAAGTTGTCCACACAAAAGAAAAGTGGACATCAGGATAAGTCATTGTATTATTACATTAAGAATATAGCTGAGTGATTTAAAGCTAAGGAAAAACACTAGGAAGGGAAAGATTTATAAGTTGTCCACACAAAAGAAAAGTGGACATCAGGATAAGTCATTTTATTATTACATAAAGAATATAGCTGAGTGATTTAAAGCTAAGGAAAAACACTAGGAAGGGAAAGATTTATAAGTTGTCCACACAAAGGAAAAGTGGACATCAGGATAAATCATTTTATTATTACATAAAGAATATAGCTGAGTGATTTAAAGCTAAGATAAAAACACGAGGAAGAGAAAGATTTATGAGGTGTCCACACAAAAGTGGACATCAGGAAATATTATTATGATATAAGGAGACTGTCAAATGCCCATTAATAATAAATAAGTTCTAACCAAACAATAATCAAAGAAGCACAAATAGTCTAACAATAAAAACAAATACTAATATAAGAATAAATAAATAGGAGGAATACTAAAATAGATTAAAAAGGAAGTTAAAAAATATAGGCCATAAATATGAATAAAACGGCGGTAGAAATACTGAGTGCCAGGTATCCCTTAGGCAAGGAAGAAATAGCGAAAACATCTGAAAAATGGGAGAAACGCACCAGGAAAATGAGCACCAAATGGCCAGAAGGAGGAACATTTGATGTCTCGGTGTGTGAGGAAATGGAAACACTGATAAAGAACCATAAAACAAAAGACACAGGAAAGAAGAGAAGCGTCAAAAAAGAAAGAGAAAAAGAAGTACTCAACATGTTCAAAATGGAAGGAGAAGGATTGCTAAGGAACATGCGAGAAGCCAGAAACATGTTGAGAAAAGATGATGAGAAAACAAACAAAAAGAAAGCAAATTGGTCTGTGGGACCCCCACCATATGTTGGTGGACAATATCCCCAGGTGTCCGGAGTAGTATCAATAAAAGGAGAATAGAAATGGAAAAGAAAGACCTTTGTTTACATCCTCCCAAAGGATGGAAAAAAACTCAAAGGAAACAGAAGGAATCAAGCGAAGGGTAGAAATCAAGCCAAATAGATTGGACTGCTATGGAGAGCTGAGGGAAGCATTGGGAAGAATGAAAATGACAAAGAGAGATGATGGAGAACTCTCAGATGAAGAAATGGCAGAAATTGAAGCAACAAACGAACAAATAGAGAGAGAAATGGACAGGATGAGGCGATTGTTGAGAGAAAAAGAAGAAAAAAAAAGGGAGCAAAGTGAGGTAAGACAGCATACAGGCAGAGAGCTAGAGGAGGAGGGAGCAGCAGCTGACATATGGGGAGATTGCAATCAAGGCGTAAGAGAAGAAAGATTGCGCAATAGGAGAACATTGAGAAGGCCTGAAAAATATAAGGGACAATATCCAATTCTGATAAAAGGTACCCAGGCTCACTATGCTCCGTGGGGATCACAGGACCTGGAAGGATTGGTTGCCCGTCTGCCAGATTTGCATGATGGGGCGGGAAAATGGATTAGGATTTTTGAGGAACAGACCATGGGGAAACTGCTGGCTGTGGGGGATCTGAAGGCACTGTTGGCAAGGGGTGGTTGGAAAGGCAAAGATGGAGGATATACTGGGGAACAGTGACCTGAGTAGAGAAGTGAGTGACCCACAAGGAGATGGGATGGACTTTGATTCACACCGCCCGAAGTCTGGCAAGCACTAAGACTGGAATACCCGGCGAGAATTGACCCCAAGTCACTGAAAGGGGACACTGGGAGAAACTGAGAATCCAGCTGCCTATCTACATGAACAGATGAAACGATGGAGACTGGAAACGGGAACGAGATCCAGAAGGGGACCCACTGATGACAACTCTATTCCGAAACTCCATAATAGAGGCAATGCCCCAATCAGTAAGAAGCAGGCTGGAGGATGTGGTGGGACTAACCTCAAAGACACACAAAGAATTCTGTGACCATGTGATACATGCAGTAGAAAAACACAGAAAGGATGAACAGAGACTTATGGAGCAGGGGGAGAGACATTCAGAGGAAACTGACTCAACTCCAATTGGAAGAACTGACAAACAGAGGGAAGAAGAAAATCCAGGCCCCAGTAGCAGCACCTGCGAATGAAACAGGAATGATGGCTGCAGTTACTCCAGGAGGGCCATATCTGCCTCCGCGCCACAGGCCCAGGTACAACCCACAGTACCAGTAGTGAATGTGTATGCACAACAACCCCGGCAATGGAATAATAACAATAAACAACAAAAATTTCAGCAAAATAATCAAAAGGAGGAAATCAGGGCCCACAAGGGCAACCTGAATTTGCTGGGGATGCCAGCAGCAAGGGCATATCAGACGAAACTGCCCCACAAAACCCTGGCAACAACAGGGGAACAAAAACCAAAATAATTGGAAGCAACCTGACGGCTGGCAACAAAATCACCAACAAATCCAAGGTCCTGTGAATCCATGGGCTGGGCCTAATCAGGGGTACTAGGGGTGCCCAGAGAATCCTACCGGGGAGGGTCAGTTTACAGTACTAACTACACAAGCTGATCAAGAACCTATGCTGCAGGTTCAAATAGAGAACAGAGGCACACCAATGATGGTTGATACTGGAGCCACTTACACTTGTGTAAGTCCAAATTATGCCTCTCACCTCCCCATGTCTGGCAAATATGCAAAACTATAGGATTCTCGGGACAAACGCAGTTAATTCCAATGACAGCTCCAGTTTGCCTGACAGCGGATGGCAAATCCGCAACCCTCCCTATACTTGTATCAGAACACACCCCCTGTCAATCTATTGGGAAGAGATGCCCTATGCAAAATGGGTATACAAATTCGATGTTCCTCTGAAGGAGTAATTATAGAAAGGGCAGGGGTTGAACTTACAAATGGTAATGAAACAGGATACAGCAAATGTCTATTGGTTAGGGGATATTGAGACAGAAGTAGATAGAGTAGTGAAGAAATGGGGTAGGTTTATTCAGGCTCAGATACCAGAAGCGGAAAGAGGAAAGTCAGAATTTCACTGCACCATGCAATATGATCCCTATCGTGATGATCTTTTAGAGCAACTGTGGTTGTTAAATACAAATGGGAAATCAGTACCTATAATGTCTCAGTACATAATTATAGGAAATCAAGGAGCAGCAATGGAGGTGACGGACATGGATGGCTCAGACTTTGTGGCAAAATGGTATAATGTTTCTAAAGCTGCCCCACACATTACCTTGCTGGTGAACAAGGGAATGGAGGCTAAGGATTTGGGCACCATGATGATGCGAGCAAAAACAATTCAATGGAACAAAACAGAAAATCCACTGATTTATCACTCGAAAGATAAAGCCTTAATCAAAATACACCATACTACAATAATGACCGGGGACCCCAGGGCAGTGGAAGTTACATCCCAACAGCTAACACAGCTAGGGGAAGTGACAGAATTGGAGGACAAGCTAAAACAGGAAATGGAGAAAAACATACCTCAGGAGGTATGGTCACAACATGATACAGATGTTGGATTGGTAAAATCGGCAAGTCCTGTGTTTGTCAAAACAAAGCCACATGTTAAGCCCCCTTGGAGGGCTCAATACCATATGAAACCTGAAGCAGAAGAGGGCATCAGTGGCACAATTGAAGGACTGATAAAAGCAGGAGTACTAATAGAAACACAAAGTTGTTGTAATACACCTTTGTTGCCGGTCCTTAAAGCAGATGGGAAAACGTGGAGGCTGGTACATGATTTAAGGGCCATAAATGAAATAGTACAAGATTGGCCTGCTGATGTTCCAAACCCTCATACGCTACTCACCAATGTTCCCCCAGAAGCAAAGTACTTCACAGTGATTGACTTATGTGGAGCATTTTTTAGTGTGCCCCTGGCAGAAGAATGCAGACACTTGTTTGCATTTACCTACAAAGGTAAACAATTTACGTATACTCGAACTCCACAGGGATTTAAGCATTCTCCTCATTTGTTCAATCGGGTGTTAAGAGTAGATCTAGAAGATCTAATACTTGAAGGAACATTGATCCAGTACGTGGATGACCTGTTGATCTGCGCTACCTCCTTAGAACAATGCCATGCTGATTCTATAAAGGTTTTAAAGCGACTGGCAGAAGGAGGACACAAGGTGTCAAAAAAGAAACTTCAGTATTGCCAATCCCAAGTTGAATATCTAGGAAGAACAATTGCACATGGAACAAAGGCAATAGCACCAGGACAATTGGAAGGAATCAGCAAGGCACCACTACCTCAAACAGTTGCTCAGATGATGACGTTCTTAGGGATGACTGGATTCAGCTCAGACTGGATAGAGGAGTATGCAGTTAAAACTGCTCCTCTACGAGAAATCATGAAAGAAGCAGGACAACTAGACCTTAGAGCAAGCCTGGAATGGAACATTGACGCAATGACTGCGTTCGAAACAATAAAGAAGGAAATACAGTCAGCTCCGGCTCTAGCAGCCCCAGATTACACAAAACCATTCTTGATGTATGTGGCAAATAGATGTGATAGGTATGCAACAGCGATACTTATGCAAGAGACATGCAGAGGAAGACGAAAACAACCTATTGCGTATTATAGTTCTAAACTAGATTCTGTTGCCCAGGGATATCCACCCTGTTATCAAGGTCTAGCTGCATTACAATATGCATATGACAAAGCGTCCACAATTACTATGGGATACCCGGTAATAATATATACACACCATAAAATAGTGGAACTAATAGAACAAGGGAAGTTTGTCCTTACCAATGCTAGAACTTTGGAATACTTGACTCTATTGACCTATCCAGATGTTTCCATTAAACGATGCAGTACAGTAAACCCAGCTGAAAGAATCCCCTTAGAGTTTGAGGGGCAAGCACATGACTGTGTAGCAGATTCATTGACATTTACTCGACTAAGGCCAGATTTAGAGTCAACCCCGTTGTCTGGCCTAGGGGAAGAGTGCATAGAAGAGTATTTTGCTGATGGATCCTGTTATAAAGATCATGTGGGAAATCATGCAGGCTATGCAGTAGTGCAAAAACAAGGAGAAAGTTTCAAAGAGGTGATAGCAGAGTACTGTCCACAGCCATGCTCAGCCCAGTTGGCTGAACTAAAAGCACTCGCTGCAGCTTGCATCCTAGGGAAACGAAAAACTGTTAATATCTATACTGATTCAGCATATGCACATGGGGTGTGTCATCTATTTGGGGCAGTCTGGAAGCAGCGAGGGTTCAAGAAAAGCGATGGTACACCCATACAACACCAGGAGCAGATTGTGGAATTAATGATGGCGTTAATGTATCCCACTAAATTGACGATAGTGAAATGTCAGGCGCATAGAAAAGGAAAAGCATTTATAACTAAAGGAAACAATGCAGCTGATGAAGCTGCAAGAAAGGCATCTAGATGCACCGTCCCAGTGTTAACAGCACCAATGGTCATTATTGAATCCATGCCACAGCCAGACGATATAATAAGGATGCAGGAAAGAGCAGGACCTTATGAACAGACTATGTGGCACAAAAGAGGGGCCACCAAAGATGTGAAGGGATTATGGAGGTCACATGAAGGAACCATAGTAGCACCCATTGTGTTGCTCAACTTACTGATAACTGATGCGCATGGTTTTGACCATTGCGCAAGGGGGGAAATAGTAAGGAAAATTAAAAAACAAGGATACTGGTCTCCATACCTACAGGCAACAATAGATGAGGCATTAGCAAAATGTGAGGTGTGTGCACAAAACAATGTAAGGAAAGGGATAACAACACCCATAGGGCACATACCGGTTCCTGAAGGACCATTTCGACATTTAGTCATGGACTATGTAGATATGATAAAAAAGATGAATGGCAAAAGGTACATGCTAGTGATCATAGATAGATTCAGTAGATGGGTAGAAGCGGTACCCTCAGCAGATCTAGGATCAGGAACAGTAATCAAATTTCTAACTAGAGAAGTAATACCCAGATTCGGAATACCAACAGAAATCAGTTCAGACAATGGATCAGCGTTTATTCAGAAAACAGTGAAGCAAGTATTACAGCAGCTAAGGTTTAAGCAAAGATTAGGGTGTGTGTATCATCCGCAATCTCAGGGGATGGTTGAGAGAATTAATGGCACCCTCAAGGCTAAACTGAATAAAATATGTGCTAGTGCAAAACTCAATTGGGTGGATGCACTACCACTAGCATTGATGAGTTATCGCATGCAAACTAACAGAAATACGCATCTAACCCCGCATGAAATGCTTACGGGTCGACCCATGCCAGTGCCAGGTCTAAGAGGGCCCTACAAAGGACCCTCATTGGAACAATTAGAGATGGAACTTAAAGCATATGTAAGATAACTAACTGCTATACATAAAGTGATCTATCTCCAGGAAAAAGGGCGAGAACCGGAACCTGGACCAGAGGAGCCAGGACCGGTGATTCCAGGAGATCAAGTCTACATCCGAGTGTTTCGTAGGAAGTGGAACGAGCCCAGGAGAGAAGGACCATATACGGTGATCCGAGCGACGCCCACAGCAGTACAGGTGGAAGGAAGTACGACGTGGTACCATCTAAACCACTGCACCAGGGTCCCGAAGAGAACCAGTCTGCCATCAGCGAGCCATGGGGAAGAAGGAGGATGTCGAGGCACCAGATGGAGTCCAAGAAGAAGAAGCATGCACGAGTCCAAGTGCCAACGTTGAAGGACAACAGGCCCTCCCACCTGAAAATCCGGAGAGTCGGGAGGTGGGGCCTGATGATGTAGGGAATACTGCTGATAGGATGCCTGCCATGGCAGATCCCCCAAACACAAGCAGACACCCAGGGAGTGGAGGGACAACAGGAGAAGGAGGAAGAAGCGATCTTTCTACCATTGAAGGAAGAGACTCCTCTGCTGTTAAGGAAAGAGACTTTCCCACAATTGACTTCTCTGCCCTCACATGATCTCCGACAATTTAAGAACTGTGGAATTGCTCTAACGGTAATAGCAGTTAACCTAGGAGAGATGGTGGTGGGTCTGCCTACAACTATACAATATTCTAGAGATAGTCTTACTGAGCCAGGAAGAATTGCTGTTGTAAACAAAGAACAAGTGTCGTATACAGGATGGCCTAGATTGGGGAAATGTCAGATTGAAGGATATGTAATGTTTAGAATAAAATGTCTAAAAAATCATTGTGTAGAAGTTGAGCCAAAAGTAAATAGACATGGAAAAATAATGGATATAAAACAAGCTAAACATCTCATGATTCCATCAGTGCTTAAGAAATTGGCCCCTAAAGTTAGATTGAAGAATAGAATAAAAAAGCATGTACCATTGGGGATAGCTCGAACTAGTATTTCTATTCCAGCGCAAGTACTGACAGTTGAAGAAACTCAAAGATCCTTTTCAATACGTAGGATAAAACCTCTGCCGGAAAAATCACTTTGTGGGTGGGCTAAACATCAAACAAGAGGAGAAGCAATCTGGGATGAATATGGCTGTCAAATAGAAGTTAACAAAGGAGACACTAGTTGGGAAATTACCTTTAAGGAATTGACTCAAGAAAATAATGCAAAGTACATATTGGAAATAGATAGTGTTAAAGGGTTAGAAGGAAATAGTATAACAACAATGGACATTGATCCTATTTCCAAACACCAATCTAGACAGGAGGAAGAACCTGAAATAGTTAAGGTAACTATGACCACTACCCAAGGACCACTAAGTACTATAGCAGTTGAACCAACAAAGACAGGATTAGAAAAAATAGGAACAAATGGGTTTTTTCAAAATGTATGGGATTCTTTAACAAACTGGGGAAGTCAGGAAAATAGACAATCTACCTCAGCCCCAACAGTAATACCGAAAGTAATAATAGCATCACAAAAAATAGAAAGGCTATGGGAGGGAGCCATGCAAAATGATTGGTACAAATGGGCACAATATTCAGCTAAAATAATTAATAGAAAAACAAATTGTTTAGTATGTGCTCCTTCTCCATTAAAAGAATTGATAGTAATACCAAGTCCACACAGTTACAAGGACTGTGCTAACTTCCAACGAAGCTACTGTCATCTTAAAAGAGGAGAAAGGCCCTACTGTCCTGCAGAATGTTTATCATTTTTGGGAAATCCCTATCATTACAGATTTTATAATCAAACAGGATGGGGAGAGTGGTGTAAAAAATTAGATATCAGAATAGAGCCCAGAAAAATGGAAGCACCGGAAAAATACCGTATAGACTATAATCTAAATTATGAATGCTACAATAAAACAGATGGGGAGCACGATTTGGGAAAATTTAAGGGAAAGTGTGAGACCACATGGCACCTAAATAATGATACGTCCTGGAATGCAGATACCCCCCACAGAGCAGTTTATCAGGCAGCAGGATCAAGTACTGGGGTAATAGCTACAAATGGAGGGCCGGGTGACCCTGGGGAATGTGAGAAGCAAACACTGGCAATGCCATTGATTTCTCCTTATGAGGATCAATCGGTGGCAGTGGCAGATTTCTTTTGGGTATGTGGAGGACAAAGGATTAGAGCTACTTTGCTTAAAGGATGGAAGGGAGTATGTGCTAGAGTACAAATGCTTCAGGAGGTGGTTATATCAGAGTGGGAGGTAGACCAAACAACAAATAGGGATGCACAGAATAATAATAAAAGGGTAAAAAGATCATATGAACATGACCCCAGTGTATATTTGGATGCAATAGGTCAACCCAGAGAAATTCCAAATGAATATAAGGCAAGAGATTAAATTAAAGCAGGATTTGAATCATTATTTGTCTGGATTACAACCAACAAAAACCTAGAATGGATCAATTATATTTATTATAATCAACAAAGGTTTATTAATTACACAGACTCTGCATTATCAGCTTTAGGAGAGCAAGTACAGGCTACCAGTAGAATGGCATGGCAGAATAGGCAGGCTCTAAACTGGCTATTAGCGGAAAAAGGTGGAGTTTGTGTTATGTTTGGAGATGAATGTTGTACTTTTATCCCCAATAATACTGCCCCGGATGGTTCTTTCACTGAAGCAATGACTAAACTATCAGAGGAAGGCCCTCAAAATTGTCAAAGACTCCAGCCACCCTAGTCATAGACTGTTCTCTCTGCTACCGCACGGCAAGCGGTACCGGAGTGCCAAGTCTAGGTCCAAAAGACTTCTCAACAGCTTCTACCCCCAAGCCATAAGACTCCTGAACAGCTAATCATGGCTACCCGGACTATTTGCACTGCCCCCCCACCCCATCCTTTTTACGCTGCTGCTACTCTGTTAAGTATTTATGCATAGTCACTTTAACTCTACCCACATGTACATATTATCTCAACTACCTCAACTAGCCGGTGCCCCCGCACATTGACTCTGCAACGGTACCCCCCTGTATATATAGCCTCCCTACTGTCACTTTATTTTACTTCTGCTCTTTTTTTCTCAACACTTTTTTTGTTGTTGTTTTATTCTTACTTTTTTTGTTTAAAATAAATGCACTGTTGGTTAAGGGCTGTAAGTAAGCATTTCACTGTAATGTCTGCACCTGTTGTATTCGGCGCATGTGACCAATAAAATTTGATTTGATTTGATTTGATTTGAACTCAAGGGACTACGAAAAGAGGTTAAGGATAATGCTGGGTATGATGCTCATGTTTGGGACTGGATGGAATTAACTTTGGGAAAATGGGGTGCAATGTTTACAAAAATGGCAATAATGATAGGAATATCACTTGTAGTAATGGGAGTAGTGTTTTGTTGTATACTACCTCTGTTAAAATCACTTTTGATTCAAACCACAGTAAAACAAATGACTGTACAGACAATTGTTACTATTTCAGCCAAAGAAATACACCCAGTTCAGGGAGCTCCAGGACAGTATGTTAATAAATATGGGAAATATTGTAATGTTAAAGGAGGACCAATGGACTGTCCATTTGGGAATCCTGAATGTCTGTATGGAGTTGTCCCTGGGGGTGGATGGTCCTGCCATGGTTACAAAGACCAAAAGGAAAATGTGGAGGTTAATTTAGAGGAAAACCTTGCAGACTTGTATCCAATACCTGACTGGGCTATGGGACCTCATCAGGATGGGTCAAGTATTGAGGAAGATATATTGGTTTAAATATATGCGTGTGAAGTGAAACCAAATATGGCAAGGCTAAGAATAAGTAAATGCACATGCTTAGATACATTTTAAAATTAATCTTTGTATTATTTGGGACATTATTGGAATGTCCCATAGGGGGGATATGTAGGATTATTTTTATGTATCATTATGGCACATGTAGGGAGATGCCAAAGGTAAAATATAATAAACATGTTTGATATTTTATAATTCAGATACATGCTTAAATAAGAAATATAGACATGAAGTATATGCTGTGTTTTAAATGAATGCATGTGTTATTTCACAGAGGCTCTTAAACAGTGTGCAGTACATTAGTGTTTTAAGAAGGGGCCCAAGCCACGCAGCCAATAGAATGATAGAATGAGAGGCTTCATATAGAAAAAAGCATTCATGACATTTTGGAGTGGATAATGTGTAACAGCTGGACGTTGAAAAAGAGGGGTGGTGCAGAGTGCAGAACTAAAAAAAAGTTAGGAATGTATGCATGTTTTTTCATATGTGTCTATATAAGAGATCTCTTAGCCAGAGGGAGACAGTTGCTCCATGGAGAAAAACTCAGACTTTGTTATGCAATAAAGTCTAATTCTTGAATTCACAAGCTCCTGTGTCTTGAAAGATATTTTTTTGAGTTGATTATCTCTTAGTCAAATGTTTCTACAACATGGCCAAGACCAAAGAGCTCTCCAAGGATGTCAGGGACAAGATTGCAGACCTACACAAGAATGGAATGGGCTACAAGACCATCGC
The DNA here is from genome assembly GCF_020615455.1 of Coregonus clupeaformis. NCBI lineage: Eukaryota > Metazoa > Chordata > Actinopteri > Salmoniformes > Salmonidae > Coregonus > Coregonus clupeaformis. The sequence continues at coordinate 7,371,373 of NC_059208.1, read as the reverse complement.
CAAGCAGCTTGGTGAGAAGGTGACAACAGTTGGTGCGATTATTCGCAAATGGAAGAAACACAAAAGACCTGTCAATCTCCCTCGGCCTGGGGCTCCATCCAAGATCTCACCTCGTGGAGTTGCAATGATCATGAGAACGGTGAGAAATCAGCCCAGAACTACACGGGAGGATCTTGTCAATGATCTCAAGGCAGCTGGACCATAGTCACCAAGAAAACAATTGGTAACACACTACGCCGTGAAGGACTGGAATCCTGCAGCGCCCGCAAGGTCCCCCTGCTCAAGAAAGCACATATACAGGGCCATCTGAAGTTTGCCAATGAACATCTGAATGTTTCAGAGGAGAACTGGGTGAAAGTGTTATGGTCAAATCGAGTTCTTTGGCATCAACTCAACTCGCCGTGTTTGGAGGAGGAGGAATGCTGACTATGACCTCAAGAACACCATCCCCACCGTCAAACATGGAGGTGGAAACATTATGCTTTGGGGGTGTTTTTCTGCTAAGGGGACAGGACAACTTCACCGCATCAAAGGGACGAAGGACGGGGCCATGTACTGTCAAATCTTGGGTGAGAACCTCCTTCCCTCAGCCAGGGCATTGAAAATGGGTCGTGGATGGGTATTCCAGCATGACAATGACCCAAAACACATGGCCAAGGCAACAAAGGAGTGGCTCAAGAAGAAGCACATTAAGGTCCTGGAGTGGCCTAGCCAGTCTCCAGACCTTAATCCCATAGAAAATCTGTGGAGGGAGCTGAAGGTTCGAGTTGCCAAACATCAGCCTCGAAACCTTAATGACTTGGAGAAGATCTGCAAAGAGGAGTGGGACAAAATCCCTCCTGAGATGTGTGCAAACCTGGTGGCCATCTACAAGAAATGTCTGACCTCAAGGGTTTTGCCACCAAATACTAAGTCATGTTTTGCAGAGGGGTCAAATACTTATTTCCCTCATTAAAATGCAAATCAATTTATAACATTTTTGACATGCGTTTTTCTGGATTTTTTGTTGTATTTCTGTCTCTCACTGTTCAAATAAACCTACCATTAAAATTAAAGACTGATCATTTCTTTGTCAGTGGGCAAACGTACAAAATCAGCAGGGGATCAAATACTTTTTTCTCTCACTGTAATTGACAGAGTGAAAAGAAGTAAGCCTGTACAGAATAAAAAATATTCCCAAACATGCATCCTCATTGCAAAAAGGCACTAAAGTAATACTGCAAAAAATGTGGCAAAGCAATTCACTTTTTGTCCTGAATACAAATTGTCATGTTTCTGGCAAATCCAATGCAACACATTACTGAGTACCACTCTTCATATTTTCACATACAGTTGAAGTCGGAAGTTTACATACACCTTAGCCAAATACATTTAAACTCAGTTTTTCACAATTCCTGACATTTAATCCTAGTAAAAATGTCCTGTCTTAGGTCGGTTAGGATCACCACTTTATTTTAAGAAAGTGAAATGTCAGAATAATAGGAGAGAGAATGATTTATTTCAGCTTTTATTTATTTCATCACATTCCCAGTGGGTCAGAAGTTTACATACACTCAATTAGTATTTGGTAGAATTGCCTTTAAATTGTTTAACTTGGGTCAAACATGTCGGGTAGCCTTCCACAAGCTTCCCACAATAAGTTTGGTGAATTTTCCTCCTGACAGAGCTGGTGTAACTGAGTCTGGTTTGTAGGCCTCTTTGCTCGCACACGCTTTTTCAGTTCTGCCCACAAATGTTCTATAGGATTGAGGTCAGGGCTTTGTGATGGCCACTCCTATACCTTGATGTCTTGAGATGTTGCTTCAATATATCCACATAATTTTCCTTCCTCATGTGCACCAGTCCCTCCTGCAGCAAAACACCCCCACAGCATGATGCTGCCACCCCCGTGCTTCACGGTTGGGATGGTGTTCTTCGGCTTGCAAGTACCACTTTTTTCCTCCAATCATAACGATGGCCTTTATGGTCAAACAGTTATATTTTTGTTTCATCAGACCAGAGGACATTTCTCCAAAAAGTATGACCTTTGTCCCTGTCACTAGAATTTCTATCTCTAATTAATCAAACGTAATGCTTTGAATAATTCCCAGAGGGTGTAAGGCTCTGGTTTAATCATGAATTAAACGAAGGTCCGCAACCAACAATAATGATCTGTATGTTTTAATCATGGAGAGCTCTGGCGCCAAAAAAAATACATACAGCTTTTATATCCCCTGACACAAAAAGGCACTTTGCTCCGCCCACCTTTAAACCGTTTCTTAGTCCCCTTCACCCTGGAATGCTTTCTCAACAGTTTCTAACTTCCCCCCTCTGTTAGAGGGTTGACACTACATTATAACTCTAACACCGTTCAAACATTTATACTGTATTTGGGGTGAAATCCTTTAGTCATTATTCTTAAAATACAAATTAATCTATCAATCCACCCCTTTGACTAAATGTTTTCACATTCAGGATAAATGTATTTACAAGCATGATTAATCTCAGAGATTACGTCAGAACTAATAAACATGTCATCCAATTGCGGTCTTTCAGGGTCAAAATCCTCGTCATCCACCAAGCCTGGAGGATCGTTTTTCACATTCCCCTGGTCAGAGTCCGGAGTCGGTCCATCTCTCATCATTGTTGAGATGCTGCATTTCACCAACGCCTTACTCACCAATCCTCGGACACAGGGAACAAGACAACAACCACATAATACAAGAATACCCATACAAACACTGACCAGCCCTAAGATGGTGGCTGCTATGGTTTTCCATTTACCAAACATTTAATCAAACCACCCTATCCATTATGTACTAACTTCTGAGTTCTCAGTTCATTCTTCACTTAGTGCAGTTAATTCTGCAAGAGCTCTGGTGACTGTCCCATCCAGTGTGGTGTTGTTAGGGATAAATGTGCAACAATGGCTTATCATTCTATAGACACCGGCCCTTTCTGCCTTATCTAGACCGAACCTCTTTTACTAAGTCATGAGTGGGATGCCGGATAATTGTTCAGAGATCCCTTTTACTGCATCCCTAGTCTAGCCAATAAATCGTTGTTGGTCGTAATATATATAATTAATCCAATCCACAATTTTGTTTACTGTCACCCACCAAAAGAATGTGGTAGTAAACCCTTCTCCTAATTCTTTCATAGATTGTTATCCATCCGATACCCCCCTTGGTATCCCAATCGCATCCATCTAAATAGGGCTATTCTTATTTTTGTTAAAACTCCTCCTACGTCTGTTTAACCCTTTCCTTGGTTCCTGGTGACTAATTCTAACTAGCTGAATCAGTAGAACCAGGGCGCACGTATCTAGCCACCCTTTTGGTATTCTCTGCCTTATACTGCCTTTACTGGTTCACGCCCACCACACATCGGTTACAGGGCCTGTAAGGTTCATAATTCTCTCCTGTGCTTCTGAATTTAAGTCAATCACATTACTACTATCTCCAATTGATAATTGGTGATGTCTTTGTTTCTCTTTACCCCCCATCTGGATGTTCAGTCCCGTCCGGTCTCATATCCCCGTCCCCAAGTGTGTTTAAACACTTGAGTCTAGAAACAATCCGCCGTGGGGGCTGAACACGAATATAATGGGATTTTATAATCCCAAGTTGCTTATTGACATGTACCCCACACGTTGGCTACGTCCCTAACCTTTATTTTGAATCCTACAGTCTGCCCTTCTCTGACTCCCATTTTGTAGGCCACTCGTCCTTGACGGTCAGTATGTCGGGTCGCTTCTCTTCTCTTTTACTTCTTAACAATGGTAAGGGCATAGCGTAATTGGTGGTGGATCTTGACATATCAAGACCATTGCCGAGACTATGATGCAGCTCAAATTACCCCTATTCCCAAAAACCGCCAACCCTCTCCTGTCCTCCGTCTTTCTGCTTGGTATCACCCCATACTCACACCCTGAGAACACACTACAGTGATGATAGGTCGGGGTAGGAGATCTTCGTTAACAGAGGTGATCCCCAGACCCTATTGGTCCAGTTCTTCTCTCTAACTCTGCGTGTGTTCAGTGGTGCTTGTATGTGTTCTTACCTTTTTGCAGTGGGTAACGTGGACCCAGGTTGCTCTTTCTGCTATTCTAATGGCAAAGGCAGTGACCAATATAACCTGATAGGGCCCTTCCCAACAGGCCTGCTTCCAGTCTTTCTTCTTTAGGGACTGGATGCTCACCAGTCACCTGGTTAGATAGAGTGGGTCACCTTCTCCTTTAGTTCACCTGTGGGGCACAAAACCTCTGACATACCGCTCACATCAGTATTCTCTTTCTAGACTGTATCTAAAAAAAATGTTTTTTTTTTAAAAGTATTTTGTCCTCTCCTTCGTATATTATTTAATCCTACCACTAGCCTCTTCCCCCCTCTTGACACATGGTTCTGCTCATGTGTCAATATTACCACCTACCTAAACAATCACTTAGGTAATATTGGTAATTTATCATCCAATTGTCATCCCTGATTTATTTTTGAGACTGTCCCTTGCTTCTTTATTGCTCCTCCCACTTCCTTTGTCTTTTATGGCAGCTAAATTGGACTTTCATTCAGTTCAGAATCAATAGTAATCCAATCAATCAATCTATTATCTTTGTAAAAACACTCATGTTTAGTTCAAACTCTGTTCTACCCCGGCTCTCCCGGGCTTGACCTGAAGACTGATGGTTGGACATGACAGGTCCATACTTAAATCTTTCAAACCTAACACAAACCCCCCTTCATGCTGTAATCAATCAAGAAGATAGCAAATGAGAGACAGGTTTTAGCCTGAACTCTGTTCAACCCTGGTGCCGCTCCCTTCACAATGTTTGAAGAGAGACAAAAGACAGCCATGGATTGAAGTAAGAGCAAGCACTTCGACCCTAGGTCACCTAAGTCTTCTGCCTAGCAACAAAGAATAAAAAAACTCTATGTTCGTGATTAACCCAGTTATATCTAATAGCCCACTAAAAAAACTCCCTCATCACCATCTTTAAATCACGACCAATGTCATATATCCCTCTTTACTCTCTACCATTTGGGTAAAATCCCTGTTATATGTAGGAAAAGCTAAGACTGTTTGGGAAGTGAGCAACTTATTTATCTTCATAAATTGTTCTTCCTCCTCAGAGTTCCAAATGATTTTACCATGGGCTGCAATTGCCTTTCCATAGATAAGATCACTTAATTTACCAGTATGCAGTACATAATGGAGTACCCAAGCTCTACAGTAGTCTATCATTCCCAAAAAGCTCATCATTCTTCATCTATTTCTGGACAGCTAGTCCCTATCTTAAATTATCCTATCCAGCTTCCTATTATTACTATCTTCATGATCTTATTACTAAATCAATGATCTAGGCAATAGCTGTTTGAATTAGATTGTGCCTTCCTCTGATTACTGCAGCTCATTGCATTAATTTAGTTTCAAATACCAACTTGTTGTTTATTAAAGCATAATACAAATGAAATGTAAATGACAACATTTGATAATATCTCAACTTACTTCTATCCCGTAAAAGTAATCCAAGATTGGTACAATTGACTAGCAACAGGTATCCCTCATTCAGGGAATGCTCTCTCTCGCTCTTCTGTTATTTTATGGTTCAAATCATATATATTATTACCAAATTATAATCTTCTTCACACTTTTCACAGCACTATAAATTACCCTCAACTTGATAAAATAAATCATCCCAAAGTCCTCCTCTCATGCCCCCAGATCCACTAGTGTGGATGACCAATCGACACCAGAAAGTCAAAACAGAGCCCAGAGGCCATTGAAATCACCCAACAAACCGTTCCATCCCACAGCATAGTAAACACCACCTATGAACTGTTGAAAATCCCCTAAATTCAACATAACAACCCTTTATAAACATCATACTAGGTGTGTTGTTTTTTATTTGAAAAACAACAATCAATGATAGCCAGGCCCCACTTAATTTGGTAGCTCCCTTTTACGACCTAAATACTGCCTAACTTCACTACTGCTCCCCCTAGCCCTTGGCAACATTCCAATGAGATAAGCTAATATCTTTCTCCTGGTTATACATTTTGTCAACCTTCAATTACCATCAGTAATCTAAAGATGGTAAGTACACATAAAACATGATACAGATATCCCCAGTCCTAACTCATCAATAATCATTTGTATCAATCTAATTCCTCATAACTAATCTCACAATGATTATTGAACCCCTAAATCTGCTCCATGTGATCTCATCTCAAATGATCCATTATCAATTATTTTACCAACACCATAGGAAAATCTGTCTCCCCTTCTATTGTTCCTTTCGCCCCTGTAAATGTCATATTTCATTCATTAGCCAATACAATCACATACTCCGTGTAAGTAAGACATTATATTTTATCCCAGGCATCCCCTTAACATAATGCTATAGGAGACTTCCATCAATCCTGGAAGACACTATATAATACCACGTTTCATTAAGTTCACTACACCTTCTAAAATAAACCTATAACACCTTTCTATTAATTTAATCATCGCAACCTGTTGCATTGATCTTTTAAAAATATAAACCTATTGTTTAGTAACGTCATACTTATAACCAATGTTTATTCAATCCATCATCCTAATAGTAAAAACGATATCCCATTGTTCACGTAACGAAACCAAATTATCGTTTTAGAATTCACCAATTATTTTCATAACCACTGGTGTTACCCAACCTATACAATAAAGTAATAACCATTAGACTTCGTCAAATAAATGCTTTTCATTCAACTATTAAAACTTCTGCTCGATCTAGTCAAGCAAGTACAACCCTTTTACCCGGGAACTAGAACCATAAATTATTTTCCTTTGTCCTCAACTTAAATAATTTTCACAGCTCTATCGCCATTTCAGTTCGCTATTCAATTTCTTTAACTGTTCTCGCTGATTAGGCCCTAATTAATAAAACAAATACTTGCTATCGTTGATAAGCATACATTTAATTATATTCCTATCATTTAAACTATGTACTGTCTCTCATCTTTCTATATGTACTCATCTTTCTATTTAACCCCAACCACGCTACAAAACTTCCATTCAACATCAACAAACCAAATACTCAGTAGTATCCGGTTACCACCCATACCAGCCGTTGAATTCACTCATACACACAGATTTCACCCTATGCCATTGAAATGCCCAACAAAACATAATAGTTCAATGGAACCCTCTATTGGCCCTCCACTATATTATACATTACTTCTATAACCACATTAGTTATGGTACGATTACCCATGAAACCTTATCACATAATCAAACAACGGCACAACCTTAAACTCATATGGGGCGGCAGGTAGCCTAGTGATCAAGTGCGCCGTGCCAGCAACCGAGAGGTCGCCGGTTCCAATCCCCGAGCCGACCAGGCGAAAAATCTGCCGATGTGCCCCCGAGCAAGGCACCCAACCCCAATTGCTCCTGCAAGTCGCTCTGGACAAGAGCGTCTGCTAAATTACCGCAAATGTAAATATTCTCTACTTTCTCACCCATGACGTACGTCTACGTTTGGGTGAGAAAGTTCATACGTATATATTGTTAGAAATGTATAGGTACCTCTCAAATAATCGCTTCGTGGTGTTTTTAGCCAATTCTTAATCGACACAAATCACTTTTTCAAACATTTTACCCGTGGAACCAAAAAATAGACTGTCATTTCCCGGACACTGCCCTTTCCTTTATTTCTGCAGTCGCGATGGTTATGACCTGTTTTGTTACAGTATTTACACGGGGCCTTACACTCCCTGGCCAAATGACCCTCCTTGTTACAGTTAAAGCACTTCCTCTTATCTCCTCCCCTATTCTGCCTCCCTGATTTATTATAGCTATCTAATTTAGTCTTTCCTGACTCTTCAAAAGCCATACTCTTGCTGTGTCTAGCCCCTCCCCTCGCTGTTTCTTCAAATCCGTTCCGCAATTTACATGCATCTACCTAATCATATTTATTTCCCATGGTAGAAAAATAAGAAATCCCCCCGTTTAGTAATAATTCAATCCAGAATTATTTTCCTTGGGACTTATTATCTGGTGCGACTCTTGAGCCAATGTTTATGATCTGCTTTTGTAATTAACCATTTAAATTATCCAACCCGTAACCCAGAGTTTTTTAAAACCCTAGTTTCATGAAAGGAATGGGACAACCATTTTTTTTCTCACGCGACCTATTTTAGTCCCTTCCTTGAAACAATGATCACGTATTTCGATGGATCATTAGGTCTCACACGTATACAACCTTACACGATTTTTTGCTAACACTATCCGTAACCTAGAGGTCGTAACTGCTCCAGTTTCATGAAATAGACAGAGTTAGAGCAAATCCCCAGTTGTTTATGACTCTTGACTTGTTTAATGTATCTATCTCACACGCTGATAATTATCTCCCTTCCTGTTTATATTGTAAAGACTGTATCTCGTACAATCTCAATATTAACTAGTTTATTTTGGTAATGGCCATTTACCTAGAGTCATTTTCGGACCCTCCTTCCTTCCTTTATAATTCTCTTATGAGATTTTGGTAACTATTCTCTGCCCTTCACAAGAATTACTATTCTCATACAAGTTCAAATAATTTCACCAAAATCCATGAATAAAAATTACTGACCTCCTCCTTGAAGATGGGATTTAAATGCTTTCTTTTTAGATCTCGTCAACGTCTTTATCGTTCATAAGATTCATCACCGGCCTGTTTATAACCTTAACGTCGAAGGCCAGGTCTATTCTATACGGATGCTATCATCCGCCTGTGCACGGTTTTCGGTGTCCTCAGAACGATAAAGACGTATTTTGAGATCCGGCTCGAAGGACCATTTGTCAAGAGAATTTCTATCTCTAATTAATCAAACTTAATGCTTTGAATAATTCCCAGAGGGTGTAAGGCTCTGGTTTAATCATGAATTAAACGAAGGTCCGCAACCAACAAGAATGATCTGTATGTTTTAATCATGGAGAGCTCTGGCGCCAAAAAACATACATACAGCTTTTATATCCCTTGACACACAAAGGCACTTTGCTCCGCCCACCTTTAAACCGTTTCTTAGTCCCCTTCACCCTGGAATGCTTTCTCAACAGTTTCTAACTTCCCCCCTCTGTTAGTGGGTTGACACTACATTATAACTCTAACACCGTTCACACATTTATACTGTATTTGGGGTGAAATCCTTTAGTCATTATTCTTAAAATACAAATTAATCTATCAGTCCCCATGTGCAGTTGCAAACCGTAGTCTGGCTTTTTTATGGCGGTTTTGGAGCAGTGGCTTCTTCCTTGCTGAGCGGCCTTTCAGGTTATGTCAATATAGGACTTGTTTTACTGTGGATATAGATACTTTTGTACCTGTTTCCTCCAGCATCTTCACAAGGTCCTTTGCTGTTGTTCTGGGATTGATTTGCAGTTTCGCACCAAAGTACGTTCATCTCTAGGAGACAGAACGCGTCTCCTTCCTGAGCGGTATGACGGTTGTGTGGTCCCATGGTGTTTATACTTGCGTACTATTGTTTGTACTACAGATGAACGTGGTACCTTCAGGCATTTGGAAATTGCTCCCAAGGATGAACCAGACTTGTGGAGGTCTTCAATTTTTTTTCTGAGGTCTTGGCTGATTTCTTTTGATTTTCCCATGATGTCAATCAAAGAGGCACTGAGTTTGAAGGTAGGCCTTGAAATACCTCCACAGGTACACCTCCAATTGACTCAAATGATGTCAATTAGCCTATCAGAAGCTTCTAAAGCCATGACATCATTTTCTGGAATTTTCCAAGCTGTTTAAAGGCACAGTCAACTTAGTGTATGCAAACCCTCTGGAATTGTGATACAGTGAATTATAATTGAAATAATCTGTCTGTAAACAGTTGTTGGAAAAATGACTTGTGTCATGCACAAAGTAGATGTCCTAACTGACTTGCCAAAATGATAGTTTGTTAACAAGACATTTGTGGAGTGGTTGAAAAACGGGTTTTAATGACTCCAACCTAAGTGTATGTAAACTTCCGACTTCAACTGTATAACAATGCTAGTCAACCCTGTCTGCTACATTGGGCCACAAGTTCTCATCCACATCACACCGTATGGCCTCACGCGCAATAAACCTGGGAAAGAATCTCTTTGCATGCCTGATCCATCCCTGGCAATCTTCTGCAGAGATATCCAGGCATCCTGCATTCATTGCATCCAAGAGTGACATTTGATCATGTTGATGGTGGTCATAAACTTTCCACCTCCATGAGGAAAATAATTATTCTATGGGGTTGAGGAAGGGAGAGTAAGGGGGGAGGAAAAGTGACACCATCCCGAGATGGGCTGCAAACCACTCTGTGACTGCATGGGAGTGGTGAAATGTCACATTGTCCCATACAATCACCCAGGTTTCCATATTTCTTCTGACTTGCCCTCTTTCTTCACCTGGTAAAAGCCTTCCCTAGAGGTCATCCATGAATGAAATGAGGCGCTCAGTGTTGTATGGCCCAATTAGTGGTTAATGTAACAGCAATCCTTCATAGGATATTGCGGCACACATTGTGATGTTGGCACCCCTCTGGCCCGGGACATTCACTGTTACTCTTTTCCCAATCACATTCCTTCCACGTCGGCGTGTTTTAGCCACGTTAAAAACAGCCTCATCCACAAAGATGAACATGTGGGGTGTTGGCCTGGCTTCAAGCTCCATGACACTCTAAAATATTGTAAATCCACAGGGCAACATAACAGTTATTCTATAACAGTAGTTTACATTACAGTAGACTGTAACTGAAATCACTGCTGAGTGTGCAGTGCTCTGGTGTTTTTTTTTTTTTTACAGTAAAAACAGTACAGTGTTACAGGATATAGACATCTTACCTGGATATATAGGTACCGGAGTTCCTTGACACGATCAGAGTTCCTCTCAAAGGGAACAGTGTACACCTGCTTCATGCTGATATGATGCTTTGTCAAGACTCTAGCAAAGGTTGTCGTGCTTACACTTTCAACATTTTGAAATGTATTATTGTCTGCCAACACTCTCTCTTGAATTTCTCTGAGTTTTATGGCATTGTTGCTAATGACCATGTCAACAATTACAGCTTCCTGCTGAGCAGAGAAAATCCTACCTCTCCCCCTTCATTTGGTAACCGTTGGGTCCTAAAACAGAAATAAAATGACACACAAGTGGTTCAGAGAGCTTTTGCTCGATTTACTACTCTACAGTAATATTCAGTAAAGTTAGATGCCCATGCAGAATGCATATCTTACCTGTTAGTTTGATGGAAGGTTTTTATAATAGATGACACAGTTGAGCGTTGCAAATTTGGCTGCACTCTGAGACACTCTCGTTGATAGACCATGATTGACAACATGACCAATGATTGTAGCCCTAATCTCCTCTGACACTACAATTCTGGGTCTTCCCCTCAGTCGTCTTCCACCACGGATATGTAATCCTCTGCCTCTCCCGGCAACTCTTCCACCTCTGTAAGCCACTACATGATCTCTGGCTGGGTCCATGTTTATGTAAAATATATTCCAAAGATGTCCCCTTTTGTAGAGATGGTAATGACATAAAAATGGAAAACACCTGGGTAGGTCTTCAGTTACGTAATGTAGAATGAAAATCAGCTGTGAATAATTAAGAGTTATTATATTTATTTTAGAATTTCTATTTAGCTTTTACTGTAGCAATGTAAAAAATTGCAGTCTAATTCAATTTTCAGTAGCTTTTGAACTTGAGTTTAACCGTTTTAATAAGGGTATCTTAACATTTGCAAAATGGTCTGTAGATACATAGAGTTTTGTTGGTAAATGTATTTTTGTGAGACAAATATTTATGTAATTTGAAAGATGTTGTCATTGAATGCATTTTGTGTCAAAGCAATGACAAATTATCCACAGGTTGCCACATAGAGTGTTGTTGTGATAACTGTATTTAGAGTTTTGAGCATGTATCCGCAGTATTGAACAATGCTTGTTAGCAATCGAAAAAAACTGTAAATAGTACCCGCAAAACACCAGTCTCAACGTCAAAAGTGAAGAGGCGACTCCGGGATGCTGACCTTCTAGGTAGAGTTGCAAAGAAAAAGCCATATCTCAGACTGGCCAATAAAAATAAAAGATTAAAGATGGGCAAAAGAACACAGACACTGGACAGAGGAAGATTGGGAAAAAGTGTTATGAACAAAGTTTGAGGTGTTCGGATCACAAAGAAGAACATTTGTGAGATGCTGGAGGAGTGCTTGATGCCATCTGTCAAGCATGCTGAAGGCAATGTGATGGTCTGGGGGTGCTTTGGTGGTGGTAAAGTGGGAGATTTGTACAGGGTAAAAGGGATCTTGAAGAATGAAGGCTATCACTCCATTTTGCAACGCCATGCCATACCCTGTGGACGGTGCTTGATTGGAGCCAATTTCCTCCTACAACAGGACAATGACCCAAAGCACAGCTCCAAACTATGCAATAACTATTTAGGGAAGAAGCAGTCAGCTGGTATTCTGTCTATAATGGAGTGGCCAGCACAGTCACCGGATCTCAACTCTATTGAGCTGTTGTGGGAGCAGCTTGACCGTATGGTACGTAAGAAGTGCCAATCAAGCCAATCCAACTTGTGGGATGTGCTTCAGGAAGCATGGGGTGAAATCTCTTCAGATTACCTCAACAAATTGGCAACTAGAATGCCAAAGGTCTGCAAGGCTGTAATTGCTGCAAATGGAGGATTCTTTGACGAAGCAAATTTTGAAGGACACCATTATTATTTATATTAAAAATCATTATTTCTAACCTTGTCAATTACTAAATTTCCTATGTATTTTGCTATATTTCCTATTCAAACTCATGGTGGTGTATATATATAAAATACATTTTAGGGATAATAAAGGCAACATGTGGAGTCCACAATGTTTGATTCCATATGGACTCTGCCAAACACACAGAGAGAGAGAGAGAGAGAGAGAGAGAAAGAGAGAGAAAGAGAGATATTATGGTGGACTCATATGATCATACTGTATTTTCAAAAATGTTGCTTTTGTTTTCTTAGTCAGAAGCACACACACACACACACACACACACACACACACACACACACACACACACACACACACACACACACACACACAAACAGCCCAGTGGATACACAACAAAGTATTCTTTGTTGCAATATCTATCAAGAATATGTTCTGAAGAACATGAATATTTAAAGAATAACATAATGGAAAAGGCGAGACCACACAAAGAGAATAGGGAATGAAAAATAGAGAACCAGAGAGACTTCACTATAAATACCCAAGTAGTTATCATGTTGGGAGACAGACACCAGGGGGTGTTAACATACAGTACATATCATATTGGTTCTGCCTCATTACATTCTCCTCGCTGTCTCTGAAGTATCCTGATCATTTACAAAGGAAAGGTCAGTGCCTGTAGGGAAAATATGAGGGACTCACCATCTCTGAGAGGAGGAAGAGGGAGAGGAGGAGGAGGTGTAGGACGATGAGGAGGATAATGTAATGGGGGCGTAGTATCTCTTCTGGGCTATGACTAATACATACAGGGGACATAAGGAAACCATATCAACAAATCCCTGTAGTCGATATTGAAAATATCATTTTCTTCTCAATGACAATGGCGATTCTGTCACGCCCTGGCTCTGGGGACTCTTAAAAGTTGAGCCAGGGTGTGTAGTGTCTATGTTGTAGTTTCTATGTTTTTGTTCTAGTTCGTGTTTTCTATGTTGGCCAGGGTGGTTCCCAATCAGAGGCAGCTGATTCTCGTTGTCTCTGATTGGGAACCATACTTAGGCAGCCTGTTGGCACTAGTTAATTGTGGGATCTTGTTCTGTATAGGTTTGTGTTGGTGAACCTTTAGACTTCACGTATCGTTTGTTTTGTTTGATCGTGTAAAGTACTCATTAAAAGATGTACGCCTATCACGCTGCGCCTTGGTCTGCCTCTTACAACGATCGTGACAGATTCAACATGTAGAACCGTCTGGAAATTAATAGAAAATGACGGCCGATGTTCTCTGGTCAAAGGTGATAGGACGGCCACGCTGCTTTTACCTGTTCGGCGCACGGTCTGTCTTATCCTTCCAGGGAAGAGAAGTGTGGTAATGTAGCGCTGGAGTGTTTCAGCTTGGCTTTCAATAATACATACAGGTAACCTTAACATCAAAACACCCGTAGCCTACATACAGAAGTGATGTCATGGTCCATATGCAGTACCTGTAGCTTACAGAGGTGATCCGATGGGTTTATAGCCCTGGGTTTATAGCAGTACTGTTAAAACCAGTCTTTATTAGTTCCATTGTTTTTTCTATTACTGCAATTTCATTGAACTTGCATCACTAAATCCTAAATTAATTGCTGTAAAGTTTAGGCAGTATTGTGATTGACAGTCTGATCGCACAATGCATTCAGACTGGGACACAACGAACGATGTCATCAGCTTAACTGTCGTCATAAAAACAGTATCATAAACAGAGAAGTAAACAGAAACATAACAGAGAAACAGTAGAACAATACAAGAATGAAGTAAGCACCGCAACAATGAAGGTTCAGTAACCGCTGCTACTACCTGGATCTAGCTTTTCTAAACTGACTCATCACCCCTAATGGGTCTTCTGATTTCATAATAGGTAGACAGATACAGCCATAATACTGTAGCAGAAACAGCTGTAGGGCTGTAGAATACAGATCGATGAGAGTTTTTCCCTGACAAGATTGTTTCTGTAAAGTGTTATCCCCAGTGCCCGGAGAGGAGTGTTGGGTAAAGCTGAGGAGAATTAATATCAGGGTTTATTTCTTTATTTCTGTATGGATGGATACTTGTCCTGGTAATTAGATGTTTCTGCTGACAAGGTTTGCAATCTACACACATGCAGATATGGATGCACGCACGCACACATGCACGCACACGCACGCACACGCACACACACACACGTACAGGGGTTACAAATCCAGTAAGTTGACAATTCAGTCAGGGAGAATCCACAGTGTCAAAGCAGGTCAATCTCAGACAACTGCTGCCTCCTTCTCTCTCCTTCTCTCCTCTCTCTCTCCTTCCTTTTCCCAGACACAGCTAGCTCTCTCCAGTGTAATGAAAGCAGAGCAACACCCTGTGACATTTCATTGAGGTAAAGGTCTCTGTGCCCTTCCTCTCCACACTGGCTTGTAATTACCCTTCCTGATGAGTTGAATTATAAACCTGAGGACAGGAAGACCTTTTACCTACAGATTGTGGATCTTAATTTGACCTATATTGTCACACCAAATTAATCCTGCAGCAACAGGATTTGAACGTATAGTCCATAATGTTGCTCTCTACTAATGTCACATAAATAAGATTAGCTCCTACTCAGCCTGGTCAAACCATGTTCTATCCCAAAGAGGTTAATACAGTAACAGGAACAGCAGAGCATGTTCGTTCTCTCTACTAATGCAACTTAAATAAGATTAGCCCCTACTCTACCCTAATCTAACCCTTTATTGAGCCTATCCCATAGAGAGTTGCCTTGGCAGTAGCAGGCACAGCATGGACATTCTTTCTACTAATGAACAAATAGAATTGTCCCCTATACTCAGACTGTTCGAACCCTGCTCTATCCCATAGATTCAGAACTAGATTCAGCCGTGGGCATCACTGGGGCCAAGCTCCCTGCCATCCAGGACCTCTACACCAGGAGGTATCAGAGGAAAGCCCCAGCAACTGTCAAAGACTCCAGCTACTGAAGCCATAGACTGTTCTCTCTGTTACAGCATGGCAAGAGGTACCAGTGCACCAAGTCTGGAACCAACAGGACCCTGCAAAACCTCTACCCCCAAGCCATAAGACTGCTAAACAAGACTGCTAAATAGCTAATCAAATGGCTTCCAGACTACCTGTATTGACCCTTTTTTGCACTCTTGCACTGACTCTATGGACACACACTGGACTCTAACCACACACTCTCACATACTTACACTGACACCCCAACACACACATAACATGCGCACACATGCCTACTGACGCCACACTAACACATACACACACACACTTTCATACTCACCACATATGCTGCTGCTACTGTCTATTATCTATCCTGTTGCCTAGTCACTTTACCCCTACTTATATATAGCTACCTCAATTACCTTGGACCCCTGCACATTGACTCGGTACTGGTACTCCCTGTATATAGCCATGTTATTTTTTACTCGATATTGTTATTCGTTACTCACTGTATTTATTCCTTGTGTCACTATTTATATTTATTATTATATATATCTTTGCAACTCTGCATTTTTGGAAAGGACCCGTAAGTAAGCATTTCACTGTTAATATACACCTGTTGATTATGAAGCATGTGACAAATAAAAATTGATTTGATTGATTTAATTTTACAGTCTTTAAAAAATTAATAATAATAATAACCTTGTGGGGCCCAAAAAAAATCACTTGCAGGTCGGTTTTGGCCCACGAGGCGCCTGTTTCCGACCCTGCCATAGAGGTTGATATGGGATCAGGCTCAGCATGGTCGTTCTATCCACTAATGCAACATACATAACATACAACATACATACAGTACTAGAGATGTCCATATACTCAGCCTGGTCGAATCCTGCTCTATCCTATAGAGTAGGGCTTTCACATTACCAGTTTTGCAATACTCTGAAGTATCATGGCAAGGAAACCAAACATGAATCAGACAACATTTCCTGAGGAAAATGGTCCTCACCTTAGAAACAAACAGTCTTATATTGTCAGAAAGTGTCGCATTTGTTTATTTTCCAAGCTATAGTACACAATATTTTACTTAAAGCAGGTTCTTAGAGGACCATAGAGTTAAGTCTGCTTCATATCCTCTTATATGACATGCTTTTGTCTCCACTGCAGCCCCGTCGATGTGGATGGGCACGTGCTCTCTCTGCTGTCTTCTGTAGTCCACGATCAGCTCCTCCGTTTTGTTGACTTTGAGGGAGAGGTTATTTTCCTGGCACCACTCCAGTTATTTTCCTGGCACCACTGTCGTGATACTGGTATCGTGACAATCCTACCATAGAAGTTGATATGGTAGCAGGTACAACACAGAACAGCACAGCACAGTAGTTCCCTATACTAATGCACAATAATTCCATTTGAACCCACTATGAGTGGTCCATTACCAACATGGCCCCAACTGGTGTTCCAACTCAAGCTGTGCAAGATGTGAGAGCCTAGGCCCTTGTGAAAGGCCGAAGAAATACTGTCTTCAGGGTTAGTAGCTGTTGGTTTGCTTACTTTCTCTTCCCGATTCTAAGAAAAGTTTGACCCTATGACTACAATGTATAAAATCTATAGAGGCTTCAGAGTTAGCAGCACTGTCGCTGTGGGTTTGTTTACTTTCTCCTGGTGCTCAGAAAGTCTCCAGTGAACATACTGTATCTCCATATGGCTTAGATTTGGTCTGGCAGTAAGAAAGTTGAGGACTTTGGCAGTTTGAGATTCATGTAGTGATACACACACATTTACATTTTAGCAGACACCTTCTTCCAGAAGCAATTATGGTTAAGTGCCTTGCTCAAGGGCACATTGACAGATTTTTCACCTAGTCGGCTCGGGGATTCAAACAAGCGACCTTTTGGCTACTGGCCCAATGCTCTTAACCGCTAGGCTACCTGATGCACACGCACGTGCACGCACACACACGCGCACACACACACACGCACAAACACACAGTTCACGCAGAGCCACCCAGCTATGAAGGTCTCTCTTCAGAATGCCAAAATGGAAGTTGTGTATTGTGTTGATGCAGTCTCAGCCTTGAGGCTTCTGTGCTGTGAGTTCTGTCTACTTTGCTTGTCTGCTGTCATTGTTAGCCTTACAAACAGCACCTGCAGCACATTCTGAAAGTACGGCTCTGCCAGCCTCAATGCACCACTGACCTTGTTTCAAGGTTTGTTTTGGTTTTGGTTCACTACAGTGAGGGACAGCTTTGTATGCCTTATACGATCTAGAATGTATTTTGAGAGTTGGACAGAAATGGGCTGTATTTCAACTGATTGGTCCTGTGGTGTCTAAACTGAGCATGCTGTAGTCATCCTGTCTCTGGTCTTTGGTTTCTGTCAGAGCTGGGGTGACTCCCTGAGCTCTGACACTGGACAGTGATAAGAAGAAACATTTGGCCTCCTCTGCAGAAGCAGTCTGAGAACAGTGGGGACTACTGATAAGACTAGAGAGGCTGGTACTTGAGATTACCACACAAACACACATAAAGAACACAAATGACAATGCAAAATGGCCTTGGAGTTGGGAAGAGGAATTACAAGAGAGACACCAGATTTGACCATGAACCCAACATCCTCACTGCCTAACACAGTTTATGACTCCTGTGGGCCATTCATCATACTACAGTCATGTCCTGTTCATGGAACAGCTAATTAAATGGTGTAAAGTGTCCAGTAATAAACAACCCTGTTCAATCTACAGTCAGTCATATAGAATAACAATAGCCAAACGCCTTCATCTGTCAGCCTGGGGTTGTGTCCAAATTGGCACCCTATTCCCTACATAGTGCACTACTAGGGTAATAGGGTGCCATATGTTTGACTGTTTTTGCTGCATAATACAGTATTTCGAATTTGTCCTTTTCGGGTTTAGGAAAAAGGTCTGCTAAATCCTAAATTCTAACTCCTGATTGTATAAGCTGGTAGTATAGCTAAGCCATATAGAAATCGGTGATGGTGGTTGAAGGGTGTTTTTAAGTGTAATGCAGTTGATAGATTTTTTTTTCTAAGACATTGCTTTTAATTAGATAAAGGATTAACAAGGCGTAGGGTTTCCAATCAACATTAGTCATTGATGCACTAAGTGCCAGGGCATAATTAAAACAGCGAAGGGGGCTACATCCCAGTATTACGTAAGAGAGAGCTACATCTATTTTGGGGGGCATCCCCTGAAAATGCACACTGTTCACACCTCAGCTCTCCCTAAGGGCAATGCAGTGTCTTTATTAGGACAGGGCTCAGTGATCAGATATATGCGTCCCATTAAAGTGCCATTTTGGACGCATCCACGGGTTTGATGACTAAGGTTTTATTCTGCTGTATTTTCAGTACCCTTTGGTCATAAACCTTGCTGGTCTTATTGCTCTGTAATGGCAGGTCTACGTGAAGCAAATACAAACACTACCCATTCAACATCCACAGCAGAATCATGCCATGCAGTAGTGGCAGACAGCCAACAGCTAGGAGCTGTAAAGAACATTTTAACAATCTTACTGATATTAAAACACTCTGTGTCAAAAGTCAGCTGCAGAATATAATACATTTACGTTTTTTTTCTTTTAAATAAATCAAATCCAATCTAGCGTGATTTCATGACAACATGGTCTATGCTCATAATTTTAAAATCCTTAAGCATCTATTGACGCACTCGTGCGTCAATCTAAGTAACATAATTTAAAAAATCCCCATCTAAATCCATCAGTTTAAGCTAAAGATCTGTTTTGGATTGGCTGCGTCTTAATCCATTGCATCCCCCTATGTCGGCCTTCCGCATCTGCGGGTGAAGGTGGCCGAGCTACAGCGGTGTTTGTCAGACCATGAGACATCCAGAAAATCGGTCTTCTCACGGAAACATTTGTAACGTCCGAATGCTTTGGCCTACAAATATGACCACTCTAGCCTACTACATCTAGCTAGCTACATTAAACGTCCATTCTCTCAGGCCAGGGGCACAATGTGTGAATTTATGGTTGGATCAGAATCGCCATTATAATCATTGGCCAGTATGGAGAATTAAGTATTAAGAATTAAGTCCAAATCCTTGTCTCCATCCATGGCTAATTTAAGAAAGGGAAAAAATTTTGCTAGCTAGCTAGCCACCGGAGGACAACAACACAACAATTCTTTTTTTTTTTGTTGATGTGATGTGATGTGAATGTTGTGAAGCCAAATCCAAACTGGCTTCCCTTGACACTTTTTTTTGGTGCGCCAGGACCATTCACAGTTGAGCTCACTCAGTTTAGCTCAATGCTGATTGGCTATTATTAATTATTTTTTAATTATCAAGGCAGGCCAAATGCTCGCTGGCTTCCCTTGCATTCAATGCTACAGCGGTAACAATGTCATACTCTTTTTGACCAGACAGCATCAGATTAAGTTTAATCACTAGCACATACAGGTATCTGCCAAAATGTGTCTTAAAAGGGTGTTGCGCCACCACGAGATGCCAGAACAGTTTCAATGTGCCTTGGCATAGGTCCTACAAGTGGACCTAAACCATGCCAGAAAAATGTACCCCACACCATAACATATACTTTGTATCCCTTGTTTATTCAAGTGTTTTCTTAATTTTGGCAGTTATCTGTCTGCCTACAGTCGGGAAGGCCGCAGTTTGGGCAGCATGCGCACAAATATAGGCTACAGCTTGATGCGTTGTGGCCATAGACATATAATCTATAGAAGGGTTTTGTAACCTCTAACCCTAGCAATTTGACTGTTAAACTCATGGGTACACTAGCAATGGATACCAGTCCTGACTTGAATGGGAACTGCCATCTATGGATTATATTTATATGTTTGGTTGCAGCTGTCGGTTTGCCTTTAGCAGATTTCAAAATACAATCACGGGAAAAACGGACAGTTTGGAAAACAAATGCCTACTGCTTTAAAGAGAAGACTAATCTGTCTGTAGAACCAATAGAAAAAAGTTTTTCTCAACATCTCCCAATTTGTAATTAAGAGCAGCACTGTTTTTCAAAGTAGCTCATCTTGAGATAGGCTAGTGCCACAACGAGCACATTGTCCATCACCGTGAGTAGTAGCCTATGGCTTCATCTTCGTCATTAGGTGAGTCGGTGTGCCACTGGAAATTGTATTTAGTAGCCTACTGTAGCCTATAATATATATGCTGTATATATATTGCCTCCTAATAAGACCAGATTGATCTGTTTGTCAGTGTCAAAGTAGCCACTCATTTCGGTCATTTGTGTGGTATTAAAAAAGATTTAGCTAATGTCTCCAGTCATGCAAATGATGTAGAATTGCATGAAATGCGTTTTTAAAAGGCAGATTTTTTTCCGACCCTGCTAACAAACGTCCCCCATGTGTGGAAATCCTAAACACCTCTGCTCAAACTTAGCCTATGCCACATGGCAAATGTTATTATGGCTTTATTATAAAGGTGCTTTTTCTTCAACAGTAAATTTACCACACATGGAATTGCATCTTAGTGCAACGACTTGTTTATGGAAAATGATGGTGTGCCAGATATGAAAGGCTGAATGGGAATTAGAAATGGGAAATTACCCAATTCTTATGCTATGGTAATTCAGCAGGGCCATGATCTTCGCTCCGCAAAGTAAAAAGCCATTTACTGTAATGAGCCCTTCACCGTTTTCGTCAAAGATGATGGGGGGAAATTATTACAAAATATTTAAAACAGGAAATATTCAAAAGAGTTGGCAGATCACACCACCCCACTCTGAAACAAATTCAAACAATAAATATGCATTTGATTGTGAAGGAGGTGGGGGGAGAAACATCTGATTTTGAATGACTTTCGGCAGACTAGGTGCTGCAGTATTGAAATCTAAGATTGTATATGAGTGTGTCTGTCTTGAAAGTAAACTAAATTAAAGTTGTGAGTTTTCATATCTCCTGTTCCCACCTAGACAACACGACAACACTGAGGCAATCATTTCAGTGTGTGTGCGTGCGTACATGCGTGCATGTGTATATGTGTGAGAGAGAGAAACTGCATATGTAAGAAAAATAGCTGGAAATTACATTTCTGTCAATCTGCAAGTATCTTGGTTAGATTTTGAATGTGATACTTTACAACTTTGTGATTTGTTATATGTATGCAATATATGTGTCATATTGCATACTTATAACAAATCACAAAGTACTGTAGGACACCTTGAGTAAACACTTGTAAGTGTGTGTAAAATAAAAATAAAACACATACAGTAGATGTATAGCTAGTCAAGAAGAAACTCATTATAGCCTTACAATAAAGGGACTAATTATTTATCGACCAACATCGATGAGTGTGCAGCTTGCCAAGCCCAGGCTACAACAGCACTGCCGCAGGGCCACGTTGGAATCAGAAAAAGAAAAAAAGCCATTATCTGAAACACTGCTTTCATTACAAAAAAGGCATTCCACACTGGTGATAGCTAGGGATGTACAAATAACGCATAAATCATGGTTCTAGCAATACTACCACTACTAATATCACTACTAATACTACCACTACTGATACTACCACTACTAATACTACATCACTACTACCACTACTAATATCACTACTAATACTACCACTACTAATACTACATCACTACTAATATCAGTACTAATACTACAATACTACTGATACTACCACTACTTATGCTAACACTACTAATACTACCACTAATATCACTACCAACACTACATAAGTACTAATACTAAAACTACCAATACTACATCACTACTAATACTACCACTACTATCACTACTAATAATACCACTACTGATACCACCACTACTAATACTACATCACTACTACCACTACTAATATAACTACTAATACTACCACTAATAATAATAATAATATGCCATTTAGCAGACGCTTTTATCCAAAGCAACTTACAATCATGCGTGCATAAACAATTTTTGTGTATGGGTGGTCCCGGGGATCGAACCCACTACCTTGGCGTTACAAGCGCCGTGCTCTACCAGCTGAGCTACAGAGGACCACTAATATCACTACCAACACTACATCACTACTAATAATAACACTACTAATAACACTACTAATACTACATCACTACAAATACTACCACTACTAATATCACTACTAATACTACATCAAACCACTACTGATACAAATCAAATGTTATTTGCCACATGCGCCGAATACAACAGGCGTAGACATTACTGTGAAATGCTTACTTACAGCCCTTAACTAACAATGCATTATTATTTTTTTATAAAAAAGTAAAATAAAACAACAACAAAAAAGTGTTGAGAAAAAAAGAGCAGAAGTAAAATAAAATAACAGTAGGAAGGCTATATACAAGGGGGTACCGGTGCAGAGTCAATGTGCGGGGGCACCGGCAAGTTGAGGTAGTTGAGGTAATATGTACAGAGAGTTATAGTGACGATGCATAAATAATTAACAGAGTAGCAGCAGCGTAAAAAGATGGGGTGGGGTGGGGTGGGGGGGGGGCAGTGCAAATAGTCCGGGTAGCCATGATTAGCTGTTCAGGAGTCTTATGGCTTGGGGGTGGAAGCTGTTGGACCTAGACTTGGCGCTCCGGAACAGCTTGTCGTGCGGTAGCAGAGAGAACAGTCTATGACTAAAGTGGCTAGAGTCTTTGACAATTTTGAGGGCCTTCCTCTGACACCGCCTGGTATAGAGGTCCTGGATGGCAGGAAGCTTGGCCCCAGTGATGTACTGGGCCGTACGCACTACCCTCTGTAGTACCTTGCGGTCGGAGGCCGAGCAGTTGCCATACCAGGCGGTGATGCAACCAGTCAGGATGCTCTCGGTGGTGCAGCTGTATAACTTTTTGAGGATCTGAGGACCCATGCCAAATCTTTTCAGTCTCCTAAGGGGGAATAGGCTTCGTCGTGCCCTCTTCACGACTGTCTTGGTGTGTTTGGACCATGATAGTTCATTGGTGATGTGGACACCAAGGAACTTGAAGATCTCAACCTGTTCCACTACAGACCCGTCGATGAGAATGGGGGCATGCTCAGTCCTCTTTTTTTTCCTGTAGTCCACAATCATCTCCTTTGTCTTGGTCACGTTGAGGGAGAGGTTGTTATCCTGGTACCACACGGCCAGGTCTCTGACCTCCTCCCTATAGGCTGTCTCATTGTTGTCGGTGATCAGGCCTACCACTGTTGTGTCGTCGGCAAACTTAATGATGGTTGGAGTCGTGCCTGGCCATGCAGTCATGGGTGAACAGGGAGTACAGGAGGGGACTGAGCACGCACACCTGAGGGGCCCCTGTGTTGAGGATCAGCGTGGCAGATGTGTTGTTACCTACCCTTACCACCTGGGGCGGCCCGTCAGGAAGTCCAGGATCCAGTTGCAGAAGGAAGTGTTTAGTCCCAGGATCCTTAGCTTAGTGATGAGCTTTGAGGGCACTATGGTGTTTGAGGGCACTATCACTACTGATCCTACCACTACTAATACTACCACTACTAGTACTACATCACTGCTAATACTACATCACTACAAATATAAGTACATCACTACTGATACTACCACTAATATCACTACCAACTCCACATCACTACAAACACTACTAATACTACCACATTACATTTTTGTCATTTAGCAGACGCTCTTATCCAGAGCAACTTACAGTTAGTGAGTGCATACATAATGTGTTAATTTTTCATACTGGCCCCCCATGGGAATCGAACCCACAACCCTGGTGTTGCAAACGCCATGCTCTACCAACTGAGCTACATCCCTGCCGGCCATTCCCTCCCTTACCCTGGACGATTGTGCGCCGCCCCATGGGTCTCCCAGGATCTCTAGTGGCACAGCTAGCATGGCGATGCAGTGCCTTAGACCACTGCACCAATCGAGGTACTAATATCACTACTAATATTACCAATACCACTACAAATACTACATCACTACTGATATTACCACTACTAATACTACATCACCACTAATACTACCACTACTAATATTACCAATAATAATACTACATCACTACTAATACTACCACTACTAATATCACTACATCATTACTGATATCAATACTAATACTACATCACTACTAATACTACCACTACTAATATAACTACTAATACTATATCACTACTAATAGTACCATTACTAATATCCCTACTAATACTATATCACTACTAATACTATCATTACTAATATCACTACTAATACTACATCACTCTTAATACTACCACTAATATCACTACTAATACTACATCACTACTAATACTACCCCTACTAATACTACCACTATTAATACAGTGGGGGAAAAAAGTATTTAGTCAGCCACCAATTGTGCAAGTTCTCCCACTTAAAAAGATGAGAGAGGCCTGTAATTTTCATCATAGGTACACGTCAACTATGACAGACAAATTGAGGAAAAAAAATCCAGGAAATCACATTGTAGGATTTTTAATGAATTTATTTGCAAATTATGGTGGAAAATAAGTATTTGGTCACCTACAAACAAGCAAGATTTCTGGCTCTCACAGACCTGTAACTTCTTCTTTAAGAGGCTCCTCTGTCCTCCACTCGTTACCTGTATTAATGGCACCTGTTTGAACTTGTTATCAGTATAAAAGACACCTGTCCACAACCTCAAACAGTCACACTCCAAACTCAAAGAGCTGTCAAAGGACACCAGAAACAAAATTGTAGACCTGCACCAGGCTGGGAAGACTGAATCTGCAATAGGTAAGCAGCTTGGTTTGAAGAAATCAACTGTGGGAGCAATTATTAGGAAATGGAAGACATACAAGACCACTGATAATCTCCCTCGATCTGGGGCTCCACGCAAAATCTCACCCCGTGGGGTCAAAATGATCACAAGAACGGTGAGCAAAAATCCCAGAACCACACGGGGGGACCTAGTGAATGACCTGCAGAGAGCTGGGACCAAACTAACAAAGCCTACCATCAGTAACACACTAAGCCGCCAGGGA
This sequence comes from Coregonus clupeaformis, assembly GCF_020615455.1. Classification (NCBI taxonomy): domain Eukaryota; kingdom Metazoa; phylum Chordata; class Actinopteri; order Salmoniformes; family Salmonidae; genus Coregonus; species Coregonus clupeaformis. The sequence goes on along the minus strand of NC_059208.1, from coordinate 7,345,791 downwards.
CTCAAATCCTGCAGTGCCAGACGTGTCCCCCTGCTTAAGCCAGTACATGTCCAGGCCCGTCTGAAGTTTGCTAGAGTGCATTTGGATGATCCAGAAGAGGATTGGGAGAATGTCATATGGTCAGATGAAACCAAAATATAACTTTTTGGTAAAAACTCAACTCGTCGTGTTTGGAGGACAAAGAATGCTGAGTTGCATCCAAAGAACACCATACGTACTGTGAAGCATGGGGGTGGAAACACCATGCTTTGGGGCTGTTTTTCTGCAAAGGGACCAGGACGACTGATCCGTGTAAAGGAAAGAATGAATGGGGCCATGTATCGTGAGATTTTGAGTGAAAACCTCCTTCCATCAGCAAGGGCATTGAAGATGAAACGTGGCTGGGTCTTTCAGCATGACAATGATCCCAAACACACCGCCCGGGCAACGAAGGAGTGGCTTCGTAAGAAGCATTTCAAGGTCCTGGAGTGGCCTAGCCAGTCTCCAGATCTCAACCCCATAGAAAATCTTTGGAGGGAGTTGAAAGTCTGTGTTGCCCAGCGACAGCCCCAAAACATCACTGCTCTAGAGGAGATCTGCATGGAGGAATGGGCAAAAATACCAGCAACAGTGTGTGAAAACCTTGTGAAGACTTACAGAAAACGTTTGACCTGTGTCATTGCCAACAAAGGGTATATAACAAAGTATTGAGAAACTTTTGTTATTGACCAAATACTTATTTTCCACCATAATTAGCAAATAAATTCATTAAAAATCCTACAATGTGATTTTCTGGAGAAAAAAAATCTCATTTTGTCTGTCATAGTTGACGTGTACCTATGATGAAAATTACAGGCCTCTCTCACTTTTTAAGTGGGAGAACTTGCACAATTGGTGGCTGACTAAATACTTTTTTTCCCCACTGTACTATCACCACTAATACTACAACTACTATCACTACCACTACTATCATTAACTACTCACACAATAGAGAAACCTTGCAGCAACACACACACACACACACACACACACACACACACACACACACACACACACACACACACACACACCATTATATTCTTCCATCTTTTTCTTGACATGCATGGTACAACCTCATGTTCATTCCATTAAACGGAACGCCTTAGGTTAATCAAATTAGCCCTGAACCGCTATGGCGAAAGGTTGCAAGCTGTTGATTTCTCTCTCTGTTCAAGCTGTTGATTCTCTCTCCTTGCCTCAAGGCCGAGCTGATTCAGAGAGCACACAGACATAAATAATAGATTAATACCGCCATTATGGAGAACATCCAAAACATTGGAATTCATAACTAAGGAGTAGAGAAACAGCAGTAGGGTCTGTGAGCCACCAGATAGTGCTGTGATTAATGGGGACAATTTATCTCAAACGAGAAGGAACACAATCTCTCTCACAAACATGAAGGGACACACACCACATACACACACAATACAGTACATTGCATAGATCAACACCTGCTCACGAAGACAGCACAGTCATACACTCAAACACAATGAGAGTTGATTTCCATTCATTGCATGCAATATGCAAGTTCAGTTTATACATTGGTATTACTGGATGCAAACACAGAGATACATATCACAACATTGGCCTTTATAAGTTTAGTCTTTTATAGGCTTAAAATCAATGATATGATGTGGTCCCAAGCAGCCATGACACGTAGAGAGAGACCATAGAGAGGTATTGTCAAATCCCAGGATGTTATGGGTTTGACCCCCTCCCCTCCCCTGCCACCCTGGCTGATCCCTTTAGCAGTGCGCTTGTAGGCAACGTGCCTTTGATTGAATCCCAGTCTACCTTTTGTATGTTGTGTTACTCCCTTCACTGCAGTGACTCATAACACAACAGACACACACTAAGGCCGGGATTCAATCAAATGCGCATTGCCAACAAGCACACTGCTAAAGGTCATTTACATTTGAGTTGCCATTCGCATCGTTTACTGTGAATGCGATCTCCGCAAACAGGGTGTCCAGTGCGCTGCTCTATAACACGCATTGGATTAAATCCCAGCCTAACTTTTGTATGTGGTGTTACTACCTCCCTTGGCACTGAGGTTTTATAAATGCCTGTATGAACGCCAAGGCTGCTACAATGGTTGAGATTCACGATGCATGATCTCCTCCCTACTCCGTACTATGGCTGGCCGTCTACTCCAGCCATCCCCCCCAAGGCTGCTCTTTCTAATTCACTAAAATGATTTTGGGTCAGGATGCATGGACACACACTGTTGTTTGTACACGTTTCGGGAAGTGGAAGATCAATGCTTTTTTCCACTGTAGAAGTGTTGAAAGTGGGCACTCTGCTAGTCTGCTTATCATCAAGCGGTTCATTTTGAATCAGAATATGATTGAGGTTCCTTCCAAAATGCCACCATATTCCCTATACAGTGCACTACTTTAAGTCTCTGATCAAAAGGAGTGAACTATCTTGGTAATAGGGTGTCATTTGAGACGCGCACTGAGGCTGAGACATGATCAGATGGTATCTGTGCTTCACTGAGGCTGAGACATGATCAGATGGTATCTGTGCTTCATTGACACAGGCTTCCATGTGCTGTTGACAATGAATCATTAAAAACCTTTTAAATGTAACTAAATGTTATCGAAAATGTAATCTATGTAATCCCCAAAATGTATTATTTACCATGAGAGGGCCATAAACAATAACTAGTAATACTGCATACTCCAAGAAGGTTAAAATCTCACCTTTCTGGTACAAATACTTATACATTGCTGAGGTGTAGTCACTTTTGAGGACACAAGCTCAAGTACACAGTACACAGTACAAATATGAACAAATATGATGTATTTCCTATTCAGCAAAACTGTATGAATAAGGCATTAAATTACTTATATTTTTTTCTAAATATAGTATAATAAATTGTTAGGTTCTGAACTAACAGAGTAAAAACTCACGGACGACTAGAAAAAGCTCAAACCAAGTTTATTCAACCACTGGGTGCTTCAGCTGCAAAACACAACATACAAGTCACACAGGCATATATTTATACCTTCCGACTAGGCGGAGTCATCTCCATGCATATCTAAGATAACCAATCCTATGTTGGTATTAGGCAGAAACATAGTAGGTTCCTCTTACTGGTATTGTCATGGCCCTGCCTAACTCTAGGACCCTCATGGGTGTGGAAGTGAGCATGTACAGTAGATGGAGAGTAGCCTACACAACTCACTCCATCCTCCAGAATCAGTAGTGAAGGAGCTGCCTCTGGAATCAAACCTGGTACCCATCAATTGCCAGGCTCAGAAGGGAACAGGAATGTTAATGAGATGTGTTGCCAATGGAAGCAGCAGCTGAAGCAGTTTGATGAATTCTCTGTTCCTCACCAGGATTTCTCCTACTCCAATGGAATAATCATAGTCAGCATTGATTTGTGTTGCAGCCTGTAGGTAGGGAGGGATAGAAAAGCTGTCGGTCAGATCTGTGGATGCATGTGTGTAAATGAGAGAGTGAAGAAGAGTTAAGACAGGGGCTGGAGGGCGAAGTATGTGTGAGGGGGAGGGTGTGTTTGTTTGTTTGTTAGTGTGTGTGTGTGTAAATAGACAATGACAGAAAGCTGGAGGGGTGAAAGGAGAGACGGAGGGCGACTGAGAACGAAAACAAATAAACTGTTTTGAAGACTACTGTGCTAGAACATACTGTTTCAATCTACCTAAGAGGCTTTTCCTTGTCTCTGAGAGAGAGAGAGAGAGAGAGAGAGAGAGAGAGAGAGAGAGAGAGAGAGAGAGAGAGAGAGAGAGAGAGAGAGAGAGAGAGAGAGAGAGAGAGAGAGAGAGAGAGAGAGATGTCTATATTATCTCTCAATAACAAGCCATTGTAAAGCATATTTCGGACACTATATACTCTGTTCAGCGAAATAGTTACAGTAAGGGAAAAAAGTATTTTTCCCCTGCTGATTTTGTACGTTTGCCCACTGACAAAGACATGATCATTCTATACTTTAAATGGTAGGTTTATTTGACCAGTGAGACACAGAATAACAACAAAGAAATCCAGAAAAACGCATGTCAAAAATGTCATAAATTGATTTGCATTTTAATTAGAGAAATAAGTATTTGACCCCACTGCAAAACATGACAGTACTTGGTTGCAAAACCCTTGTTGGCAATCACAGAGGTCAGACATGTCTTTTAGTTGGCCACCAGGTTTGCACACATCTCAGGAGGGATTTTGTCCCACTCCTCTTTGCAGATCTTCTCCAAGTCATTAAGGTTTCGAGCCTGACGTTTGGCAACTCGAACCTTCAGCTCCCTCCACAGATTTTCTATGGGATTAAGGTCTGGAGACTGGCTAGGCCACTCCAGGACCTTAATGTGCTTCTTCTTGAGCCACTCCTTTGTTGCCTTGGCCGTGTGTTTTGGGTCATTGTCATGCTGGAATACCCATCCACGACCCATTTTCAATGCCCTGGCTGAGGGAAGGAGGTTCTCACCCAAGATTTGACGGTACATGGCCCCGTCCATCGTCCCTTTGATGCGGTGAAGTTGTCCTGTCCCCTTAGCAGAAAAACACCCCCAAAGCATAATGTTTCCACCTCCATGTTTGACGGTGGGGATGGTGTTCTTGGGGTCATAGGCAGCATTCCTCCTCCTCCAAACACGGCGAGTTGAGTTGATGCCAAAGAGCTCGATTTTGGTCTCATCTGACCACAACACTTTTAGCCAGTTCTCCTCTGAATCATTCAGATGTTCATTGGCAAACTTCAGACGGGCCTGTATATGTGCTTTCTTGAGCAGGGGGACCTTGCGGGCGCTGTAGGATTTCAGTCCTTCACGGCGTAGTGTGTTACCAATTGTTTTATTGGTGACTATGGTCCCAGCTGCCTTGAGATCATTGACAAGATCCTCCCGTGTAGTTCTGGGCAGATTCCTCACCGTTCTCATGATTATTGCAACTCCACGAGGTGAGACCTTGCATGGAGCTCCAGGCTGAGGGAGATTGACAGTTATTTTGTGTTTCTTCCATTTGCGAATAATCGCACCAACTGTTGTCACCTTCTCACCAAGCTGCTTGGCGATGGTCTTGTAGCCCATTCCAGCCTTGTGTAGGTCTACAATCTTGTCCCTGACATCCTTGGAGAGCTCTTTGGTCTTGGCCATGGTGGAAAGTTTGGAATCTGATTGATTGCTTCTGTGGACAGGTGTCTTTTATACAGGTAACAAACTGAGATTAGGAGCACTCCCTTTAAGAGTGTGATCCTAATCTCAGCTCGTTACCTGTATAAAAGACACCTGGGAGCCAGAACTCTTTCTGATTGAGAGGGGGTCAAATACTTATTTCCCTCATTAAAATGCAAATCAATTTATAACATTTTTGACATGCGTTTTTCTGGATTTTTTTGTTGTTATTCTGTCTCTCACTGTTCAAATAAACCTACCATTAAAATTATAGACTGATCATTTCTTTGTCAGTGGGCAAATGTACAAAATCAGCAGGGGATCAAATACTTTTTTCCCTCACTGTATTTCGCTGCATAACAGAAATCAATGTGATCCACTTTCAAAAGCACCTCCACCTAGCGCATGGTTAATCACGCCTAAACTCTACACTGTCAGAAATCCAGTGCATTTCAAGGCCATTCTGTGTACTAAGACCATATATACAATTGAAGTTGGAAGTTTACATACACTTAGGTTGGAGTCATTAAAAATCGTTTTTCAACCACTTCACACATTTCTTGTTAACAAACTATCGTTTTGGCAAGTCGGTTAGGACATCTACTTTGTGCATGACACAATAAATGTTTTCAACAATTGTTTAGAGACAGATTATTTCACTCATAATTCACTGTATCACAATTCCAGTGGGTCAGAGGTTTACATACACTAAGTTGACGGTGCCTTTAAACAGCTTGGAAAATTCCAGAAAATGATGTCATGGCTTTAGAAGCTTCTGATAGGCTAATTTACATCATTTTAGTAAATTGGAGGTGTACCTGTGGATGTATTTCAAGGCCTACCTTCAAACTCAGTGCCTCTTTGATTGACATCATGGGAAAATCAGAAGAAATCAGCCAAGACCTCAGAAAGAAAATTGTAGACCTCCACAAGTCTGGTTCATCCTTGGGAGCAATTTCCAAATGCCTGAAGGTACCACGTTCATCTGTACAAACAATAATATGCAAGTATAAACACCATGGGACCACCAGCCGTCATACCGCTCAGGAAGGAGACGCGTTCTGTCTCCTAAAAATGAACGTACTTTGGTGCAAAAAGTGGAAATCAATCCCAGAACAACAGCAAAGGACCTTGTGAAGATGCTGGAGGAAACAGGTACAAATGTATCTATATCCACAGTAAAACGAGTCCTATATCGACATAACCTGAAAGGCCGCTCAGCAAGGAAGAAGCCACTGCTTCAAAACCGCCATAAAAAAGCCAGACTACGGTTTGCAATTGCACATGGGGACAAAGATCGTACTTTTTGGAGAAATGTCCTCTGGTCTGATGAAACAAAAATAGAACTGTTTGGCCATAATGACCATCATTATGTTTGGAGGAAAAAGGGGAAAAGCATGTGCGAGCAAGGAGGCCTACAAACCTGACTCAGTTACACCAGCTCTGTCAGGAGGAATGGGCCAAAATTCACCCAACTTATTGTGGGAAGCTTGTGGAAGGCTACCCGAAACGTTTGACCAAAGTTAAACAATTTAAAGGCAATGCTACCAAATTCTAATTGAGTGTATGTAAACTTCTGACCCACTGGGAATGTGATGAAATAAATAAAATCTGAAAAAAATAATTCTCTCTACTATTATTCTGTCATTTCACATTCTTAAAATAAAGTGGTGATCCTAACTGACCTAAGACAGGGAATTTTTACTAGGATTAAATGTCAGGAATTGTGAAAAACTGAGTTTAAATGTATTTGGCTAAGGTGTATGTAAACTTCAGACTTCAACTGTATTTCCCCAAAAAATTGTTGGGTTGTTTTTTGTACTTTTTACCCCTTTTTCTCCCCAATTGGTAGTTACAGTCTTGTCCCATCGCTGCAACTCCCGTAGGGACTCGGGAGAGGCGAAGGTCGAGAGCCATGCGTCTTCCGAAACATGACCCTGCCAAGCCGCACTGCTTCTTGACACACTGCTCGCTTAACACGGAAGCCAGCCGCACCAATGTGTCGGAGGAAACACCGTCCAACTGCCGACCGTGTCAGCGTGCATACGCCTGGCCCGCCAAAGGAGTCACTAGAGCGCGATGGGACAAGGACATCCCGGCCGGCCAAACCCTCCCCTAACTCGGACAGCACTGGGCCAATTGTGCGCCGCCTCATGGGTCTCCCGATCGCGGCCGGCTGCGATCGGGGATCGAACCCGGATCTGCATTGTCACCTCTAGAACTGCGATGCAGTGCCTTAGTCCGCTACGCCACTCAGGAGGCCCAAGACCATATATTTTACCAGAAAAACCAGCCCATCTTGTCTTCGTGGACCCCGTTAAAAATTGTGCATATCGTGCACTACTTTTGACCAGAGCCCTTTTACTATTAAGGGAATAGGGTGCCTTTTTAGGAACTACATTTCAGAATGGAATGAAAGAGTAATAACGGCTTGAATTTAATTTGAACATGTCACACGTCACGACTCATGAGCCCAAGGTGGCTGAGTTCAAACTACTCAGGAGAAAGAAAACAAATGAAAGATATTCAGGAGAAAGAACAAAAAGGAAATGTATTAAAGGAAGAACATGTGGGAAAGAGAACTATTACAGAATGCTGTCATCCATTGTCCATCTGCATAAAAGGCTAATGTGTTCTGGGAGATGGGAGTGTAGTGAGTGAGCCTGAACCAGGTCATGCAGGAAGTTATGACACTTAAAAACGTCAGAGTCGCCTTTAACCTTTAGCCGACCTTTAACCTGTGGCAGTCTAACATGGATGTAGATCACAGCTGACAGCTACATTATGCAGGAAGCAGGGGTGGGGAGGAGGCAAGACAGATAAAAAGAGGCTTCCATTTTAGCCACTAGGCTTGTGACGCTGCTGTCACCGCTAACATGGTTCTGTGGTGTGTGTGTGTGTGTGACGAACGTGCCTGTCATTGGCCTATTAGTCAGTTTGTAACATGTGGTTGCAGATGAGATTCATCCTGGAGATGGAACAACCCACAGAAATAGAATTCCAGAATGGTTGCCATGGTATGAGGGGGAGCCCTGGCTAATGACTGTGATGGTAATAGTCTTTGGCATTATGTACTGTTATGCCCCTGAGTGTCTAAGTACTGTGGCACAAAAAACATGGTTTTGAAATGTAACTGTAAGTGTTCCCCAGCTCTATCAGACACTGTCTGTGTTTCCTCTCATTGTCTCTCTGGGATTAAGTATCAGAAGCTCTAAATACCTATGACATAATGAAAAGCAAATAAAACAGATGCCAGTTTCATGACGATGCAGCCAGCTGTTGAAATATCATCTAAATTGTCTGAATAGAGAATTACCTATTCAGAGGGGCCTCCTCCTTAAAATTCTCCATAATCAGAAAGGGCCTATCCTAAGCTGATATTGTTTTAGGAAGGAGAATGAGACTCATCAACCTTTCTTCAGTCAGACAAGTATTTTGATTCCTCCAGACATCACTGACCTTCAGCTTGGGGGAGGAGGGTGGAAATGGTGGAGGAGGAAGGCTGGGGGAGGTGAGGATGACGCAGGTAGTGGGAGGCAGGGGAGATGGAAGAGATGGTAGGGGAGAGGAAGGCCGGGGGGAGACGGGGAAACTGGAAAGAAAGACTGGCAGATGCCAGGCTAAGGACTAAACAGAGGTGGCAGCAGACTAGACCAGAGGAGCATTCCTGTCACTCAAGGGGGCTGAGTTGGGACAGCCTGGTAGCCCTGCCTTGCAGCCCTACACTCACATAGCTACAGAGAGGGGGAGAGGTTGCCTCAGGTCAGATAGAAAACTCTTCAACTTAAAAACATTTTACCTTAAGTGAAATGGTAAGTTGGCGGTGTCATTCTTTACATACGATACATATTACAAACATATACTGTACCTAGACAAAGTGAGTCATGTCAAGTGACTGTAGTTGTTACTGTAGGTCGTGGAAATGTTTGGGATTCCACTGCCCCTCATGAAAGCTGTGCACATTCAGTGAAGACATTCTGGAATTGTATGTGAGACATTGTAGAATTGCCCTTGAGATGTGATGGCATACAGTTGGCAATCTGAGCGGTTTGATCTCCAGAGTCTAAACAATGAAGATGTTGGCACAGAAGCCAATATGAATTACTGTATAATCACAGTCCTTTACTGTCTGTTTTTGTCCCCCATATTTTAAAACCCATTCACAAGTCACAATAACAATGTCTAAATGCATACAATTGAATTATCCATATTATTGTGCATTGCTCCATTTCCAGTATGTTCAAATGGAAGGGATTGATTTCATCCTGGATGAATCCTGTTTTATGCCTTTTATCTGAGTTCCCTGTCTGCTACTACTGCTGCCAAGCAGCTCTCACAGAGGCTTTAGTTTAAGGCTTGAACACTTTGGCAACAGAACTTGCTTTAACAACTTGTTTCATGTGAATTATGGTCAGGTAATAGGTGTCAGTCTGGACGAACTGTCTGCCGCTCAGGTGGCAGATGGATACGAGAGAGAAAGGGGAAAGGGGGGATCACATTCTGGGTGGAAATAGAGATTGAAAAACAGGAAAGGAGAATTATGTCCTAGGTGGAAATACAGAGAAAAAAACAGGAAAGGGAAAATGTCCTAAGTGGAAATGGAGGTGGCATGACACCTCTAGTAGCTTGTTAGAGAGGTAGTGATGTTTTCATCTTGGTTTTACTACTATATGTGAGGATGTCCAGTTGGTTTGGGTTTAGAGTGATTTCATTTCACACAGTTTTCTACAAGTGTCATTGGGTGCAGTATTCATGCTGAATCGAGAATAGCGTTGAGTACACACTGAAATGCTCTCTCTCAAACAGTCACGCACACACACAAATACAGAGTGACACTACTACGCACTCTCTCGCCCTTGCAGAGTAAGACACAAAGAGAGACTTCAGGGAAAGAGAAAACACACAATAGGACATCCTTGACTCTTGCTTCTGCCCTTGACACCCATGGGAAAATACAATGATAGAGAAAGTCACCCATTCTTCATCAAGTTTCAAGTTTTAATGCCACATGCATAAGTACAGTGAAATGCCTTTCTTGCAAACTCAAAAAGACAGAGTGATGTTCTCCTACCTGAACACAGAGAAAATATTTTCCATAATCACAAGAGCACAGTTGAAGATTTTTGTATCTGTGTCATTGCACTTCTAGTGATACAGTACCCAATACAAGGAAAATACATGTCATGTTTTTTAAGAGCACAAGATGAATCCAAAGACCCAGCTGTAAATTTGACTCAGTTTATCCACTAAGATAGTCCAACCTCTCCATTTACAGTCAATGCACTAACTGTAAATGTTTGCAGAATGTAAGAGGAATGTACAGTCGTGGTCAAAAGTTTTGAGAATGACACAAGTATTGGTCTTCAGTTTGCTGCTTCCGTGTTTTTAGATGTTTTTGTCAGATGTTACTATGAAATACTGAAGTATAATTATGGAATGCTTGTAAGTGTCAAAGGCTTTTATTGACAATTACATTAAGTTTATGCAAAGCGTCAATATTTGCAGTGTTGACCCCTCTTTTTCAAGACCTCTGCAATCCACCCTGGCATGTTGTCAATAAAACTTCGGGGCCACATCCTGACTGATGGCAGCCCATTCTTGTATAATCAATGCTTGGAGTTTGTCAGAATTTGTGGGTTTTTGTTTGTCCACCCGCCTCTTGAGGATTGACCACAAGTTCTCAATGGGATTAAGGTCTGGGGAGTTACCTGGCCATGGACCCAAAATTTCGATGTTTTGTTCCCCGAGCCACTTAGTTATCACTTTTGCCTTATGGCAAGGTGCTCCATCATGCTGGAAAAGGCATTGTTCGTCACCAAACTGTTCTTGGATGGTTGGGAGAAGTTGCTCTCGGAGGATGTGTTGGTACCATTCTTCATTCATGGCTGTGTTCTTAGGCAAAATTGGAGTAAGCCCACTGCCTTGGCTAAGAAGCAACCCCACACGTGAATGGTCTCAGGATGCTTTACTGTTGGCATGACACAGGACTGATGGTAGCGCTCACCTTGTCTTCTCCGGACAAGCTTTTTTCCGGATGCCCCAAACAATCGGAAAGGGGATTCATCAGAGAAAATGACTTTACCCCAGTCCTCAGCAGTCCAATCCCTGTACCGTTTGCAGAATATCAGTCTGTCCCTGATGTTTTTCCTGGAGAGAAGTGGCTTCCTCGCTGCCCTTCTTGACACCAGGCCATCCTCCAAAAGTATTCGCCTCACTGTGCGTGCAGATGCACTCACACCTGCCTGCTGCCATTCCTGAGCAAGCTCTGCACTGGTGGTGCCCCGATCCCGCAGCTGAATCAACTTTAGGAGACGGTCCTGGCGCTTGCTGGACTTCCTTGGGCGCCCTGAAGCCTTCTTTACAACAATTGAACCTCTCTCCTTGAAGTTCTTGATGATCCGATAAATGGTTGATTTAGGTGCAATCTTACTAGCAGCAATATCCTTGCCTGTGAAGCCCTTTTTGTGCAAAGCAATGATGACGGCACGTGTTTCCTTGCAGGTAACCATGGTTAACAGAGGAAGAACAATGATTTCAAGCACCACCCTCCTTTTAAAGCTTCCAGTCTGTTATTCTAACTCAATCAGCATGACAGAGTGATCTCCAGCCTTGTCCTCGTCAACACTCTCACCTGTGTTAACGAGAGAATCACTGACATGATGTCAGCTGGTCCTTTTGTGGCAGGGCTGAAATGCAGTGGAAATGTTTTTCGGGGATTAAGTTCATTTTCATGGCAAAGAGGGACTTTGCAATTAATTGCAATTCATCTGATCACGCTTCATAAAATTCTGGAGTATATGCAAATTGCCATCATAAAAACTGAGGCAGCAGACTTTGAAAATTTATATTTGTGTCATTCTCAAAACTTTTGACCACAACTGTACTCCAAAGACTGCTGGGAACAGTAACAACCAAAAAACTCAATTATGTTTTTCGAAGATTTGGCATTTTTTAATATTCCACTGCTTGTGGCTCGGACGGTATTACCTAAGTACCATGATCTAGGTCAAAGAATGAACCTTATCAGCATTCACGGACAAAAGAATGAAAGGGGTCAGAGACAATACGATTAGTTTTGGTATTCTCTATATTGATCAGAGCCTTATTGTGCACTACAGTACTATAGATAGGGAATAGGGTGCCATTTGGGACACATCCAAATACCATTAATACTTGTAATGGGTGACACTGTCATTGGATAGCAGAGCAAGGGTGATATTTACAAAATTATTGTGGTAGGGATTTTAATTTACCTCAATGTTTGGTGGAGGGAATGCTGAGTAAATCAAAGTTTGGGTTGTCTGCCTGACAGTCTGAATGGATTGAAACAGTGATAAAAAATAAAAAATAAAACTATGTCTATTTACTACTTCTACTGCTAGCAGGTTGACCCTAAGAAATGTAATGACGTCCCTAAAATCAATATGGGATACCAAGGGAATGCAGTATATAATATATAGGTGCCTCGTGTTAACTGAGGCTGTATGTCATACACAGTATGAACAGAAAAACATTAACCACAGAATTGTATTGCATAAAATGTTATGGGGGTCAATCTTTTTTTTTGAATGACCCTGACCCATTGTAAATGTCACAGAAAATGGCATTCATTTGATGAGCGACATTTCCAGGTTAGAAATATATAAAACTCTTTGTTGTTGTTGTAATTTCACATTTACCATACATGTTATCTACTGTAAGGCTGTTGTACTTTAATAATGGAGTAGCTTTATTTTTTGAAGCATGCTAAATCATTTGAACATACTGTATACAGTATTAAGTCATAAACATGAAATCGAATCAAATGTCCATATAGTAAATTATAAATATATTCAATTTCTATCAAAAATAATGAACATGATGCCTATTTTTGAAAACCAATGAAAAGAGTTAAGACATTGCCCATTGTCATACATAAAAAAGTAAGACATAGTCATACATATTTTTAACATACACTACAAACCAAATTAGATTTTCCTCAAAAGCACCATTTGCAATCAACTCTGGATCTGTCTTAACGTGTTTGGCTGAATATGGTCCTTCAAGCACGACAGACTCTCAGCATTGGATTCCAGATAACAGATAGATGGTAAGCTAACCCAGCGACAACCCCCTGTAATTATAGTCCGGATACGACAGCTCAGCAGACCTATACTGACAGCTGGAGGAGGACCAGGGAGGACAAGTGTGGAGGATATAGGGGGAGAGAGGGAGGAGAGGACATACACACAAAAGTATGTGGACACCTGCTTGTCGAACATCTCATTCCAAAATCATGGGCATTAATATGGAGTTGGTCCCCCCTTTGCTGCTATAACAGCCTCCACTCTTCTGGGAAGGCTTTCCAATAGATGTTAAAACATTGCTGCAGGGACTTGCTTCCATTCAGCCACAAGAGCATTAGTGGAATTCTTTTCAGACCAGTATGAAACTCCAGGGTCTTGTTTTCTTGGAGGAATTTAAAAGTTTGGTTGATTCACATGTTACTGAGGAATGTGATAGTCATTAGGACTTCATGCGGTCGTACATATGATTGATTTATCCATGACGCTTGTATGTTTCTGTATTTGTTTATGAATGTGTGTCTATGTCTATAATTTGTTTATGGTGTGTCTATGTAAGTTGTTATGTCTGATATTTGTCTGAAACATTGTTCCCCTCTGCTGCAGTCTTTGTTCGACCAGGTCTATGTTGAAAATAGATTTGATCTCAATAATAGTAACCTGGATAAATAAAAAATTGGCTTTTCATTTATCTGACTTTCATTTATCTGCTTGTCCAGCCCTATTATTTAGCCTGACGATGAAGTGTTCACCATTTTATTTTCAGGACAACCAGGGCTACAAGAAGAACACAAAACAATTTGACATAAACAGTTGCATTCATGAGTTTTATGACAAATACCAATAAACAAAATAAGGTCTGCAAAAGCAAAAACCTAATCATATGTATGTATATGAATGCTGTAAGTACAGAAATTGTTTGCTCAGTGGGAAATTAATATCCAACTAGTCAGTGACAACTGTGTGGAGGTTGTAGTTTGTGAAATCAACAATGTGAGCTTATTACAGTTTTAAAGACACTATGTCCTGAGATTTCCTATGATCTGTGTAGAAGATCCCGTAACCTTCTAATGACTCTTGTGTAGCTTGTGAGTGTCATATAGAAAAATGTGTGTGTTTGTGAGTCTCAACCTTTCAGATAGTTTTTAATAGTTTGTAGCTAAAACCATTCGGGCTCAACAGGCGTTTTTGTAAAAAAAAAAGACCCGTTCCCTTCTTGATACGTCCTTATCTCACAACACCGCTCTAGCTCAGCCCTGCTAATCACACAGACTAATGGTTGGTATCAATGGATGCAGAAGAAATAGACAAAATAGACCAATGGTACAACAGAAGTCTGTAGCTCAAACATACAACGTTTTAAAGGGGTTAGAAGTCCAAAACGCAACGGCATTATGAACTTAAACCCAGTACCAGGACATTTTTGCCAAAAACCTTGTTGCCTCTGCCAGGAGGCTGAAACTTGGCCGCAAGTGGATCTTCCAGCAAGACAATAACCCTAAGCACACTTCAAAATCTACAAACAAATGGTTAATTGACTGCACAATCAACATTTTTCAATGGCCATCTCAGTCTCCGGACTGCAACTCCATTGAAAACCTGTGGTTTGAATTAAAGAGGGCAGTCCATGAGCGCAGACAAGGATATCAAGGATCTGGAAAGATTATGTATGTAGGACTAAGATCCCTCCCAATGTCTTCTCCAATCTCAAAAAACATTTCAGAAAAAGGCTCAATGTCATTATCCTTTCAACAGGAGGGTGCTGCAGTATTGAAAACAGAGGATCGAATCATTTTTACCCCTATCATTTGGAGGGGGAAAATGTGTTACTTGTTAAACAGAATCTCTTTCTGTGAGCAATTGTATTGGTATAAAATAAAATAATTATTTTAAAAATGTAGCATACAATTGTCACTACTTCCTCCGAAGCTGCCACCTCTCCTTGTTTGGGCAGGCTTCGGCGTTCGACGTCACCTGCCTTCTAGCCACTGCCGCTCCTCATCTCATCATTCCATTTGTTTTGTCTTGTTTATTACACACACCTGGTTCATATCCCCTCATCAGTACTTGTATAAGGGTTCCCTCTGCCCCCTTCTCTTTGTATGTGATTGTTTATTGTGGAGGATAGAGAAGCTCGGAGGAGCTCCGTGTATTTTGTATCGCCGGGATATTACCCCGTGTGCCTTGTATTTTCCAGTGCACCTGTTTGAACACTGGAGTGTTTTGACACATTACTGCATAACTCTGTGTTTCAGAATAAATCCTGTTATTCTGTGACTTACCCTCCTGCGCCTGACTCCTTCGAAATCACCACATCCCAGAATCACACACCAAGACATGGAGTGAGCAGGAAAGGAGCACCTGCCTGGAGTCGTGGAATGGGTCCGGGATCATTCGACGATTCACATATCCCAACCACAGGATTTTGACAGGACAGCTGCCCTCTGCCAGGCATTCCTCCTACAACTGGATTTATACTTCTCAAACATCAGCCTGGCTCCATCGGAGCGGGAGAAGGTGTCCGCCCTCGTCTCCTGCCTCTCTGGGAAAGCCATGGAGTGGGCCAACGCGGTCTGGTGTGAAGGAGGAGCCGCGTTGGACAACTACGGGGAGTTCGCTCACCTCTTTTTGGCCGTCTTCGATCACCCGCCCGAGGGTAGAGAGGCTGGCAAGCGGCTGGTCCACCTGAGGCAGGGGACGAGGACTGCGCAGGACTTCGCCCTGGAGTTTCGTACTCTAGCGGCTGGGTGCAGGTGGAACGAACAGGCCCTCATCGACCACTTCCGGTGCCACCTACGAGAGGATGTCCGAAGGGAGCTAACCTGCCAGGACACCACATTGTCCTTCAATCAACTGGTGGGCATGGCCATCTGGTTGGACAACCTGCTGGCTTCTAGAGGACATCCTGGAAGGGCCTGCCCGTTCCACCCCCCCCCCCCAACCCGGTTCACAAGGTGATGGAGCTGGGTGGAGCGGTGATCCGGGAGAGCGGAGGACGACAGCGGCAGTTTCACTCTTGTTGGACGAGAGGACATTCTCCTGCACGCTGCCGTCTGCATTCTTTTGGGTCTGGATGCGGCAGGCAGGGCACTCTCGCGTCACCCCAGGTATCGAACACCCACACTCGTTCAGAGCCCTCTGCTGCGCACTTTACCCTACACATCCACTTTCCTGATTACACGGTAGTTCCCCAGTGTAAGGCGCTAGTCGTTTCAGGATCAGCTGGGAACTTTATGGACAGGTCATTTGCACATAGTCTAGGCATTACATTGGTTCCCCTATCCATTCCACTCCCCATCAGAGCACTTGACAGTAGACCATTTAGGGTACGGGTTCGTTAGGGAAGTTACAGCACCAGTCATTATGGTTACGCACGAGACCCATAGTGCAAGTCACCTTATTTATTATTGAGTCTCCTGATTTCCCTGTTGTGTGAGGTCTTCCCTGGTTAGCACTACACAACCCCACCTTTTCATGGCCGCAGAGGGTTCTTACGGGGTGGTAGCGAGAGTGTCAGGGTAGGTGTCTAGGTGTTTCCGTTGGTGCAACCACAGTGGAAAGTCCAGACACTACCTCCACCGTGCGCATTCCCCTCGAATACCTCGATTTGGCGCACGCGTTTTCCAAAACTCAGGCGACCAAATTACCACCTCATCGGGCGGGGGATTGGGCAATAAACCTCCAGGTAGACGCTGTGCCTCCCAAGAGTCATGTGTATTCCCGGTCACAGGCTGAAACGGAGATGATTGAGACATACGTCTCCGAGTACCTGAGCCAAGGGTTCATAAGTCCCTCCACTTCGCCCGCCTCCTCAAGTTTCTTTTTTGTGAAGAAGAAAGACAGAGGTCTGCGCCCTTGCATTGATTACCGAGCACTGAACAAGGGGACAATACATTATAGTTATCCTCTACTCCTCATTCCATCTGTGATCAAGTCAATGCATGGGGCGCGCTTCTTCACAAAATTAGCTTTCCGGAGTGCGTACAACCTGGTGCGTGTCCGAGAAGGGGATAAGTGGAAGTCAGCATTCAGCACAACCACGGGGCATTACGAATACCTGGTGATGCCGTACGGTTTGATGAATGCTCCATCCGTCTTCCAGTCCTTTGTGCACAAGGTGTTTTGGGACATGCTTGGTCACGGTGTAGTGGTCTACATAGATGACATTCTGGTGTATTCCGCTACGCGCGCCGAGCATGTGTCCCTGGTTCGCAAAGTGCTGGCCCAACTGTTGGAACATGACCTTTATGCCAAGGCAGAAAATTGTCTGTTTTTCCAACAGTCCATCTCCTTCCTCGGATACAACATTACCAACTCAGGTGTGGAGATGGAGTGAGATCGCATTTCAGCCATGAGTAATTGGCTGACTCCAACCACGGTCAAGGAAGTGCAGCGCTTTATTGGCTTTGCCAACTACTATCGGAGGTTTAACCGGGGCTTTGGCAAGGTCGCAGCTCCCATCACATCTCTGTTGAAGGGTGGGCCATCCCGGCTCCGCTGGTCTGCTGAGGCTGACCGGGCCTTCCGTAACCTGAGGGTTCTGTTCACTTCAGCCCCGGTACTGGTCCATCCCAATCCATCACTACCGTTCGTAGTGGAGGTGGATGTGTCCGAGGTAGGGATAGGCGCTGTCCTATCTCAACGCTCGGGCACGCCACCCAAGCTCAGCCCCTGTGCCTTCTTCTCCAAGAAGCTCAGCCCGGCGGAGCAGAACTACGACGTTGGTGATCGGGAGCTGTTGGCTGTTGTCCGAGCCCTGACCGTGTGGAGGCACTGGCTCGAGGGGGCGAAACACCCTTTCCTCATCTGGATGGACCACCGTTTTATTTTATTTTATTTCACCTTTATTTAACCAGGTAAGCCAGTTGAGAACAGGTTCTCATTTACAACTGCGACCTGGCCAAGATAAAGCAAAGCAGTGCAATAAAAACAACACAGAGTTACATATGGGGTAAAAAACATAAAGTCAAAAATACAACAGAAAATATATTTACAGTGTGTGCAAATGTAGCAAGTTATGGAGGTAAGGCAATAAATAGGCTATAGTGCAAAATAATTACAATAGTATTAACACTGGAATGCTAGATGTGCAAGAGATTATGTGCAAATAGAGATACTGGGGTGCAAAAGAGCAAAATAAATAACAATATAGGGATGAGGTAGTTGGGTGGGCTAATTTCAGATGGGCTGTGTACAGGTGCAGTGATCGGTAAGGTGCTCTGACAACTGATGCTTAAAGTTATTGAGGGAGATAAGAGTCTCCAGCTTCAGAGATTTTTGCAATTCATTCCAGTCATTGGCAGCAGAGAACTGGAAGGAATGGCGGCCAAAGGAGGTGTTGGCTTTGGGAATGACCAGTGAGATATACCTGCTGGAGCGCAGACTACGGGTGGGTGCTGCTATGGTGACCAATGAGCTAAGATAAGGCGGGGATTTGCCTAGCAGTGATTTATAGATGGCCTGGAGCCAGTGGGTTTGACGACGAACATGTAGTGAGGACCAGCCAACAAGAGCGTACAGGTCACAGTGGTGGGTAGTGTATGGGGCTTTGGAGACAAAACGGATTGCACTGTGATAGACTACATCCAATTTGCTGAGTAGAGTGTTGGAGGCTATTTTGTAAATGACATCGCCGAAGTCAAGGATCGGTAGGATAGTCAGTTTTACGAGGGCATGTTTGGCAGCATGAGTGAAGGAGGCTTTGTTGCGAAATAGGAAGCCGATTCTAGATTTAACTTTGGATTGGAGATTCTTTATGTGAGTCTGGAAGTTGAGTTTACAGTCTAACCAGACACCTAGGTATTTGTAGTTGTCCGCATACTCTAGGTCAGACCCGTCGAGAGTGGTGATTCTAGTCGGGTGGGCGGGTGCCAGCAGCGTTCGATTGAAAAGCATGCATTTAGTTTTACTAGTGTTTAAGAGCAGTTGGAGGCTACTGAAGGAGTGTTGTATGCCATTGAAGCTCGTTTGGAGGTTTGTTAACACAGTGTCCAATGAAGGGCCAGATGTATACAAAATGGTGTCGTCTGCATAGAGGTGGATCTGAGAGTCACCAGCAGCAAGAGCGACATCATTGATATACACGGAGAAAAGTGTTGGCCCAAGAATTGAACCCTGTGGCACCCCCATAGAGACTGCCATAGGTCCAGACAACAGGCCCTCCGATTTGACACACTGAACTCTATCTGAGAAGTAGTTGGTGAACCAGGCGAGGCAGTCATTTGAGAAACCAAGGCTATTTAGTCTGCCAATAAGAATGCGGTGGTTGACAGAGTCGAAAGCCTTGGCCAGGTCGATGAAGACGGCTGCACAGTACTGTCTATTATCAATCGCGGTTATAATATCGTTTAGGACCTTGAGCGTGGCTGAAGTGCACCCATGACCAGCTCGGAAACCGGATTGCATAGCGGAGAAGGTACGGTGGTATTCGAAATGGTCGGTTATCTGTTTGTTAACTTGGCTTTCAAATACTTTCGAAAGGCAGGGCAGGATGGATATAGGTCTGTAGCAGTTTGGATCTAGAGTGTCACCCCCTTTGAAGAGGGGGGATGACCGCGGCAGCTTTCCAATCTCTGGGGATCTCAGACGTTACGAAAGAGAGGTTGAACAGACTAGTAATAGGGGGTTGCGACAATTTTGGCGGCTAGTTTTAGAAAGAAAGGGTCCAGATTGTCTAGCCCAGCTGATTTGTAGGGGTCCAGATTTTGCAGCGCTTTCAAAACATCAGCTGTCTGAATTTGTGTGAAGGAGAAGCGGGGGGGCATGGGCAAGTTGCAGCAGAGGGTGCAGAGTTGGTGGCCGGGGTAGTGGTAGCCAGATGGAAAGCATGGCCAGCTGTAGCAAAATGCTTGTTGAAATTCTCGATTATTGTAGATTTATCGGTGGTGATAGTGTTTCCTAGCCTCAGTGCAGTGGGCAGCTGGGAGGAAGTGCTCTTATTCTCCATGGACTTTACAGTGTCCCAAAACTTTTTGGAGTTAGTGCTACAGGATGCAAATTTCTGTTTGAAAAAGTTAGCCTTTGCTTTCCTGACTGCTTGTGTATATTGGTTCCTAACTTCCCTGAAAAGTTGCATATCGCGGGGGCTATTTGATGCTAATGCTGTACGCCACAGGATGTTTTTGTGCTGGTCAAGGGCAGTCAAGTCTGAGGAGAACCAGGTGCTATATCGGTTCTTAGTTCTGTATTTTTTGAATGGGGCATGTTTATTTAAGATTGAGAGGAAATTACTTTTAAGGAACAACCAGGCATCCTCTACTGACGGAATGAGATCTATATCCATCCAGGATACCTGGGCCAGGTAAATTAGGAAGGCCTCCTCGCTAAAGTGTTTTAGGGAGCGTTTGACAGTGATGAGGGGTGGTCGTTTGACCGCGGACCCGTTACGGACGCAGGCAATAAGGCAGTGATCGCTGAGATCGTGGTTGAAGACAACTGAGGTGTATTTAGAGGGTATGTTAGTCAGGATGATATCTATGAGGGTACCCATGTTTACGGATTTAGGGTTGTACCTGGTAGGTTCGTTGATAATTTGCGTGAGGTTGAGGGCATCTAGTTTGGATTGTAGGATGGCTGGGGTATTAAGCATATCCCAATTTAGGTCACCAAGCATTACGAACTCTGAGGATAAATGGGGGGCAATCAATTCACATATGGTGTCCAGGGCACAGCTAGGGGCTGAGGGGGGTCTGTAGCAAGCGGCAACAGTGAGAGACTTATTTCTGGAAAGGTGGATTTTTAGAAGTAGAAGCTCAAACTGTTTGGGCACAGACCTGGATAGTATGATAGAGCTCTGCAGGCTATCTCTACAGTAGATTGCAACTCCACCCCCTTTGGCAGTTCTATCTAGACGGAAAATGTTATAGTTGGGGATGGAAATTTCAGAATTTTTGGTGGCCTTCCTGAGCCAGGATTCAGACACTGCTAGAACATCAGGGTTGGCGGAGTGTGCTAACGCAGTGAATAACTCAAACTTAGGAAGTAGCCTTCTGATATTTATGTGCAAGAAACCAAGACTTTTGCGATTACAGAAGTCAGCAAATGATAGCGCCTGGGGAGTAGGAGTGATACTGAGGGCTGCAGGGCCTGGGTTAGCCTCTACATCACCAGAGGAACAGAGGAGGACTAGAATAAGGATACGGCTAAAGGCTTTAAGAACTGGTCTTCTAGTGCGTTGGGTACATAGAATAAAGGGGGGCAGATTTCCGGGTGTTATAGAAAAGATTCAGGGCATTATGTACAGACAAGGATATGGAAGGATATGAGTAAAGTGGAGGTAAACCTAAGCGTTGGGTAACAATGAAAGAGATAGCATCGCTGGAGGCATCAATTGAGTCGGTCTCCGCGTGTATTGGGGGTGGGACAAAGGAGCTATCTAAGGCAGGTTTAGCTGGGCTGGGGGGGTCTACAGTGAAATAGTACAATTAGAAATAACCGAAACAACAATAAGCTAACCATGTTTGGGCTGAGGCTAAACATAAACAGGATGTAGTACCGTAAAAAGGAACAGTCCAGCAGACATCAGCTGTATAGCTGAGTTATCATAAGGTCCGGTGAACAGCAATAGGATAGTTCGGAGGCTGCTAAAGCACTAGGCCACGGCTAGCGTGTGTAAGAGGCCACGGCTAGCGTGTGCTAGCGGGCCGGGGCTAGCAGATGGAATCTTCGTGGTTAACGTCGTAACCACATCAGACGTTTTCGTCGGCAGACCAGTCGTGTAGGATCGGCGGGGCTCCGTGTCAACACTAGGTGGTCCCGTCCGGTTGACAGAGGTAGATAGCCGGGAGATGGGCCTAGCTCAGGATGATTAGCCAGACCACAGCGTCCATTTTGTTGCAGCTAGCTGGTAGCGATGAATCCGGAGTTAAAGGTCCAGTGATTCAGTGATTCCGGCAGAAAAACTGATATGTTCTGGGTCGATAACGCGCTGTGCAGACTGGCTGAATATCCGGTGATTAATGTCCAGTGATTAAAATTAATCCCGCAGAAAAAAATCAAATGTTCTGGGTGAAATACCGCTAGCTGTGGCTAATAGCAAGTAGCTAGTTAGCTGGCTAGCTAGTTTCAACTGGAGATTATAGATAAAGGTAAGTCAATAATAGAATCCGTTCCACATTGAGTGAGGCGGGTTGCAGGAAAGTATATTTTGTAGAAGGATGAAAAGTCTGATAGGGAAATATGTACGAAAAATACAAAAAAACAGGGTATTTACAGGCTATTTACAGACACACGACAAAACAGAACTGCACTACTACGCCATCTTGGATTCCATCCGGGCAGCGAGGAGGCTGAACCCTTTGCCAGGCCAGGTGGGCCCTATTCTTCACCTGGTTTGATTTTACACTATCTTACATCCCGGGTACGAAGAACGTGAAGGCAGATGCACCGTCACGGCTGTACGACACAGAGGAGAGGCCCATAGACAACACCCCCATACTCCCGGCCTCCTGCATTGAGGCGCCGTGTGGGCGATGGACGTGGACATAGAGCGGGCGTTACGCACAGAGCCATCTCCACTTCAGTGTCCAGCTGGACTGCAGTACGTGCCGTCTCTTGTCCGTGACCGTCTGATCTATTGGGCACACACGACCCCTTCCTCTGGTCACCCAGGTATCGGTCGTACAGTGCACTGCCTGACCGGAAAGTACTGGTGGCCTACCTTGGCTAAGGACGTGAAGGTGTATGTCTCCTCCTGCTCGGTGTGCGCCCAGAGTAAGGCACCTAGGCACCTCCCAGCGGGTAAGTTACAGCCCTTACCAGTTCCACAACGGCCATGGTCCCACCTGTGTATTGATTTTTTCACTGATCTTCCCCTCTCTCAGGGTAACACCACCATCCTGGTTGTTGTGGACCGCTTTTCAAAAGCCTGCCACCTCCTTCCTCTGCCAGGTCTCCCCACAGCCCTGCAGACTGCGGAGGCCCTGTTTACTCACGTCTTCCGACGCTACGGGGTGCCAGATGACATAGTGTCTGACCGAGGTCCCCAGTTTAGATCCAGGGTCTGGAAGTCGTTCATGGAACGTCTGGGGGTCTTGGTCAGCCTGACCTCTGGGTTTCACCCCGAGAGTAATGGGAAGGTGGAACGGGTGAATCAGGATGTGGGTAGGTTCCTGCGGTCCTACTGCCAGGACGGGCCGGGGGAATGGTCGGTGTTCTTGCCATGGGCAGAATATGCCCAGAACTCTATCCGCCACTCCTCCACTAACCTATCACCCTTTCAATGTGTTTAAGGTTATCAGCCAGTTCTGGCACCGTGGCAATAGAGCCAGACCGAAGCTCCTGCGGTGGATGACTGGTTTCGGCATGTGGAGGAGACATGGAACACTGCTCACGTCCACCTCCAGCGCGCCGTGCGTCGCCAGAAGGCCAACGCTGACCGCCACCACAGTGAGGCCCCGGTCTTGGTACTGGGTGTTCGGGTCTGGCTCTTGACCCGGAATCTGCCCCTCCGCCTGCCCTGCTGGTAGCTGAGCCCGCGCTTTGTGGGGCCGTTCAAAGTCCTGAGGAGGATAAACAAGGTTACATATAGGTTATTACTCCCTCCAGATTACCGTATTAACACCTTGTTCCATGTGTCTCTCCTCAGGCCGGTGGTGGCAGGTGCGGGAGGTTCCTCCGCCCCCTCTGGACATCGAAGGGGCCCCGGCGTATTCCGTCCGTTCCATCCTGGAATTGAAGCGTCGGGTGGGGGGCCTTCAGTACCTCGTGGAGTGGGAGGGTACGGTCCGGAGGAGCGGTGCTGGGTTCCGGTGAGGGATATCCTCGATCCCTCCCTATTGCGGGATTTCCACCGTCGCCCTGCTCCGCGTCCTCCTGGCCATCCCCGAGGCCGGTGTTGACGAGCTGCTGGAGCTGTGTGTCAAGGGGGAGGGGGGGTACTATCATGACTTCCTCCGAAGCTGCCACCTCTCCTTGTTCAGGCAGGCTTCGGCGTTCGTCATCACCAGCCTTCTAGCCACTGCCGCTCCTCATCTCATCATTCCATTTGTTTTGTCTTGTTTATTACACACACCTGGTTCTGTCTGCCCCGTTGTCTTTGTGTGTGATTGTTTATTGTGGAGTATAGAGAAGCTCGGTGGAGCTCCGTGTATTTTGTATCGCTGGGATATTACCCTGTGTGCCTTGTATTTTCCAATGCACCTGTTTTGCGCACTGGAGTGTTTTGACGCATTACTGCGTAACTCTGTGTTTCAGAATAAATCCTGTTATTCTGTGATTTACCCTCCTGTGCCTTACTCCTTCGAAATCACCTCATCACAACAATATAGCTCAGTATTTTTATTATTTATTTTATGCAGTCTTTTTTTACTCATCTTTATCAAGGGATCCAATAATTCTGGACCCCACTGTACTCCAGAAATAAACACGTCTAATTCTTTCAGCCATTCAATTCCTCATTCACCCCTCTGTTACTTGTTACTTGTCCATGAAATCGGCTGACATTCACTCACTTACCCATTCATACTCTTTCTCTCACTCACTCACTCACTCACTCACTCACTCACTCCCTCATTCACTCACTGCCTCACTCACAAACTCACTCTTTCACTCACTCACCAGTGGTGGAAAGAGTACTGAAATACCCTAAAATTACTGACTTTGAAAAATACACAAAAAAGTAGTAGTCAGAAAAGCAATTACAGTAATGAGAGTAGTTGCAATTAGTTACTTTACACCTCTGCAAACAGACAAAGAGCTGTGAATGGATCAGTTATTCACCAATCAGGGCCTTGATGAGCTTGGCAACAGTAACATGGGGTGATGTGTAATGAAACGAGGGTGCGCATGCCCTGGGTTTAATTTTAGGAGAACGTTTCTTTGCGTCCAACTAGACATAAACCTCCAGGGGAACATGACAGAACGTTCTGAGAGAGTCCTATAAACGTCCTTGGGGACGTCCCCGGAACAAACCGGATACTACACAAAAACATTCAAGGGACCATGACAAAACATTCTAAGAACGTTTTAAAATCATTCTTGGGTATGTCCTGGGAACAAACCGTGAACTAGATAAAACCTCCACAGGACCATGACACAACATCCTGACGACTTCAGGTGACCATTTCGTAACATTCAGGGGACATCCTAAAGACACATTTTGGTTTGCAGGGAACATCTTTCATACCCTTATGATCAGACCCTACTGAAGGCTAGGCTACTACAGCTGTTGAATGTGGATGCGTCTCAAATGGCACCCCATTCCCTATTTAGTGAATTGGGCTCTGGTAAAAAAAAACTGTGCACTATGTAGGGAATAGAGCGCCATTTGGAACGAAGACTGTCACTACCCAACATGTGCGAGCATGGATTTTTTTTCTCCACTGGTCAGCTTTTCCATTTGTCAGAGCCTCTTATCCACAGCGGCTAGGGTTAAGTGCCTTGCTCAAGGGCAAGTCAACAGATTTTTCACCTAGTCGGCTTGGGGATTCAAACCAGCGACTTTTCAGTTACTGGCCCAATGCTCTTAACCGCTAGGCTACCTGCCGCCCAGCTTGAGGGTAGAAACTACTGCTGAATACCAAATCCACCTATAGTACTGTAGATCAGAGAGGGTTGGATCAGTGATGTGCGGTGAGGTCTGAGGCCAGGAAGCACCCCCCCCCCCCCCCACCCCCGGTCCCGGTCCCAGTATCTACACACACACACACACACACACACACACACACACACACACACACACACACACACACACACACACACATACTCTGATAAAGCGGATTTTTGCTACTTTGTATTAATGACTCCAACCTAAGTGTATTTAAACTTCCGACTTCAACTGTAAGTATTCAGCCCCTTTGCTCTGCGACTCGAAATTGAGCTCAGGTGAATCCTGTTTACATTGATCATCCTTGAGATGTTTCTACAACTTGATTGGAGTGCACCTGTGGTAAGTTCAATTGATTGGACATATTTTGGAAAGAAACACACCTGTCTATATAAGGTCCCACAGTTGACAGTGCATGTCAGAGCAAAAATCAAGCCATGAGGTTGAAGGAATTGTCCGTAGCGGTCCGAGACAGGATTGTGTTGAGGCACAGATCTGTGTAAGTGTACCAAAACATTTCTGCAGCATTGAAGGTCCCCAAGAACACAGTGGCCTCCATCATTTTTAAATGGAAGATGTTTGGAACCACCAAGAGCTGTCCACCCGGCCAAACTGAGCAATCGGGGGAGAAGGGTCTTGGTCAGGGAGGTGAACAAGAATCTGATGGTCACTCTGACAGAGCTCTAGAGTTCCTCTGTGGAGATGGGAGAACCTTCCAGAAGGACAACCATCTCTGCAGCACTCCACCAATCAGGCCTTTATGGTAGAGTTGCCAGACGGAAGCTACTCCTCAGTAAAAGGCAGATGACAGCCCGCTTGGAGTTTCCAAAAGGCACTTAAAGATTCTCAGACCATGAGAAACAAGATTCTCTGGTCTGATGAAACCAAGATTGAAGTCTTTGGCCTGAATGCCAAGCGTCACATCTGGAGGAAACCTGACACCATCCCTACGGTGAAGCATGGTGGTGGCAGAATCATGCTGTGGGATGTTTTTCAACGGCAGGGTCTGGGAGACTACTCAGGATCAAGGCAAATATTAATGGAACAAAGTACATAGAGATCCTTGATGAAAACCTAATCCAGAGCGCTCAGGACCTCAGACTGGGGCGAAGGTTCTCCTTCCAACAGGACAACGACCCTAAGCACACAGCCAAGACAACGCAGGAGTGACTTCAGGACAAGTCTCTAAATGTCCTTGAATGGCCCAGCCAGAGCCCGGACTTGAACCCGATCAAACATCTCTGGAGAGACCTGAATAGCTGTGCAGCCATGCTCCCCATTCAACCTGACAGAGCTTGAGAGGATCTGCAGAGAAGAATGGGAGAAATTCCCCAAATACAGGTGTGCCAAGCTTGTAGCGTCATACCCAAAAGACTCAAAAGTTGCGAGTTCAAATTTCATCACGAACAACTTTGGCATTTTAGCTAATTATCAACTTTTCTACTATTTACTACTTTTTTAGCTACTTTGTAACTACTTGCCACTGAAGCTAAGCAGGGTTGGTCCTGGTCAGTCCCTGGATGGGAGACCAGATGCTGTTGGAAGTGGTGTTGTGTGTGTGTGTATATATATATTCCAATGCCCGAGGGTAGTGATTGGGAACATTACCCTGTGTAGGGTGCCGTCTTTCAACGGGTGTCCTGACTCTCTGTGGTCACTAAAGATCCCATGGTACTTATAGTAAGAGTAGGGGTGTTAACCACGGTGTCCTGGCTAAATTCCCAATCTGGCCCTTATACCATCATGGCCATCTAATCATCCCCAGCTTCCAATTCATTAATCTCCCCTCCTCTCCCTTGTAACTATCCCCCTGGTTGTTGCTGTAAATGAGAATGTGTTCTCAGTCAACTTACCTGGTAAAATAAGGGGAAAATAAAAATATAAAATAGCATATTAGCTAACTTTTCCCCTAGCCTAGCTAATGTTAGCCACCTAGCTAACATTAGCCACCTAGTAACCTAGCTAGAATTCGTAACATATCATACGTTTTTGCAAATTTGTAACATATTGTACATTTTCCAATTTCGTAGCATATTGTATGTTAATACAAATTGTTATTTGTAATATGTCATATGAAATGGTTGATGGACTCCACAAATTAATACATACCATACGAAACGTAACATATCATACTAAATGGAGAGTCACGGATTTACGTACAGAATAATACGAAATGCTTTGAGACCAGGTTGGTGAACTGTACAACCCGACAACATCAGGCTTAAATCTAACGAAATCAAAGTACTTGGCATTTTTGACAGGCTCTCGTTTGCTGAGGTGGAACTTTTGTGACATTGTTTCAAATTGTTTGCAGTCCACTAAACCAAGGAAATTAAGTTCACCAAAGTGTTCAAACCTGGCTCTCATCTAAACATTGATATTGTCCAGTATGTTGTAGTACATTCGCCCCCTCTCTACTCTGATCAGCTGTTTACTCAGTGTTGCCAACTTAGTGACTTTGTTGCTATATTTAACGAGTTTTCAGACCCTTCTAGCGACACAATTTCAAAAAAGCGACTAGCGACAAATCTAGCGACTTTTCTGGTGTTATTGGAGACTTTTGGAGACTCTGACGTGAAAGCACGTATCGTTCTTACTCTTCTCAACGAGCAGCGGGTGCTGCCGTGGGTGGGCCCCACCGGGTGGGCCCCACCGGGTGGGCCCCACCCCCCACCCCCCACCCCCATCCCAAAGCACTCACAGGCGGCCCAGTTCTCGTGCAGCAGTCCCTCCCAGCTGCAGTCAGAGCAGGAGATGTTGACCCCTCCGCGTCCAGACTGCAAATGATTCGCGCATGCGGGAAGCCGCCGCTGGCTGATCCCGCCCTGAATGTATTACATTCAGGGCGGGATGTAAATGTAGGGTGTTTTTTACTAACTTTTTGTCTCTCCCACGACGTTATTCCTCTCTCCTACAGCATCCATCACAATTACATGCACATGGACAATTATACAAATTAGGTGATGATGTCATTTAGCGACTTTTAGGACAGCCAATAGCTACTTTCCTTACTGAGGAGTTGGCAACACTGTGTTCACTACGTGTTTAGCTTTCTTCCAGGTTCTGGTTCATTGCATTTATGTTCGAATCGCTCATAGAAACTATCAAAGTCTTGTCGCTGCCATTCCAGTGCTTTCATTGTGTCGCTGATACGGGTACGGCAGAAACCATTATCCATCACTTTGTTCTGCAGAACACTGAAGAGCACGTCAGTTTCATTGAAAATTCCATCATGAGCCATGAGCATAAAGCAAACACGGTGGTGGTCTCTAGTCTAACTGGGTTGCTAACTGTTCATATTTTTTTCAGCAAAGGCATGTAATAGTTCCACATAGTTGCCACTAGGCCTTTTTGATGATGAGAATGCCTGCTCATCAAAAGTAACGACCCTGGGTTTATAAGCGCTGATATCGACTCTGCCACGCGAGCATGCTTTTGAGGCACAGTCGATGGCGCACTGGACTTTGGGCTAGAAGGTTGAGGGTTCGAGACCTGCTCCCTGCCTGTTTCATTCTATATATATATTTTTAAAAAATTAACAGGGTAGGCTGGTTAGGCTGTGACCGCACATCACTGGATTGGATGGATATAAGCATAATGACAATAACTTCATCTTCCAACTGTGCACAGACGTCAATTGAACGTCTAATCCACGTTGATTCAATGTAATTTCATTGAAATTATGTGGAAACAACGTTGATTCAACCAGTGTATGCCCAGTGGGTTGCATACTGATTGGCTTGGTGGAAATGTCACCCAAATGCACCATATTATTTTCACCTATCCAATAATTTCAGACCTACAGGTGTGCCTAGAGGGTAGAGGCTAGGAGTCGATTTGGAATCCACTATACCTCATCAACATTTCACAAGCGATTCCATATTCACCTCTATTTCTGTGTGAAAGGAGATATAGTTCAACCAAAGTCTCAACAACAATCACATCACGTTACCTGCAGAACGTTTCCATCTGATACAACCCTTCTATCCTTACTGATTCTTTGGATTCAACAAGATGGTGCCGAAATACATGGTTGTCCTGTTTCTAGCTCCTAGCCCACTTTGCAGTATTTTTTGTTATTGTTATTTCTTACATTATTTGCTCAGAACGTTTCTTGCATTATTACATACAGACAAAAATTTATTTTGGATATTAGATCGGCGGTCACTCACCAGAATTTCGACCAGAAATGGAACTTCCCTGAATTGGATCCTTTGTTTGAATTTCCAGAGGCAATTCCATTCATCCCAGGGGCTGCTCCAAGACGCTGACGCCGGAAAAGAGGAATAAGGAGTGGGCTTTTAGTCAGACTCAGGAGGTGTGCATACCATCCACCGCTTCCAAGTATATTACTCACTAACGTTCAGTGCCTGGACAACAATGTAGATGAGCTCAGGGTGAGGATCTCCTTCCAGAGAGACAGGTGGAGGTGGATGTTTCATGATTAACTACTCATGGTTTGATTGTGGTAACGTATAGGAAATCAAGTCCTTTTTGTTCTCCCAATCTGGAATACCTCAACAACAAATGTTGAACGACATGACCTCCCGAGAAAATTATCTTCGGTCATCATCAAGGCCGTGTATATTCCATTTTTATATTCAAATGTAGGAACTGGGTTCTACAGTTTGAACCCCTGCTATCTCTGGCTCCACACCCACCACGCCTGTCCATCTAGATGTGTGATAGTTAGTTTATAAGCTAATGATCCATCATGTATGACATTCCTGGGAGTGTATAAACTTAAATTTTGCATTACCATATCATTTTTGTATGTTCTCTATAGTTATGTACTTGAAAATGTATCAATTGACACATTCGGCACATTTGGGCAGACTTGATACAAAATAGTCCAGTATTGCAATGCTTCCCTGGATCAATCTGAAACTTTGCACACACACTAATCTAAATTGCGCCTAAACTGCACATTATATTGTGGCCTTTCTCTTTAATTTCAAAGATGAAAAAATAATAATAGAAAACGCATGTTTTTTTGTTTGTATTATCTTTTACCAGATCTAATGTTTTATATTCTCCTAGATTAATTTCACATTTTCACAAACTTCAAAGTGTTTCCTTTCAAATGGTATCAAGAATATGCATATCCTTGCTTCAGGTCCTGAGCTACAGGCAGTTAGATTTGGGTATGTCATTTTAGGCGAAAATTGAAATAAAAGGGCCGATCCTTAAGAGGTTTTAATAAAGGAAATCTGAGGAAAACGCTACCGAAGTATTATCAACACATCTCTTCTGCTCCTCGCTCATTGAGCACTCTTGACCATTGCTACTCCCCCTTCCGAGATGGCTACAAGGCCCTCCCCCGCCCTCCCTTCGGCAAATCAGATCACGCCTCCTTTTTGCTCCTTCCCTCCTATAGGCAGAAACTTAAACAGGAAGTACCCGTGGTAAGGACTGTTTAACATTGGTCTGATCAATCAGAGTCTATGCTTCAAGATTGTTTTGATCGCGCGGACTGGGATATTTTCCAGAATGCCTCTGAGAATAGTATTGATGTATACACTGACTCGGTGACTGAGTTCATAAGGAAGTGTATAGAGAATGTTGTTCTCACTGTTACAATTATAACTTATCCAAACCAAAAACTGTGGATAGATGGCAGCATTTGCACAAAGCTGAAAGCGCAAACCACCGCATTTAACCACGGCAAGGTGACTGGGAACATGGACGTGTACAACCAGACCAGCTATGACCTCCGTAAGACATTCAAACAGGCAAAACGATAGTACAGGGACAAAGTGGAGTCGCAATTCAACGGCTCAGACACAAGACGTATGTGGCAGGGACCTCAGACAATCACAAATTATAAATGGAAAGCCAGCCACATTGTGGACACCGATGCCTTGCTCCCAGACAAGCTAAACACCTTCTCCCACTTAGAGGAAAACACAGCATCGCCGATGTAGGCCACCGCCCCTCATGAGAACTGTGAGCTCTCGTTCTCCGTGGCCGACGTGAGTAAGACATTTAAGCGTGTTAGCCCTCGCAAGGCTGCCGGCCCAGACGGCATCCCAAGCTGTGTCCTCAGAGCATGTGCAGACCAGCTGGCTGGAGTGTTTACAGACATATTCAATCTCTCCCTATCCCAGGATGTTGTCCCCACTTGCTTCAAGATGTCCACCATTGTTCCTGTACCCAAGAAAGCAAAGGTAACTGAACTAAATGACTATCGCCTTGTAGCACTCACTTCTATCATCATGAAGTGCTTTGAGAGGCTAGGATCATATAACCTCCACCTTACCTGACACCCTAGACTCACTACAATTTTCATACCGCCCCAACAGATCCACAGATGATGCAATCGCCATCGCACTGCACACTGACCTATCCCATCTGGACAAGAGGAAATCCTATCTAAGAATGCTGTTCATTGACTACAGCTCAGCCTTCAACATCATAGTACCCTCCAAGTTTATCACTAAGCTCGGGCCCTGGGTCTAAACCCCACCTTGTGCAACAGGGTCCTGGACTTCCTGATGGTGTTGAAGGTAGATAACAACACCTCCGCTACCCTGATCCTGAACACGAGGGCCCCACAAGGATGCGTGCCAGTGGTGGAAAAGGTACTAAATTCTCATACTTGAGTAAAAGTAAATATACCCTAATAGAAAATGACTCAAGTAAAAGTCTAAAAGTGTTTGGTTTTAAATATACTTAAGTATCAAAAGTAAAAGTAAAAGTACAAATCATTTAAAATTCCTTATATTAAGAATTCTCTCGGTTGCTCTAAAGCGGAAAGGTGGAATAAACGAGTCGGGGGCAGGTTTTTGACATAGAACAAAGTGCTCTATTGAGGTATCTTTTCTTCTCAAACATGCCCACACAACCAAGGATGATATCAAAAGGATAACACAAATCACGGCTGTGTCACCGTCTTAACTATACATTCGTGGAGAGCTCATTTCTGGTGGTGGTGAGAATCAGTGTTTGCCATTCCCAAGAGGTAGTCTGTTCCTTTCTTCTGTTAGGTAAGTAATCTGTTTGGAGAATCACCACGTCCTTTTTCCACCGAGCTCTCCCCTGCTACTGGATCTCCCGTCTCTTATGTAGGAGGAAGAGAATAGGTGATTAGTGCCGCCAGGTGTGCTTAACTGCCGTTGATCCCATCTACTCACATGCCGGGCTGGGCTACTATCGGTGATCCTTCCACATAAGCAAACCAGACGCCACAATTTTCTTGTTGTTTTTTATTTACGGATAGCCAGGGTCACACTCCAACACTCAGATATAATTTTAAAACAAAGCATTTGTGTTTAGTGAGTCCGCCAGATCAGAGGCAGTAGGGATGATCTGCGATGTTCTCTTGATAAGTGTGCGAATTTGACCATTTTCTGTCTTGCTAAGCATGCAAAATGTAACAAATACATTTGGGTGTCAGGGAAAATGTATGGAGTAAAAAGTACATAATTTTCTTTAGGAGTGTAGTGAAGTAAAAGTAAATAGTAAAGTAAAGTACAGATACCCCAAAAAACGACTTAAGTAGTACTTTAAAGTATTTCTACTTAAGTACTTTCCACCACTGGTGCGTTCTCAGCCCCCTCCTGTACTCCCTGTTCACCCATGACTGCATTGCCACGCACGTCTCCAACTCAATCATAAAGTTTGCAGATGACACAATAGTGGTAGGCCTGATTACCAACAACAACGAGACAGCCTACAGGGCGGAAGTGAGGGCCCTGGCAGAGTGGTGCCAGAAAAATAACCTCTCCCTCAACGTCAACGAAACAAAGGAGCTGATTGTGGACTTCAGTAAACAGCAGAGAGCGTACGCCCCCATCCACATCGACGGGCCGCAGTGGAATGTTCCTCGGTGTGCACATCACTGACAACCTGAAAAGGTCCATCCACACAGACAGTGTGGTGAAGAAGGTGCAACATCGCCTCTTCAACCTCAGGAGGCTGAAGAAATTTGTCTTGGCCCCTAAGACCCTCACAAACTTCTACAGAAGCACCATTGAGTGCAATAGGCAATTGCACCATTCACAACCGTCCAGGTTATCTACAGCACCCTGTCACAGGAAGGCCAAGAAGATTAT
The DNA here is from genome assembly GCF_020615455.1 of Coregonus clupeaformis. Classification (NCBI taxonomy): domain Eukaryota; kingdom Metazoa; phylum Chordata; class Actinopteri; order Salmoniformes; family Salmonidae; genus Coregonus; species Coregonus clupeaformis. The sequence continues at coordinate 7,311,977 of NC_059208.1, read as the reverse complement.
CAAGGACCTCAGCCACCCGAGCTACAGCCTGTTCACCCCGCTACCATCTAGAAGGCGAAGACAGTACAGGTGCATCAAAGCTGGGACCGAGAGACTGAAAAACAGCTTCTACATCTCCAGGCCATCAGACTGTCAAATAGTCACCACTAGCCCGCTTCTGCCCAGTACCCTGCCCTGCACTCTACCCTGCACCTTAGAGACTGCTGCCCTATGTGCATAGTCATTGAGCACTGGTCACTTTAATAATGTCTACATACTGTTTTACGCACTTCATATGTATATACTGAATTCTAGGCAAGGCTCATCCTATATAACTACTGTACACACGTTTTCTATTTTCTATTTTCTATTCATATACTGTCCATACTGCACAATTGGCCCAGCGTCGTCCGGGTTTGGCCGGTGTAGGCCTTCATTGTAGATAAGAATTTGTTCTTAACTGACTTGCCTAGTTAAATGAAGGTAATATATATATATATATATATATATATACTACCAGTCAAAAGTTTGGACACACCTACTCATACCAGGGTTTTTCTTTATGTTAAAAATGTTTTACATTGTAGAATAATAGTGAAGACATCAAAACTATGAAATAACACATATGGAATCATGTAGTAACCAAAAAAGTGTTAAACAAATCAAAATATATTTTATATTTGAGATTCTTCAAATAGCCACCCTTTCCCTTGATGACAGCTTTGCACACTCTTGGCATTCTCTCAACCAGCTTCACTTGGAATGCTTTTCCAAAAGTCTTGAAGGAGTTCCCACATATGCTGAGCACTTGTTGGCTGCTTTTCCTTCACTCTGCGGTCCGACTCATCCCAAACCATCTCAGTTGGGTTGAGGTCAGGGTATTGTGGAGGCCAGGTCATCTGATGCAGCACTCCATCACTTTCCTTCTTGGTAAAATAGCCCTTACACAGCCTGAAGGTGTGTTGGGTCATTGTCCTGTTGAAAAACAAATAATAGTCCCACTAAGCGCAAACCAGATGGGATGGCGTATTGCAGCAGAATGCTGTGGTAGCCATGATGGTTAAGTGTGCCTTGAATTCTAAATAAATCACAGACAGTGTCACCAGCAAAGCACCCCCACACCATAACACCTCCTCCTCCATGCTTTATGGTGGGAACTACACATGCAGAGATCATCCGTTCACCCACAAGGCTTCTCACAAAGACACGGCGGTTTGAACCAAAAATCTCAAATTTGGACTCTGCACTGTTAGAAACATGATCATTTCGCTGCACCTGCAAAATATGTGTACACGAAAATGTGATTTGATTAATTGGGGACAAACGCAATACAGTGTTGGTCAGAGGGGACGGATCAGAAGAAGACTCAGGGTAATACCTGTAATTACATTATTACTACATTATTCTACAAACACTCACATATAAACCCTTCATCCCCAACACAATACAGGCCATAATTGGGTGGCCTGCCTGGCTTGGGGTCTGTCTCTCAGGGGACTGTTTCATGGTTTCAATGAGCCTGACATATGAATCGGAATCAGTCATTATGTATTTAAGTCATGTCTGTTTGGTAATTTGTATGCCTTATTTTCTGAATGCTATAAATTAGTCATGATTGTAGGTCTATAAGTGGGCTATTAAACCATGCAAACAGCAATGAGGAGCAACGGGGGTCACACTCTCTCTCTCTCTCTCTCTCTCCTTATACTGTCTGTACACACACACACAGTCTGTAGAAGACCAATTTGAGCCCGTTTCAAATGATCACTCTTTGAAATAATTGTTCCAGACGCAAGATTCTCATCACTTCGCACTTGCAACTTTTTTAATTTGGAAAAATATCCTGTTTTATTTTTTTCTGTTATATTACCTAATGGTTTTTACTATAACATACGTGTGTCTTGACTGTGATAAGGGCTCAGGAAATAAGAGTGTCTTGTCTGTTAAGTTAACAAATCAAGGCTATGCCATTGGACAGCCATAGGCTTCTACAAGCAAGCACCACTGCTGAAGTTACTGCCTTTTTGAACATTGTGTTCCACGATATAATATAACCAGTTCATATTACGGTTTCAATAAATTAATCTTAAATGTCATTTTTTAATTGACTGAATATTTATGGGGCAATTTAGCAATTAGGATTCGTTATCTGTAGTGGTTATGATAAATTAGGCATTGTTGCGCACTGTTGGCATAGATAAATGCATACATATTTTTTTCCAGTGCGGGCCTTGTGTTCTAAAACTATATATATATTTTCATTAGAGTATTTGAGTAAAACAATTATGTGAGAATAGTCAAAACATTTCAATAGCCCATCCCTACTGTCTGCTTCAACACTTCCACACACTGCAACAGGGGACTATGAGATCTTTGCTGTTAAGAAACATCCCCTAGTCCCCTATTCACTAGGCACTAGGTCTGATCCCCTGCCACTAGCATAAATATTCCTTTCAGTTTGCTTATGACTTGAATGTCTCTGCAGTAGTCTTCTCCAGTCTACTCAGCTGTGCCTTTTTCCTAAATAGTCTGTTTATTGTTTGTGACTAGTCTATTTGATGCTTTGGTTTTAGAATAATCTTATTTCTCTGGAGTCTCTGGGATGTTCACACATCACAAATATGAAGACTACACACACTGATGAAGACCTAAGGGTCTGTGGGGTGAGAAAGTATTTCTACTGACCTCGAAGACCTAAGGGTATCTAGAACCTAAAACAGTTATTCGGCTGTCCCCATAGGAGAACCCTTTTGGGTTCCATATAAAAACCCTTTCCACAGATAGTTCTACATTAAACCAAAAAGGGTTCTACCTGGAACCAAGAAGGGTTCTCCTATGGGGACAGCCGAAGAACCCTTTTGGAACCCTTTTTTTCTAAGAGTGTATGATTTATTTGGACAGTGAAGCTAAAATGTTTAATTTGTCTGTATCACCAGCATTTTGGATTTAAGATGTTTCATATGACACTACAGTACAGAATGTACCTTTTTGTTTTAGGGTATTTTCATACATATCTGTTTTACCATTTAGAAATTAAAGCACTTTATGTATCTAGTCACCCCATTTGAAAGTGTCACGAGAAAGTTAGAGGCAGAAAAAAATAAGATATTTATGCATCTGTGACTTTCTCACTCACCATTATTTACTATTCATTCATGATTATCCATAATCATGGTAGCATCCACATTAATTTGTGTTCAGAAACATATTCTTATTTACAATAAAAGTTACTCCAAAATGACACGATACATTATTTACCATTCATTTCTATTGGGCACAACATAATCCGAAACACAACCAAAGCAAACTGCAAATGCATCCAACAAGTTTGTAGAGTCACAAGTCTGATTCAGTCATTGCGTGCTAGGAATATGGGACCAAATACTAAACTTTTGACTACCATAAAGTGAATTTGTCCCAATACTTATCAGATCTTTAAATGGGGGGACTAGATACATAAAGCGCTTTCATTTCTAAACGGTAAAACAGATATGTATGAAAATACCCTCAAATAAAAGCTGACATTCTGTACTTTCGCCTCATTTATTCTCAAATCCAAAATGATGGAGTGGATCCAAAATAATAGTTTTAGCTTACCTGTCCAAATAAATACATACCCCAGTTCAAAGTGCTTTACACACCAAACATATGTTCTATCTCTTGTCATACTCTGGTTTATACAGTTTACATACAGTTGAGCTGGGAGGAGCCGTAGTGACAATCACTGTATCAATCATCGCCCAATGTTGTCAGCAGGGCAATGATATGAGCTGTATTCTCTTAATGTATTGCATGATATTGTTTTGTTATTTCTGCCAGCTCATCCAGTTTTCTCTATTGATATGTTGTTGTTGTGTTTGTGAGTCCCAAGGTAAAGTATTACGCAGGCCTGTGCAGTGACCTCCCAGTCTAATAGAGGCTTATTGCTCTCTCACAGCACTTCTTGTTCAGGGAAAAAGCACACGCTGTGTGTGTGTGCTTGCGTGTGTGTGCGTCTGTGTGTGCATGTGTGTGCGTGTGAACTTCACATTAGTCACCGCGGTCGTTAGCCTTGAATCTGAAAATAAAAGAATTAAGGCTGTAGCAGCAAAACATCCAGGAGCTAGTGTATAACTCACAGCGTCCAATCGGTGAGCAGTATGACTCACAATGTCCAATCAGTGAGCAGTCCCCTGGATCTGTGCAGCAAAGCGTTATGGGTACTGGTGAACTCCCCCCCTTCAGAAAGTATTCACACCCATTTACTTTTTCCACATTCTGTTGTGTTACAGCCTGAATTTTAAATGGGATTTTGTGTCATTGGCCTACACACAATAGCCCATAACGTCAAAGTGGAATTACGTTTTTAGACAATTTTACAAATGTATTAAAAATGAAAAGCTGAAATGTCTTGAGTCAATAAGTATTCAACTCCTTTGTTATGGCAAGCCTAAATAAATTCAGCAGTAAACATTTTCTTAACAAGTCACATAATAAGTTGCAATGACTCACTCTGTGGACAATAATATTGTTTAACATGATTTTTGAATGACTACCTCATCTCTGTACCCCACACCGACAATTATCAGTAAGGTCCTTTAATCGAGTAGTGAATTTCAAACACAGATTCAACCACAAAGACGAGGGACGTTTTCCAATGTCTGGCAAAGAAGGGCACCTATTGGTAGATGGGTATAAATAAAACAAGCATACATTGAATATTCCTTTTAGCATGGTGAAGTTATTCATTCCAATTTGGATGATGTTGGATGGTGTATCAATACACCCAGACACTACAAAGATACAGGCATCCTTCCTAACTCAGTTGCCAGAGAGGAAGGAAACCGCTCATGGATTTCACCATGACGCCAATGGTGACTTTAAAACAGTTACAGAGTTTAATGGTTGTGATAGGAGAAAACTTATGGTAATATTTTATGTATCATTAAAGCAAATGTTGGGAAATGTCAAAGGTAAAATATAGTAAACATGATTGACCTTTTGTAATCCAGATGCATGCTCAAATAAGGAATATAGCCAATACAGTGTGTAAACATGCATTAATGTATGTGTCACAGTTCCCTCAGCCAGAACCCAGAAGCAGACCAGGACAAGGAGAGTTGAACGAAAGTGAGGGTTTATTTAGATACAACCAAAGGTGCAGAATAATCCAGGGACAGAGCGGGCGGCGTGGATGAGTAGTTGGGGGTGCAGCACAAGGTCCAGTGATGGCTCGGCAGCCGCCGACCATCAGGCAGAGGTGGGGTGAAGGTTCCGGACGTGTGACTGCAGGTGGAACAAAAACGGAGGTAAGGACACAAAAACTCAACAAAGTACAAAACAACAAAACTCACGCAAGAAACTCTAAACTGATACACAGAACACCTACTGTTCATGGCTAACGATCCGGCAGGAACTGGAGGTTTGGCCAGAACCTAAAAAGGGTGATGATGAGGGCCAGGTGTGCAGATTGCTGACGGGATGCAGGTGCGGAAAACCAGAGAGCTCCCCGGAGCGTTCCCGAACCCTCGGGAAACAGGAGACTACGAACCCAAAACACTGGTCACCAGACAGGACCCGACTCAGACTGCCGGGATCGTTACAGTACCCCCCCCTCCGACGAACGCCCCCCGGGCGGACCTCCCGGAGCGCCAGGATGGAGGCGGTAGAAATCCCTGATGAGGTCAGCATCTAGGACCTGTCGCCGCGGAATCCAACTCCTCTCTTCAGGACCATACCCCTCCCAGTCCACGAGATACTGGAAACCCCGGCCCCGCCGTCTGGAATCCATGATGCGACGCACCGTGTAGGCAGGACCACCTCCGATCATCCGAGGAGGAGGAGGAGGAGGCGGAGGAGGCAACAGAGGACTGAGGAAGACAGGCTTGAGGCAGGAGACATGAAAGGTGGGATGGACTCTGAGCGTCCTCGGTAGTTTGAGTCGAACTGCCACCGGATTGATCACCTTCTCCACCACAAACGGACCAATGAACTTGGTAACAACTTCCTAGACTCAGTCCGTAACGGAAGATCCCGTGTGGCCAACCAAACCCTATCTCCGATGGTATAGGTGGGAGCGGGGATCCGGCGACGATTCGCCTGGAGCTGATACCGATCCGAACCTCTAAGGAGTGCCTTTCTGGCCCGATGCCAGGTCCGGTGGCAACGACGAATATGAGCCTGAACAGAAGGCACTGATAGCTCCCTCTCCTGAGAAGGGAACAGGGGAGGTTGGTAGCCATACAGGCACTGGAAGGGAGACATCCCAGTGGCAGATGTAGGGGAGAGTATTGTGGGCATACTCAACCCAAGGCAACTGAGAGGCCCAGGAGGTGGGGTTGGAAGAGACCAGACAGCGTAGCGTGGATTCCATCTTCTGGTTGGCTCTCTCCGCCTGACCATTGGATTGGGGGTGAAAACCAGATGTGAGACTGACTGTAGCTCCAATGGCCAAACAGAAGGACTTCCAGACAGCAGAGGTAAACTGAGGGCCACGGTCGGAAACGATATCACTGGGCAAACCGTGGACCCTGAAAACCTCCCTAACCAGGATCTCGGACGTCTCCGAGGCAGAGGGAAGCTTGGCAATAGGCACAAAGTGGGCGAACTTGCTGAATCTGTCCACGATAGTCAGAACGACCGTGTTCCCCTCAGAAGCGGGCAACCCCGTGACGAAGTCCAGGGCCAGATGCGACCATGGACGCCGGGGAATAGGAAGGGGGTGAAGTAGTCCAGAGCTGGGCCGATTGGTACTCTTATTCTGCGCACACACTGGACAGGCAGCAACAAAACCCCCGAGTATCCTCGGCCATGGCAGGCCACCAAAAAGCGTCTGCGAAGAAACGCCATTGTCCGAGCCACGCCAGGGTGACAAGCCATCTTGCTGGCGTGGGACCATTTGAGGACAGCAGGACGAACCGACTCAGGCACAAACAACCGACCGGGTGGACCGTTACCGGGACCGGGCTGAGTCCGAAGGGCCGCCAGCACCTCCTCCTCAATCTTCCACATCACTGCTCCCACGACGCAGTTCCGGGGGAGAATAGTCTCGGTCTTGGACCCACTCTCCTCCGTCTTGGAGAACATCCGGGACAAGGCGTCCGCCTTGCCGTTCTTAGATCCAGGTCGGAACGTCAGGGCAAACTTGAATCGTCCGAAAAACAACGCCCACCTGGCCTGACGGGAGTTGAGACGTTTAGCATGACAATCAAGGCTCCAACTCGTTACCTTGCCCGTCACCCAATCGAACGTGGGATTGTGTTCCTTCAGCCAGGGGTATCCAAGGACCAGAGGAACATGGGAAGACGGCAGAATGAAAAATGAAATCATCTCAGAATGATTCCCCGACAACCGCATCTTAACCGGTTCAGTCCTCATCGTGATACGTGCCAGACTACTGCCGTTCAGAGTGGTCGCTTCAATGGCTTCCGGCAATTGCTCCTTGGAAAGCCCCAGCTGTTCCACCAACTCGGCATCAAGAAAGCTTCCATCGGCACCTGAATCGATAAAAGCGTTAAGCGCTAAGCTCTGATTCCTGTTCACAAGGGTAGCCGGGAAGCGGGGTCTGACAGAGGTACTGAGAGGTTGAAACTGGCTCGCTAAAAGTCCTCCCAACTTTAGCGAGCCGGGCAGTTTGACGACCGCCGGGAACAAGTGGAGATGTACTGTCCCGAGCGACCACAGTAGAGGCAGCAGTTGGTCTTACGTCTATGTTGGCGCTCCTCCTTGGTTAACCCGTGCCGCCCCACTTGCATGGGTTCAGAATCGGGAGAGAGGTCCTCTCCACTAATCCTTAGTGGTGGAGAATGATCGACGTGTTCTGGTCCACCACCCGACCCGACTGGGAACTGAGAAGCTGATCGATTGGACGGACCCCATTGCTTCTCCCTCCTTCGCTCTCGGACTCGATTATCCACCCGAATAGACAAGGCTACCAAGCTGTCCAGGTCACTAGGCTCCGGATAGGAGATCAACTCATCCTTGAGCTGCTCCGACAGGCCCTGGTAAAAGGCCGCTTGCAAAGACTCCTCGTTCCATCCACTCTCCACAGCCAACGTCTTGAACTCGATCACGAAGTCGGCCACGCTGCGAGTTCCTTGGTGAAGAGAAAACAGACGCCTAGCTGCGTCCCTCCCTCGGACGGAATGGTCGAAGAGCTTCCTCATCTCGGCCGTGAACCCCTGGTATGAAGCCATGCAGGGATCCTGTCGTTCCCAAACGGCTGAAGCCCACTCCAGCGCTCGACCACGCAGCAACTCAATCAAAAAGGCTATCCTAGCCTTGTCAGTGGCATAAGAGTAGGGCTGTAGATCGAACACTAATCCACACTGCATAAGGAAGGAACGGCATCTTCCCAGCTCCCCCCTCATACTTATCCGGCGTCGGAACCTTGGGCTCACGGAGGGACACAACTTCAGAAGCGGCAGGCGAGATGGGTGAAACCGGTAGTGGGTCCTCCACCGGACACTGGCGTTGGTTCTGGACCTCCGTCAGGCCGGTAGAAAGGTTCCGAACTGACAACGCGATCTCCTGTAGTACCATGCTATGCTGGCCCAACATCTTCTCCTGCTGGGTAATGGCATGGCGAACAGAGTCCAGGTCCGCTGGGTTCATATTTGGCCGGATCGTTCTGTCACAGTTCCCTCAGCCAGAACCCAGAAGCAGACCAGGACAAGGAGAGTTGAACGAAAGTGAGGGTTTATTTAGATACAACCAAAGGTGCAGAATAATCCAGGGACAGAGCGGGCGGCGTGGATGAGTAGTTGGGGGTGCAGCACAAGGTCCAGTGATGGCTCGGCAGCCGCCGACCATCAGGCAGAGGTGGGGTGAAGGTTCCGGACGTGTGACTGCAGGTGGAACAAAAACGGAGGTAAGGACACAAAAACTCAACAAAGTACAAAACAACAAAACTCACGCAAGAAACTCTAAACTGATACACAGAACACCTACTGTTCATGGCTAACGATCCGGCAGGAACTGGAGGTTTGGCCAGAACCTAAAAAGGGTGATGATGAGGGCCAGGTGTGCAGATTGCTGACGGGATGCAGGTGCGGAAAACCAGAGAGCTCCCCGGAGCGTTCCCGAACCCTCGGGAAACAGGAGACTACGAACCCAAAACACTGGTCACCAGACAGGACCCGACTCAGACTGCCGGGATCGTTACAGTATGTATGTGTATTATTTTTAAGAAATGGTCTGCCAACAATATAATGAGATTAGGGAAAGAGGCCTCATATGGAAAAGCGCCCATGGCCTTTTGGAGTAAACCACATGTGACATCTGGACGTTGAAAGATAAGGGTAGAGTGGCACTTAAATAAGTTAATAATTTGCCCTAAGGGGAGTACCTGTATATGCTATGTAAACATGATTATGCATTTGTGTGTGTATAAGAGGGAGCTTTAAGCCAAAGAGAGACAGCCGTTCCATGGAACTGCTCGGCTTTCGTTATTAGATAATAAAAGTCTAATTTTTGGATTCACAGGCTCCAGTTTCTTGAGAGATATTTTTGAGTTGACTACTTTTGAGTCAAATATTTCTACGACATAAATGGCGAGCCTTGCCAGGAGTTGAAAACAGGGACCAGAGACGGTGTACATCTGCAGTTGTGAAACGGCTTGGACGGACCATAAAAACAAAAGTGGCCGCTTTTAAAAGGTAAGCCAAGTTCTTACTTATATAGTATAAAGTTTGTGTGGTTCGATCCGGGGCCCGGCATCAGATGCAGAATACCAAGTAGGTCTCTCCAAATTTAAGAACCAGAAAATTAGAGACTGGGAGCTTTTGAATTTAAGAATACATGTCGATGTCACTCTGTTGTTCGTCTGAACCGTCTGTTCAATTCATTTGATTCATTTGATTCATCCTCCTGATCGCTTTGTCTGGGTCAAATTTCGGCACGGGCGGTTGTCCATCTGGTTGAGTGATCAGACAATAACATGTTAGAACGTCCTACGAATACCGCTCTAAACGTGTTGAGGAAGTGTATCGTTTATAGGCTGCTTAGGTAGGCAGAAATCCTGTGCAATACCGCTTATTTTCTGTATCGAGGAAGTGTATCAGAAAAAAAGGGCTGAATTTACAGGTCGCTTAGGAAAGCGTAGGATGGGTAGAAGTCCAGGTGTGTCGAGGAAGTGTATCACCTAGGGGGCTAAATAAATTGAAATCCTGTATAAAATCGTCTTTCTTGTGTCGGGGAAGTGAATCAGAAAGGGTCGATCAGGGAAAAAGATAGGTCATCCTGAGTAGGTGAACGGGTTAAATAGTCACTAAGGCTTCAAAATATAGAGAAAGTGTTAGATAGAGTAGGTCTGATCATCTCATGTGGATGTGTGGTTTGCTTGGGCTACTGTGAGTCATTCAACTGTCTGATTCATTTGGGCACAAGTGGCTGCTCATCTGTGTGAGTATAATAAGAAATCCTGCAAGTAAATAGCCTTTCTGTAAGGAAAGGAACTATATTTGAGGTCGTTTGAAGCTTCTGCCTGGTGGAGAAAGGGCAAGCCCAATCTCGCATTAGGAAAAAGAAGAATATGGATGTGGATATACATTTACCAACTGAGTGGAAAATTCACATTACTAGGAGGGATATGAGAAATCCGGTTGGAGGAACAGGTCAAATGTACCGGTGTGATCATATGACGTCTATGCATTGTATTTTGGTCAATCTTTCAGGGTGTGTTTCTGACATTATATTTGGAAACTTTAGAGGTGATGTAGGATTGTGATAAATTGACTACAGTTAAATAATAACTGGAATAGGGTTAACATTCCAAATTTGGGCCCTTTGATAGAATGAAATATTCCTGTAGGTTATACAAATAGTAGTTAAGCGCGTTTGAGAACAACATTGTATGAATGTGGAATGAGAGTGGTATAATGGTGTAAATGAGTCGCACTCTGAAGTTTGAATGATGAGATATAGAGCTGTGTATGATAATTATATATACGTTTGAATAATAAGCTTTTCTTGTAAATGATATCTTGGAGTTTCATACAACAATGCCTGTCATAGAATTTTGTAAGATCAGTGAATAGTGACCAGCCTATATGATTCTGGGAGGATACTATGACTGAGGGGAAGGATTTGGGTAATTAGTTGTTGTTCCGCTGAGACTAGATTATGATTAACTGATTTGTGGTAATAAAGAATCATTAGAAACATGAATGGTTTGGTAGATGTGAATATATAAAAATATAATGAATTTTATGGGAGTAGAAAGATGGTTAGTTATTTTCTGAGGTGCAGAATTACATTTTTGTTATTTGGCAGACGCTCTTATTCAGAGCAATTTACAGGAGTGGTTAGGGTTGGGTCTCTTGCTCGGGGGCATATCGACAGATTTTTCACCTGGTCGCCTCGGGGGTTAGAACCAGCGACCTTTCCGTTGCTGGCACGGCGCTCTTGACCACTAGGCTACGTGCCGCCCGAACGAGTTGAATTGAGAACAAAGGAAAATGATTTATGGCTCTAGTTCGCGGGTAAAAGAGAGACAGGCCAGCTAGTACTAATCAAGCTGGAGGAGAGATTTCAAGTATTAGTTTGAATAGTTGGATGGAAAACATTTATTTGACAAATTCTAATTGTTATTACTTTATTCTACTTTATTCTATAGCCTGACCGGTGCCGGACCAGGCACCGGTGGAACAGGCACGGGCTGTGCCGGACTGACGACGCACACCACTGGCTTGGTGTGGGGAGCAGGAACAGGCCGGACCGGGCTGGCGACGCGCACCACCGACTTGGTGCGGGGAGCAGGAACGGGCCGGACCGGGCTGACGACGCGTACCACTGGCTTGGTGCGGGGAGCAGGAACGGGCCGGGCCGGGCTGACGACGCGCACCACTGGCTTGGTGCGGGGAGCAGGAATGGGCCGAACCGGGCTGACGATGCGCACCATAGGCTTGGTGCGTGGAGCAGGAACAGGCCGGGCCGGGCTGACGACGCGCACCACAGGCTCGATGCGAGGAACAGGAACAGGCCGGACCGTACTGGGGACACACACCACTGGCCCTACGCGGGGATCAGGAACGTGCCGGACCGGGCTGGTAACACACCCCAGTACCTCTCGCCGTGCCTCTACACTTTCCCTCCCCTCTGTGACCGGTGGCCCCCTTAACCTGGCGGCCTCCTCTGCAAACCCGCTGGACCGCTCTATCGCGGCCTCCTGCTGCCCCGTCGTCCACGGCGTGAGCCCCCCCCTAAACATTTTCTGGGGGTCTCTCCTCCCCGTGGGCCAGGCCTCCATAGCTCTCGTCAGACTTTTGCCCTTCTGCTTCCAAGTCCAGTCTCTCTCCTCCTCACACGGCTTGACCCAGTCAAGGAAGCAACGGAGATCCTCTAGAGATTCCCCTGGCGATGGCTCCTGGACACGCTACTTGGTCCAGTTTTGGTGGGATCTTCAGTCACGATCGTCGGAGGAAGTGGACCAATGCGCAGCGTGATAAGGTGAACATACTTATTTATTTAAATGATTACACGAACAAAACAACAAATCGATACGTGACGTCCAAAGGTGCAAAACACAAACCTACACAGGAACAAGATCCCACAAACACTGTGGGAAAACAGCCTGTCTAAATATGGTTCCCAATCAGAGACAACCAGCAACAGCTGACACTCGTTGCCTCTGATTGAGAACCACTCTGGCCAACATAGATATACATGAACTAAAATAAACAAAGAACACTCACACCCTGGCTCAACATACAAGCGTCCCCAGAGCCAGGGCGTGACACATGCTGAATTAGGGGGTTAGATATAATAAGGATAATTGTGAAGAAGTTTATAATTTGGAAAAAATCCTATATATATATATTAGTCCAAACAGGATAAGGATGAAGTGAGAGAGTTAGTCCTGAAGGATATGTATTCCTTGAATAGTGTTATGTGATACAGTTAAGTAAAGATATGCTCAAGGGTTGTCATTTTAAGTTTAGTTATTATTTTTGGTTTGATAGGCAATATTGTTGTTGTTTTGTTTTTTGAACACATGAATCACGATGTGATGCATGTGTCCAAGGGGGGAAGTTGGGCTTACAGAGGTTTTAATGGGGCTTACAGAGGTTTTAATGTTTTATAATGGTTTTGTGGGGAAATATGCAAGGTGTATTAAGGATATGAGCAGTAGTAATAATGTGTTATGGGTTAGGTAAAATCTTTTTTGTTTTTGTGATAGGAGGCATGGTGTAGAGGAGGTCTGTCTATGAGATGAGAGGACTACAACAAGCTGGAAACAGGTGCACTTCATAATCTCAAGGCTTCTCCTGACGGATGAGAGGACATAAGTACCATACTGTATCTCACCTAACCTAACAATGTTCTTAAGATTTTATTTTCATGGGTGAAGATAACTCTGCCCAACTGAGTAGGAGAATCTGAGTATTTTCTGCGCCCTGGAGACTATGTGAAGGCAAAAGTCTCCCGAATGGCGCAGTGGTCTAAGGCGCTGCATCGCAGTGCTAGCTGTGCCACTAGAGATCCTGGTTCGAATCCAGGCTCTGTCGTAGCCGGCCGCGACCGGGAGACCCATGGGGCGGCGCACAATTGGCCCAGCGTCGTCCAGGGTAGGGGAGGGAATGGCCGGCAGGGATGTAGCTCAGTTGGTAGAGCATGGCGTTTGCAACGCCAGGGTTGTGGGTTTGATTCCCAAGGGGGGCCAGTATGAAAAATAAACTAACTGTAAGTCGCTCTGGATAAGAGCGTCTGCTAAATGACTAAAATGTAAAAATGTAAAAGACTACAGAAGAAAGAGCTGGAAAGACCCGATGTGGAGGGGCCCGTACCAGGTGTTGTTGGCTACCTCAATGATGGTAAAAGTGGGAGAGACAGATACTTAGATCCATGTTTCTCACTATAGGAGTGTTCCAACCTCAGCCATTGGGTAGCATTGTTGTCTTTTGTGTGTGTCCGTGCTTGTGGGTCTTTGCAGCAGTAACTCAGAGCTTCCCTATGGGTAGGCTGGTAGAAGGACACTCTTCGCAGACCGATGTCGATAGATTGAGAGGGACTCTGGCTTATCCGGAGACCCTAGTGACGGAGGAAGATTAACAGCTAAAGTGACCATACATCGTTGTCCAGGTTACACCAACGGCGGTACGGATAGAGGGGAGCGCGATCGGGTATCATCTAAACCATTGTACCAGAGTGAGGGAACTGATGACTAAGAGACCACCAAGACTTTCAAGACCTCCAAGACCTTCCAGACCACCGAGAGATTCCAGACCTCCAAGACGCACCAGATATCCTCATCATTGATTTCTCTGCACTTGACTAGTTCCCTGAGAATAAGGGGAATGGGGTACTGATAATAATTAAGAGCAGAAGAACAAGACATAGAAGGGATATAGACAGGATTAGAATGTATATTCCTGCACAGGCAGGATCCATAACTAAAATACTGAAGAGAGGGAATGGAAGGAGCCGTTAAACAATGATTGGTATAGATGAGTACAATATATTGCACAAAAATTTAATAAAATAAAATAGTCTAATATACACCACATCTCTGTTTAAAGAATTAACAGTAGTTCAAAACCTTCACAGTTACCAGGACTGTGTGCTAGGATTCAATCACAACTTTTGTAATATTTAGGTAATTCTAACTATAAACAATTTTATGATCAACCAGGATGAGGAGAGAAGTGTAAGCAATTGTTAGAATAGGAACAAGGAAAAGGGAAACACCAGAGTAATGTCAAATAGATTATGAGCAAAAATATAGGAATGTTACAGTAAAACAATTGGGTTATATAATTTGGGAGAATTCAAGGGAGAATGTGAAACTAGGGGGTGTTTAAACAGATAGCCTTTGGAATACAGGGACCCCTCAAAGAAAAATCTATCAGGCATTAGATAGAAATGGGTATTAAGAATGAGTGATGAAACATAATGATTTGTCATGTAGACAATGTTAATAGGGATGTTTTGGATTGGAAATTAACTCAACTAAACTGTTATGATCTGTCCTTTCCTGAGGTTACTACGGATGGTGTCATAATGCATAGCAGAGATAATTCGGTCCAGAACGGTGTAAACCTCAATAAAAACCAAAAACCCTCTACCTGGCTGAAGAGGAACAACAAAGGCGTTGAAGACGTTCCTGTCCGACACCACCTCTGCCAGGAGACCTGAATCCAGCATCAAATCAAAGCAATCAATTGCCTTCTCTTTTGTGCCTTTTCTCTCAAGAATGTGAAAGGAGTCCATGTGGAGTGAGCAGGAAGAGAGAGGTCTATGCCAATGCAACGTTCTTCGTAGTTTGGGTATACTGGATGGCAAATGGACAAAACAGAATGGGGGTAGAGGTGAGGTGGTTCAGGTGTGACATTGGAATTGGGACATTGCCATGGGCAATCCAAGATGAACTATGAAGCTATCTGAAGAACATAATGAAGACGCCAGAAGATTGAATGCCGGTAGAGGAAGTGAGTGTTAGTTGAGGTAGTATGTTGATTAAGGAGGTATTATACACTGCTAAATGTATAGTAATTTAGACTAGGAATGCATTAAGATACTGATATCTTGTAATTCTCGTTATGAGGAAGTTAATGCTAGAATTATGATAATATAAATATACATTCTGCCAGTGTCAATATGTGCCAAGGTGAGAGTTTTAACTTTGAATGATGGAACCAAGGTGACTAACTAAAATGGTCATTCTAAAGTTGTTTTGGGTAATTAATTTGATTATGATTATGAATTATAAGTGGATTGATTGATCGGAATAAGTTATACATATTAGTCTCTAATGATGTTGACATTGCAATTAATGGATTAGATATTGATATAGATTATTTTGATTGTTATAATACTTGTGATATGGGTGAAAAAGGTTATGTAAGCTAAAGATGTTGACACCATTCTTAACATGTCCTAGATATTATTGTTAAGACAAAGTTGCATATTTTGATGTGTTAGGATACTAACACATATGGGAAATGCTACAACTAAACAAAAGTGGGGAGCAATGTTTACAAAGAAATACACCCAGTTCAGGGAGCTCCAGGACAATATGTAAATGAATATGTGAATTTTTGTAAATGTTAAAGGAGGACCAATGTACTGTCCATTTGGGAATTCTGAATGTTTGTATGAAGTTGTTCCTGGGGGTGGATGGGCTTGCCATGGTTACAAAGCCCAATAGAAAAATGTGGAGGTTAATTTAGAGGAATACCTTCCAGATTTGTAACCAATACCTGACTGGGCTCTGGGTCCTCATCAGGATGGGTCAAACAATGAGGAATATATATTGGTTTAAATATATGCATATAAAAAGTAACCACATATGGCAAGGCTAAGAATAAGTAAATGCACAGGCTTACATTCATTTTAAAGTAAATCTTTGTATTATTGGGACATTGTTGGAATGTCCCAAAGGGGGGATTATATGGTAATATTTTATGTATCATTAAGGCAAATGTTGGGAAATGTCAAAGGTAAAATATAGTAAACATGATTGACATTTTGTAATCCAGATGCATGCTCAAATAAGGAATATAGCCAATACAGTGTGTAAACATGCACTAATGTATGTATGTGTATTATTTTTAAGAAAGGGTCTGCCAACAATATAATGAGATTAGGGAAAGAGGCCTCATATGGAAAAGCACCCATGACCTTTTGGAGTAAACCACATGTGACATCTGGACGTTGAAAGATAAGGGTAGAGTGGCACTTAAATAAGTTAATAATTTGCCCTAAGGGGAGTACCTGTATATGCTATGTAAACATGATTATGCATTTGTGTGTGTATAAGAGGGAGCTTTAAGCCAAAGAGAGACAGCCGTTCCATGGAACTGCTCGGCTTTCGTTATTAGATAATAAAAGTCTAATTTTTGGATTCACAGGCTCCAGTTTCTTGAGAGATATTTTTGAGTTGACTACTTTTGAGTCAAATATTTCTACGACAAACTGAGGATGGATCAACAACATTGTGGTTACTCCACAATACTAACCTAAATGAGAGAGTGAAAAGAAGGAATCCTGTACAGAATACAAATATTCCAAAACATTCATCCCGTTTGCAACAAGGCACTAAAGTAAAACTGCAAAAAATGTGGCAAATAAATTAACTTTATGTCCTGAATACAAAGCATTATGTTTGGAGCAAATGCAACTCAACACCACTGAGTATCACACTTCATATTTTCAAGCATGGTGGTGGCTGCATCATGTTATGAGTATGCTTGTCAACGGCAAGGACTGGGGAGTTTTTTAGGATGAAAATAAATGGAATATAGCTAAGCACAGGCAAAATCCTAGAGGAAAACCTGGTTCAGTCTGCTTTCAAACAGACACCTGAAGACAAATTCACCTTTCAGCAGGACAATAACCTAAAACACAAGACTAATTATACAATGGAGTTGCAAGACTACATTGAATGTTCCTGAGTGGCCTAGTTACAGTTTTGACTTAAATCGGCTTGAAGATATATGGCAAGACTTGAAAATGGCTGTCTAGCAATGATCAACAACCAACTTGACAGAGCTTGAATAATTTTTTAAAGAATAACGTGCAAATATTGTACAATCCAGGTGTGCAAAGCTCTTAGAGACTTACCCAGAAAGACTATAATCGCTGCCAAAAGTTTTTCTAACATGTATTCACTCAAAGGGTTGAACACTTATCTAATCAAGATACTGTATATTATTGTTTTATTTTTCATTATTTGACAAATGTTGAAAGTTTTCATCCACTTTGACATTAGACAGTATTTTGTGTAGATTGTTGACAAAAAAATTATATTGAATCCATTTTTATCCCACCTTTTAACATAACAAAATGTGGAAAAAGTCAAGGGATATGAATACTTTCTGAAGGCACTGTATACAGGTAAATCCCTGCATGTTTATAAAAATGTATGAAGAATCTCAGTTGATTGATTGAATTTATTAGACCATTTTTTAAATACATACAAGGCATTCGGAAAGTATTCAAATCCCTTGACATTTTCCACATTTTGTTACGTTACAGCCTTATTCTAAAATGGAGTAAATAAATGTTTTTCCTCATCAATCTACACACAATACCCGATAATGACAAAGCAAAAACAGGTGTTTAGAAATGTTAGCCAAAAAAAAGAACAGAAAAAAGAAATACCTTATTTGCATATGTATTCAGACCCTTTGCAATGAGACTCAAAATTGAGCTCAGGTGAATCCTGTTTACATTGATCATCCTTGAGATGTTTCTACAACTTGATTGGAGTCGACCTGTGGTAAATTCAATTGATTGGACATGATTTGGAAAGGCACACACCGCGCTATATGAGGTCTCACAGTTGACAGTGCATGTTAGAGCAAAAACCAAGCCATGAGGTCAAAGGAATTGTCCGTAGAGCTCTGAGACAGGATTGTGTCGAGGCACAGATCTGGGGAAGGGTACCAAAAAATGTCTGCAGCATTGAAGGTCCCCAAGAACACAGTGGCCTCCATCATTCTTAAATGGAAGAAGTTTGGAACCACCAAGACTCTTCCTAGAGCTGGCCGCCCGGCCAAACTGAGCAATCGGGGGAGAAGGGCCTTGGTCAGGGAGGTGACCAAGAACCCGATGGTCATTCTCACAGAGCTCCAGACTTCCTCTGTGGAGATGGGATAACCTTACAGAAGGACAACCATCTCTGCAGCACTCCACAAATCAGACCTTTATGGTGGAGTGGCCAGATGGAAGCCACTCCTCAGTAAAAGGCACATGACAGCCCGCTTGGAGTTTGCCAATAGGCACCTAACGGACTCTCAGACCATGAGAAACAAGATTCTCTGGTCTGATGAAACCAAGATTGAACTCTTTGGCCTGAATGCCAAGCGTCACGTCTGGAGGAAACCTGGCACCATCCCTATGGTGAAACATGGTGGTGGCAGCATCATGCTGTGGGGATGTTTTTCAGTGGCAGGGACTGGGAGACGAGTCAGGATCGAGGGAAAGATGAACGGAGCAAAGTACAGAGAGGTCCTTGATGAAAACCTGCTTAGACTGGGGCGAAGGTTCACCTTCCAACAGGACAACAAGCCTAAGCACACAGCCAAGACAATGCAGGAGTGGCTTCGGGACAAGTCGCTGAATGTCCTTGAATGTCTTGAACCCTATCGAACATCTCTGAAGAGACCTGAAAATAGCTGTGCAGCGACGCTCCCCATCCAACCTGACAGAGCTTGAGAGGATCTGCAGAGAAGAATGGGAGAAACTACCCAAATGCAGGTGTGCCAAGCTTGTAGTGTCATACCCAAGAAGACTCAAGGCTGTAAATGCTGCAGAAGGTGCTTCAACAAAGTGCTGAGTAAAGGGTCTGAATACTTATGTGAATGAGATATTTCATTTATTTTTTATTTTCATATTTGCTCAATTTCAAAAAACCTGTTTTTGCTTTGTCATAATGGGGTATTGTGTGTAGATTGATGATTTTAGAATAAGGCTGTAACTTAACAAAATATGGAAAAAGTAAAGGGGTCTAAATACTTTCTGAATGCACTGAACAGTACATAAGGGCGCGGCAGCCGGTGACGTCTCCACATACAATTTAAGAAAATCATCAAGGATAACACAAGAAAGCTTAAAAGCTTATTTCCATTGTGGTCCTTTTGGAGGGGGAAGGGAGGGGGGAGGGAGGGGGTGCATCAAGGTTAGGCAGCAATGGTAGTGGCAACAAACATTGACAGACAAAACTGTTGTTTTTTTCATAAAATGAGCTAATTAGTACAGTTCCATTTCCTGATAAACAACTATGGATATCAAAGTAATTTGTCAAAAATGACAATTGAATAACGGCTATAGAATCAAAACTACGCCACATAACTTTCCTGTGCCATCATCCTCAGAGATTCTCAACGGTAGCAGTAAGGCTGTACTCATGTTTCTCCCTGAAAACATTCAAAATAACATGAAAATAATAAAATGAGAATAACATGATAGTACTCTGACAACATATTTTCTACAGTGAAACAAGAGATGGATTCCAAAGTTGTTATCAGCAGACATATCTCTTTGAATGTTTAATTTCACTGAAACACTTTGATAAAAATCCTCAGAATTCACTGCAATACCTTTTGCAAATACATAAATCTCTCATTCCCAAACCACTTCTATAGAGTATTGTCTTGATGTAGTGCCAGAGAGGCCAGTGCCGGTAAACTGCCTGTTTAAAGCTCCACTCCGCAATTGAGCTATCTATGATGAATTTAAATGAAAACAAACGGCTGTAAATATCATTACTATCCTCTGCCCCCATAGAAACCTGATCCATTTGACTCTCTCTAATAGCCATTGAGATACTGGGGTTTAATAGCATTTACCTATAGCACATCTGAGAGGTTTTGATGTGATCCATGGGTAATCCAGGTGGTGTTACCTTATAGAGCTGTAATCATGTCAGTTTCCTTTTTCTCACCTGTGGCCACCTGCCAGCTGCTCCAACCTGGCCAGGCTATCTGACACTTACTGTCGGACACAGCAACAGAAAACCTTGTTTTTTGGAGTTATGCTTTGTCTATTTCAAGGAAGTGTGTGAACCACAGCTGTAGTCAGAACTGAAGTCCTTGTGAGTCCACAGACCCAAGCCCAGACCCAAACCCAGACTAGAGAGAAGGAACATGAGTTGAACAAATGCCAAGGAAAAGCCAAATGAGGGTTAAAAAAAATTGCAATCTGGCTGCCTGTTACTGTTGTTCACAGAAAGAGAAAACCCTGTTCCATTTTTGCTAATTCAAGCAAGCATGAGTCAAGACTGGTCTGACTCTGATGAAGACCCAAATTCTTAAGACAGACACTGTCACGAGTTGCTAAGCCAGAACCCAGAAGCAGACCAGGACAAGGTAAGTTGAAACGAAGGTGAGTGTTTATTTACAAATTCAAGAGTGATGCTGAATAATCCAGGGAACAGAGCGGGCGGCGTTGATTAGTTGTTGGGGGTGCAGTGGTTGATCCCATCCTGGGTCGGCAGCCGCCGACCACCAGGCAGAGGTTGGATGAAGGTTCGGACGGGTGACTGCAGATGGAACAAAACGGGGGGTAAGTAAGCAACAAACCAACAAGGTGCAAAAACAACAAAACTAACGCTAGGCTCTAAGACTGATACTCTGGTAAACCTACTGTTCATGGCTAACGATCCGGCAGGGAATGGATGTTAGGCCAGAGCCTAAGAAGGGTGATGATCAGGACCAGGTGTGCAGATTGCTGATGGGATGCAGGTGCGGAAATCAAGAGAGCTCCCCGGAGCGTTCCCGAACCCTCGGGAAACTGGAGATCACGAACAGAAAAACTAGTCACCAGACAGGACCCGACTCAGACTGCCGGGATCGTTACAGTACCCCCCTCCGGCCGAACGCCACCGGGCGGACTCCCGGAGCGCCAGGATGGAGGCGGTAGAAGTCACTGATGAGGTCAGCATCTAGGACCTGTCGCCGCGGAATCCAACTCCTCTCTTCAGGACCATACCCCTCCCAGTCCACGAGATACTGGAAACCCCGGCCCCGCCGTCTGGAATCCATGATGCGACGCACCGTGTAGGCAGGACCACCTCCGATCATCCGAGGAGGAGGAGGAGGAGGCGGAGGAGGCAACAGAGGACTGAGGAAAACAGGCTTGAGGCAGGAGACATGAAAGGTGGGATGGACTCTGAGCGTCCTCGGGAGTTTGAGTCGAACTGCCACCGGATTGATCACCTTCTCCACCACAAACGGACCAATGAACTTCGGTAACAACTTCCTAGACTCAGTCCGTAACGGAAGATCCCGTGTGGCCAACCAGACCCTATCTCCGATGGAATAGGTGGGAGCGGGGATCCGGCGACGATTCGCCTGGAGCTGATACCGGTCCGAAACTCTAAGGAGTGCCTTTCTGGCCCGATGCCAGGTCCGGTGGCAACGCGAATATGGGCCTGAACAGAAGGCACTGAGAGCTCCTTCTCCTGAGAAGGGAACAGGGGAGGTTGGTAGCCATACAGGCACTGGAAGGGAGACATCCCAGTGGCAGATGTAGGGGAGAGTATTGTGGGCATACTCAACCCAAGGCAACTGAGAGACCCAGGAGGTGGGGTTGGAAGAGACCAGGCAGCGTAGCGTGGATTCCATCTTCTGGTTGGCTCTCTCCGCCTGACCATTGGATTGGGGGTGAAAACCAGATGTGAGACTGACTGTAGCTCCAATGGCCAAACAGAAGGACTTCCAGACAGCAGAGGTAAACTGAGGGCCACGGTCGGAAACGATATCACTGGGCAAACCGTGGACCCTGAAAACCTCCCTAACCAGGATCTCGGACGTCTCCGAGGCAGAGGGAAGCTTGGCAATTGGCACAAAGTGGGCGAACTTGCTGAATCTGTCCACGATAGTCAGAACGACCGTGTTCCCCTCAGAAGCGGGCAACCCAGTGACGAAGTCCAGGGCCAGATGCGACCATGGTCGCCGGGGAATAGGAAGGGGGTGAAGTAGTCCAGAGCTGGGCCGATTGGTACTCTTATTCTGCGCACACACTGGACAGGCAGCAACAAAACCCCGAGTATCCTCGGCCATGGCAGGCCACCAAAAACGTCTGCGAAGAAACGCCATTGTCCGAGCCACGCCAGGGTGACAAGCCATCTTGCTGGCGTGGGACCATTTGAGGACAGCAGGACGAACCGACTCAGGCACAAACAACCGACCGGGTGGACCGTTACCGGGACCGGGCTGAGTCCGAAGGGCCGCCAGCACCTCCTCCTCAATCTTCCACATAACTGCTCCCACGACGCAGTTCCGGGGGAGAATTGTCTCGGTCTTGGACCCACTCTCCTCCGTCTTGGAGAACATCCGGGACAAGGCGTCCGCCTTGCCGTTCTTAGATCCAGGTCGGAACGTCAGGGAAAACTTGAATCGTCCGAAAAACAACGCCCACCTGGCCTGACGGGAGTTGAGACGTTTAGCCGATTGCACGTAAGCAAGATTCTTGTGGTCAGTCCAGACAATAAACGGTTGCTCCGCCCCCTCCAACCAGTGGCGCCACTCCTCCAAGGCAAGTTTCACCGCGAGAAGCTCCCGGTTACCCACATCGTAATTCCTCTCCGCAGGCGAAAGGCGACGAGAGTAGTAGGCGCAGGGATGGAGTTTACTGTCCGTGGCGCATCGCTGCGACAGGATGGCGCCAACTCCCACATCAGACGCGTCCACTTCAACGACGAACTGACGGGCCGTGTCCGGTTGAGAGAGAATCGGTGCGTTGGTGAATCGCCTCTTCAAATCCAGAAACGCTCGATCCGCCTCCGGATTCCACTTGAAGGTCCTGATACTGGAAGTCAAGGCAGTTAACGGAGCGGCCACACGGCTGTAATCCCGGATGAATCTGCGGTAGAAATTCGCAAACCCCAAAAATCTCTGGAGCTGCAATCTCGTACCGGGCTGGGCCCATTCCAGAACCGCTCTAACCTTCTCCTGGTCCATCCTAATCTCTCCCCTGGAGATGATGTACCCGAGAAAGGATGTCGTGTGGGCGTGAAACTCGCACTTCTCGGCCTTCACGAACAGGCGATTCTCCAACAATCGCTGCAGAACCTGCCGGACATGCTGGACGTGGTCGGAAGGTTCCTTCGAGAAGATCAGAATGTCATCCAGGTAAACAAACACAAAGAGACCGATCATATCTCTCAGGACGTCGTTCACCATACTCTGGAATACCGCTGGAGCATTGGTCAGTCCAAACGGCATCACCTGATACTCGAAGTGACCCATCGGTGTATTGAAACCCGTCAACCACTCGTCCCCCTCTCTGATCCGGACCATGTGGTACGCATTGCGTAGGTCTAGCTTGGTGAACACCGTAGCACCCTGTAAGGAGTCGAAGGCAGAACTCATCAAGGGCAGGGGATACTTGTTCTTGACCGTGATGTCATTCAACCCCCCGATAATCAATACATGGTCGAAGAGAGCCATCCTTCTTACCCACAAAGAAGAATCCTGCCCCCAGGGGTGATGACGAGGGACGAACGAGACCAGCAGCTAGGGACTCCTTGATGTAGGTCTCCAAAGCCTCACGTTCAGGTCGGGAGATACTGTATAACCTTCCCTTGGGGTAGACAGCTCCAGGGAACAGGTTGATGGCACAATCATATGGTCGGTGGGGAGGGAGTGACAGAGCCTTCTGCTTACTGAACACTTCCCCAAATCGTGATATGTCTCGGGAACCAGGGACAAATCTGGGGGTTTAGCCTCAATCACCTGACTGGGAACCGAATGGGGGCAGGCAGTCTTGAGACAGTTAGCATGACAATCAAGGCTCCAACTCGTTACCTTGCCCGTCACCCAATCGAACGTGGGATTGTGTTCCTTCAGCCAGGGGTATCCAAGGACCAGAGGAACATGGGAAGACGGCAGAATGAAGAATGAAATCATCTCAGAATGATTCCCCGACAACCGCATCTTAACCGGTTCAGTCCTCATCGTGATACGTGCCAGACTACTGCCGTCCAGAGTGGTAGCTTCAATGGCTTCCGGCAATTGCTCCTTGGAAAGCCCCAGCTGTTCCACCAACTCGGCATCTAGAAAGCTTCCATCGGCACCTGAATCGATAAAAGCGTTAATCGCTAAGCTCTGATTCCTGTTCATAAGGGTAGCCGGGAAACGGGGTCTGACAGAGGTATTGAGAGGTCGAAACTGGCTCGCTAAAAGTCCTCCCAACTTTAGCGAGCCGCGCAGTTTGACGACCCGACTGGAACCTGATCGGTTGGACGGAACCCATTGCTTCTCCCTCCTTCGCTCTCGGACTCGATTATCCACCCGAATAGACAAGGCTACCAAGCTGTCCAGGTCACTAGGCTCCGGATAGGAGATCAACTCATCCTTGAGCTGCTCCGACAGACCCTGGTAAAAGGCCGCTTGCAGAGCCTCCTCATTCCACCCACTCTCCACAGCCAACGTCTTGAACTCGATCACGAAGTCGGCCACGCTGCGAGTTCCTTGGCGAAGCGAAAACAGGCGCCTAGCTGCGTCCCTCCCTCGGACGGAATGGTCGAAGAGCTTCCTCATCTCGGCCGTGAACCCCTGGTATGAAGCCATGCAGGGATCCTGTCGTTCCCAAACGGCTGAAGCCCACTCCAGCGCTCGACCACGCAGCAACTCAATCACAAAGGCTATCCTAGCCTTGTCTGTGGCATAAGAGTAGGGCTGTAGATCGAACACTAATCCACACTGCATAAGGAAGGAACGGCATCTTCCCAGCTCCCCCTCATATTTATCCGGCGTCGGAACCTTGGGCTCACGGAAGGACACAGCTTCAGAAGCGGCAGGCGAGATGGGTGAAACCGGTAGTGGATCCTCCACCGGACACTTGCGTTGGTTCTGGACCTCCGTCAGACCGGTAGAAAGGTTCCGAACTGACAACGCGATCTCCTGTAGTACCGTGCTATGATGGCCCAACATCTTCTCCTGCTGGGTAATGGCATGGCGAACAGAGTCCAGGTCCGCTGGGTTCATTACTGGCCGGATCGTTCTGTCACGAGTTGCTAAGCCAGAACCCAGAAGCAGACCAGGACAAGGTAAGTTGAAACGAAGGTGAGTGTTTATTTACAAATTCAAGAGTGATGCTGAATAATCCAGGGAACAGAGCGGGCGGCGTTGATTAGTTGTTGGGGGTGCAGTGGTTGATCCCATCCTGGGTCGGCAGCCGCCGACCACCAGGCAGAGGTTGGATGAAGGTTCCGGACGGGTGACTGCAGATGGAACAAAACGGGGGTAAGTAAGCAACAAACCAACAAGGTGCAAAAACAACAAAACTAACGCTAGGCTCTAAGACTGATACTCTGGTAAACCTACTGTTCATGGCTAACGATCCGGCAGGGAATGGATGTTAGGCCAGAGCCTAAGAAGGGTGATGATCAGGACCAGGTGTGCAGATTGCTGATGGGATGCAGGTGCGGAAATCAAGAGAGCTCCCCGGAGCGTTCCCGAACCCTCGGGAAACTGGAGATCACGAACAGAAAAACTAGTCACCAGACAGGACCCGACTCAGACTGCCGGGATCGTTACAGACACAGTATATCAAGTATACCTTGATAAAACAAAAACCGTTTTTAATTCAATTAAAATTCAAATACCTTTATTATTCCATGAGAGAGGAGGGTGACGGAGTGAAATGACGGTCAAAGAGTTTTGTGCATGCAAGGTAGAGAGATATTTTAAGCAGAGGTCAGGTGGGAGAGCCAGGGTTAGGGTAAGGGCAGAGCCATGGTTGAACATGAATGTAGGGTTACGGTTATTCCAAGATTAGAGTTAAGGTTAGGGTCATGGCTAGGGTTGAACCGGGGTGTGGACATGAAGCTAGGGTTAGGGTTATGGTTGGTATTGAGACAGGGTGTGGACATGAAGATAGGGTTAGGGTTATGGTTGGTGTTGAGACAGGGTGTGGACATAAATATAGGGTTAGGGTTTTGGTTGGTGTTGAGACAGGGTGTGGACATGAAGATAGGGTTAGGGTTATGGTTGGTGTTGAGACAGGATGTGGACATGAAGATATGGTTAAGGGGTTCCTGTTGTATGGATCACGTGTGCCAAGTTTTCTAATTTCCCTCATGTGCTTTATTTTAATGTATCTATTAGAAGTGCCTTATTTATTTATTTATTCCTCAAGTGTGTTTTCTTTAAATTTTATTAACTATTCGCCTTGACTTATTTTTTTTGAACTTGATAACCCATTTTTGAGTGTTGTCTTGTGGAATAAATGAGGGAATGATTGAGTAATTAGCTGCCTGAAATGGAACCAGGCCCGAGACACCTGACCAGCATTGGCTTAACGAGCTGCTACCTGAATAAAGTGAGCTCATTAACCAGCACTGGGGGCATTTGAAGTCAGGGGGCACTTGAGTGAGGCCTGTCCCACCACCGGATGGTTGTTAAATGTAGGTTTTCTATGGTACTTTGTGTTGCCTGTAAACAGGAAATTGGAATGATTGTAATCAGTTGACCACATCTTCGTTGTTTATGCCTGTGAAAGCGGTGCCTTGCCTGTAAGTATGAAACCTTGTCTAAGATGTTAATCTTGCTATATCAGATTTTTTCTACAGAGGATGAGATTCAGATTTGTATGTGGCTATTTCACTGATCTGTCAAGTCTGTATCGGGCATTTATTAATAAGGCTGAGCTGTATATGTGAGTTCATTATAATGTATTTATATATTCTTTCTTGTTTCATTGAATATCAAAACGTACAATCTACCTGCAGTGAAGCCGCTCAACATTTACATTACATTCAGTCATCTAGCAGACACTCCCATCCAGAGTGACCCACAGGAGCAGCCAGGTTCAAGCGCCCCACCCAGCGTCACGTCGACAGATCTCCCATCAAATCGGGGACCCAAACCAGCAACCTATCGGCCACCGGCCCAAGCTCCTAACCGCCAGGCCACCAACCATCCAAGATCCACCCCACAATTCCCCGAGAGCTGCCCCTCAACAATCTGACGTAACAGCGTTCCCCCTCAGTGTCATGCAAATCTTTTTTTTTGGGGGGGGGGTAAATTTTTTTTATTTTTTATTATTGTCATTCTACACCACGCCCAGCAACTCCACTCCCACTTGTCTCAGTTCCAGATCCCAACCCTGAGCTTCCCTCAGCCCATCCCACCTATCTCTGCTGGCCACGCTCTTCAGAGATCTATGCGCCATATACAGTGGGGAGAACAAGTATTTGATACACTGCCGATTTTGCAGGTTTTCCTACTTACAAAGCATGTAGAGGTCTGTAATTTGTATCATAGGTACAACTCCCTTTAAGAGTGTGCTCCTAATCTCAGCTCGTTACCTGTATAAAAGACACCTGGGAGCCAGAAATCTTTCTGATTGAGAGGGGGTCAAATACTTATTTCCCTCATTAAAATGCAAATCAATTTATAACGGATTTTTTTGTTATTCTGTCTCTCACTGTTCAAATAAACCTACCATTAAGATTATAGACTGATCATTTCTTTGTCAGTGGGCAAACGTACAAAATCAGCAGAGGATCAAATACTTTTTTAAAGGTTTCAAATACAGTGGGGAAAAAAGTATTTAGTCAGCCACCAATTGTGCAAGTTCTCCCACTTAAAAAGATGAGAGAGGCCTGTAATTTTCATCATAGGTACACGTCAACTATGACAGACAAATTGAGGAAAAAAAATCCTGAAAATCACATTGTAGGATTTTTAATGAATTTATTTGCAAATTATGGTGGAAAATAAGTATTTGGTCACCTACAAACAAGCAAGATTTCTGGCTCTCTCAGACCTGTAACTTATTCTTTAAGAGGCTCCTCTGTCCTCCACTCGTTACCTGTATTAATGGCACCTGTTTGAACTTGTTATCAGTATAAAAGACACCTGTCCACAACCTCAAACAGTCACACTCCAAACTCCACTATGGCCAAGACCAAAGAGCTGTCAAAGGACACCAGAAACAAAATTGTAGACCTGCACCAGGCTGGGAAGACTGAATCTGCAATAGTTAAGCAGCTTGGTTTGAAGAAATCAACTGTGGGAGCAATTATTAGGAAATGGAAGACATACAAGACCACTGATAATCTCCCTCGATCTGGGGCTCCACGCAAGATCTCACCCCGTGGGGTCAAAATGATCACAAGAACGGTGAGCAAAAATCCCAGAACCACACGGGGGGACCTAGTGAATGACCTGCAGAGAGCTGGGACCAAAGTAACAAAGCCTACCATCAGTAACACACTACGCCGCCAGGAACTCAAATCCTGCAGTGCCAGACGTGTCCCCCTGCTTAACCAGTACATGTCCAGGCCCGTCTGAAGTTTGCTAGAGTGCATTTGGATGATCCGGAAGATGATTGGGAGAATGTCATATGGTCAGATGAAACCAAAATATAACTTTTTGGTAAAAACTCAACTCGTTGTGTTTGGAGGACAAAGAATGCTGAGTTGCATCCAAAGAACACCATACCTACTGTGAAGCATGGGGGTGGAAACATCATGCTTTGGGGCTGTTTTTCTGCAAAGGGACCAGGACGACTGATCCGTGTAAAGGAAAGAATGAATGGGGCCATGTATCGTGAGATTTTGAGTGAAAACCTCCTTCCATCAGCAAGGGCATTGAAGATGAAACGTGGCTGGGTCTTTCAGCATGACAATGATCCCAAACACACCGCCCGGGCAACGAAGGAGTGGCTTCGTAAGAAGCATTTCAAGGTCCTGGAGTGGCCTAGCCTGTCTCCAGATCTCAACCCCATAGAAAATCTTTGGAGGGAGTTGAAAGTCCGTGTTGCCCAGCGACAGCCCCAAAACATCACTGCTCTAGAGGAGATCTGCATGGAGGAATGGGCCAAAATACCAGCAACAGTGTGTGAAAACCTTGTGAAGACTTACAGAAAACGTTTGACCTGTGTCATTGCCAACAAAGGGTATATAACAAAGTATTGAGAAACTTTTGTTATTGACCAAATACTTATTTTCCACCATAATTTGCAAATAAATTCATTAAAAATCCTACAATGTGATTTTCTGGAAAAAAAAATCTCATTTTGTCTGTCATAGTTGACGTGTACCTATGATGAAAATTACAGGCCTCTCTCATCTTTTTAAGTGGGAGAACTTGCATAATTGGTGGCTGACTAAATACTTTTTTCCCCACTGTATATGTGCTTTCTTGAGCAGGGGGACCTTGCAGGCGCTGCAGGATTTCAGTCCTTCACGGCGTAGTGTGTTACCAATTGTTTTCTTGGTGACTATGGTCCCAGCTGTCTTGAGATCATAGACAAGATCCTCCCGTGTAGTTCTGGGCTGAATCCTCACCGTTCTCATGATCATTGCAACTCCACGAGGTGAGATCTTGCATGGAGCCCCAGGCCGAGGGAGATTGACAGTTATTTTGTGTTTCTTCCATTTGCGAATAATCGCACCAGCTGTTGTCACCTTCTCACCAAGCTGCTTGGCGATTGTCTTGTAGCCCATTCCAGCCTTGTGTAGGTCTACAATCTTGTCCCTGACATCCTTGGAGAGCTCTTTGGTCTTGGCCATGGTGGAGAGTTTGGAATCTGATTGGTTGATTGCTTCTGTTTGACCTGTGTCATTGCCAACAAAGGGTATATAACAAAGTATTGAGAAACTTTTGTTATTGACCAAATACTTATTTTCCACCATAATTTGCAAATAAATTCATAAAAAATCCTACAACGTGATTTTCTGGAGAAAAAAAATCTCATTTTGTCTGACATAGTTGACGTGTACCTATGAAAATTACAGGCCTCTCTCATCTTTTTAAGTGGGAGAACATGCACAATTGGTGGCTGACTAAATACTTTTTTTCCCCACTGTATGCACGCTCAAGTTTTCTGTTTTTTTGTCTTATTTGTTGTTTGTTTCACAAAAAAAAGTATGTATTGAGCAGACAGACCAGTTCCCTACCTCCTCCCGCTGCCTCCTCCCATTTTTGGAGTAATGCTGTAATCAATTGGGTATAATGTTGGATTGAGCAGACCTTCCCATACAATTCCAAAAGCTCCATGAAAGACATAACTCTACCATTCCAATCCAAAATATAATTTAAAAACAAAATATCCATAATTTTTCCATAAATACAGGTATTTTATCAACCAGCACATTTGAGTTCAACTATAATATTAGTTTTATCTTTTCTGGGGGATGAAATTGAATTTGTAACCAGCTCTACATTCTTCTTTATTTGAAATAATGGAGAAAGCTCAATCCTGACTCTTGACATGGATTTTGGTTACACACCCTAAGGAGGACAGTACAGTTTTTATCCTACTTTCTATCTTACCCTTTGGACCCGTAAGTTGATGGAGCTCGGCTTCGCTTTGCTATCTCTTTGACAGAAGGTGCAGGAGCCCAACTTCGGGTAGTGCCGGCTCAATTTAACCACTGGTTTTAAGAGTCACGTACAACTTGACATAGGCTGTTTGTTTGGATAAGGGTCCTGAGGTTGCCAGGCAGCTGGAAGCAGACAGCACAGTACTCCTGGCTGAGAGTTGTGCTCATGCATGTTATAGAGCTGGTTAAAGGGGCAGTCCAGTTCTATACCATCCCAGAAGTGGCCTATAGTCCAGTCCATACTTCACACTATCTGTTTGATTGAACAACAATATAATCGCAGCAATTTCAAAGATTTTATTGAATTACAGCTCATATAAGGAAATCAGTCAATTTAAATAAATAAATTAGGCCCTAATCTATGGATTCCACATGACTGGGAATACATATATGCATCTGTTGGTCACAGATAACTTAAATGCAGGGGTGTGGATCAGAAAAGCAGTAAGTATCTGGTGTGACCACCATTTGCCTCATGCAGCACAACACATCTCCTTCGCATAGAGTTGATCAGACTGTTGATTGTGGCCTGTGGATTGTTGTCCCACTCCTTTTCAATGGCTGTGCAAAGTTGCTGGATGTTGCCGGGAACTGGAACACACTGTCTTACACGTAAATCCAGAGCATCCCAAACATGCTCAATGGATGACATGTCTGAAAATGCAGGCCATGGAAGAACTGGGACATTTTCAGATTCAAGGAATTGTGTACAGATCCTTGCGACATGGGGCCGTGCATTATCATTAACATTATTAACATGAGGTTATCATTAACATTAACATTATTAACATGAGGTGATTAACATTAACATTATTAACATGAGGTGATGGCGGTGGATGAATGGCACGACAATGGGCCTCAGGATCTCATCACGGTATCTCTGTGCATTCAAATTGCAATCGATAAAATGCAATTGTGTTCATTGTATGTAGCTTACGCCTGCCCATACTTTAAACCCACCGCCACCATCGGGCACTCTGTTCACAACATTGACATCAGCAAAACGCTCGCCCACACGACGCTGTCTGCCATTTGCCCAGTACAGTTGAAAGCGGGATTCATCTGTGAAGAGCACACTTCTCCAGCGTGCCAGTGGCCATCGAAGGTAAGCATTTGCCCACTGAAGTCGGTTACGACGCTGAACTGCAGACAGGTCAAGACCCTGGTGAGGACGACGAGCATGCAGATGAGCTTCCCTGAGACGGTTTCTGACAGTTTGTGCAGAAAATATTCGGTTGTGCAAACCCATCGTTTCATCAGCTGTCCGGGTGGCTGGTCTCAAACAATCCTGCAGGTGAAGAAGCTGGATTTGGAGGTCCACGTGGTCTGCGGTTGTGAGGCCGGTTGGACGGACTGCCAAATTCTCTAAAACGATGTTGGAGGCGGCTTATGGTAGAGAAATGAACATTCAACTATCTGGCAACAGCTCTGGAGTCAGCATGCCTATTGCACGCTCCCTCAAAACGTGAGACATCTGTGACATTGTGTTGTGTGACAAAACTCACATTTTAGTGACTTTTTATTGTTCCCAGCACAATGTGCACCTGTGTAATGATCATGCTGTTTAATCAACTTCTTGATATGCCACACCTGTCAGGTTGATGGATTATCTTGGCAAAGGAGAAATTCTCACAAACAGGGATGTACACAAATTTGTGCACAACATTTGAGAGAAATAAGCTTTTTGTGCTTACGGGACAATTTCTGGGATCTTTTATTTCAGCTAATGAAACATGGGACCAACACATTACATGTTGCGTTCATATTTTTGTTCATCTGTAGGCCTAAATTAAGTGAATAGGAAAGATTGGCAACAGTGGCATCCAATGTGTTTCTATGAGATCGCGATTGAAAGCAATAAACATGTCAGACATAGTTTGTGAACAAGGGAATAAAAAATGTTTTTGATAAACACAAAGATTAGTGCTTGAGTAAGGCATACATGTTGCTACAGATGTTGCTATAAAACTCTGCACACGCCAGAGCAGTTTCCCCTGCTAACACCCAGCAAGAACCACCTGCCATTGGCACTATGGAAACCAACCGCCACTTCAGTGACTGTTTGAATTGCAGTGTTTCATTATTTGTTTGTAATAACACAGTCCTTTCATCAAAAAAAGCCACTATATAGGCCAATGTAGCTTTGCTACCGTCCTGTTCCGGTCTCCACCGACCAGTCATCAGCCCAAACCACCATCCCAGACCACATACCAGTCCTCACCTCTTCCCCAGGTCCCGCACTCCAAACCGCCTACCGCCCTAGCAGCGGTTGCCACCGGGAGGACGACAGCTACAGACTCCGTCACCGGCCCAGACCTGGCAGGCGTTCCCCGGGAGTATTGAGATCTGGGGGAGGTGTTTAGTAAGAGGCGTGCCAAGGGCCTATCTCCTCACAGGCCATTCGACTGCGCTATCGATCTCCTGCCGGGAGCCATGCCCACACGAGGGCGATTGTTTTCCTTGTCCCGGCCGGAGACGCTGGCCATTAGGGAGTATATCGACGAGGCACTCGTCGAGGGTTATATCCTTCACTCTACCTCACCAACGGGCTTCTTCTTCGTGGGGAATAGGACGGTGGGCAGCGGCCGCGCATTGATTACCGGGAGCTCAACGACATCACGGTTAAGAACCACTACCCACTCCTCCTGATGACGACGGCATTCGAGTTGTTGCAGGGAGCCTGGGTCTTCACCAAGCTGGACTTACGAAATGCCTACAACCTGGTGAGGATTCGGGAGGGGGACGAGTGGAAGATGGCTTTTAACACACCCAGTGGGCATTACGAGTACAAAGTCATGCCGTTCGGTCTAGCCAACGCGCCTGCGGTGTTCCAGGTGTTGGTCAATGACGTGCTCCGGGACCTCCTCGACTACAGCGTCTTCGTGTATTTGGATGACATCCTAATATTTTCAAATGACATGAGTGAACACCAGCAGCACGTTCGGCAGGTCCTCCAATACCTTCTCCGTCACCAGCTCTACATCAAGGCGGAGAAGTGCATGTTCCACACAGAGACAGTCTCCTTCCTGGGGTTCATCGTCACCCAGGGGTACATACGGATGGACCCAGCCAAGGTCAGCACGGTACTCGATTGGCCCCAGCCCTCATCCATCAAGCAACGTTTTTTAGGGTTCGCTCATTTTTATAGCCGATTTATTCACAATTTTAGCTCCCTAGCTACTCCCCTGACAGCCCTCACCCAGATGAGCATGCGCCCCTTCGCCTGGACCCCAGAAACGGGGAACGCATTTGATGCGCTTAAGCTCACCCCTGTGCGTTTTTCCACGTCGGCTGTCCCCGGCGGAGCGGAATTACGACGTGGGGAACCATGAGCTGCTAGCGGTCAAGCTCGCCCTGGGAGAGTGGAGGCATTGGCTAAAGGGGGCCGCCCATCCATTCGTCGTATGGACTTAGCCTACATTCAGGGGCCAAGAGGCTCAACTCGTGGCAGGCCAGGTGGGCGTTGTTCTTCACCAGGTTCCGGTTAACGATCTCATACCATCCGGGGTTGAAGAACAGCAAGTCTGACGTGCTCACCCGGCAGTTCAACCCCGTGGACCTGGTGGAGAGGGACAACCCCATTGTCCCTAACGTCCTGATTGCTGCCCCAGTTTTGTGGGGAATTGATAGGCTGGTCAGAGCAGCGCTACGGCGGGAGCCCGATCCGGGTGGAGGTCCATCGGGGAGGATGTACTTACCCAAGGCTGCACGCTCGCGAGTGCTTCAGTGGGCGCACGTGTCCGACCTCACCAGCCACCTGGGGGGGCCAGGACGTTGGAGTTCCTGCGTAGGAGGTTCTGGTGGCCATCAGCTGAGGGGGATACGGGCGCCTTCGTGGCAGCTTGCCCGGTGTGTGCAGGCACGAAGAGCTCACGTCAGCCCGCAGCAGGGCTGCTCCGACCCCTGCCTATCCCCAAGTGCCCCTGGTCCCACATCTCGCTGGATTTCATCTACCCCCCTCTGATGGATACACAGTAGTCCTGGTCATTGTGGACCTGTTTTCGAAGGCTGCCCACTTCATTCCCCTTCTCAAACTCCCGTCGGCCCGGGAGACTGCTAAGTTGGTGGTGCAAAACGTTTTCCGGGTCCACGGCCTTCCCCAAGATGTGGTGTCGGATCAGGGTCCTCAGTTCGCCTCCAGGTTCAGGAAGGCGTTCGCCACCTGCCTCGGCGCCTCCGTCAGCTTGTCTTCCGGCTTCCATCCCCAGTCGAACGGGCAGACGGAGCGCATCAACCAGGATCTGGAAGGGGTGCTGAGGTGCTACGCCTCCAGCAACCCAGCTACGTGGAGTCAGCGACTGGCGTGGGCGGAGTACGCCCACAACACCCTTCTCTGCTCCACCACCGGCCTGTCCCCCTTCCACTGCCAATACGGGTACCAACTCCCCCTATTCCCCGAGCAAGAGGAGGAGGCGGCGGTCCCTTTGGTCCAGGCCCACATCAGTCGCTGTCGCCGCACCTGGAGGCAGGTACGGGCGGCGCTTAAGTGTGCCTCGGTCAGGTCTCAACATCAGGCCAACCACAGGCATCACCCGGGACAGAGGGTGTGGCTCTCTACGCGGGATCTTCTCTCCGCGTGGAGTCCAGGAAGCTGTCCCCCCGGTTCGTCGGGCCATTCAGAGTGGTAGGGCAAGTCAACACAGTGGCCTACCGCCTGCAACTTCCCCCCACCATGCGGGTGCATCCCACGTTCCATGTGTCTCTCCTCAAGCCCGTCGCCACCTGTCCCCTGGCTCCCCCTCCTCGTCCTGTTCCCCCGCTGCGTCTCGTCGGAGGGAAGCCGGCTTTTACTGTGGACCGGATCCTGGACTGCCGGCGGGTGGGGAGGGGTCTCCAATTTCTGGTGGACTGGGAGGGTTATGGGCCGGAGGAGCGGTCCTTGGTGCCCAGGAGGGTATTCTGGACCCAGGGCTAATAACATTCCGTCACCTCCACCCGGAGGCACCGAGGTGAACAGCTGGGGCCGTTCGTCGGGGGGGCACTGTTACAGGAGGGGGTCGCAGTTCTGGAGCGACCCACTAGGTGTCATCCTCCGACAACCTCCTCACTCACGGTCTGGACTAATCATTATCCTATTGGTGTCACCTGTGTCTACCTGTTCACCTGTGTATTCATGCCCTCACTTCCCTCTGTTCCCTTGCTCTGTTTTCTCTGCTAGATTCTCGATGCCAAACAGTACTAATCAGTGTCTGATCGCGAAACGTATGTACAGGTACTTGAGATGTGTTTTCCCTATTTCATTGTTGTTTTCAGTCATAGTTAGTATTTCATATGTTTGCTGTCAGCTTGTTTTTGGAGACAAATTTGCTCCTCCTTTTTTTGTATCCTGGTTTTGGGACCACCAGTAAGGTCCTTGTTTCACCATCTCTGCCTACTGCCTACTGTCTATCCTACACCGCACCTGGGTCACACCTCACACCAACCCTTACAGAAAACAGAGACAATATGGACCCAGCGGAGGCAGCACAGTATTGTAGTGCATTGGCAACATATTCGATAGAGACAGATAAAGAGAGAAGATACAAACACAACAACTGTTCAGAGACAATAAAAGATTTGTAGGATAAATTCATATTTCACACTGTCACTTTAGTGTTTGATTTAGCCTACAACATATCATGGAACTTCTGGAAGCACAGGCCCATCCTGCAAAGTGGCACAACACGTAGAGCACCCAAAGGAGAGGTTTCTACACATCTCCCACTCTTTGCTTCGTCCTCTTCCTCCTCTCCCGATTCCTTTTCCTCTCTCTCCTCTTCACACTCCTCTTCTTCTCTCCCTCCACTCTCCTCTCGCTCCACTCCTCCATCCTCGCTCCACATCTCTATCCCTCCAATCATCTCGAACTCCTCTTCCTCCCTGCCTTTTTCTGCTGAGCCCTGACTCTCCACATCACTTCCTTCGCTTTCACTGACCTAGAAGAACAGAGTAACACAGGGAGAGGAGAGGAGCAACAAATAGGATACAATTGTGGTCAGGAACATAATCTCTCTCTCCCTCTCACACTCTCTCTCTTCCTCCCTCTCTTTCTTTTCCTCAACCATACACATCCTAATAAGGGGTTTCCATAATAAATTGTGTGATACAGTTACATGCCTCCCATTCCAACCACTCTCTCTCTCTCTCTCTCTCTCTCTCTCTCTCTCTCTCTCTCTCTCTCTCTCTCTCTCTCTCTCTCTCTCTCTCTCTCTCTCTCTCTCCTCCAATCAACTATTGCTTTCTTGCCTGACAGACTAAGTATAGAGTTCGCTAACGTTAGCTGATTATTTACGAAGCTGGGACAGTTTACAAATGAACTGGATCGGTAGAAACAGGACAAAACAAGTAACTTGTTAGCTGGCTATGTAAACAAATATCCAACTCATCATATGAGCTCCACTGCGCGGGCATCTACTACCCTACCACGACATCTAAGCTGTCAAATAATAGGAAAATGAGGCAATGTATATTTTCTATGAATAAGTTGCACCTAGCAAACATGACAAACCATAACCGAAGCCCAACAGATACACAAATTACTCTAGCGTTCATTTCGGTGGCTAGTTAGCTGGTCATCTGTATGGCTAGCTAGTGAAAGTGACAGCTGAGGTTGACACTTCGTGAGCACAGGCCAAATTTACTGCTACACACAACCTCTCTTGCCTGACAGACTAATTAGTTAGCTAGCTAGCTAGCTATAGCAAGCAGCTTGTGCCGTTTCCATATTAATTACATCGGTAGAAACAAGACAAAACAACCAACTATACTGAACAAAAATATAAACGCAACATGTAAAGTGTTGGTCCCATGTTTCATGAGCTGAAATAAAAGATCACAGAAATTGTCCATATGCACAAAAAGCTTATTTCTCTAAAATTTGTGCTGGGGACAATAAAAGGCCACTCTAAAAAAAACTAGGCAAGTCAGTTAAGAACAAATTCTTATTTACAATGACGGCATACACCGGCCAAACCCGGACGACGCTGGGCCAATTGTGCGCTGCCCTATGGGACTCCCAATCACGGCTGGTTATGATACTGCCTGGAATCTAAGAAGGGGGTCTGTAGTGACGCCTCAAGCACTGAGATGCAGTCTCTTAGACCGCTACACCCTCGCCTAGGAGACATGGCGTCCCAGCAACTTAGTGTAAAGTGTTACTGGCCGACTATACCCAGTTGGTTAACCAAGCAGTCTATGACCTACGGGACTACAAGAATAAGTATTCTCCCTTTGACAGCTCTCTACTCTCACTAATTGACGTTGGCCTACTGTTTACTATCTGTCACTTTATTCCTACACATACCCCTGCACATCGACTCGGTACTGGTACCTCTTGTATATAGCCAAGTTATCATTATTAATTGTGAATTATTACTTTTATTATTACGTGTTTTACTTTTGTACTATTTTTAAATTTCTTTCTCTCTGCATTGTTGGGAAGGGCCCGTAAAGGCGTCAGCATGCTTTGGTTCGGCTGGCACCTAGCCGAACTCATCTAGGCGAACTGAATGAGTGTGCTCGCAAACTCCCTTAAAATACCTTAGCTTAAAAAATAATAAGAAAGCGACCATAGTACTGTTTTTCCATTTTGAGATTCCTCAAAATAGTCCAAATTAATTGAAGATAACATATGATTTTGAAAGTATGATGTTGACATGACACGTATTTGACGTCATTTTATCTGTGGCCAATGACCTTGAGCCTTCTTGGATGGGCACTTCTAATGTAACTCTATGGCAGCACCCAATGGGCTTGAATTTTCGCGCTCTCCCCGCAGATGTTGGTGACGTAGTGTCCCCATGAGTGACAGAACACTGAGACAATCACGGCGCAACTAGAGAACATTACCAACCCCTATGCTCCATATTTTCTGCTGGCTGCCCCACCACCACAGAAAGCACTGAGCTAGGCTGAAACACCTGCATTTTGGAGCAACCTTACTCAAGAAAGCAAAAAATAGACCATGTTTGTATATGGCTTTATTAACTCAAATATGATTATTTTGTATATTGTTTGCAAACTGATATGTGACACGTATTAATGCCAAAATAACATGCAAAACAGGCAAAAAGATATACACCACCGTACAAAAGTTTGGGGTCACTTAGAAATGTCCTTGTTTTCCATGAAAACATACATGAAATGAGTTTGAATAGGAAATATAGCAAAATGAATAGGAAATGTAGTCATTGACAAGGTTAGAAATAATGATTTTTAATTGAAATAATAATTGTGTCCTTCAAACTTTGCTTTCGTCAAAGAATCCTCCATTTGCAGCAATTACAGCCTTGCAGACCTTTGGTAATCTGAAGAGATTTTACCCCATGCTTCCTGAAGCACCTCCCACAAGTTGGATTGGCTTGATGGGCACTTCTTACGTACCATACGGTCAAGCTGCTCCCACAACAGCTCAATAGGGTTGAGATCCGGTGACTGTGCTGGCCACTCCATTATAGACAGAATACCAGCTGACTGTTTCTTCCCTAAATAGTTATTGCATAGTTTGGAGCTGTGCTTTGGGTCATTGTCCTGTTGTAGGAATAAATTGGCTCCAATCAAGCGACGTCCACAAGGTATGGCATGGCATTGCAAAATGGAGTGATAGCCTTCCTTCTTCAAGATCCCTTTTACCCTGTACAAATCTCCCACTTTACCACCACCAAAGCACCCCCAGACCATCACATTGCCTCCACCATGCTTGACAGATGGCATCAAGCATTCCTCCAGCATCTTTTTATTTGGTCTGCGTCTCACAAATGTTCTTCTTTGTGATCCGAACACCTCAAACTTCGATTTGTCTGTCCATAACACTTTTTTCCAATCTTCCTCTGTCCAGTGTCTGTGTTCTTTTGCCCATCTTAATCTTTTCTTTTTATTGGTCAGTCTGAGATATGGCTTTTTCTTTGCAACTCTGCCTAGAAGGTCAGCATCCCGGAGTCACCTCTTCACTGTTGACGTTGAGACTGGTGTTTTGCGGGTACTATTTAATGAAGCTGCCAGTTGAGGACCTGTGAGGTGTCTGTTTCTCAAACTAGACACTCTAATGTATTTGTCCTCTTGCTCAGTTGTGCACCGGGGCCTCCCACTCCTCTTTCTATTCTGGTTAGAGCCAGTTTGGCTGTTCTGTGAAGGGAGTAGTACACAGCGTTGTACGAGATCTTCAGTTTCTTGGCAATCTCTCACATGGAATAGCCTTCATTTCTCAGAACAAGAATAGACTGACGAGTTTCAGAAGAAAGTTCTTTGTTTCTGGCCATTTTGAGCCTGTAATCGAACCCACAATTGCTGATGTTCCAGATACTCAACTAGTCTCAAGAAGGCCAGTTTTATTGCTTCTTTAATCAGCACAACAACACAACAGTTTTCAACTGTGCTAACATAATTGCAAAAGGATTTTCTAATGATCAGTTAGCCTTTTAAAATTATAAACTTGGATTAGCATACACAACGTGCCATTGGAACACAGGACTGATGGTTGCTGATAATGGGCCTCTGTACGCCTATATAGATATTCCAATAAAAATCAGCCGTTTCCAGCTACAATAGCCATTTACAACATTAACAATGTCTACACTGTATTTCTGATCAATTTGATGTCATTTTAATGGACAAAAAAATTGCTTTTCTTTCGAAAACAAGGACATTTCTAAGTGACCCCAAACTTTTGAACAGTAGTGTTTATAATAAAATAGCTAAACAGGTGGGGCTCAAAACTGAATGACGAGTCGCCACTGGATGTATGCTACTGTACTACATTGTGTCTAAGGCTGTTGAGTCCCTGTGTTCCTCTGTCCCCCCTCAGGCGCTGGTGCAGTATGATGATGCATTGAGCTCTGGCCACAGGCTTTCCTATTGGAGGAGACTAATGAAAGTCCAGACGTGTTCCAGCTGAGTGTAGGAAGGTCTTTGTCAGCCTGGACTACGTGATGGATGAGTTGAAATGTGTGTTAGTGCTGGTCTGGAACAAAAACATCAAACTCTCGCTCCTCTCTCTCCTTGTTTCTTCTCTCTCTGTCTCTCTCCTTCTTCCTCCCTCACCCAATCTCTCTCTAAGTGGTAGTGGTGGCAGTGCCCAGGCGTCCTCAGTGCCCGTGTGTCGTCCCCTCATCCCATCTCTAAAGTAGAGTCCAACTGTCCCTGCAACTACCTCAACACAGAGAAAA
Organism: Coregonus clupeaformis; assembly: GCF_020615455.1. Classification (NCBI taxonomy): domain Eukaryota; kingdom Metazoa; phylum Chordata; class Actinopteri; order Salmoniformes; family Salmonidae; genus Coregonus; species Coregonus clupeaformis. The sequence continues at coordinate 7,271,099 of NC_059208.1, read as the reverse complement.
CCCAAGCTACGGTACTGTCTGTCTGCATGCATGTGTGTGTTCATGTGCATGTGTAAGTGTGTTTCATTACATATATATATATGTACGTTTTAATGTCTGTGTGTGTACAGTATGTCTGTGTGTATGCATTCTCACTAGTACCATGAACCATCAGAATCCTCTATAATTGTTCAATTCCCCTTCAGACTGCTATGTCTTCATCTTAACATTGTTCTGACTGCAGATCAGCCTGGCTGCAGGTCATGTTTGACCGGGACATTTAGCTGTTGTTGTATTACACCCATCAGCTTACTGCTATAGTAAAGGCAGCACAGGTTTCTGCCAAGCCAAGTGAGGGGGCTGTGGGTGTACTCTGTACAGCTTTGTGTATGTAAGATCAATTAGTAGTGTAGTCTACTACCTTCAGGGGTGTTTCTAGGATTTGAGGACTTTGGGACCTTAGCCCAAAGCCAGAGGGGGACCCTAGTACGGGGGGGTCTGTGGGGATCCTCGCCGGAAGAAGAAGAATGGAATTTGAACAGCTAAATGCATCGATCTGGTGCACTTTGAGATGAACATTGAGAGATAAGATCTACCAAGAATTTGTATTTACAAATAAATACATTCTTGAGGGAATAATTCTCCATGCCTAGCTAACCCTTGCTATAGAACTCATTTGTTGAAGCATTCCCTTGTTGATTGGTCGACCCCCATCAGTTCTCTCTCTTCCTCTTCACTCTCTTCCTCATCTCTCTCTCTCTCTCTCTCTCTCGCTCTCTCTCTCTCTCTCTCTCTCTCTCTCTCTCTCTCTCTCTCTCTCTCTCTCTCTCTCTCTCTCTCTCTCTCTCTCTCTCTCTCTCTCTCTCACTCTCTCACTCTCCCCAGCCACAGCTCTAAATCCCACACATGCTGATGAAGTCGTTCTCTGCAAGGCCATGCATGTCGACTGTAAGCTAATTGCTAAAAGGTTTTCAGAGACAGCAGAGCTTAATGGCTGTTTCCCTGACCTATGGAGCTTCTGTAAAGAGCACCAGGCAGGCAGGGGCTGGTAATGGTGTCCTTCCCTTCTCAGCACATCAGACCTGGGTTCAAATAGTATTTGATTTGTTTTTTAAATATTTTAGCTGCGCTTGATTGAGCATGCCAGCCTGGCACAATGGAATTAATATACCAGTGCCAAGTAAAACGGTAAAACGATAGTTACCGTAGTTGTAACTCCAGTTCTATGAGTGGAGCTCCGCCCCATAGGGGAGCTCTGCTCCTATTGGTTTACCCCGCTGCCTAGGCAGTGAACAGCCTGTGACAAAATGATGCACACACCTGCAGCCAATAGGAGTACAGGTGTCCCTATAAGAGGGGACGCTTCCCCTCAATCAACCTCCCGAGAATTATCTTCAGCGAGACTGGAGGGTCGGCAGGGCCTTAAGTCCTATGGGGCTCCACTCCACTCATAGAACTGGAGTTACAACTACGGTAACTATCGTTCTATAACGTGGAGCTCCGCACCATAGGGGAGCTCTGCTCCTATTGGTTTAAGGCGGAGCGCAATGCTCCAAAATGTACTCCCTGCCGAGCCCAACACTTCCCACCTAAATGAAAAGGTTGGGCCTAGCAATGGCTGCGACCAAGTCCCACAGTACTGTAACACACTGTGTCACAATATACTGTGTCCTCGGTTCAAATCCGCTCCACCTAGTCCAATGGCATTGCCAATGTCTAGTGGGCAGAAAACCAGAATATGAGTCATACTCATCTGAACCAGCAGATACAGTGGGGAGAACAAGTATTTGATACACTGCCGATTTTGCAGGTTTTCCTACTTACAAAGCATGTAGAGGTCTGTAATTTTTATCATAGGTACACTTCAACTGTGAGAGACGGAATCTAAAACAAAAATCCAGGTCGACCCCCATCAGTTCTCTCTCTTCCTCTTCACTCTCTTCCTCCTCTCTCTCTCTCTCTCTCTCTCTCTCTCTCTCTCTCTCTCTCTCTCTCTCTCTCTCTCTCTCTCTCTCTCTCTCTCTCTCACTCTCCCCAGCCACAGCTCTAAAAGGTTGGGCCTAGCAATGGCTGCGACCAAGTCCCACAGTACTGTAACACACTGTGTCACAATATACTGTGTCCTCGGTTCAAATCCGCTCCACCTAGTCCAATGGCATTGCCAATGTCTAGTGGGCAGAAAACCAGAATATGAGTCATACTCATCTGAACCAGCAGATACAGTGGGGAGAACAAGTATTTGATACACTGCCGATTTTGCAGGTTTTCCTACTTACAAAGCATGTAGAGGTCTGTAATTTTTATCATAGGTACACTTCAACTGTGAGAGACGGAATCTAAAACAAAAATCCAGAAAATCACATTGTATGATTTTTAAGTAATTAATTTGCATTTTATTGCATGACATAAGTATTTGATCACCTACCAACCAGTAAGAATTCCGGCTCTCACAGACCTGTTAGGTTTTCTTTAAGAAGCACTCCTGTTCTCCACTCATTACCTGTATTAACTGCACCTGTTTGAACTCGTTACCTGTATAAAAGACATCTGTCCACACACTCAATCAAACAGACTCCAACCTCTCCACAATGGCCAAGACCAGAGAGCTGTGTAAGGACATCATGGATACAATTGTAGACCTGCACAAGGCTGGGATGGGCTACAGGACAATAGGCAAGCAGCTTGGTGAGAAGGCAACAACTTTTGGCGCAATTATTAGAAAATGGAAGAAGTTCAAGATGACGGTTAATCACCCTCGGTCTGGGGCTCCATGCAAGATCTCACCTCGTGGGGCATCAATGATCATGAGGAAGGTGAGGGATCAGCCCAGAACTACACGGCAGGACCTGGTCAATGACCTGAAGAGAGCTGGGACCACAGTCTCAAAGAAAACCATTAGTAACACACTACGCCATCATGGATTAAAATCCTGCAGCGCATGCAAGGTCCCCCTGCTCAAGCCAGCGCATGTCCAGGCCCATCTGAAGTTTGCCAATGACCATCTGGATGATCCAGAGGAGGAATGGGAGAAGGTCATGTGGTCTGATGAGACAAAAATAGAGCTTTTTGGTCTAAACTCCACTCGCCGTGTTTGGAGGAAGAAGAAGGATGAGTGGAAACATCATTCTTTGGGGATGCTTTTCTGCAAAGGGGACAGGACGACTGCACCGTATTGAGGGGAGGATGGATGGGGCCATGTATCGCGAGATCTTGGCCAACAACCTCCTTCCCTCAGTAAGAGCATTGAAGATGGGTCGTGGCTGGGTCTTCCAGCATGACAACGACCCGAAACACACAGCCAGGGCAACTAAGGAGTGGCTCCGTAAGAAGCATCTCAAGGTCCTGGAGTGGCCTAGCCAGTCTCCAGACCTGAACCCAATAGAAAATCTTTGGAGGGAGCTGAAAGTCCGTATTGCCCAGCGACAGCCCCGAAACCTGAAGGATCTGGAGAAGGTCTGTATGGAGAAGTGGGACAAAATCCCTTCTGCAGTGTGTGTAAACCTGGTCAAGACCTACAGGAAACGTATGATCTCTGTAATTGCAAACAAAGGTTTCTGTACCAAATATTAAGTTCTGCTTTTCTGATGTATCAAATACTTATGTCATGCAATAAAATGTAAATGAATTACTTAAAAATCATACAATGTGATTTTCTGGATTTTTGTTTTAGATTCAGTCTCTCACAGTTGAAGTGTACCTATGATAAAAATTACAGACCTCTACATGCTTTGTAAGTAGGAAAACCTGCAAAATCGGCAGTGTATCAAATACTTGTTCTCCCCACTGTAGATGACGTCACAATTCCGTCAATATTTTATGATCGGTCTAATAGCAATGTAACAAAGTTACAAAAACTATTTCCCTCATCATCCCGCCCCAACCCAGTAACACTGGTGGGCAGATTAATAACATTCCCTCTACTGTACTGAACATGTCAGTCAGGAGTCATGTCATATATGTCTCCCTCTAAAAGGAGTGGACCTGAAAGAGCCCTACCTCTTTAGTCCTGCATTCCTTTCTCCTAGCTCAAGGCCTCCCCTCAGCCACGCTGAGTACAGACCGAGCCAAAGAGTTAGAAAAATATCCAAGAGATAGAAACGGATAAATGTAGACGTGACGACCACGACGCCGCTGCACAAATATCCTCTACCCCTATTCCTCTGAAAAGGGCAGTAGAAGTCGCTACTCCACGAGTGGAGTGGGCTCTTATACCCTGAGGCAATTGTCGCCCCGCTGCCTCATAAGCTGTCTCAATGCCTTCGCAAAGCCATTGAGACAGACGCTGTTTCGAAAGTGGTCTACCTAGTGCAGCCGCACAAACAGCTGAGGCGATGACCTAATCGCTGCTGTGCGCTCAACGTAACACGCCAAAGCGCGCACTAGGCACAGCTGATGGAGCCTTTCCTCTTTCCTCTCCCCATGGGGAGGGGGAGAAAAAGCCCACAGCTCCACGGTCTGTGATCTATATGAGCTCTTAATAACCTTGGCATAAATGCCAGGTTAGGACGCAAAACCGCTCTGCTCAAATCGCCATTAATGGCAAGGCAGTCGGGTCTCGTCGAAAGAGCACACAAATCACTAACACGCTTAGCAGTAGTCAAAGCGAGTAACAGTGCCGTCTTCAAAGACAGCATCTTGATGGGAATTTGGTTCAATGGTTCGAACGGCGGCTCGCAGAGCGCTTCGAGTACCAGAGCCAAATCCCACTGAGGAAGCGTGGCTCTAGGCGTTGCCCTAAGCCGCCGTGTTCCCAAAAGGAAACATTTCACCAGAGGGTGGCTGAAGACAGTGTCTCTGCCAAACCCCTCATGCTATAGTCCCCTGTAGCTCAGTTGATAGAGCATGGCGCTTGCAATGCCAGGGTTGCATTGCACGTTCACGCGTGACGCGGTGCAGACGCCACTCGTCGTCTCGAGGACCCCCTCGAGACATGATGTCTGCCCCTACGTTCAAGTAGCCTGGAATGTGTGCTGCTCTCAATGAGCGAAGGTGCTCGTGAGCCCACAGCCACAATTCCTCCGCCGCCCAGTGGAGTGCAGGAGACCTGACTCCTCCCTGGCGATTGATGTGGGCTACTGTGGTTCGGTTGTCTGACCAGACCAGCACATCGCGACCCCGAAGGATAAACGCGAAGTGGGTCAGAACCAGTAGAACCGTTTCCAACTCTAAAAGGTTGATGTGACAACTCGAAAGAGGCCACACACCTCCTATCGCTTGGTTCTGACATGTCCCTCCCCATCCAGTCAGAGAGGCATCTGTAAACACTGGAATGTAGGAGGACACTTTGCCTATTGGGACTCCGTGCGTGAGAACACGCAGGTCTCTCCAATAGTTCAGATCTGCACTGAGCGAGAGGGGAACCACCACCAACTGCTGACGTTGACACACTGGGTCCCATCGCTGTATCCCCAGATAGACAATCTGATGACTGGGCCAGGGTGCGCTCTTTTTCCAATTCACAGCGAACCCCAGACGCGTGAGATGAATCACTGTCTGTATTATGTGAGTGAACGCCAGCTCTGCTGACGGGGCGAGAACCAGTAAGTCGTCTAGGTAGGCTAGTAGCCTTATTCCCTGACGACGCAACGGTTCTAATGCCGCCTCCACACATTTGGAAAACATGCGAGGTGCCAGGGCGTACCCGAATGGCATCCTCGTGAACTCGTACGCCACCCCTTTAAAGGCGAACCGCAGAAACTTCCTGTGACGCGGCTGCACCGGCACATGAAAGTACGCGTCCTTTAGGTCTATGCTTGTACAAAAGTCTCCCTTCTGGACACATTCCAGTAGACGTTTTGTCGTTAGCAATCGGAAGGGCCATTTGGCTACACTGAGAATGCGTAAATTCAATATCGGCCTCATTCCCCCTGTCTTTTTCGGCACCAGGAAATAGGGCAAATATAGCAAATATGAAAATAGCTTTTGGGGGTGGAAAAACTCCTGGTGTGCTCATTAGGACGACGTCGATGATCTGGAAAATCAACGGTGTTCTTCGTCCTGAGTCTTCGTCTCGTAGCTTCTTCAGTCCAGTCCAGTCGCTGAAGATAATGGGAGGCTGATTGAGGGGAAGCGTCCCCTCTTATAGGGACACCTGTACTCCTATTGGCTGCAGGTGTGTGCATAATTTTGTCTCAGGCTGTTCGCTGCCTAGGCAGCGGGGTAAACCAATAGGAGCAGAGCTCCCCTATGGGGCGGAGCTCCACGATATAGAACAAGAGGGCTGCCCTGTCGCCTGGTCCCTCGTGTCATGTGGAGCAGAGAGCTTGATGCTAATTAATTTAGACCTCAGTCACATCAATCAATCACTCTCTCTCTCTCTCTCTCTCGCTCTCTCTCTCTCCCTCTCTCTCTCTCTCTCTCTCTCTCTCTCTCTCTCTCTCTCTCTCTCTCTCTCTCTCTCTCTCTCTCTCTCAATTCAATTCAAAGGGCTTTATTGGTATGTGAAACAAATGTTTACATTGCCAAAGCAAGTGAAATAGATAATAAACTAAAGTGAAATAATCAATCAAAAATGAACAGTAAACATTGCACTCACAAGTTTCAAAGTAATAGACACATTTCAAATGTCATATTATGTGTTATAATGATGTGCAAATAGTTAAAGTACAAAAGGGAAAATAAATAAACATAAATATGGGTTGTATTTACAATGGTGTTTGTTCTTCACTGGATGCCATTTTCTTGTGGGAACAGGTCACAAATCTTGCTGCTGTGATGGCACACTGTGATATTTCACCTAATGGATATGGGATTTTATCAAAATTGGATTTGTTTTAGAATTCTTTGTGGGTCTGTGTAATCTGAGGGAAACATCTGTCTCTAATATGGTCATACATTTGGCAGGAGGTTAGGAAGTGCAGTTCAGCTTCCACCTCATTTTGTGGGCATTGTGTACAAAGCCTGTTTTCTCTTGAGAGCCAGGTCTGCCTACGGCGGCTTCTCTCAATAGCAAGGCCATGCTCACTGAGTCTGTACATAGTCAAAGCTTTCCTTAATTTTGGTCAGTCACATTGATCAGGTATTCTGCCACTGTGTACTCTCTGTTTAGGGCCAAATAGCATTCTAGTTTGCTCAGATTTTTTGTTAATTCTTTCCCACGTGTCAAGTAGTTATCTTTTGGTTCTCATGATTTGGTTGGGTCTAATTTGTGTTGCTGTCCTGGGGCTCTGTGGGGTCTGTTTGTGTTTGTGAACAGAGCCCCAGGACCAGCTTTCTTACTCTTCTCTAGGTGAATCTCTCTGTAGGTGATGGCTTTGTTATGGAATGTTTGGGAATTGCTTCCTTTTAGGTGGTTGTAGAATTTAACGGCTCTTTTCTGGATTTTCATAATTAGCGGGTATCGGCCTAATTCTGCTCTGCATGCATTATTTGGTGTTTTACGTTGTACACGGAGGATGTTTTTGCAGAATTCTGCATGCAGAGTCTCAATTTGGTGTTTGTCCCATTTTGTGAATTATTGGTTGGTGAGCGGACCCCAGACCTCACAACCATGAAGGGCTATGGGTTCTATAACTGATTAAAGTATTTTTAGCCAGATCCTAATTGGGATGTCAAATTTGATGTTCCTTTTGATGGCGTAGAAGGCCTTTCTTGCTTTATCTCTCAGATCGTTCACAGCTTTGAGGAAGTTACCTGTGGTGCTGATGTTTAGGCCGAGGTAGGTATAGTTTTTTGTGTGCTCTAGGGCAACAGTGTCTAGATGGAATTTGTATTTGTGGTTCTGGCAACTGGACCTTTTTTGGAACACCTTTATTTATCATTATACAGTGCCTTTGGAAAGTATTCAGACCCCTTGACTTTTTCCACATTTTGTTACAGCCTTATTCTAAAATTGATTAAATTCATTTTTTTCCTCATCAATCTACACACAATACCCCATAATGACAAAGTGAAAACAGGTTTTTAAAAGGAAAGAAAATACCTTATTTACATAAGTATTCAGACCCTTTGCCATGAGACTCAAAATTGAGCTCAGGTGCATCCTGTTTCCATTATTCATCCTTGAGATGTTTCTACAACTTGATTGGAGTCCACCTGTGTTAAATTAAATTGATTGGACATGATTTGGAAAGGCACACACCTGTCTATATAAGGTCACACAGTTGACAGTGCATGTCAGAGCAAAAACCAAGCCATGAAGGAAGGAATTGTCCGTAGAGCTCAGAGACAGGATTGTGTCAAGGCACAGATCTGGGGTAGGGTACAAAAAAATGTCTGCAGCATTGAAGGTCCCCAAGAACACAATGGCCTCCATCATTCTTAAATGCATGAAGAATGAGACTACCAAGACTCTTCCTAGAGCTTGCCACCCGGCCAAACTGAGCAATCGGTGGAGAAGGGCCTTGGTCAGTGATAGATTAATTTGTATTTTAAGAATAATGACTAAAGGATTTCACTCCAAATAGAGTATAAATGTGTGAACGGTGTTAGAGTTATAATGTAGTGTCAACCCACTAACAGAGGGGGAGGAGTTAGAAACTGCTGAGAAAGCATTCCAGGGTGAAGGGGACTGAGAAGCTGTTTAAAGGTGGGCGGAGCAAAGTGCCTTTGTGTGTCAAGGGATATAAAAGCTGTATGTATGTTTTTTGGCGCCAGAGCTCTCCATGATTAAAACATACAGATCATTCTTGCTGGTTGCGGACCTTCGTTTAATTCATGATTAAACCAGAGCCTTACACCCTCTGGGAATTATTCAAAGCATTAAGTTTGATTAATTAGAGATATAAATTCTCATGACAGTCAGGGAGGTGACCAAGAACCCGATGGTCACTCTGACAGCTCCTCTGTGGAGATGGGAGAACCATCCAGAAGGATAACCATTTCTGCAGCACTCCACCGATCAGGCCTTTATGGTAGTGGCCTGACGGAAGCCACTCCTCAGTAAAAGGTGCCTTTTGGAGTTTGCCAAAAGGCACCTAATGAATCTCTCAGACCATGAGAAACAAGATTCTCTGGTCTGATGAAACCAAGATTGAACTCTTTGGCCTGAATGTCAAGTGTCACGTCTGGAGGAAACCTTGCACCATCCCTACGGTGAAGCATGGTGGTGGCAGCATCATGCTGTGGGGATGTTTTTCAGTGGTAGGGACTGGGAGACTAGTCAGGATCGAGGCAAATATGAACGGAGCAAAGTACAGAGAGATCCTTGATGAAAACCTGCTCCAGAGCGCTCAGGACCTCAGACTGGGGCGAAGGTTCACCTTCCACACCTTCCAACAGGACTACGACCCTAAGCACACAGCCAAGACAATGCAGGAGTGGCTTCGGGACAAGTCTCTGAATGTCCTTGAGTGGCCCAGCCAGAGCCCGGACTTGAACACGATCTAACATATCTGGAAAGACCTGAAAATAGCTGTGCAGCAACACTCCCCATCCAATCTGACAGAGCTTGAGAGGATCTGCAGAGAAGAATGGGAGAAACTCCTCAAATACAGGTGTGCCAAGCTTGTAGCATCATACCCAAGAAGACTTGATACTGTAATCGCTGCCAAAGGTGCTTCAACAAAGTACTGAGTGAAGGGTCTCAATACTTATGTAAATGAGATATTTTTGTTTTATTTTTATTTTTATAAAACAGCAAACATTTCTAAAAACCTGTTTATGCTTTGTCATTATGGGGTATTGTGTGTAGATTGATGAGGGATTTTTGTTTTCATCATTGTTACGGATACAGGTATCCTGTGTCTTTTTGTGTTTTTCCTCTCCTTCTGCCCTAATCACAGGTGTCCTGTATGTTCCTGATTGGTGGTCATTGGGGTGTCTGCTGATTGCTGAGGTGGAACAATCAGTGGACATTCCTCTGCATTGCACCACTTGTTTCTGGTTTTTCAATCACACATCCCATTGTTTAAAAGCCAGTTAGTTGTGTTTGTAGAGAGAGACTATTTTCCGTATGTGAGTATGGATACTGTGGTGTCCTGTTTTTTGTGTACTCACTCATTTGCTGGTTACTCTGTTTGGTAACTTTGTTGTGTGTTTCTGGGGGAAGGGGAATTTAAGCAAGTTGCCCTTGGGCATACATTACCCGTAGGAAGAAAACTGTCTAAAAACACTAGTTAGACCTGAGCAGACCACCCACTGTAATTTTTGTATGATTAGCAGTAGCTTAGCGGTTCTTGAGGCAGGCAAGATCAGTTAATTTTTTTTTTACACTATTGTTTCATTTCTTGGGTCCTTCTCAGCCCTTTTTCCCAAACCTTTACCGTGTGTTCAAAAATAAACATTTTATGTTTGACGGTAGTTTATGGTTGTCATGTAGTTTTTTTTCTCACTGTTCCATGTCACGATTCTAATTTGCATGAATTATGTTACGGGTCTCTTGTCCATCCACCCTAGACGTTTAAAGCCACGGGGTTCGTAACAATCATTTTTAGAATAAGGCTGTAACGCAACAAAATGTGGAAAAAGTCAAGGGGTCTGAATACTTTCCAAAGGCACTGTATAATGATAAATAAAGGTGTTCCAAAAAAGGTCCAGTTGCCAGAACCACAAATACAAATTCCATCTAGACACTGTTGCCCTAGAGCACACAAAAAACTATACCTACCTCGGCCTAAACATCAGCACCACAGGTAACTTCCTCAAAGCTGTGAACGATCTGAGAGATAAAGCAAGAAAGGCCTTCTACGCCATCAAAAGGAACATCAAATTTGACATCCCAATTAGGATCTGGCTAAAAATACTTTAATCAGTTATAGAACCCATAGCCTCTCCATTGTCTGACTGGAATAATCATCTAGCTTTACTGTTAATACCCATATCCTGTAGAGCTACAGATGGTGTAGAAACCTGTAGCCGGAGCCCTGAATCATCAGGGGATAACTTTAATTAGACCTCCTAAGTGTCATGTTGCCCCTCTTTGTTAAGTGGTCTACTGGTGGAGTAGGGACCAGCTGTGACTCTTCCCCGCAGCGCCCCCGCAGCTCCACACGCCTCAGCGATCGGCACTCCACAACAGAACCGTGTTCCCATGGTGGTGGGGCACTGCGCTCCGAGGAGGAGGAGGAAGAGGAGGAGGATGCGGCTGCTGTACAGTTCCACATGAAGGGCATTGAAATGGCACAATAGCCTTGTTAAACCAGACTGAATTCTGTGCTCACGAAGCACAGCGTTCAGTTTGGCTTAACCAGGGTACAATGGACACCCATTGTTTTCTATGAAGTCGAAATGTTGTATATATTTATGGTGCAGGATTAAAAGCACAGGGGAGCAGCAATATTCAATGTAGAGGCCTTTGATTAATTTTTCTCCAAGTAGGCTATTGTCCAGCACTGATTATCTAAAGTTTGGGACCTTTGTTTTCTTTATTGCCCATCTCAGGACCAAGGCTGCAGCTATAGGGCTCAGGGCTGGGCGCTAGGCTATTCTGCTCACTTTTCTCTGACGGATGGAGGCTTCCTCAGCCCAGCGGGATCAGTTTATTAATCTGCTATAAGCATTACTCAGGTTTACAGTTTGTTGGAGAGCTGCCCAGTGCCCTTGGATTCAACAAATCAACTCAATTTTAACGATACCTAAGATGCATGGACACCTGACTCTCACAGACCAGTGTCCATGTATCTCACTTAGCTCCAACACTTCAGTCGGAGCCAAAGACTTAATCTGGTCGGTTGTTCTGTCACTGTTTATGGGCCTGTGGTGGCCAGAAATGGGCCTTCTCTAGGCCCAGATAGATAAAGTATTTGTATTTCTTTCAAATTCTTTAGCAGCGCTTGATTGAGCTTGCCTGAGTGGCACAATGGAACTAATGGTATTATCCGCAGCCCATCTGACAGACTGGTCTGTTGTGGTGGTCCTCCCTTCGCAGTGCTACAGGGGCAGGCAGGACCTGAGGGCTGAGTCTCTGAGAAGAGAGGAGTGCAGCTGCACCATCAGGCGTAGTAATGAGATTACTTTTGTTGGTCCTCATTAGACAGCCAGTGTTCTGAGGGGCCCTCCAAGGGCCAATGCCAACACACACACACACACACACACTAGAGAACCACTGTTCTAAGGGGCCTCCAGAGCCTCATTGCCAGCAGCCTGCTCCAAGACTCCTAGACCCAGGCCATCCTCTTCTTGCTGGTCCCCCAGTGGAGCAGTTTGCCCCGTTCAGACACCCACACACCCTGCCTGGGGCGCTGTGCCTCTGATTAGGGACCTGGACTGGCCTGCTGAGGCAGCAGGGTTGGAGAAGTTACTCTCTTTTTTTGCTGCAAATTTTCTATTTCTCTTCTGTTTTTCTCTCTCTCTCTTCTGTCCTTTTACATTGTATCGTTCACAGCATCTCTTGGGAGTGGAGCTCAGAGTCTGATCTAGTGGTAGTGGTGCCCACTCTGAACTACATCCAGGCTCTGTCGTAACTGGCCGCGACCGGGAGACCCATGGGGCGGCGCACAATTGGCCCAGTGTCGTCCAGGGTAGGGGAGGGAATGGCCGGCAGTGGTGTAGCTCAGTTGGTAGAGCATGGCGTTTGTAACGCCAGGGTTGTGGGTTCGATTCCCACGGGGGGCCAGTATAAAAAATAATGTATGCACTCACTAAACTGTAAGTCGCTCTGAATAAGAGCGTCTGCTAAATGACGTAAATGTAAAAATGTAAATGTACACATGGCCCCTTGTGACAGGGTTTCAAACCCTGGGCCTGCCAAACCACTATCTGTACTCCCCCATGTCTGTCTCCCGCCTCTAATTTCAACCTGTCTGTCAATAAAATAAAGAACAAAAAGGAGAGTGAAAAAAAGCTCAGCACCTTCAGTACATTTTGAGTTTTCTTTCCTGAGACGACCGGCCCCGAAGACCCCTAGAATAACATGAGTCTAAACTCCTTCACTCTCACTCTGTTAGTCAGAAAGCAAACAAACCCCCAGGCCTACAGATAGTAATGTTCTCCTCAGTGAGCTAGCAATCAAAACCTCCACTTATCGACCTCTGCTTTGCTGAAATGCACGGCCTATTTCCCTGCCCATATCTGTAATCTTTTTTCATTAGACTGAATTGCTTTTTGATGAGGAGATGCAATTATATCATATGGAGAAGTCTTCCCATGTGAAATATCTGATGAAAGGTAAATGAGATGAGCGGAAGGAAGCAATCATAATGAATAAATCATTTCATGCAATAATTGAAAAATATTAAGGTTATTTGGAGAACCTCTTCACATGCAGTAATATGGGATGGATGTACAGGTGAGTCCATGCGTTCATTAACTCTGCCAATTCCTGTTAGATGAGTATCCATATACTGAGTATCCATATACTACATATACTGAGTATCCATATACTGAGTATCCATATACTCGCCAATTAATATGACTCATTTACTCTCTTTTTGTTCAGAGGAATAATGGAAATGATATCCCACAAGGCACAGCTCAACGTCTAGTTTTGATTTACATTAGGTTGAGTTGTCAACAAATGTGAATTCAATGTGAAAAATCAAAATGGACCATTTCATTGGATTTAGGTTAAAAGTTTGGAAAAAATACGAAATTCCCTTACGTTGATGAATTTTTGAAAATCCAATCAGCTTCCCACGTTGATTCAACGTCATCACATTTAATGAATTAGTTGAAATGATGTGGAAACAATGTTGATTAGACCAGTTTTTACACTTTGGGATGTTTCAGAGGAAATATATGGCTAATTTATTCTGTTTATACACTGAACAAAAATATAAATGCATCATGTAACAATTAGAGTTACAGTTCATATAAGGAAATCAGTCAATTGAAATGAATTAATTTGGCCCTAATTTATGGATTTCACATGACTGGGAATACAGATACGCATCTGTTGGTCACAGACACTTTTTTTTTTAAAGGTAGCGGCGTGGATTATAAAAACATTCAGTATGTGGTGTGACCACCATTTGCCTCATACAGCGCGACACATCTCCTTCGCATAGAGTTGATCAGGCTGTAGATTGTGTCCTGTGGAATGTTGTCCCACTCCTCTTCAATGGCTGTGCGAAGTTGCTGGATGTTGCCGGGAACTGGAACACACTGTTTTACACGTCAATCCAGAGCATCCCAAACATGCTCAATGGGTGACATGTCTTACTTACTTACTTACTTACTTTATTGTCCCCATGGGGAAATTTTGTTGCAATGTCATGTACACATGTCTGGTGACTATGCAGGCGTTTGAAGAACTGCAACATTTTCAGCTTCCAGGAATTGTGTACAGATCCTTGCGACGTTGGGCCATGCATTATCATGCTGAAACATGAGGTGATGGCGGTGGATGAATGGCACGACAATGGGCCTCAGGATCTCTTCACAGTATCTCTGTGCATTCAAATTGCCATCGATAAAATGCAATTATGTTCATTGTCCTTAGCTTATGTCTGCCCATACCATAACCCTCACTACATATTTGTCACCAAACCCACTGGCTGCAGGTCATCTATAAATCTCTGCTAGGCAAATTCCCGCCTTATCTTAGCTCATTGGTCACCATAGCAACACCCACCCGTAGTATGCGCTCCAGCAGGTATATCTCACTGGTCATCCCCAAAGCCAACACCTCCTTTGGCCGCCATTCCTTCCAGTTCTCTGCTGCTAATGACTGGAACGAACTGCAAAAATCTCTGACGCTAGAGACTCTTATCTCCCTCACTAACTTTAAGCATCAGTTGTCAGAGCAGCTTACCGATCACTGCACCTGTACACAACCCATCTGTAATTAGCCCACCCAACTACCTCATCCCCATATTGTTATTTATTTTGCTGATTTGCAATCCAGTATCTCTATTTGCACATCATCTTCTGCACATCTATCACTCCAGTGTTAATACTAAATTGTAATTATTTTGCACTATGGCCTATTTATTGCCTTACCTCCATAACTTACTACATTTGCACACACTGTATATAGATTTTCTATTGTGTTATTGACTGTAGGTTTTGTTTATCCCATGTGTAACTCTGCGTTGTTGTTGTTTTTTATCATACTGCTTTGCTTCATCTTGGCCAGGTCGCAGTTGTAAATGAGAACTTGTTCTCAACTGGCTTAACTGGTTAAATAAAGGTAAAATAAATAATCCAAACTAAAAACACAGCCATTATGGGAAACTCTGTTCACAACGTTGACATCAGCAAACCGCTTGCCCACACTACGCCATACACGCTGTCTGCCATCTGCCCGGTACTGTTCAAACTGCTATTCATCCGTGAAGAGGTTGTGGGTAGAGGAAGTTCAGGAGTAAAAACAAACAAAATACAATTATTGTAAAATTGACTGTGTCCATAAAATGTACAGTTGAAGACAGAAGTTTACATACACTTAGGTTGGAGTCATTAAAACTCATTTTTTCAACCACTCCACAAATTTCATGTTAACAAACGAATGTTTTGCCAAGTTGGTTAGGACATCTACTTTGTGCATGACACAAGACATTTTTCCAACAATTGTTTACAAACAGATTATTTCACATATAATTCACTGTATCACAATTCCTGTGGGTCAGAAGTTTACATACACTAAGTTGACTGTGCCTTTAAACAGCTTGGAAAATTCCAGAAAATGATGTCATGGCTTTAGAAGCTTCTGATAGACTAATTGACATCATTTTAGTCAATTGGACGTGTACCTGTGGATGTATTTCAAGGCCTACCTTCAAACTCAGTGCCTCTTTGCTTGACATCATGGCAAAATCAAAAGAAATCAGCCAAGACCTCCGAAAGAAAATTGTAGACCTCCACAAGTCTGGTTCATCCTTGGGAGCAATTTCCAAATGCCTGAAGGTACCACGTTCATCTGTACAAACAATAGTACGCAAGTATAAACACCATGGGACCACGCAGCCTTCATACCGCTCAGGAAGGAGACACGTTCTGTCTCCTAGAGATGAACGTACTTTGGTGCGAAAAGTGCAAATCAATCCCAGAACAACAGCAAATGACCTTGTGAAGATGTTGGAGGAAACATGTACAAAAGTATCTGTATCCACAGTAAAACGAGTCCTACATCGACATAACCTGAAAGGCCGCTCAGCAAGGAAGAAGCCACTGCTCCAAAACCGCCATAAAAAAAACCAGACTACGGTTTGCAACTGCAAATGGGGACAAAGATCGTACTTTTTGGAGAAATGTCCTCTGTTCTGATGAAACAAAAATAAAACTGTTTGGCCATAATGACCATCGTTATGTTTGGAGGAAAAAGGGGGTGCCTTGCAAGCCAAAGAACACCATCCCAACCGTGAAGCACGGGGTGGCAGCATCATGCTGTGGGGGTGCTTTTCTGCAGGAGGGACTGGTGCACTTCACAAAATAGAAGGCATCATGAAGAAGGAAAATTATGTGCAACATCTCAAGACATCAGTCAGGAAGTTAAAGCTTGGTCGCAAATGGGTCTTCCAAATGGACAATGACCCCAAGCATCCAAGTCGTGGCAAAATGGCTTAAGGACAACAAAGTCAAGGTATTGGAGTGGCCATCACAAAGCCCTGACCTCTATCCTATAGAAAATGTGTGGGCAGAACTGAAAAAGCGTGTGCAAGCAAGGAGGCTTAAAAACCTGACTCAGTTTCACCAGCTCTGTCAGGAGGAATGGGCCAAAATTCACCCAACTTATTGTGGGAAGCTTGTGGAAGGCTACCCGAAACGTTTGACCCAAGTTAAACAATTTAAAGGCAATGCTACCAAATACTATTTGAGTGTATGTAAACTTCTGACCCACTGGGAATGTGATGAAAGAAATAAAAGCTGAAATAAATCATTCTCTCTACTATTATTCTGACATTTCACATTCTTAAAATAAAGTGGTGATCCTAACTGACCTAAGACAGGGAATTTTTACTAGGATTAAATGTCAGGAATTGTGAAAAACTGAGTCTAAATGTATTTGGCTAAGGTATATGTAAACTTCTGACTTCAACTGTATTTATACATACAGTGAGGGAAAAAAGTATTTGATCCCCTGCTGATTTTGTACGTTTGCCCACTGACAAAGAAATGATCAGTCTATAATTTTAATGGTCGGTTTATTTCAACAGTGAGAGACAGAATAACAACAAAAACATCCAGAAAAACGCAGGTCAAAAATGTTATCAATTGATTTGCATTTTAATGAGGGAAATAAGTATTTGACCCCTCTGCAAAACATGACTTAGTACTTGGTGGCAAAACCCTTGTTGGCAATCACAGAGGTCAGACGTTTCTTGTAGTTGGCCACCAGCTTTGCATACATCTCAGGAGGGATTTTGTTCCACTCCTCTTTGCAGATCTTCTCCAAGTCATTAAGGTTTCGAGGCTGACGTTTGGCAACTCGAACCTTCAGCTCCCTCCACAGATTCTTTATGGGATTAAGGTCTGGAGACTGGCTAGGCCACTCCAGGACCTTAATGTGCTTCTTCTTGAGCCACTCCTTTGTTGCCTTGGCTGTGTGTTTTGGGTCATTATCATGCTGGAATATCCATCCACGACCCATTTTCAATGCCCTGGCTGAGGGAAGGAGGTTCTCACCCAAGATTTGACGGTACATGGCCCCGTCCATCATCCCTTTGATGCGGTGAAGTTGTCCTGTCCCCTTAGCAGAAGAACACCCCCAAAGCATCATGTTTCCACCTCCATGTTTGACAGTGGGGATGGTGTTCTTGGGGTCATAGGCAGCATTCCTCCAACTCCAAGCACGGCGAGTTGAGTTGATGCCAAACAGCTCGATTTTGGTCTCATCTGACCACAACACTTTCACCCAGTTCTCCTCTGAATCATTCAGATGTTCATTGGCGAACTTCAGACGGGCATGTATATGTGCTTTCTTGAGCAGGGGGACCTTGCGGGCGCTGCAGGATTTCAGTCCTTCACGGCGTAGTGTGTTACCAATTGTTTTCTTGGTGACTATGGTCCCAGCTGCCTTGAGATCATTGACAAGATCCTCCCGTGTAGTTCTGGGCTGATTCCTCACCGTTCTCATGATCATTCTAACTCCACGAGGTGAGATCTTGCATGGAGCCGCAGGCCGAGGGAGATTGACAGTTATTTTGTGTTTCTTCCATTTGCGAATAATCACACCAACTGTTGTCACCTTCTCACCAAGCTGCTTGGCGATGGTCTTGTAGCACTTTCCAGCCTTGTGTAGGTCTACAATCTTGTCCCTGACATCCTTGGAGAGCTCTTTGGTCTTGGCCATGGTGGAGAGTTTGGAATCTGATTGATTGATTGCTTCTGTGGACAGGTGTCTTTTATACAGGTAACAAACTGAGATTAGGAGCACTCCCTTTAAGAGTGTGCTCCTAATCTCAGCTCGTTACCTGTATAAAAGACACCTGGGAGTCAGAAATCTTTCTGATTGAGAGGGGGTCAAATACCTATTTCCCTCATTAAAATGCAAATCAATTTATAACATTTTTGGCATGTGTTTTTTTGGATTTTTTTGTTGTTATTCTGTCTCTCACTGTTCAAATAAACCTACCATTAAAATTATAGACTGATAATTTCTTTGTCAGTGGGCAAACATCAGCAGGGGATCAAATACTTTTTTCCCTCACTGTATATTTGCAAGAAAAAAACTGTGGGGGATTGGAATTGATGCAGACAATTACATTGATGGAAGTTACAATCTATCTGCAATATTAAAGCTGATTTACCCCCTAAAACAAATATTTTAAATAATAACTAAAACAAAAACAAAACAAAAATGTTATGTTATGTTGTCTTTTTTTAATGTATTTTACCTCAGACGATCTGGTTGTAAGGTTGCTAGCTAGCACTCCTAGCAGCTTATGCTGCTTGTGAAGTTGCTAGATAGCAAATTAGCATAAACTAGCACTAACCAGGTTTGAAACGGTAGGTTACAGTAATAGCGCCATCTTGTGGCTTGGGTACTTGTTGTGCTGTGGCTCTATGACATTGAGAGCAACAGCACAGACCATCCATCAAATACATTTATGATTTAAAAGAATGTATAAATACTATGTGATTGAGATCCAGGTTCTAGTTCTGCCCCTACAGATGGAGATGGGGTGCATCTCAATAGACTAAAGTGGCTTCTTCTCCTTGCATTCTCTCCAGATGCTGTCTGTCCTGTCAGGAGTGAAAGGGAAGGCGAGGGAGAGGTTTTATACACAACACATTCCCCATCAGGACCAGTAGGGGACGCTGATGTTTCATCATGGAATATCTGGCTGAAATATAGCATGGGAGTGCTAGTAGAGGATGGAAAAGTCATACAGATTTCTTTCCAGCTTGAAAAATCGGGTGAAACTGTCAAACAAATCGTTTTACTCTTTAGCATTTCTTTGAGGAATGTAAAGAAAGAATCCTACACGATGGAATATTCTAATAAATCAAGACAATGATTTTCATGCCCTATGGTGTGGTTTGGTTTGTGAGGTATACTATTATAATAATATGCCATTTAGCAGACGCTTTTATCCAAAGCGACTTAGTCATGTGTGCATACATTTGTACATATGGGTGGACCCGGGGATCGAACCCACTACCCTGGCATTACAAGCGCCATGCTCTACCAATTGAGCTACAGAGGACCACTCCTTCAGAAGTCTCTCACTATAGTAGTATCTGTTTTCCCCATTGTTTCCCATCTTTTGTAAAGATGCTTTTAATGTATGACTTCAATGTCTGTTTTTAATTAGCTATCTTTTTTTAAATGTCTCTTTGTTTTTGTTTCTTTGTTAGTACTTTTATTTTATAATGTGAAGAACTGTGTTACTTATATTGAAAAGCGCTGTGCAAATAAAGTTATTATTATTATTGTTATTATTATTTTTGCAATCCTCTCAAACAGACATATGGTAAATTATTGAATCTTCATGAATCAGGAAAGTTTTCTCTGCTCAGGGGATCAAACTGAATTATCGACATGGACCCATTCCAAGTTCCAAGCCAGTTGTCATGCCACAGACCCTATATCATCATTCATATGCTTCTCTTTCTACCCTTTTGGATAGGATGTGGTTAAATTAAAATATGCCCGACTTGACACTGGAGCAACATGCATTTTGATAGTATATGAATGCTTTGTCCAGTATGGCTCAGTTTGTAGAGCATGGCGCTTGCAATGCCAATTTATCCACTCACTGCTGTAAGTCGCTCTGGATAAGAGCGTCTGCTAAATGACTAAAATATAAAATACTTTGTAATTTCTGGGCAGCAGGAAAGCTGGCTGACTGACTGCTTTTTCCTCAGCTGGCTAACACAACATATTTTTGAGTCCATGTGAGTTGACAGTTGACATGGAGAGGCATGACAGGGATGGACCAAGGGTAAGCTGTAGGCCATTTTCTACCATTGTGTCTTGTCTAGAACCGGTTCTGACCATTCCTGCCCTCCCCTGGCCCCTCATGTTGTCACGAATTCCGCCGAGACTGCTCCTCCTCCTTGTTCGGGCAGGCTTCGGCGTTCGTCGTCCCCGGAGTACTAGCTGCTACCGTTTGATGTTCTCTATGTTTGTTTGGTTTTGTCTGTTTTGTGCACCTGTGTCTTATCACTTATTGATTATGTCACCTATAAGATTCCTTTGGTTTTGTTTGTAGTTGTGTGTTGTTGTCCGCCTGTCCGTTGGGGTTTTGCTCTGGTGTATTTAAGTGTATTGACGCACTGTTTGCGCATTGCTTATATTTCGTGTTTTACGCACTGTTTGCGTATCGCTCGCCTCCGTTGCTTGAGGCCGGTTCTTTTGTATTGTCATATTTCTGACTAGTAAAGTCTGTTGGACTAAGCTTCTGTGTCCTGCGCCTGACTCCAACACCACATCCACTTCAAACACTGACACATGTCTGTCTCTTTTAGCAGCAAAAGTTTGGAAATTAGTTAAATAAGCCAAGTCCTGGACTTAAATGCTATTTCAATGCAATTCTGTTTAAAAGTATTTAATCATGCAGGTTCAGAGTAGCTGCGTCAGCTCACTGAAAAATGATGACGCACTGGTTTGGTGATTGGTGCCCATATAGTATATCTCACACACCACTGGGCAATGTGACACTCTCTTCCTCCTTCCTGCCTGTCTGGTCTTTCAAGGCAGTAAGTCTGTGAACTCTGTGATTGAGGAACTCTGAGGATCGGACACAATGGCCATGCTGTGCTCTCTCGCTCTCTCGCTCTCTCACTCTCTCGCTCTTTTGTCTTGTATTGAATTGTTGACAGCCTTTAGACGCCATGTTTATATTGCAGAAGGCGATGCATTTGGTTATGTTGTGCAATGGAAGTTGTTTTCTGTTGGTGGTGAGCAAACTTGTCCAACAAAAATATAGGATATATTTGTTGTCATAAGGGGGAAGGTGTTACAGGTTTTGGATTTTCCATTTATGTTTTGAGGTTGGACTTTAGCACATAGAGCTCGTTAGCGCATAGGGTGCACCGATTGGTGTCACCTCGTTAGTCAGTATGTGTTACACCTGTGCTGGTTGCCGTCTCGTTAGTGGGAAGGTGTTTCACCTGTGCTGGCCCAGGTGCTATTTAAGAGTGGCTGGCCCAGTGCTACTGCTGTCTTGATAGATGCGGAGGGTTAACACCGTTAGTTGGCGCTCCCTATTTTCAGTTCTAGACAAACAACGCTTTATCTGATTTAGTTTTGTTCTGTCTTTTTGGTTTGTTTCCTGTCTTTAAGTTTAGTGTGGGTTTTTCTTTAGTTTGCCTCTTTATGGGCAAATTTAGTGGGTGCTCATGGTGGGTGTCTTTTTAGGTTCCAGTTGTTGTTGCTAGTCAACTTTCAGTGGACACCCCCATGAGTGTCTTTCAGAACCCCTCCTAAAACCCCACCTGTTTCATTTTGGTTGTTAGTCAGTGACTGTTAGTTCCCCCTTCTGTTTGAGTGACATTTCTGGTTTTCTTGCTTGGGAACGTGATAAGTGTCACGATCGTCGTTAAGAGAGGAGGACCAAGGCACAGCGTGATGAACGAACATGTTTATTTATCATTAGCGATAAACACGGACAGTAAACAAAAACAACAAACGACTCGTAACGTCCTAGGTAACATAGACCAACACGGAACAAGAACCCACAAACACAAAGGGAAAAACAGACAGTTTAAATATGGCTCCCAATCAGAGACAACCAGCCACAGCTGACACTCGTTGCCTCTGATTGGGAGTCACTCAGGCCAACATAGAAATAAACAAACTAGAAAGAACACACCCTGGCTCAACATATAGAGTCCCAGAGCCAGGGTGTTACAGTACCCCCCCCTAAAGGCGCGGACTGCGACCGCGCCTCAACTAGAGCAAAACAGGGGAGGGCTGGGTGGGCATTCCTCCTCGGCGGCGGTTCTGGCTCCGGCCTTGCCCACCACCCTCCAATAAACCCCCCATAGCGCCCCTGGTCCGGTCTGGCCCCGCTGGCTGGAGCCGAACTGGACGTAGCAGGAGCGGTTAGCTTCAGCTCCGTAGTGGAGCAGTTGACCGGTACCTTACCAGGCACCGGTGACCCAGGCACGGGTTGTGCTGGACTGACGACGCGCTCCCTGGCTTGGTGCGTGGAGCCGGAACGGGCCGGACCGGGCTGACGACTCGCACCCCTGGCTTGGTGCGTGGAGTAGGAACGGGCCGAACCGGGCTGACGACTCGCACCCCTGGCTTGGTGCGTGGAGTAGGAACGGGCCGGACCGGGCTGACGATGCGCACCCCTGGCTTGGTGCGTGGAGTAGGAACGGGCCGGACCGGGCTGACGATGCGCACCCCTGGCTTGGTGCGTGGAGTAGGAACAGGCCGGACCGGGCTTGCGACGCACACCGTAGGCTTGGTGCGTGGAGAAGGGACAGGCCGGACCGGGCTGGCGACGCACACCGTAGGCTTGGTGCGTGGAGCAGGGACAGGCTGGACCGGGCTGGCGACGCACACCGTAGGCTTGGTGCGAGGAGCCGGGACAGGCCGGACCGGGCTGGCGACGCACACCGTAGGCTTGGTGCGAGGAGCAGGGACAGGCCGGACCGGGCTGGCGACGCACACCGTAGGCTTGGTGCGAGGAGCAGGGACAGGCCGGACCGGGCTGGCGACGCACACCGTAGGCCTGGTGCGTGGAGCAGGGACAGGCCGGACCGGGCTGGCGACGCACACCGTAGGCTTGGTGCGTGGAGCAGGGACAGGCCGGGCCGGGCTGTGGAGAAGGATAGGAGACCTGGAGTGAAGAGCTGCCACAACCCGTCCTGGCTGAATGCCTACCTTCACACACTCTGTGTGAGGCATCAGCACAGGACGTACAGGGCTGTGTACCCGTACTGGCATAACAGCACGTGACACTGGCGCAGGATATCCGGGACCGAGGAGAGGCACTGGAGGCCACGAGCGCTGAGCCGGCACACTCCGTCCTGGTTGCATGACCACCTTCGCACAACACGTGCGGGGTGCTCGCACAGGACGTACCGGACTATGCCGGACCACTCGTGGCACAGTACGCAGCTCCGCATACCCCGGAACCTGACCAGTCTCATGCTGCCATGCCTGAGTACGGGGAGTTGGCTCTGCTCTCCATCCAGGCTCCGCCAACCTGCCTTCTGGCCCCCCAAACCTGGTGGCCTCCTCTCCAAATCGCCCTGTGGCAGCCTCCTGCTGCCCAGCCGCCCATGCCGTGTGCCCCCACCCAAAAAATGTTTTGGGGTTGCCTCTCGTCCGTCCGACGATGACACTGCTGACGCCGCTGCTCCTCTCTCGCCAGGGCCTTAATCCTAGCCCATGGCCCTTTGCCCCCGAGCATGTCCTCCCAGGACCACGATTTGCCCACCTGGGCCATCGCCAACCTCTCCATCTCCTTCCCCGGCGCTTCCTCCCATGTCCAGTCTGCCTGCTCCTGGACACGCTGCTTGGTCCTTGTATGGTGGGTTCTTCTGTCACGATCGTCGTTAAGAGAGGAGGACCAAGGCGCAGCGTGATGAACGAACATGTTTATTTATCATTAGCGATAAACACGGACAGTAAACATAACGTCCTAGGTAACATAGACCAACACGGAACAAGAACCCACAAACACAAAGGGAAAAACAGACAGTTTAAATATGGCTCCCAATCAGAGACAACCAGCCACAGCTGACACTCGTTGCCTCTGATTGGGAGTCACTCAGGCAAACATAGAAATAAACTAACTAGAAAGAACACACCCTGGCTCAACATATAGAGTCCCAGAGCCAGGGTGTTACAATAAGAGTCACTGACTCAAAGCCACGAGGGTAGAACATATTTCAAACATTGCTTGTTAGGGGGAGATAGTTGCATAAATGTTTGCTATTTTTACACTATTTCACTATAAATTGTTTGGAGTGTTAACAGTGGAAGTGAACAGTCATTTGAGGGTCCAATATGAGAGAAGCCACAGCTGTTCACGGTCTCCTACACAATTCTCACTGTTCAACTTCTAATAGAGTTTGATCAGGTTGTTTGAGACACAGGCACACTGGTCAATACTGGGCCTTTTGTGAATCAACCAATACAGTACTACTGGAAAATGCCATCCAGTGTATGTGGGATCAATGTGATGGCACTGTCAGAGGTGGCGATAAATACTTAAGTACTCTCATTTGGAACACTATTGAGTCACTCCATCTGGCCTTACCCTGTTACCCACTAACTCAAAACAGAAAGAGAAAGTGTGTCTATGTTCATTGAAGACTAGACTTAAAAAAGTGAGTATGGTGTGTGTGACTTCTTCCCTGTCTTTATGCCCCTCTACATCTCTCTAATGGTAGAGGACTTCCTCATCTAAGTGCTTCCAGATGTGTCTTGTTACTTAGTGCAGTGAGTGATTTAGACAGGATAAGACACACACAAACATTCACAAAACCCTTTAGTCAGCTATATTAGTCTGAGGGAGATGGTTGAACTATCATGTGTCCGTTGGTGTCCAGACACACACAGATGTGGTCACTGGAAAGTGTGTATCCCCAACCACCTCACATACACTGCAATGAATTATACCAAATCACGTCTCCTCTCATTCCCCCTAATGTCATTCTCCCTCCCCTCCTCTGCTTCAATGAATTTAAAACTGATAAGTGGTTGGTTTTCCTGTCACTTTTTTCCTTTCCTGGTAAATATTCAACAGCAGCCTCAGTCGGACAGTTTGCAGATGGAAGTAATGATGCTTGGAGACCGTGTGTGTTGTGGATTTGAGTTGGAGGAGTCATTTACATTATGGCAGGTAGCACTCCAAAAAGAGGGGTAGGCCTATGTGAAGTGAATGTGCAGTGATGAGCACACAGTGAGTGATTCTCATCTTAGATAAATAGATTTGTTAAAGTGATCCATATAAAGAGAGATTAATGTTTTATAAAAAGAGACACAAGATACAGATTCTCCCTAGTCTGATATGTTCTAGCCCCCCAACCCTCCCCAATACATTGTCTCAATCTGTGTGTCAGGTTTTCTGTGGTGTAATTTGCCTTTACAACCTGAACCTGCAGCTTTACGGTGTGCTGCTCAGGGGGTCCCGACTGGCACAGCTCTCGACACCCCCTCTCACCTCACACACACCGCTCCCAATGCCCTCTCTCACCCCACAAACACATGGCTCCTGAAGCTGTGTGGGGTCTGCCAGCATGGGATCCCTGGAGCACAGGACAGCATGTAGTTAATGAAGGTGTAATAGAGGTGGTCCAGGTTGGGGTCTGTTCCAGTTGGTTACAGAGGCTAGGTAAATGCAGTTAATATCAATTTTTTCAATTTCAGGGCTTTATTGGCATGGGAAACGTATGTTAACATTGCCAAAGCAAGTAAAGTAGATAGTAAACAAAAGTGAAATAAACAATAAATATTAACAGTAAACATTACACTCAGAAGTTTCAAAAGAATAAAGACATTTCAAATGTCATATTATGTATATATACAGTGTTGTAACAATGTGCAAATAGGAAACAAGTACAAATGGGAAAATAAATAAACATAAATATGGGTTGTATTTACAATGGTGTTTGTTCTTCACTGGTTGCCCTTTTCTTGTGGCAACAGGTCACAAATCTTGCAGCTGTGATGGCACACTGTGGTTTTTCACAAAGGCGATGCATTGTATGCTGAACTTGGCCTTCGTAAAGATCTTTGATATTTTCTCTTTTGGGGCCATATTCTGACTTGAACATCAACTCCAAGCTTAGTCAGGCTCTGGCACTGGGTTTCAACTGTATTTTCTCACAAAGAGGTTGTTTTATCTTAGACATCACGGCTCATTGAGAACACTGCAGTCTCTAACTAAATGTTTTCCGCATTCTCTCTGTTGCACAAAGCACTGCAAGCATGAACAAGCTCCATGGTGCAGGAGTGGCAACTATCCAAGACACTCCTCAGAGCCAGAACCAAATGGCTCCATGTGCCAGCTGGCATTCAGACCCCAGCTCTGTGGTGCTCTCACTGGGGAATCCCACCTACCCGCTTCCCTGGCTCTGTGGGCCCGCCAGGCCTCTGCTCCTTGACTGGCAGTTCTGGGAAAACAATCTGTTTCGTCTGTTCCATGTAGTCCTCTTCTGTTAGATCAATTTACGAGAGCCAAGAGGGCTTTACCGCATTTCCACTAAAAAGGGATAATAGTGTAGTGTACTTAAACATACAGATCAAAGATGAACTAGCCTTAAATGAATTAATAATCACTTTAGCTCTCTGTTTTTATCCCTTGCTTTACATTACATACTCATCTACAATCAACCAATTCAATGTATTTATTTTTACAATAACAGCTGTAGGGGGGATCAAGAGCAGATTTTGGAGCCATAGTTGCCTCTCTGTCCCTGTTTTGTGTGCTGCTGCAGCAGGAACAATTACGGTAGCCTACATGTGGTTGTGTGGTGATCATTAAGAGGGTAGCTAAGTGCGTGGGCTATATAGCCTGATGGTTTCTTAGAATTGACTGCAGGACAATTGAGTCACCCTGCAGTAACAGATAGAAGTGCTTCCCTGCCTGAGCCTGAGGAGTCAAGCGGTGTGGTGCCCATTACTCTACAGAGGACACATGTACAAAACAACCACATATGTTTTCATCCAGTGTATGGTGTTGTTTATGTACAATTGAAGTCGGAAGTTTACATACACCTTTGCCAAATACATTTAAACTCAGTTTTTCACAATTCCTGACATTTAATCCTAGTAAAGATTCCCTGTCTTAGGTCAGGTAGGATCACCACTTTATTTTAAGAATGTGAAATGTCAGAATAATAGTAGAGAGAATGATTTATTTCAGCTTTTATTTATTTCATCACATTCCCAGTGGGCCAGAAGTTTACAAACTCAATTAGTATTTGGTAGCATTGCCTTTAAATTGTTTAACTTGGGTCAAACGTTTCGGGTAGCCTTCCACAAGCTTCCCACAATAGGTTGGGTGTATTTTTTCCCATTCCTCCTGACAGAGCTAGTATAACTGAGTCAGGTTTGTAGGCCTCCTTGCTCGCACACGCTTTTTTCAGTTCTGCCCACACATTATCTATAGGATAGAGGTCAGGGCTTTGTCATGGCCACTCCAATACCTTGACTTTGTTGTCCTTAAGCCATTTTGCCACAACTTTGGAAGTATGCTTGGGGTCATTGTCCATTTGGACAAGCTTTAACTTCCTGACTGATGTCTTGAGATGTTGCTTCAATATAGCCACATAATTTTCCTTCCTCATGATGCCATCTATTTCGTGAAGTGCCCCAGCCCCTCCTGCAGCAAAGCACCCCCACAGCATGATGCTGCCACCCCCGTGCTTCACGGTTGGGATGGTGTTTCATCAGTCCAGAGGACATTTCTTCTAAAAGTACGATCTTTGTCCCCATGTGCAGTTGCAAACCGTAGCCTGGCTTTTTTATGGCGGTTTTGGAGCAGTGGCTTCTTCCATGCTGAGCGGCCTTTCAGGTTATGTCGATATAGGACTCGTTTTACAGTGGATATAGATACTTTTGTACCTGTTTCCTCCAGCATCTTCACAAGGTCATTTGCTGTTGTTCTGGGATTTATTTGCACCTTTCGCACCAAAGTACGTTCATCTCTAGGAGACAGAACGCGTCTCCTTCCTGAGTGGTATGACGGCTGCGTGGTCCCATGGTGTTTACTCTTGCGTACTATTGTTTGTACAGATGAACGTGGTACCTTCAAATGATGTCAATTAGCCTATCAGAAGCTTCTAAAGCCATGACATCATTTTCTGGAATTTTCCAAGCTGTTTAAAGGCACAGTCAACTTAGTGTATGTAAACTTATGACCCACTGGAATTGTGATACAGTGAATTATAAGTAAAATAATCTGTCTGTAAACAATTGTTGGAAAAATTACTTGTGTCATGCACAAAGTAGATGTCCTAACCGACTTGCCAAAACGTTAGTTTGTTAACAAGAAATGTGTGGAGTGGTTGAAAAACGAGTTTTAATGACTCCAACCAAAGTTTATGTAAACCTCAGACAGGGAATTTTTGTCTAGGATTAAATGTCAGGAATTGTGAAAAACTGAGTCTAAATGTATTTGGCTAAGGTGTATGTAAACTTCCGACTTCAACTGTAGATAGGGGTAAAGTGACTATGCATAGATAATAAACAGCGAGTAGCAGCAGTGTAAAAACAAAGGGGTGGGGGGAGTGTCAATGTAAATAGTCTGGGTGGCCATTTGATTAATTGTTCAGCAGTCTTATGGCTTGGGGTTAGAAGCTGTTAAGGAGCCTTTTGGACCTAGACTGGGCACTCCGGTACCACTTGCTGTGCGGTAGCAGAGGGAGTGACTGGAGTCTTTGACAATTATTTGGGCCTTCCTCTGACACCGCCTAGTATATAGGTCCTGGACGGCAGGATGCTTGCCCCAGTGATGTATGGGCCATACGCACTACCCTCTGTAGCGCCTTATGATCGGATGCTGAGCAATTGCCATACCAGGTGGTGATGCAACCGGTCAGGAGGCTCTCGATGATGCAGCTGTAGAACTTTTTGAGGATCTGGGGATCCATGCCAAATCTTTTCAGTCTCCTGAGGGGGAAAAGGTGTTGTCGTGCCCTCTTCACGTCTGTCTTTGTGTGTTTGGACCATGATAGTTTGTTGGTGATGTGGACACCAAGGAACTTGAAACTCTCGACACGCTCCACTACAGCCCCGTCGATGTGAATGGGGTCGTGTTCGGCCCTCCTTTTCCTGTAGTCCACGATCAGCTCCTTTGTCTTGCTTACGTTGAGGGAGAGGTTGTTGTCCTGGCACCACACTGACAGGTCTCTGACCTCCTCCCTGTAGGCTGGCTCATCGTTGTCGATGCTATTTCTAGGGGTTTAAGGTTAAGGTTAGAATTAGTGTTAGGGTTAGGAGCTAGGGTTAGGGTTAAGGTTAGGTTTTGGGGTTAAAGTTAAGGTTAAGATTTAGGGTTAGGGGTTAGGGAAAATAGGATTTTGAATGGGACTGAATTGTGTGTCCCCACAGGGTTAGTTACACAAGACTGTGTGTGTGTGCTTGCGTGCGTCTGAGGATATATGAGTTGTAGATGTGTGTACTGGGCCTTCTCAAACCCATCAACCACACCACAGGATATGTTGGCAGCATGGTCCTATAGAAGGAATACCTGCTGAGCATAGACCACCCCTGGAAGAACGTATGACAGTAGGCTACAGTTTCAATAGGCATTAAAACACACAAAGGTGTATTGTGTTGCCAAGCACTGGTTACAAAAAAGATCTAGCACATTATGTACCTCTGCTTGCTACTAATACAGATTGCCCTATTTCATGCTAATATTGGTGTGTATGGATTTTTCCACACATGGTTATATGCATTTTGAATGTTTACACCTGTCATATTATAGTGTTGTTTTGATGCCAATGCGCTGCCTACCATTTTTTGTGAATAATGTTATATTTTCGATAAAGGTGCTCTTCCTTTAGTTTCATTTGGTCTTGTCATTCATTTTGGAGAACATTTACAAGAAATTACAAGTGAAATTACAAGGTATTTAGCCTAAGCAGTCTAAAGTCGATGTTTCTGAGAATATTATGTATATTTCAGAAACATTTCCTCTATCCATACATCAACCAAAGACTCGACAGACGAGACATAAATCAAAAGGATACCGCGCTGACTTTATCATACAATATGTCCCCTTATAGATGTCAGGATCACCGCTATCCCTAACTTCAAAGGCTTCTCCAACCAGACCATCCCATGACGCATGCTTCTCTCCCCTACATCAAACGCTGTGGCTGCAGTAAATTTATGTGGCTATAAAAGACGATTTTTGGGCCAAGCCCAAACTGTTTGACATCTGTGCTCAATCTTTACCATGGCGTGTAATGGAGATCACGGAACCTTTGTTCTCTCTGATGGGAGAGAAGAGGGGAGGTAGGGGGAGTGGGGGAGCCAGGTAGGGGGCCTCACGTACCATGATGGACCGCGTGGCTCCTGGAAAACATCAGGTGAAGACTGGGTGAGACTGGGGGTCAGTTACTGTAAAACCAGGATCAAAGGGCAAAACTTAGATCATGGTAGAATGTATGGAATGGGATATTGCGCACACAGAGGCTAACCCTTGAAGAAACAGGGCATCCACAAACGTATCGAGTTATACACAGAACACAAACAAGCTGTCACGAGTTCCTCCGAAGCTGCCTCCCCTCCTTGTTCAGGCAGGCTTTGGTGTTCGTTGTCACCGGCCTTCTAGCCACTGCTGCTCCTCATCTCATCATTCCATTTGTTTTGTCTTGTTTATTACACACACCTGGTTCACATCAGTACCTGTATTAGTGTTCCCTCTGCCCCCTTGTCTTTGTGTGTGATTGTTACTTGGTGGAGGTATCGCTAGCTCGATTTAGCTTTTTGTTATTTTATCACCGGGAATATTTACCTGTGTATGTTTGGTTCCCAGTATGCATTTAAGTCGCACTGGGATGGTGTTTACGCATTGCTGCGGACTACCTTGGGCTGAAGAAAGTATATTCCTTCTTCAAACTCCTGCGCCTGACTCCGTCCATCCTATCACCACACAAGCTTTGGACCAGAGAGTACATCTTAGATGTTGGTACAGAGCATCAATAACAAAAAGCTCAGGGTTAGCTGGTAAACCTTTGGCCCTAAGTTTAGCTCCGGCTAGAACATAGAACCTGGTACCGAAACGTATAGGTATGTTCAGCGTTCAAACTCAAGATTTGATCACAAGCTTCACATGTAAGCTCAGGGTGCACCGGGGCTCCTTCAGATGCAGGTGCACACATACATTTGGGGTCTCCTGGCAACCCTTCTCAACAGCCTCTGAACTACACTGCCCTCTATAGTCTGGAATACCCTACCCTCAGTCAGGCCTCAGCTGGTTCTGTGTGTGTGCAATGCCATCTGTTATATAGCCTGAACCTTTCTGACCTCTTTGATGTGGTAAGTCACCCGTGTTCTCATAGAAGGGTTTGTCATGAAGCAACTGAGAACCTGAGCTCTGAATCCTATTTTCTTAATCCTATTTTCTTAAAACTGCATTGTTGGTTAAGGGCTTGTAAGTAAGCATTTCATGGTAAGGTCTACACCTGTTGTATCCGGCGCATGTGACGAATAAAATTTGATTTGATTTGAACTTTTCCTTGCCTGTACCCTTCCAACCCTTCCAGCGATGTAGGAGTGAAGTTGTATTAAATATGATGTGACTGCTGGTCACTGGTCTTCCCTACACGGCAGATCGATGATACAGGAGCCATCTTTCATCTGCCGCATGGTGCCTAAATGTCAGTGTTTTCCCTCTTTGATCCATTACCTCCCTAGAGAGAAGACTGTTATGACACAATGCCCTGTGGTTGATAGTAAACATACCTCCATAATACTCTTTATTGTTCCATTGCTGGGCAAGTTTTTTGTTTATTTATTTTTTATTATTAGGCGGTCGCATTGCAAGTTGATAATAAGAAGCTAACGTACACATAATTAAACAGATGGACAGCACATCAATATACATAAGATAATATGGCACACCTTCACAGCTGGTAGTAAGAAGAGTCATCCCCTTGAGGCTGTATACAGTACCTTCTCCAACAGATGTGTGATCCAGGTTGGAGCCATAACAGGAGCCGTAGCTAATCCTCCTCTGATGGGGGCCCAGATCACCTCAGGGAGACGTGTAAAGAGAGGTCTAGGCCTACAGCCAGAACCAGAGCCCCTGAGAGGTCTCCCACCCGGCCCACAAACTCCTCATCAAAGACCCCAGCAGGTGTGGACGTGTGTCAGCCTTTGGGATCTTCAACCTTCCTTTAGCTGGTCCCTGGTGTGGCGCTTACAGCTGGAGGGGCTTCAGGTCTGTCTGAGCCTGAGTTTATAGGACCTACATCAGAGAGATGTTATGTAGTAGAATATAGCGTCTTGGATGGAGAATCATCCCTCTGATTTTACAACCACCACTACATCTTCTAAAGCATGTTTGGAGCTGCAGTGTTCGTGGAGTGAATTCCAATTAGAAGCAATAATATTATTCTGGATTGCACTTTAGACAATTGCAGCCAGGAATGCTGTCTGTGGTTCAGGCTAGAGGAAAGCACTTGTGTTTATGTGAAGATCCATTTTAAGTGTGAGTGACTCAGTGCCAGTGTGAAAGTTTGCAATGTGCATCACTGTCACGACCGTCCAATGAGGGAGACCAAAGCGCAGCGCGTTGAGCGAACATGACTTTATTATATTAAAGTATAGAACACCAAAACAACAAACAATGACGATACGTGAAGTCCACAGTGACAAAGACTGACAAGGAACAAAAACCCACAACCACAAGGTGAACACACGCAGTTTAAATATGGCTCCCAATCAGAGATAACGAGCCGACAGCTGACACTCGTTACCTCCGATTGGGAGTCACATGAACAGACAAGACACTACAACCAAAACCAAAACACAACCAAATGAACACACCCTATACCCAACACAACCAAATGAATATACCCTGGCTCAAACTACACAGTCCCGGAGCCAGAGCGTGACAGTACCCCCCCCTAAAGGCGCGGACTGCGACCGCGCCTCAATACGGGCTAAACAAGGGAGGGCTGGGCGGGCATACCTCCTCGGCGGTGGCTCTGGCTCCGGCCTTGATCCCCACCTCCTCTGCAACCCCCCAAAGTACCCCTGGTCCTGTCTAGCCCCGCTGGCCGGAGCCGGACTGACGACACGCGCCCCTGGCTTGGTGCGTGGAGGACGAACGGGCCTTACCAGGCTGATGACGCGCACCACTGCCTTGGCGCGGGGAGCAGGAATGGGCCGGACAGGGCCGACGAAACGCACCCTAGGCTTGATGCGTGGAGTCGGAACGGGCCTCCCCAGGCTGACGACTCGCATCCCTGGCTTGGTGCGAGTAGCAGGAGTGGGCTGGATCAGGCTGACGGCTCGCACCCTTGGCTTGGTGCGAGTAGCAGGGACGAGCTGAACCAGGCTGACGACTCGCACCCTTGGCTTGGTGCGAGTAGCAGGAACGGGCTGAACCAGGCCGACGACTCGTACCCCTGGCTTGGTGCGAGTAGCAGGAACGGGCTGGACCAGGCTGACGACTCGCACCCTTGGCTTGGTGCGAGTGGCAGGAACAGGCCGGACCGGGCTGGCGACGCGCACCGTAGGTTTGGTGCGAGTGGCAGGAACAGGCCGGGTCGGGCTGGCGACGCGCACCGTAGGTTTAGTGCGGGTGGCAGGAACAGGCCGGGTCGGGCTGGCGACGCACACCGTAGGTTTAGTGCGTGGAGCAGGAACAGGCCGGGCTGGGCTGGCGACGCACACCGTAGGTTCTGTGCGTGGAGCAGGAACAGGCCGGGCAGGGCTGTCGACGCACACCGTAGACTTGGTGCGTAGAGCAGGAACAGGCCGGGCAGGGCTGTCGACGCACACCGTAGACTTGGTGCGTAGAGCAGGAACAGGCCGGGCAGGGCTGTCGACGCACACCGTAGACTTGGTGCGTAGAGCAGGAACAGGCCGGGCAGGGCTGTCGACGCACACCGTAGACTTGGTGCGTAGAGCAGGAACAGGCCGGGCAGGGCTGTCGACGCACACCGTAGACTTGGTGCGTAGAGCAGGAACAGGCCGGGCAGGGCTGGCTACGCACACCGTAGACTTGGTGCGTAGAGCAGGAACAGGCCGGGCAGGGCTGTCGACGCACACCGTAGACTTGGTGCGTAGAGCAGGAACAGGCCGGGCAGGGCTGTCGACGCACACCGTAGACTTGGTGCGTGGAGCAGGAACAGGCCGGACCGGGCTGGCGACGCACACCGTAGACTTGGTGCGTAGAGCAGGAACAGGCCGGGCAGGGCTGTCGACGCACACCGTAGACTTGGTGCGTAGAGCAGGAACAGGCCGGGCAGGGCTGGCGACGCACACCGTAGACTTGGTGCGTAGAGCAGGAACAGGCCGGGCAGGGCTGTCGACGCACACCGTAGACTTGGTGCGTAGAGCAGGAACAGGCCGGGCAGGGCTGTCGACGCACACCGTAGACTTGGTGCGTGGAGCAGGAACAGGCCGGACCGGGCTGTCGACGCACACCGTAGACTTGGTGCGTAGAGCAGGAACAGGCCGGGCAGGGCTGTCGACGCACACCGTAGACTTGATGCGTAGAGCAGGAACAGGCCGGGCAGGGCTGTCGACGCACACCGTAGACTTGATGCGTAGAGCAGGAACAGGCCGGGCAGGGCTGTCGACGCACACCGTAGACTTGGTGCGTAGAGCAGGAACAGGCCGGGCAGGGCTGTCGACGTACACCGTAGACTTGGTGCGTAGAGCAGGAACAGGCCGGGCAGGGCTGTCGACGCACACCGTAGACTTGATGCGTAGAGCAGGAACAGGCCGGGCAGGGCTGTCGACGCACACCGTAGACTTGGTGCGTAGAGCAGGAACAGGCCGGGCAGGGCTGTCGACGCACACCGTAGACTTGGTGCGTAGAGCAGGAACAGGCCGGGCAGGGCTGTCGACGTACACCGTAGACTTGGTGCGTAGAGCAGGAACAGGCCGGGCAGGGCTGTCGACGCACACCGTAGACTTGATGCGAGAAGCAGGAACAGGCCGGGCTGGGCTGGCGACGTACACCGTAGGCTTAGTACGTGGAGCAGGAACCGGCCGGGCTGGACTGGCGACGCACACCGTGGGCTTGGTGCGTGGAGTAGAAACAGGCCGGTCCGTACTGGGAACACACACCACTGGCCTTAACCGGGGATCAGGAACGGGCCGGACCGGACTGGTAACACACCTCAGTCTCTCACGCCGTGCCACAACAACTTCCCTCCCTCTACTGCGCCAATGGCTCCCGTAATCCGGTAGCCTTCTCCACGTCTCCCTGTGGCAGCCTCCTGCTGCCCAGCCGCCCAAGCCATGTGCCCCCCCAAAAAAACTTTTTGGGGTTGCCTCTCGTCCTTCCGACGATGACCCTGCTGACGCCTTTGCTCCTCTCTCGCCAGGGCCTTGATCCTCCCCCAAGGTCCCTTGCCCCCGAGCATGTCCTCCCAGGACCACGATTTGCCCACCTGGGCCATCGCCAGCCTCTCGATCTCCTTACCCGGCGCTTCCTCCCATGTCCAGTCTCCTTGCTCCTGGACACGCTGCTTGGTCCTTTTTTGGTGGGTTTTTCTGTCACGACCGTCCAATGAGGGAGACCAAAGCGCAGCGCGTTGAGCGAACATGACTTTATTATATTAAAGTATAGAACACCAAAACAACAAACAATGACGATACGTGAAGTCCACAGTGACAAAGACTGACAAGGAACAAAAACCCACAACCACAAGGTGAACACACGCAGTTTAAATATGGCTCCCAATCAGAGATAACGAGCCGACAGCTGACACTCGTTACCTCCGATTGGGAGTCACATGAACAGACAAGACACTACAACCAAAACCAAAACACAACCAAATGAACACACCCTATACCCAACACAACCAAATGAATACACCCTGGCTCAAACTACACAGTCCCGGAGCCAGAGCGTGACAATCACGTCACTTACATACTCATGCACTTTTTAACCAGGATTGTCACACACTGTATCTCTCACATACAGATGTAGGATCTTAATTTGAGCCAGTTTGTTACATCAGTAAGCGAAAATCAAGTTGAAGTTTGTAAGTGGAAATTACAAACTTCAGAAACCTTTTTAAACCTCAAATAAACTGCACATGATCAAATTATGATCCTACATCTGTATAGGCATCTGACTAATTAATATTTAACATTTCCCACAGTCATGGATGGGATGTCAGGTCCTCTAGGTAGTTGTGACAGTGATGGTTGTATCTGCTACAGCTCAGGGTGTTATTGTGGTGCGATTAACTTTTCCTCGGCTGAGGGCCAGCTAGCACTGACCAATGCAATTCACCATGGCTCAACTTCCTCAAGCACTGACTGACCAATGGTTATATGTTGATGTTCAACACCCACATCAAGGTTGATAGCAGTAGACAAGGTATTGATTGATTTAGGTTTGATCATTGTTGTTGTCTTTTTTCTATACAGTCTTTGATTATCAGTCAATGGATGACTTCTTTGTCTCTGTAGCGTCAATACACTGCCATCATGTACAGTGCCTTCAGAAAGTATTCATACCCCATGACTTATATTCCACAATTTGTTGTGTTACAGCCTGAATTCAAAATGGATTAAATATTTTTTCCCCTCACCCAGCTACACACAATACCCCGTAATGACAAAGTGGAAACATATTTTTAGACATTTTTGAAAATTTGTAGAAAATGAAAGACAGATATATCTAATTTACATAAGTATTTTCACCACTGAGTCAATACATGTTAAAATCACCTATGGCAGTGATTACAGCTGTGAGTCTTTCTGGGTAAGTCTCTAAGAGCTTTGCACACCTGTATTGTACAATATTTGCACATTCTTATTTCTAAAAATTCTTCAAGCTCTGTCAAGTTGGTTGTTGATCATTGCAAGACAGCCATTTTGAGTCTTGCCACAGATTTTCAAGCTGATTTAAGTCAAAACTGTAACTACGCCACTCAGGAACATTCAATGTCATCCTGGTAAGCAACTCCAGTGTATATTTGACCAGGGTGATTTAGGTTATTGTTCTGATGAAAGGTGAATTTGTCTCTCAGTGTCTGTTGGAAAGCAGACTGAACCAGGTTTTCCTCTAGGATTTTGCATGTGTTTAGCTCTATTCCGTTTCTTTTTATCCTTTAAAACACCCTAGTCCTTGTCAATGAAAAGCATACCCATAACATTATGCACCCACCACCATGCTTGAAAATATGAAGAGTGGTACTCAGTGATGTGTTGGATTTGCCCCAAACATAACGCTTTGTATTCAGGACATAAAGTTCATTTCTTTGACACATTTTTTGCAGTTTTACTTTAGTGCCTTAATGCAAACAGGATGCATGTTTTGGAATATTTTTATTCTGTACAAGCTTTGTTCTTTTCACTCTGTCATTTAGGTTATGATTGTGGAGCAACTACAATTGTAAGGGATCGGGGGTTGGCTGGGTCTAGACAGAGTCTGACACTTCCCCGATCTACAGAGAGGGGGAGTCATCAGACTCGATCTGGTTCACCTGAGTTCTGAGCACACCTGTCCATAATTAGGGTAGGATATAAGGTGTGCTCAGAGGTTCAGTCGGTGCGAGGTATTGTTCCTTTGTGACTTGCTAAGCGTTTTGTTCCGAGAGAGAGTTTGTTGTTTTGATTAACCGTGTATCCGACCTGTGCCTTGTTTGACTCCCCGAATTGCTTAATCCTCTGCTTGTCTACCCCAGTGATTACCGTGCTCTGATCCTGTGCCTGTGCCCTCGACTACGACTAAGCCCGCTCCTTTGGTACCTCTGCCTGTCTATGCCTTGCCCGGTTTTGACCACAGCCCGCCCGACCACGATTAAGCTATACCCTTGTCTGTACTCTAATAAAGCATCGCTATTCTGCGATTGGATCTTACCACTCTGTCCGAGTATTCATTACAGAATACCTCGCCATTACCATGGATCCAGCGGAATTACAGAGGCGATGGGAGATACAGGAGAAACGGATGGATGAACTCCTACAGCTACTCCACGCTGGTGCGGCTGAAGGCACCACACCGAGCACGGTCAGTCCTCGTCATGCACCTCCGATTTCTCTACCTACAAGGTACGACGGGGAACCTGGCAAATGTCAGGGGTTTCTACTCCAGATGTCCCTGTATCTGTCATATAATCGTACAATGTTTTCCGATGACCGTAGCAGGGTGGATTTCATGATTTCTCTGCTAACGGGAAGAGCACTGGATTGGGCTACTGCGCTTTGGGCAGCTGAGGTCCCCGAGCTGAATGCGGAAGTTCAGTTCAAGAGACTGTTTCAAGAGGTGTTCGACCACCCAGTATCTGGGCGTAGTGTGCGAGACCAATTGTGCGAACTTCAGCAGGGCCGTCGCACAGTAGCCGACTACGCTTTAGAGTTCCGTACTATAGCAGCCGGTAGCGGATGGAGCGAGACTGCTTTGCTCACAGTTTTCCGAAGAGGGCTGCGCAAAGACGTACAGACTGAGTTGGCTTGTCGAGGAGATATCACTGCGCTACATGAGTTTATCAAAATAGCCATCGCTATTGATAATGTTATAGTGCAACACAAGGCATCCACTGTTCGGGAGCCCTCGATCACTGGTCCTATGCAATCGACAGAGCGGAGGAGAGAATCTGAGGAGGAACCTATGCAACTGGGACGGTCACCTCTACAAGGGTCGGTGAGACAACAACGTCGGCAAGACGGACTATGCCTGTATTGTGGTCAGTCGGGTCATTTCGTTCGTCAATGTCCGGTACGACCTAACCATACCCCAGGATATCGCCTCGGAACTGCCAAACCGGTGAGTGAGACTCCCGTTTTGAACATTACATCTAGACAAATGTATGTACCGGTTACCTTATCTGTCGGAGAGAAAGTGCGCAGGTTGGAAGGACTTATTGATTCCGGAGCGGCGGCCAGCTTTCTGGATATGGGTCTTGCTGAGGAGTTGGGGGTTCAACTTATCCCAATTCAACCTCCCCTGCGAGTCAACGCGCTAGACGGTGAGCCCATGGGCACTGGGTTCATTACGCACCGTACCGGGGAGATCAAGTTACAAGTGGGCTCTCTGCACCATGAGAACATCATTCTGTTCATCATCTCCGCTCCACGGGAGCCGCTAGTCCTCGGCCACCCCTGGCTCGTTACCCATGATCCGGTCATCTCCTGGAAATCTGGCGATATCACGGCTTGGAGTGAGGTATGTAGGGCTGAGTGCCTCATTTTACCTTGCAAAACGTCTACTGTGGAGGATGCGAAGGGTGTGGTGTCTACTGTTGTTCCTACAGAGTACCGCATCGGGCCTGGGATTGTGCAATTGATCTGCTATCCGGGGCTACACCTCCTCGCGGACGAATCTACCCTTTGTCACAGCCGGAACGGGAATCAATGAGCAAGTATATTGACGAGGCACTTCAGCAAGGGGCCATTCGCCCATCTACGTCTCCAGCGGCATCCAGTTTTTTCTTTGTTAAGAAAAAGGATGGCGGACTGCGTCCTTGTATAGACTATCGAGGTTTGAACGATATCACCATTAAAAATCGTTACCCCCTTCCTTTGATTCCAGCAGCCCTCGAGCAGGTGGGGCAGGCCTCCATCTACAGTAAACTGGACCTCAGGAGTGCGTACAATCTGGTGCGCATTAGAGAGGGGGATGAATGGAAGACCGCCTTCATCACCCATCGAGGACATTATGAATATTGTGTCATGCCCTATGGACTTACTAACGCGCCCTCGGTGTTCCAGGCGTTCATGAATGACATTTTTAGGGACTTGATTGATCGTTTCGTCATAGTGTACATTGATGACATCCTAATTTACTCTAACTCTCTGAGTGAACATGTGTCCCATGTACGACAGGTTCTGGACCGACTCCGCCAACACTCTCTGTTCGTAAAGGCCGAGAAGAGTGAGTTCCATGTCACGACGATTTCCTTCCTTGGGGCCATACTCACTCCCGACGGGGTAAGACTGGATGAATCCAAGGTACAAGCTGTACGAGACTGGCCTCAACCCCAGATGGTGAAAGAGCTTCAGAGATTCTTGGGGTTTGCCAATTACTATAGACGGTTCGTGCGTAATTTCAGCACCACCGCTGCTCCCCTGTCGGCGATGACCAGCCACAAGGGGCGTGGTCTGAAATGGACGGAGGGGGCAGTGCAGGCTTTTGAGACATTGAAACAACGATTTACCACTGTCCCCATTTTATGTCAGCCGGATCCTACCTTGCCGTTCATCGTGGAGGTGGACGCCTCAGAGGTTGGAGTTGGAGCCGTGCTATCCCAGCGCCAAGGTGAGCCTCCCAAATCACGACCCTGTGCTTTTTTTTCGAAGAAGCTGAATCCGGCCAAGCAGAACTACGACGTGGGAAATCGTGAATTACTGGCGGTGAAGTTAGCGCTGGAGGAGTGGAGACATTGGCTGGAGGGAGCAGCTCATCCGTTCCAAGTGCTTACGGACCACCGCAATCTGGAGTATCTTCACAGTGCTAAACGACTGAACTCCCGACAGGCAAGGTGGTCTTTGTTCTTCAACCGTTTTCAATTCACTGTCTCTTATATTCCCGGGTCCAAGAATTGTAAGGCGGACGCGCTTTCCCGACGGTTCGAGCGCGCGGACAGACCGGTTGAACCAGAACCTATCCTCCCCATGAGTTGCCGTGCTGGTCCTGTGAGTTGGGCTATCGATGACACGATTCAGGAGAGCCTACAAGCGGAACCAGTCCCTCCAGAAACCCCGGTGTCGAAGGTGTTTGTACCAGCTCCGCTTCGACCTCAACTGATGGAATGGTGCCACACGTCGCTAGGATCTGGTCATCCCGGAATCACTCGAACTATCCGACTCATCAGTCGAAAATACTGGTGGGATTCCCTCACCGATGACGTCCGAGACTACGTATTATCCTGCCCAGTATGTGCTCAGTCCAAGGCGCCTCGAGCACTACCGGAGGGTAAGCTGATGCCATTGCCAACTCCTCAACGACCCTGGTCGCACATTGCGATGGACTTTGTTACCGACCTACCAGAATCAGAGGGCCATACTGTAATTCTCGTGGTCATCGATCGATTCTCAAAGATGTGTCGGTTAGTACCCATGACCCGTTTACCTAACGCCACTCAGATGGCGGAGACTATATTTAACCAGGTGTTCCGGCAGTTTGGTGTTCCAGAGGATATTGTTTCCGACCGGGGACCCCAGTTCGTATCCCGGGTTTGGAAGGCCTTCTGCGAACGCTTGGGCATCTCGGTGAGCCTCACCTCCGGATATCATCCCCAGGCCAATGGGCAGACAGAACGGCTCAACCAGGAAATTGGGAAGTATCTACGGCAACAATGTTCGCGGCAGCCGCAAGAGTGGAGCCGATTCCTGCCTTGGGTAGAGTATGCTCAGAACTCACTCATTCACACCTCCCTACGTCTAACGCCCTTTCAGTGTGTTCTAGGGTATCAACCACCCCTGTTCCCGTGGGAT
This sequence comes from Coregonus clupeaformis, assembly GCF_020615455.1. Lineage (NCBI taxonomy): Eukaryota > Metazoa > Chordata > Actinopteri > Salmoniformes > Salmonidae > Coregonus > Coregonus clupeaformis. The sequence continues at coordinate 7,229,806 of NC_059208.1, read as the reverse complement.
ACCGCACCCGGGATGGTACAGGCGGTGGACGAGTGGTTCCGTCGGAGTGCGCAGGTCTGGGAGACGGCCCATCAACATCTCAGTCAAGCCTCACAGCAGCAAAAGACCTATGCCGACCGACGCCGGAGACCTACTCCCACTTATCAAACCGGGCAACGAGTGTGGCTGTCTACCCGAGACCTGCGGTTCCGACGGAGCTGCAAGAAGCTCCAACCCAGGTACATTGGTCCCTTCAAAGTACAGAGACGTATTAACCCTGTCACCTACCGTCTGTTACTCCCTCGACAATACAGGATAAACCCAACGTTCCACGTCTCCCTGTTGAAACCTGTCCATTATAGCCCGATGTATCCACCCATCGCTCAACAACCTACTACACCACCTTTGGAGGATGAACAGGACACCACCTATACAATCCACGAGATACTGGAGTCAAGACGGAGACGAGGGGGCATCGAATATCTCGTGGACTGGGAGGGATATGGACCGGAGGAACGGTCCTGGGTTCCTGCTAAGGACATACTAGACCCCGCTCTCAAGGCCACTTTCCACGCTGAACACCCAGATCATCCCGGACCCCCGACCCAGAGGAAGACCACCCGGTAGAGGTAGAAGGCCGTCAGGAGCCGGCCCTGGGGAGGGGGGATACTGTAAGGGATCGGGGGGTTGGCTGGGTCTAGACAGAGTCTGACACTTCCCCGATCTACAGAGAGGGGGGAGTCATCAGACTCGATCTGGTTCACCTGAGTTCTGAGCACACCTGTCCGTAATTAGGGTAGGATATAAGGTGTGCTCAGAGGTTCAGTCGGTGCGAGGTATTGTTCCTTTGTGACTTGCTAAGCGTTTTGTTCCGAGAGAGAGAGAAAGTTTGTTGTTTTGATTAACCGTGTATCCGACCTGTGCCTTGTTTGACTCCCCGAATTGCTTAATCCTCTGCTTGTCTACCCCAGTGATTACCGTGCTCTGATCCTGTGCCTGTGCCCTCGACTACGACTAAGCCCGCTCCTTTGGTACCTCTGCCTGTCTATGCCTTGCCCGGTTTTGACCACAGCCCGCCCGACCACGATTAAGCTATACCCTTGTCTGTACTCTAATAAAGCATCGCTATTCTGCGATTGGATCTTACCACTCTGTCCGAGTATTCATTACAACAATGTTATTGATCTATCCTCAGTTTTCTCCTATCACAGCCATTAAACTCTGTAACTGTTTTAAAGTCACCATTGTCCTCATGGTGAAATCCATTCCTCTCTGGCAACTGAGTTAGGAAGGACACCTGTATGTTGGTAGTGACTGGGTGTATTGATACACCATCAAAAATGTAATTAATAACTTAATCATGCTCAAAGGGATATTCAATGTCTGCTTTTACATTTTTACCAATAGGTGCCCTTCTTTGCGAGGCATTGGAAAACCTCCCTGGTCTTTGTGGTTGAATCTGTGTTTGAAATTCCCTGCTCGACTGAGGGACCTTACAGATAATGTTATGCGTGGGTTACAGAGAAGAGGTAGTCATTCAAAAATGATGTTAAACACTATTATTGCACACAGAGTGAGTCCATGCAACTTATTATGTGACTTGTTAAGCAAATGTTTACTCCTGAACTTATTTAGGCTTGCCATAACAAAGGGGTTGAATACTTATTGACTCAAGACATTTCAGCTTTTCATTTTTTATTAATTTGTAATAATGTCTACAAACATAATTCCACTTTTACATTATGGGGTATTGTGTTTAGGCCAGTGACACAAAATCTAATTGTAATCCATTTAAAATTCTGGCTGTTACATAATACAATTTTGAAAAAGTCAAGGGGTGTTAATACTTTCTGAAGGCACCGTAAATCTGGTTGGTTTGTTTACTGTTCCATCTGTTCCATCTGTCTAGCTTTCAATCTGTGCCAAGACGTTTCCTTGAATTACAACAAATCATTTCCTATAAATAGCACACTATTTGAAAGTATGCTAGCTCTACCAATGACAAGGCACAGTACTAACTGGTACTGTGCCTTCTGTGCTTTCCCTAATGACTGAAAGAGGAATTTGTCCTTTTCATTTGAAACTAAAGATGCTACTTGGTCTGTTGTTCTCATGAACCAACCCACAAGGAAATTGATAAAGGAAATGTTCAAAAGGTTCTAAGCTTTTATGTTCCTTTTGTGCAACAAGTAACACCCACATATTTCCTCACTGTTGTTTGCTGACCGTACTGTGGACGGTTCTGGTTGAAGAGATTTGAAAGCATTATGTAATTGGAAACAATACAGAAAACATGATGTACACAAAGGATCAAGGTGATTTATAGCTATGTTTTCACATGTTGCAAGATGGTGAAAAACGTGTGATGGAAAGTGTACAAACCAAACACGTGACAATGCATTATAATGCTCATCTTTGCCCTATAGCCTAATACTGTACCTAAACAGCATATTCTTTGACACTGTGCAGCAGAAAAACAAGTGTTATTCACTCCATATTCAGATGTGTAGTGTATTGACATAAAGAACTACATGGTTAATAATACTATTGCATATAACAGTTAATAGCAATATTGGTACGTGCAGGTTGCCATACCGTAGTCAAGGTCAAGGTACATATATGCGTAGGCCAAATCATTCTGTTATTAAACGTGATGCTAAACAGCATGGCTGTGTCTTGACTGCACTTATTTCATGAGTAAATACTCTTTATTTGCAGTATTTTGGTTCTTTGGGACTACTATTTATACTATGTGAATACCTGTCCTTCTTGATGTCGTCCTATAGATGGTTTGGTTGTTTAGCAACAAAACCGACACGTGCGCAACTAATGGGCAAAACAGACTGGGTTGGCTTAGATTGTTGACATCATGTAAACTATATTTAGTCTCCAAATGTTTATTGAAAACATAAACACATTTGCACAATTAGCTTGTTGTCTATCAAATAAAGCGTTACAGTTGTTGGTTAGCTTGTTAGCGAATTATTGCCATATTAGCATTGACATGACATCAGTCAAAACACCTCAAAACAAGACATGGTATCAAGAACAAGATAAAACTAGCTGAAAACTAGATTCCCATGGCAGCTTCTTGTCATTGTTGCTAGCTATCTGACCGTTCAAAATCATAACAGCGCACGGCTTCCGGACCCATCGATTCGAGCGCATCATTTTCGTGACATTGTCAGCCAAAGCATCTATAGAAATATGTTTGAAACGTTTTAGAATTTGTCTATTTATCTAATGAACACCAACATGGTGTTCAGTATTTCTAACTCGGGCTTGCTTACGAGTCAGTCAGGGCTGTGGTGGTGACTGATATTGTTGATGCCCACCCACATTCATTCCCTCTCTCTCCACCACCTCTCTACTAGGTAATAGCTGTGTGTAATAGGATCAGCTACAGGGCCACAGGGTGCTACTAAAGCCTCAATAAACAGCAGGCCTCTCAGCCATTTAGTAATAGATGCATTAACACTCTGACCCCCTCTCTCAGAACCTCTCCAAGAATGGAGGGATGAGGGAAGGATGGAGGGGAGTGTACAGGAGGAGAGGGCAGATGTAGAGGTGCTTCATGCCCCAGGTGGAGAGTGCTGTATGGGCATCTATTCATCACCGCCCCCCTGAGTGTTGGATCTCTGGATCTCTGTGTAAATGCCTCTTCTAATAATCAATAACAACCACATAGATGTGTTTACCTACATGCTACAGCATCAGGACATCACAGGTGAGGGAGGGAGTACTGACTATCTGTGAAAACAAACAGAACAAGACAGACGAGCGAGAGGAGGACGTAACAGAAGAGAGAGAGTGTGAATGGGTGGGGATGTGACTGACTGACTCTCTCACGGAAGGAAAGCTCAGTGTCTTTAAAGTCGATTTGTGTAAAGGTTTTAGTATGCTCCTTTCTGCATCATTAACCATCATGCGTCATATTCTAACATCCTTCACTGATGCTGATACTATTTGTCCTTCCTGTTGGTTCACTTTTTTATTGTGGCTAATCTCCATAGGACAGGTTATTATGTACCTATAAAGACTTCCTAACACATTTATAACCCATACATATGATTCCCTATCTCGTGACTGAGTGTAGTTTCTATGTCATAACCAGCTTCGCTCCATTCCTTATCAGCCCAGTGGATCATGTCTGGGCACCAGACCACTGATAATTATCATAACAGATCAGTGAGTGTGTGTGTGTTATCTGAAAGCCAGGTGCATATAGAGTAGAGATCAGAAATCAGCCTTGGCTCAAGGCTGAATAGAAAGGAATGGCCTTATCCCCACAGGTGTAAGACTGCCTTACTAGTCTCAGGCAGATGGAAGTAGAGGCAGACAAACTTGATTACTCTACCAGAGGCTTGTACAGTACAGTATCTCCATTGTACTCTGTCACAACAGCTTGGTCAGTTCAGCACCTTGGTAGGCTTGTGTTTGACCTGTGAGGAGGAGAGAAGAGACAGGTGCCGTTTCTGTCCTTTTGATCCTGAATGTCCTCTTCTATTCTGTTCTGTTCTGCAGCAGAACCATGATGATGATGATGATGATGATGATGATGTCTCTCTGTGAGGAGGAGGGTTGGAGAGACAGGTGGTCTCTCCGGATACTGAATGTACAGTACAGTATGTAAACATCCCCATAAGCCTGAGCTCTGGCTACTGTCTGGGTTCTGTTCAGAAGGATACAACGTTACACAACGTCTAGCTGTAATTCTGTGAGGAGGTTGAGCAGTCGGATGGTGTTGTCTCCTGATGCTCAATGTTCTGTTCTACTGCCCAACGATGATGATGACTGAATGTACAAGATTTAAACATCGTCCTGCACCTGAGCTCTACACTCTTCCCAGAAGTCTGAGAGTATTCTTTGGAAGAGTGAAAACAGGCCCAATGTGGGATCTCACACTCAGTGTCTCTGGACCACATCAGCTCCAGTCCTGCGTCATGCGACATTTTAGGATTCCTGTTTTATGAGTATATTTGATTGCCGTCATGAGGTTTTCAGGGGGCGGTTGACCGTTCACCCACCCTCACATTATAGTATCTCTGTATTATAACCATATAGTTATTCTAAATGAAAACAGACACATTTACACACGTATTGCCATATTTTCATTGACTAATCACATTTGTAGTATTGCAGTATCTTATCAAAGCAGTCGATGATTGTAAACAGACGTGGATACACACAGTACATATGGTCATATTTCCACTGTTCACCCAAACAGTATAACCGTATTATAAATTATATAAATTATCTAATGTAAACAGACATACACATACATATGACTCAGTGGCGGTCAGTGACGTTTAAGATGAGGGAGGAAAAAAAATGTATTTCATGAGCATGGGCTTATTTCTATTACAGCATATTGGATAACTGTAATTCATATTCCATTCACCCAGTTCAATGTAAGAGCGATAGGTTTAGGCTATTACATGATACTTGAATTTTCCCTATACCCATAATGAGGTTGCTACAACCTAGCCTATGAATAAAAGTTTACAACGTAGGTGCACACAGGTCGAGATTTTTTTTAAATGTGACAGACAGTTGCAAATGAGAGTTTCTAATGGATAAATTCAGGTATGTTTATCCCCGTTTTGTTCCGTTTAAGAAACGTTTTTCAACAGAATAGGCTGAATGAATACACCCACAGTTCACTTTCATAACAGCCACGTTGTATTCCTTCTCGCATCTATGCGCCCTCCTCCTCTCACCTTTTCCCTTCGTCGCCTCCTAGGTTTTGTATTGAAGTCAATGTACCCAGAGGAGGACGGAAGCTAGCTGTCCTCCGGCTACACCATGGTGCTACCCTACAGAGTGCTGTTGAGGCTACTGTGGACCTTCATTGCAAAATAGTATGTTTTAATCAATTATTTGGTGACGTGATTATATTTAGTATAGTTTTATCTAAAAAGGATTGACTAGACCGGACCAGCTGGCAGTAGATGGGCTTAAAGTACAGTTGTGACATAACACTTTAGAGGCCCAGTCTCTGGACAGAATGCAAGGAATGCAGTCTCTCTAACCTTTATTTTCTTACAGTATACCTGTCACTGATTTGCATGTTCACATGGCATAGCCAACAAAGTATGGTCAGAGTTTGACTCAAACTCCTGACAGACTGTACAGCAGGGCTCTCCAACCCTGTTCCTGGAGAGCTACAATACCCTCCTGTAGGTATTCGCTGCAACCCCAGTTGTAACTAACCTGATTCAGCCAGAGAGGAAGAGCCGAAACGAGAGGGTCGACTCCCGTCAAAATCTGTCCAAGCGGGAACAGCGATTCTGCTTAAGCAGACAGATAAACAGACCACCTGCCTTCCTGCCTTTGGGACAATGACTCCCATTGTTAGGGCGGAGACAAGACCATCTCGGCAGTATATACAGTATCTCTGATTCAGCTTATCAACCAGCTAATTATTAGAAATTAGGGTTGGAGCGAAAACCTACAGGATGGTAGCTCTCCAGGAACAGGGTTGGAGAGCCCTGGTATACAGTATGTGTACTAGTTTATTTGTATTTGTTCTGAACTTTCTTGCTGTTTTTAATGTAAAAGCTCTGGTAGTGGAATACTTCCATGTATTACTAAAATAAAACTTGAAATTGATTCGATCAGAACTTGTCGATAATTTAGCTTCATCTTAATATGTCCTTGACCATCTCTCAAAAGACTAAACATCCTGTATTGGTCAGACCAGACTAATGGGACCAGGCCCATAGAGAAGTGTTAATTCCAGTGAGAAACGATCACGGTCAAACTAAATGTCACTTGATGTCCAGACACAACATAACAGGACATGATTTTATGTGTATCCTGCGACAGATACTGTAAATCCCTAGAAAACAACCTGTTTGATTTTGTGATGGTATAAATCAGGGCTGCCAACCCTCTTACTGGAGATCTACCGTCCTGTGGGTTTTCAGTCCAACCCTAATTTAACACACCTGATTCTACTTATTAGCTGCTCAACAAGACCTTAACTAGCTGAATCAGATACGCTAAATTAGGGTTGGACTGAAAACCTACAGGACAGTAGATCTCCAGGAAGAGGGTTGGGCAGCCCTGCTATAAATAGACCCAGGACAAAATTCATGTGAAACTTGTCTAGCTACACTCTGTACCAAATCAAATTTGATTTTATTTGCCACATGCGCCGAATACAACAAGTGTAGACCTTACAGTGAAATGCAAATAGTTAGGGTAGCCATGATTAGCTGTTCAGGAGTCTTATGGCTTGGGGGTAGAAGCTGTTAAGAAGCCTTTTGGACCTGGACTTGGCGCTCCGGTACCGCTTGCTGTGCGGTAGCAGAGAGAACAACCTATGACTAGGGTGGCTGGAGTCTTTTACCATTTTTAGGGCCTTCCTCTGACACCGCCTGGTATAGAGGTCCTGGATGGCAGGAAGCTTGGCCCCAGTGATGTACTGGGCCGTACGCACTACCCTCTGGTATGGCAACTGCGGTCGGAGGCCGAGCAGTTGCCATACCAGGCGGTGATGCAACCAGTCAGGATGCTCTCGATGGTGCAGCTGTAGAACTTTTTGAGGATCTGAGGACCCATGCCAAATCTTTTCAGTCTCCTGAGGGGGAATAGGCTTTGTCATGCCCTCTTCACGACTGTCTTGGTGTGTTTGGACCATGATAGTTTGTTGGTGATGTGGACACCAAGGAATTTGAAGCTCTCAACCTGTTCCACTACAGCCCCGACGATGAGAATGGGGGCGTGCTCAGTCCTCTTTTTTTTGATCACGTTGAGGGAGAGGTTGTTATCCTGGCACCACACGGCCAGGTCTCTGACCTCCTCCCTATAGGCTGTCTCATCGTTGTCGGTGATCAGGCCTATCACTGTTGTGTAGTCGGCAAACTTAATGATGGTGTTGGAGTCGTGCCTGGCCATGCAGTCATGGGTGAACAGGGAGTACAGGAGGGGACTTAGCACGCACCCCTGAGGGGCCCCCGTGTTGAGGATCAGCGTGGCAGATGTGTTGTTACCTACCCTTACCACCTGGGAGTGGCCCGTCAGGAAGTCCAGGATCCAGTTAAAGAGAGAGGTGTTTAGTCCCAGGATCCTTAGCTTAGTGATGAGCTTTGAGGGCACTATGGTGTTGAACGCTGAGCTGTAGTCAATGAATAGCATTCTCACGTAGGTGTTCCTCTTGTCCAGGTGGGAAAGGGCAGTGTGGAGTGCAATAGAGATTGCATCATCTGTGGATCTGTTGGGGCGGTATGCAAATTGGAGTGGGTCTAGGGTTTCTGGGATAATGGTGTTGATGTGAGCCATGACCAGCCTTTCAAAGCACTTCATGGTTACAGACGTCAGTGCTACGGGTCGGTAATCATTTAAGCAGGTTATCTCAGTGTTCTTGGGCACAGGGACTATGGTGGTCTGCTTGAAACATGTTGGTATTACAGACTCAGTCAGGGCCATGTTGAAAATGTCAGTGAAGACACTTGCCAGTTGGTCAGCGCATGCTCGGAGTACACGTCCTGGTAATAATGAGAATTTTGACCTGCTTTAAAGTCTTACTCACATCGGCTACGGAGAGCGTGATCACATAGTCATCCGGAACAGCTGATGCTCTCATGCATGCTTCAGTGTTGCTTTCCTTGAAGCGAGCATAGAAGTGATTTAGCTCGTCTGGTAGGCTTGTGTCACTGGGCAGCCCGCGGCTGTGCTTCCCTTTGTAGTCTGTAATATTTTGCAAGCCCTGCTACATCCGACACATTGTGATGTACGCTCATAAAGCCTGTTATTGTATCCACTGTGTGTTCCTTTGAACAAAAAGCTCTGTTGACAACCTCCTTGTTTCACCTGTCAACACTGGAGTCCTACCAACATCTGTTTGTGGCGCGACTCCATGTCGGTGTGTGTGAGTTAGTGCGTAAGTGTGTGCGTGTGTTTTTGCGCGTGCGTGTGCATGCTTGTGTGTGTGAATGACGTTAGCGTACTGTTCACATTCCTTCCTTGCCTTGAGGGGAACAAATGGACCAGGACATCAGTAGAGAAGAAGAAATATATTACTAAAATAAATCCATCCATTCTCCTCATCTACCCTTTGGTTAAATACGACTTGGTCTTGGTTTGCTTATTCCTTAGCTCTCTGGGCAACATCCTCTCTCAGATGAGGCCTCAAGCCAAACAGAGCGTGGACAACACCTCCTTATTCCTTCAACACCCAGCACTACTGTACATTATCATCCCAACAGCTTTGTCCTTCAAGGTTGTGTGTTTGTTTTACAACCATTGTATCCTGTAGTGCAACATGAAGCTAATGTGGCAATCACTAATACTAGGTAAAGAGAACGGTGTATCTGTGGCATATCTGTGGTTTGGGGACAAACTAAGGAAGTTGAGTAAAGATGGGTGTCTTTAATCAGGAACATGATGAATGGTGTCTGATTTATACTTCAAGAAACTATTTCATCACATCAATCCAACTCCACCTCTCCACCAACCCCCCAACCCACACAGATGCACACGCACGCACACACACACACAGCATACAGACTCTGCTGGAACTCTTTGTTCAGAATGGATATACAGTATAATGGCTTTGCCATACATTAGGTAAGAGATCAATGGAATGCTGATTGGTGGTGATGATAATACAATGTATTGGGAATGACATCCATACAAGCATTATACTCAAATTTCTACCCCAACAAAGTGAGAAATACACGTATAAACAATATTCTAAATGTAGGCTGAGTATGACGGCCGACAATGAGGAGATTCTGGATCTATCTCCCACGGGGGGAGGAGTGTGTGGCGTTTCCATGGTTTTGGTGGAACTGTTACCTAATCCATTAAGATGCCCCGCTATTATCCTCTCCACTGTGGTATCGTCCAAACTGTACATTTCAATAAAGTTATATCCATCTTCATTAATGGAACATGTGTACAGCTGTGTGATAGGTTTCTGAGGTCGAAAGACATGTCCTTCCTTTCTGATTATGTTTTTCTTGTTCTAGCTCTTTGAGAGGAGCAGGCTTGGACAGCATACATAGATCCAGCCTCTAGTGTTGGCACCATGCCACCAGGCAGCTGATAATAAACCATTTGAATAGAAGTGCCACTCCCATGCATGTCTGCGTGATGGTATTGCTCTTTAATCCTGGTGCCTGTGTAAAACCTGTTTTCCAATTGACGATAATGGAAGTGTAACTAACACGGCCTGAGGTATCTGTAACTATGACCTATTGTCACTTCCTCATTCAAAACACACACACACCTGTTTGCTCTTTAGACACATGGGCCAAGCATGTATTTGCCTTTAACTCTGCACTCTCCCCTGTAGTGTTCACCTTTAGGTGTGATCTTCCATACAACAACATGGACACGGATATTAACCAGCACTTTTACTCCTATACCCACCCAGCCACTCACTGTCACGACAGAATGTCAAGTGGTTCTCATTCGCACACTGCTACCAGGGATTCTTTAGAAATTGAGGGAGGAGGATGGTGAGGAGAGAGGGATGAGAGGTGAGGAAAGAGGGAGGAGAGACAATACAGAGAGGCCCTCCTGCCCCTGGTTCTGGGGTATTATTAGCCTAGTGAAGCAGGTGCCTTCCCCACGTCACGTCTGTCCTGTCAGTCACACCAAGCACCAAGACAGGAGAGGCTGTTACCAGGGAAACAGTCTATATGTTGACAAAAAGCTGCTCAGTTCAATGATGCCCCGTGATGATGCCACCCTCTCTGCTTGTTGGCTCAACTTGACTAGTCTCATCAGGGCCCCTCATATTCATAAGCTGTGAGAGGGAGACTGGTAGAGGGAGAATGAGTAACAGGCTGACAAATTTACATTACATTTATGTCATTTAGCAGACGCTCTTATCCAGAGCGACTTACAGTTAGTGATTACATTTTATTAATTTTTTTACTAGCCCCCCATGGGAATCGAACCCACAACCCTGGCGTTGCAAACACCATGCTCTATCAACTGAGCTACATCCCTGCCGGCCATTCCCTCCCCTACCCTGGACCAATTGTGCGCCGCCCATGAGTCTCCCGGTCGCGGCCAGCTGCGACAGAGCCTGGATTCGAACCAGGATCTCTAGTGGCACAGTTAGCACTGCGATGCAGTGCCTTAGACCACTGCGCCACTCAGGAGACACCTTCCACAAACATGCAAAAACACAAACAAGCAAGCATGCTCACACTGAGACATTTCATTATAGCAGGGGTTATCAAAGTGGGGTCCGCGGACTGTAGGGGGCCCGCGGCCAGATCTCAAAATTGATATTATTTTTACATAAAAAATAAATACATTAATATTACTAATAACAACAGATTAATACAAAATAAAATAAAAGTTTAGGTGCAATACAATGTAATATTATTAATCTATAATTTATGTTCTTAACCCTGAGCATCCTGGGCCTGGAGGCTCACTGGGATATTGGTATCCATAGAACTCCACCAATTATACATTTTTCAACTCAATACCAAAATGTTTTGTTTTTTAACATAAATGCACTGTAATTTAAGCTTTAAAATCGCAAAGGTTTCTCTCTGCCTCATGGGAAAATGTGTAGAATTTCAGGATATTAGCTTTAAAGCTATAACAACAAAACATCTCTCTGCCTAATGACAAAATGTGTAGAATTGCAGGACATTTGCTTGAAAACTGCAAAATGTTCTCTCCGACGCCAAGAGGCAGGCCTTTAAAATGTTCCTTTCCAGGGCCCGAGACTTGGTTCATCTGGCCATGCACTGCCGAAGTCATAGTAAAATGCCTTTATTTTATCAAACTTGAGTTCTGATGAGAGGGTCCCTGATTAATTTGCGATCACAAAATGGGTCCCTGGACCCAAAAAGTTTGAGAACCACTGCATTATAGAGTGAGAGGTTGCTGGCTGGTCAGGGCAGTTTTGAAACGTGTGAATGAACGGTTGCCAATAAAGACATGATGGAGATACAGACTGGTTTAAATTACACTCTAACAGAAACAAATGTTTTCCCCTACTTAAGTGAGAAAAATGCAGGCTTACAATTCACAATAACCAGAGTATGGGCTCTATTCAATCTGTATCACTGAAGAGTTACAGGTTGCACTAGAAATGTTAAGGTAGCCTAATTTCCAATTGAGCCAACATGCTGTATGTAGCGTTGAACGGAATGCAGTCTCCACAACTGCTGGAACATTGCCTTTAATTGTCAATCGTGCTATAAAGCGGATCTCCAGTGCTTCTGACTGAATAGAGCCCTAACTCTATCAGTCTATACAGTTTAATAAATTGTTGTTCTTATGATTAAATTGTTGTTTTTGTTGTTGTTGTTGTTGTTGTTGTTGTTATTATTATTATTATTATTATTATTATTATTATTATTATTATTATTATTATTATTATTATTATTATTATGCTATTAAATGTCTACTCACTCTACAGAAAATAAGATGTGTTAAGCCAATAGACAGTGTAAATAGCCCTCTCTAATGCGTAGGCCTTCTAAATGTGACTGAAGTATCCAATGACAGCATCAGACTAGCCTCTGCTGACGCAGGGGAAGTGGGTGTGTGCGCATGGCCGCTTGTAGTCTTCTGTATGTTGAGGTAGGTCTTCATAAACCTCCCGAACAGCCAATCAGGACGCTTATGTTAATCCCATTTTCTTAAAACCCGTCAATATGCCTCTAGCTGGATTACAGCCAGAAGTGTATCACGGTCACAGCGCAGGAGAATTTGGGAGATGCCACACTGTTCAGTTTACCGGTCTATGATTTGTATGTGCAGAACTCTCTCGGATCTTTAGCCTAGATTGTTTTGTCTTTAGCCTAGATTGTTTTGAAACTTCTGTTTTAAGTGACATCTGAGAAGCGCAACAGGAGCGATTTTGTTTGACTTCTTGACGATTTCAAGTTTCATTCCAACATCAAAAGAAACACCTATTTTGGGAATTGCTTTGGTACTGTCCATTATAGCCTACATCCACCAAACTACCGAAGAATTGACTAATTTTCACAGTCCCATCGTCATGTCCTCTGGGGATGAGTCGGCGCAGAGTCGGCGGTTCTCTGTGTTGTCTTGGGAGCAGGTGCAGAAGTTGGACTCTATTCTCGGAGAGAGCGTCCCTATTCACGGACGCGGAAACTTCCCGACGCTCTCTGTACAGCCTCGGCAGATAGTCCAGGTGAGATAACGGCTTTGTCTAAGGAGTTCTGGAGAGCATGCAGCCCGATAATGGGAAACGAAACTTTTCTCAAGCCAAACTCATCACATATAGCCAACTGTTATTTTACATCATTTTAAATAGTTCAATATTTCTTTAATTCAGTCTCATCATAGAGTGCTTTAGTGAATGAATAGCCAACTCAGGAATGTGCATGAAATATATTTTTTAAACATGCACGCACGCTCGCACACTTTTACGCAGGTAGGCTACACACGCACACGCACACACAGTAAATTGAAGTCGAATTTGATAAGTAGGCTAAGAAAAGTGTAAGGGAGGCAGTGTATTTTGGGAGCATTCCAAGGCTAATCATATCATCTTTGTGTAATATCATAATCTGATCTAGACCAGTCTCATTTCTCAGTACTGTGGCTGAGGATAGAAAGCTCCAATAATCTTCTATATCAGGTCAGATAATATCTGTGAATAGGATTCTGTGCCAGTCCTGTTGGCATGCTCATACACTGCATTTTTGCAATAGCCTACTCTGGGTATTGGAAATATACTGGCGTGCCTTGGTAGCCTACATTTGAATATCCACCCATTGCAGTGAATCATGACTTGTGAATCATCATGAGTGAAAATAATGTTATTTACATTCACTTTAACAGACAGGAGGAGATCTCAAGGAGCAGAAGATCTAATGCTTTAACTGCCATTTTCCACTTTCTCATTCCAATGCATCTGTGACCAGTAATTTAATTGGTCAAGGAAACCGTACAACTTTTACCCAGAGAGGGAGAGACAGTAATATGCTTGTGATCTGTATTAATAGAGCAGACCTATGTGAAGGATGTGTGCCGTATCCATGTTGTTCTTCATAAAACACACCCTGGCTGGAAAAGTCTACAGTAGGCTCTGGCTGGCCATCCAGCTCCATGTCATCAGTAGTAAGCATTAGTGCATATCTCCAGTAACGTTTTCCCTTCCTCTCTCTCTCCCCTGCCTGGAAAACCAACTGATCCAACCCAGGACCTAAATAAAAAATGTCTTCATGCAGCCAGAAATATGTGTTCTTCGAGGTGTTCCACAGGGCTCTCAATATGGGGGTGTTTATTGAAAAGCTGTCATCTAGATAACATATGTTTATGGTTGCGGCCCCATATTGTTGTCTGTGTGTGTGTGTGAGCCGTGGGAGGTGTAAAAGAGAAGTCTCACTGTTGCTGATTTAGTGCACACAGGAAGTCTCACACTTCATTTAGTGCAGTGGATTGTGGGTAGATAAGCCAACATTGGGTTGACAGTTCTGAGGAAGTATAAAATAGACCTACACACACACGCACACACACACACACACCACAGGAGGTTGGTGGCACCTTAATTGGGGAGGACGGGTTCGTGGTAATGGCTGGTGCAGAATATAGTTGGATGGAATTTCCATGTGTTTGATGCCATTCCATTTGCTCCGTTCCGGACATTATTATGAGCCGTCCTCCCCGCCGCAGCCTCCTGTGACACATACACACTAGCCACTAGGCCTACCCAGTGGTGTTATCCAGCTGAGATTACATATCCAGACATTTAATGTTTATTAGTGTGTCAGATCAGATATTACATTATGTTAACAGTAGGGGGCTCCTGGAGGTGGTAGAGGTAGAGCTATGGCGGCTAACCTGTTTTACTTGGCTTGGCCAGCCAAGGAAAGGGAACACACATTTTCCAGGTTTGCTCAAATCTAATTCAGGGTGTAGATTCTAGAATAGAGTAGAATACAATAGAGACTGACTGAGTGCACAGTAGGGCAAAGCCTGAGGAAGATCTGGTTTCCTTTTTGTTTGTTATTTCTTCGTCCCTGCTCTTGTTTCACCATTGTGAGCTTACTGGAAGTGAGCTCTTCTTTCCTGGGTGGTGGCAATGGCTTCCATTTCTGGGGCAGGATGGGGAAACTGGATTAGTTCGTTAGTCACTCCACTAACAGGGGCCTTAGTGGGTCAGGACAAGGTTTACATGGTATCACTGTGGTAAGAGTAGACCCAAAACACTCACACACCACAATACTAGCCCAGTCACCTGGTTCTGTTGTGGGCCCTGCCAGATTGTAAGCCAACTCCTCTGTCGGTCTATTGTTGGTGAGACTCAACGATACAATGACACCACACGTCTCCACAGATAGAGTAACAGGAAAGGAACATAGTTTGGGCATACACTACAGTGTATAGCTCTGTTAGTCCTCTACATATAGGCGTGTGCTTTCCTGTTGCTGGCTTTCAAGGAGGCCATTGCGGTGAAAGCCAGCTGAACTCAACATTGGCTCATAGAATGAGGTGGTATGCCTGACTTTAGTTATTTCTTCAAATCTCTATCTCTCTCTCTCTCTCTCTCTCTCTCTCTCTCTCTCTCTCTCTCTCTCTCTCTCTCTCTCTCTCTCTCTCTCTCTCTCTCTCTCTTTAGTGTAAAATCTCTTTTAATGAAGTCGTTTTAGAATCTGGATGTGAAAGTTCACCTCATAAAGGTAGAATAAATGCTTTATAACCAATCTAGTTTTATGAATAAATACTGTATCATCAGTCTAGTTCTATGATAATAAATAATGTATCACCAGTTTAGTTTTATGATAATAAATACTGTATACCAGTCTAGTTTTATAAATGAATGCTGTACTACCACTAGTCCAGCTTAATAGCTGGTTCAGGTGCCGTGACCACCCACAGCAAGGCAACTCATTCACCTCATAATCCATAATCTGTTCCTGCTAGCCTACTGACAGTACACTGAGTATAATATGACTGGGGTGTCTTTGCTTGCCTTCTGGTCTGACTGGACCGGATGCAAGGGTCATAGACTACTGAACATTTCATTCATTTACTGATGCCATTTACTTGGCTTGGCTGGGTCTTTCTGTGACTCTCTGTCTGGGCCAGGCAGTGCTCTAACTGGTGTCTAGGGGACCATGGGGTTTATCTGGCTAACAGCTTTCTGAGTCTGTTTTCTCACTGAATCATAAAGCACATTCAGGCTGCAGTCAGACTGAAGTTGAGTTCCAAATGGCAGCCTATTCCCTATATAGTGCACTACATAGGGAATAGGGTGCTATTTAGGATACACCCAGACTGAGGTAAATTAAATACTAGAGGAAACCCACCAGACTGGAGTAGGAATGCAAAGAGACTGTACATAACGTGTCGCCAAGACATTGTCAACACCACACCGTCTGGTCAGTTTGTGGCTTTTTTATAAGTCTCCTGCTTCTCCTGGTCGACGTTGAGAGGAAGTGTCCCCCGTTAGCTCAACTTCACCCGGTGCTTGTTGCGTAACGTGGGAATGGAATGGAATGGCTTGCTTTTGGAGAGGAGGTAGAAGAAAGGGGGTTACTTATTTTGGGAGGCCCTTTTGTGTTATAAGACATTATAAGGGGGTCATACATGCTTAATGCAAGTCTTACGAGTCATTATAACCACATAATGCATTATACCTGGAGGTATTCAGGTTGACCTATTCCATTCAGTTAGACCTACTTGTCCTTGGACTCAGTAACATATCTCACAGCCCATATTATGGGAAACTACTTCCTCCTCATCGTTTTTGTCAGGCTAGCAGTATGTATAACTATCTTAATGGTGTCATCAGGTTGATACCTGATACCCAACCCTATGTTTGGTAAGGCAGTTACTACTGTTTATTATAATGAATACTGCTTTTAGCTTAGTTAAACCTAATTCCAATAGACATACATATACATCTGTGTTCATTGAACCATACATTCCAGTTTATATGCATAATTGATTATTCCATGAGGACTCTGGGAAATGGTTCATATATATTCTGGTGTTTGTTTCCACAGAAAGAAGGAAGAAGCCTTTTTAATATTCTGGATGTTTTTATTAGTGACCATCTGTCCAGAAGTTGGTTACCAATAGAAACAGATTGCTTTCCTCACTGGAACACAGCACAGATGAGCACAGCAGGGCTCCATAAACTGCTTTTATTGGAAAATCAATTCTCTGTTATTTCCGCCCCTAAACCGGATTGGCTTTGAAACTCAACATTCTTTATTTCTTGACCTTTAGTTTACGTTTTGAACCTTTTCCTCAATAGACCTTTCATGGTGGTGTCATTTTTCATTGTGAGTAGCACTACCCCTTCCCTTGGGATCCTGCCACGGTAGCTGTGTACCATGTTAATATTCTTCAATCACACAGTGACACAGTGTGTTTCTGGCTCTGGGTAAAGGAGGTTACAATTAAGGCCAGGAAGGATTGTGCAAGAGTTTGGGCAGAGAGGGACCCCAACACACATATTATGCATGTCTCAATTTGTCTGTTTTTTGGTCTGTCTTTGTTTTTAGGTTGGTAAAACCTAAATTCATGAATGGGGATCTAGCTATGTTAAGTCAGAGACTTGGCAGGACTCTCCTTTCCTGGCATAGTGATGAAGCCAACATAACCTAATTCCTCAGGCACGGCTTTGTGTATGTGTGCGTGTGCGTGTGTTCCGAAACAAACATACAGGCTCCCCACTTGGCACAGACGTCAATTCAACATCTATTCCACGTTGGCTCAACGGAATTTCATTGAAATGACGTGGAAACAACGTTGATTCAACCAGTGTGGTTCAGGAAGCATAGTATAGCCAGCATTCCTATCCTGAGCTGGTTAAAACCATATTTCATTGTGTGTGGTGACTGATACAGATATTCACTTTGTAATGAAATGTTGGCACTGTAGCAAAGTTGTGGACAACAACTGCATGAAAGAGGTATTTTGATAGTAACGAGAGTGGATAGCTGATGTTGTAATGTCTATCTTATGCTTAACTTGTGAACTTGATCCGACCTGGAAAGGGAAATAGATGTTATGTGATTGTGTAAGTATACAGACTAGATACCTGGTTGAATACTTGGATCAGTGTCTGGGTAAAGAGACCAAGTGTGTGTACTTGGTAACCCTGGTCATGCCTGTTAAGGATTGTCCCAGTTCCTTGTTTTCCTCTTTGGAGTGATGTAACAGTCAGTCTCAGCTGCCTTTCCTTTAGTTCAGCAGCTTCCCTTAACTTCAGGATCCACCCCAGACGGTTATGTTCTGTGACCCAATAAGCTCATGAACCATATCTTTACCAAGTACAGTATGCTGTTTATATGACGACATAGGAAAAAAATGTTTTCAGTATGGCACAATCATACCAGAGTTTATAAGTTCACAACCCAACCCCATTTGTCTACGTCTCACAGATTTGTAATGTTTCTTCAAATCAAATCTAATCTAATCTAATGTAATGGTCACATACACATGGTTAGCAGATGTTATTGTGAGTGTAGCAAAATGCTTGTGCTTCTAGTTCCGACAGTGCAGCAATATCTAGCAAGTAATATCTAACAGTTCCACAACAAAAACCTAATACACACAAATCTAAGTAAAGGAATGGAATAAGAATATATAAATATATGGATGAGCAACGTCATTGTCAGAGTGGCATAGGCTAAGATGCAATAGATAGTATAGAATACAGTATATACATATGAGATGGGTAATGGGTAATTCAGGTCAGCTGGAGTTCCTCCAAAAGTTAGAGACATAAGACAAGCACTGGCTTGCTGTGTTCCACAGAAAAATCTCTGATTCTCCATGCATTACTAAGGGGACTGTAGGCATAACCTTTGTTCATACAGCTGAGCTAACTCTGTATTGTTGGCTTTTTACAAGAGAGACTATATGTAGGACAAGAGCCTATAAATTAGCTGGCAAACATAGGGGATATTATTGTCCAATCAGAGGCTGTTCATTTCTTCAGTGTCACATCTCTCTGCGTGAGAGAAAGAGACATTTGTCTTTTTTTAATGGCAATAAGGAGTATATGAACAAATTAATAGGCTGTGTATTGCAAAAACAGAAACTGTTCTCACAATGTTTTGATAATTAATGATTACATTTGTTTTTCCATGTTGTTGCTTGTCATTATTTGGGCCGTTCCACTAATTCAGTGCCTTTTGATAAGTGTAACTTGATTTCACCTAATTTTAACATTCTGTCATAAAGAGCACATGTTCAACTTAGTAAAACGCATGTTTTTCCATCTCAAGAGGTTAAATAAAAAAATTACTATAGCAAAGTGACAGGGTTGACCGTAACAGGGGTTGACAATTTCATCTTAAATCAGCCATAAATGAATGGAGGTTTGTTGTGTGCAACAGGAAGTGGCAAATTGAATGCAAAATGAATTGCTAAAACATTTCTATCCCGTCTATCTATAGGTAACAGGGTTGACGTGTTACGCTCGACCCGCTCAGTTTTCCACCACAAAACACTAGAAAATGGCCCAAAATGTAGAACCAGCTCACATGTTTTTACACTATGATTAAAGGGAACTTCATTTAATATAACAGGCTTTTAAAATTCAATATTGGTGCACAATTTCTAATTAAAATATCAAAGGAACGCAAAAGGAAGTATTTTCGTGGAACGACCCATTTACTGCTTGGTTCCTCTTTACGTCCCCCTGAGTCGCTCTCTATTCTCATCCACACAACAAATTATTGGATGCTAGTATTTTTTCTTTACTGTTACGAACATTCGCTGAAAGCTAGGTGAACCATTACTTGATTGAAATGTAAATATTACCATTTCAAAAGAAGAGGCAGTAACCATGAAAGCTATGTTTCAACTTGCAGTGGCATGTATTTTCAGTGCATTGCATGCATTTTCAGTGCATCGTTCTTTGAATGAATCACCCTAGATTGTATGGATATCTCTCTCTTAGATCACTAACATATCTCGGCCGCATATCACTCATAGAAACTCCCAAGAAACAAAGAGATCTTCTGTTAAATCTGACAATTCATCTTGATGGTTGTAAAGTCGTCTCAAATAAAACTGTGAAGGACCTCGGCGTTACTCTTGACCCTGATCTCTCTTTTGACGAACATATCAAGACTGTTTCAAGGACAGCTTTTTTCCATCTACGTAACATTGCAAAAATCAGAAATTTTCTGTCCAAAAATGATGCAGAAAAATTAATCCATGCATTTGTTACTTCTAGGTTAGACTACTGCAATGCTCTATTTTCCGGCTACCCGGATAAAGCACTAAATAAACTTCAGTTAGTGCTAAATACGGCTGCTAGAATCCTGACTAGAACCAAGAAATTTGATCATATTACTCCAGTGCTAGCTTCCCTACACTGGCTTCCTGTTAAGGCAAGGGCTGATTTCAAGGTTTTACTGTTAACCTATAAAGCGTTACATGGGCTTGCTCCTACCTATCTTTCCGAGTTGGTCCTGCCGTACATACCAATACGTACGCTACGGTCACAAGACGCAGGCCTCCAAATTGTCCCTAGAATTTCTAAGCAAACAGCGGGAGGCAGGGCTTTCTCCTATAGATCTCCATTTTTATGGAACAGTCTGCCTACCCATGTGAGAGACGCAGACTCGGTCTCAACCTTTAAGTCTTTACTGAAGACTTATCTCTTCAGTAGGTCATATGATTGAGTGTAGTCTGGCCCAGGAGTGTGAAGGTGAACGGAAAGGCTCTGGAGCAACGAACAGCCCTTGCTGTCTCTGCCAGGCCGGTTCCCCTCTCCACTGGGGTTCTCTGCCTCTAACCCTGTTGCAGGGGCTGAGTCACTGGCTTGCTGGTGCTCTTTCATGCCGTCCCTGGGAGGGGGTGCGTCACTTGAGTGGGTTGAGTTACTGACGTGATCTTCCTGTCTGGGTTGGCGCCCCCCTTGGTTTGTGCTGTGGTGGAGACCTCTGTGGGCTATACTCGGCCTTGTCTCAGGATTGTAAGTTGGTGGTTGAGGATATCCCTCTAGTGGTGCGGGGGCTGTGCTTTGGCAGAGTGGGTGGGGTTATATCCTTCCTGTTTGGCCCTGTCCGGGGTTTCTTCGGATGGGGCCACAGTGTCTCCGGACCGCTCCTGTCTCAGCCTCCAGTATTTATGCTGCAGTAGTTTATGTGTCGGGGGGCTGGGGTTAGTTGGTTATACCTGGAGTACTTCTCCTGTCTTATCCAGTGTCCTGTGTGAATTTAAGTATGCTCTCTCTAATTCTCTCATTCTCTCTTTCTCTCTGAGAACCTGAGCCCTAGGACCATACGTCAGGACTACCGGGCATGATGACACCTTGCTGTCCCCAGTCCGCCTGGCCTTGCTGCTATTCCAGTTTCAACTGTTCTGCCTGCGGTTACGAAACCCCTACCTGTCCCAGACCTGCTGTTTTCAACTCTTAATGATCGGCTATGAAAAGCCAACTGAGAGACCTGAGCCCTAGGACCATACGTCGGGACTACCGGCCGTGGTGACTCCTTGCTGTCCCCAGTCCGCCTGGCCTTGCTGCTATTCCAGTTTCAACTGTTCTGCCTGCGGTTATGGAACCCCTACCTGTCCCAGACCTGCTGTTTTCAACTCTTAATGATCGGCTATGAAAAGCCAACTGAGATTTATTCCTGATTATTATTTGACCATGCTTGTCACTTATGAACATTTTTGAACATCTTGGCATGGTTCTGTTATAATCTTCACCCGGCACAGCCAGAAGAGGACTGGCCACCCCTCATAGCCTGGTTCCTCTCTAGGTTTCTTCCTAGGTTTTCGCCTTTCTAGGGAGTTTTTCCTAGCCACCGTGCTTCTACACCTGCATTACTAGCTGTTTGGGGTTTTAGGCTGGGTTTCTGTACAGCACTTCGAGATATTAGCTGATGTAAGAAGGGCTATATAAAATAAAATTGATTGATTGATAGATATCGCTCTATCACACAGGTGTCAAACTCATTCCATGGAGCGTCGAGTGTCTGCAGGTTTTCACTCCACCCTTGTACTTGATTGATCAGTTAAGGTCACTAATTAGGTAGGAACTCCCCTCACCTGGTTGTCTAGGTCTTAGTTGAAAGAAAAAAAGAAATCAGCAGACAGTTGGCCCTCCATGGAATGAGTTTGACACCCCCTTTCAGATCACTTGAAAGCAAAAAATATATATACATATTTGATCAGAAAAGAAAATGGACAATAAAGTGTCCTTCTAACAATATCTCTCAGATCCCTCACCCATGTCTCTCTCTTTCCTGTGCAGGTGGTTCGGGCACGTCTGCACGAGCGTGGTGTGGTGGTCCGGGATGTGAAGCTGAACGGTTCAGCAGCCAGCTATGTGCTCCACCAGGACACCGGCCTGGGCTACAAGGACCTGGACCTCATTTTCGGCCTGAACCTGACCGATGACAAGACCTTCCGTGTGGTCAAAGACGTGGTCCTGGACAGCCTGGTGGACTTCCTACCTCCGGGGCTCAGCCGTGTCTCGTCCATCACCCTCAAAGAGGCCTATGTCCAGAAGCTGGTGAAGGTGTGCAACGACACAGACCGCTGGAGCCTGATCTCCCTCTCCAACAACACGGGGAAGAACGTGGAGCTGAAGTTTGTGGACTCCCTGCGGAGGCAGTTTGAGTTCAGCGTGGACTCGTTCCAGATCGGCCTGGACTCACTGCTGCTGTTCGACCGCTGCTCAGAGACGGCCATGTCCATGTCTGAGAGTTTCCACCCCACCGTGGTCGGAGAGAGCATGTACGGGGACTTCCAGGAGGCCCTGGGACACCTCCGCACCAGGACCATCGCCACGCGCAGCCCCGAGGAGATCCGGGGAGGAGGACTGCTGAAGTACTGCCACCTGCTAGTACGGGGGTTTAAACCGGACTCAGAGGCTCAGATGAAGCTGCTGCAACGCTACATGTGCTCTCGCTTCTTCATCGACTTCCCAGACATCGGCGAGCAGCAGCGTAAGCTAGAGGCGTATCTCCAGAACCACTTCAACGGCATGGAGGACAAGCGCTACGACTGCCTGGTGACGCTGCGGCATGTGGTGGACGAGAGCACCGTGTGCCTGATGGGCCACGAGCGCCGCCAGACGCTGGCACTGATCTCGGCGCTGGCACTACGGGCCATGGCGGAGCAGAACGCCATCCCGGCCCTGGCTAACATCACCTGTTACTACCAGCCGGCGCCTTACGTCAGGGACGTCAACTTCAGTAACTACTACATAGCGCGGGTCCAGTCGCCCATGAGTAACTCTTATAGTAGCTCTTACCACAGAACATGGCTGCCTTGCAGCTGAGTGATGTGGATCAGTGGAGCATAAGAGGACTATGTTGTTGTATTTTTTAAGTTTCTAGTTTCTCTGTGTGAGTCCCAAATGGTACCCTATTCCCTATATAGTGCAGTACTTTATATGACCAGGAAACTATATAGGGAATAGGGTGCCATTTGAGACACACCCTCTGTCTTATGGTAACGTGAGCTGAGCAATTTGATAGAGTGCTTTGCTCAGTCCACCTGTAGCAAAATGGCTTCTTGTGGGAGACTTGAGGACAAAGTCCAATGAGGACCAAAAAAAAAGGTAACATTTGTATTGAATTGTATCTTTTTGCCAAATCTTCAATTGCAACCCTTCCCACTAAGTTATATCAATGAATACTGCTGTAAATCTGATTGGAGCCGTTGTTATGATGTTTGTTCGTTTTTTTTTCTGAAGTGTTGGCTTCTTTTGTTATATGTACGGTGAAGACTGGTGGTCTATTTTGATGTGTGGAGAACGGTTGAAATGTGATGGAAGAACTTTTCAATTTCCCAGTCTTGATAAGGGACTAAGTGTATTTGGATTCATAAAAGGAAATGTAAATAAGAAACCAGAAATCTGTATTCTGTTCTGACTGTGGTTTCAACTGACCTTTTCATTTGAAGATGTAAGGACCAAATAACAGACTTTTGTGATTCTAAGTGCCTGAAAAACCAACCGACATCTTAAAGTAGTTTGCTCTGTAAATTAAATAACTGTTTTTGAAATATTTTTCACCCAGGTTACTGTACGTTTCTATGTCCAGGGTCAGGGTATTTCTTTTTCAAATAATAAAAAAAAGGTCAAAAATGCAAACATTGTTATCTCTTTCTTCCTCAATCTACACATTCATAATGGTTTCAGGCATATGCGGTATATGTGCTGGATGTTTAAAACATATGTCTAATAGGTTTCAGCTCGTCCCATTGGAATGAGAAGACAGACACAGACATGCAGGGCAAGCAGGTGGAAGGGTCTGTATCTGTATGACTTAGCAGAGACATTAAAGGGGCAATCTGCTAAATGTATAGCTGTTTAATTCTCATTTCAATTCATGGTATACCCACTGACATACAGCATCCATCAGCTTTATAGAGTTTTAGGGCTGCTGTTTGTTGAAACACAAATTAGCTGTGGCTTTAAATCTGCTTAAGTCTCCTCTCTCTCCTACTGTATCATGCACTGTGGGCATCCCATCCATATAAATATAATCTATTCTTTCCCATCAGTCTGACATCAAGGCCCTAAGACACATACAAACACTTAATTGTTCTGTTCTGTTCCCACCCCCAATGTTACCATGGGAAACTGAATCCCATCTGCCATTGTAGCCATCCATACATTAGCCATTTAATTCCGCCTGCATGTCGTCCATGACATCCAATGAGGGGTTTCCTTGCCCCCCTGTCTCAGTGAAAAGAGGGGAGAAAAGAGGAGATTGCTGTTGCCTGTCTTGGATGAGTTGTATTCTGTGTGTTTTGGCTGAGCAGGCAGCTGAGGGCCAGGTGGTAAAATTGAGAAGTTTGACCAGAGGTATTATTTTATTGCATTGCATGCCTTTTGGGGATTAGGCTAGTTTAGCTTACAGGATTTTTTTTTCATTCATCATGACTGTTAAGCATTACCCACGCTCATCACTGAATACTCTTACCATTTCTCCCACTCAGGGTGTTTCTATAGCCTGGTCCTACATCTGTTTGTTCTGTCTTGCCATTGGCCATATAGGAGTTGGCTATACAGCATAAACAGATCTGGGACCTGCTAGGGCTCTATTCAATCCACATCGCGGAAGTTCAGCTTTACAGCATGATTTAAATTTAACGGCAATGTTCCGCTATAGCGGAGACTGCATTCAGATTAAACACTGCATATGTCGGCTCAATCTGAAATTACCGTACATTTCTATCGCAGTGTCTGTAACGCTTCAGCTTTACAGATTGAATAGAGGCCCTAGTCTTTCTCTGAACTTTGACCCTGTAGTGCAGTGGTGGAAAAAGTACTCAATTGTCATACTTGAGTAAAAGTAAAGATACCTTAATAGAAAATGACTCAAGTAAAAGTGAAAGTCACCCAGTAAAATACTACTTGAGTAAAAGTCTAGTAAAAGGTTTTAAATATACTTAAGTATCAAAAGTAAATGTAATTGCTAAAATATACTTTAGTATCAAAAGTACAAGTAAAAGTATAAATAATGTCTTATTCCGGCACAATTTTCTTGTTTTTATTTATTTATGGATAGCCAGGGGTACACTCCAACACTCAGACATCATTTACAAATAAAGCATTTGTGTTTAGTGAGTCCGCCAGATCAGAGGCAGCAGGGATGACGAGGGATGTTCTCTTGATAAGTGTGTGAATTGGACCATTTTCCTGTGCTGCTAAGCATTGAAAATGTAACGAGTACTTTTGGGTGTCAGCAAAAAGTACATCATTTTCTTTACGAATGTAGTGAAGTAAAAGCAAAAGTATTTTTACTTAAGTACTTTACACCACTAGTGGAGTGTATAGTGGCGCAGTGGTCTAAGGCACTGCATCGCAGTGCTAACTGTGCCACTAGAGATCCTGGTTCGAATCCAGGCTCTGTCGCAGCTGGCCACGACCGGGAGACTCATGGGCGGCGCACAATTGGCCCAGCGTCGTCCAGGGTAGGGGAGGGAATGGCCGGCAGGGATGTAGCTCAGTTGATAGAGCATGGCGTTTGCAACGCCAGGGTTGTGGGTTTGATTCCCACGGGGGGCCAGTATAAAAACAAATATGTATTCACTAACTGTAAGTCGCTCTGGATAAGAGTGTCTGCTAAATGACTCAAATGTAATGTAAATGTATAACAGACACACCCCATGAATGTTGCATCTGATATAAACAGAACACAGGGAATTTGAACAGTTATTATAACAGTTAACTGAGAAAAACACAGAAAATGACAAATTATTTCTTTATAAAAGTTCAGTTGAGAGGAAAAGAGTCTGTCATCGTGATTAAAGAGGCGAGATGAAAACCCTACCCTATTAAAAATTAAAAATGGTGCACTATACAGCCTTTTGGCACTTTTGGGGTGTCATTTGGGACATAGCCAGAGTTCCCAGTAGTCTTGAACTTCTCTAACCCAGCAGCAAAAGCTTCTGCTCATCTCCTCCTGTCTTCTGTGAGCTACGTGGGTGGGCTGCCCTCTATTACACACAGCCATGAGGGTAGGCAAGTTTCTCTCTCTCCCACCACAGACTGTACAGCTCAATTTGACCCACTATCATATTTTCCTCGCTGAGTCATCTGCTGTGGATGCCAAGCCCACTGTCCTCACTGTGTGTGTGTGTGTGTGCCTGTTTGTCTGTCTGGGTCAGGCTGATAGGATCGTAGGCATATTGGCTGGCTGTTTAGAGCCTCTTCGGTGTGTGTGAGTGCGTGTGCATGTGTGCGTGCGCGTGTTTTTGAGCAGGGGTAGGAAAGAGGTCCGTCCGTCTGAGAGGCCCCAGAGGATCAACTCTGTCTCCACAGTAACAAGCCTCACATCACCACACCAACACCCAACTGTCCTGCACTGGTGGTCGCTGCGGAAACCAGGATATACATAAATAAACAACACATTCCTAAATAAAGTGTCTGAATTTGGTCAGAAGAGGATCAAAAATTATCTTGTGATAAACTGAGGGCAAGGACAAAATGAGTTAGTAGTGTATTAGCCTGGAATCCAAACTAAATATTGTTCTCTTTCAGTATTGTTTCAGACTAGTAATGTGGATCTATGGGGGACATTTTTTTGTTTCACGACATACTTGAGAGATTTTGTCCATCTTTCCTGATGAGTTCTTGAAGAAACCAA
Source organism: Coregonus clupeaformis (assembly GCF_020615455.1). NCBI lineage: Eukaryota > Metazoa > Chordata > Actinopteri > Salmoniformes > Salmonidae > Coregonus > Coregonus clupeaformis. The sequence continues at coordinate 7,202,792 of NC_059208.1, read as the reverse complement.
AGCCTGGAGTAGTGAAGGGTATGGGGATTCCACCATCCACACATCTTGACAACCAGCATGGTGAGCTAGAAAGACGCAAAGTACAGGAGAATGATAGGGTGAAGGAGGAAAAGAGGAGGAAATAGGTTATAGGAGAAGTGATTACAATGTGAGGAGGGATATCGGCAAATTAGAAGGCACGCCAAAGACAGCTGTGCTTTTATATCAAGCTTGGAAGCCACCATCATGTACATGAAATACAAACAGTGTTGTAAAATAACTAAATATAACAAAAATGCCCCAATCAAGAAGTTATCAAACCAAATAAATACCCTAATTCAAGATGCAGTGAATTAATGGGTGCAAGCAGATTGATAGTTATTTCAGTCTTTGTGGTGTAGAATGGAGGAAGTGGTGCTGGAGGTTCTCCTATAAACGCTGTTTATTACACTGCACGGGCTGCATCCCAAATGGCACCCTATTCTCTATAAAGTGCACTATTTTTGACCAGGGCCCATAGGGCATAGGTTGCCATTTGGGACTCAGACATGGTGATGCTCCATCGTCATGGAGGCTGTTGGCAGGCAGTTTAGAGGAGCAGCAGAACAGAACTTCTATTTGTAGACACAAGGGCATTCATAGTGGTTGCTGCCTGGTGATGGTGTTTATTTGTTGCCTTGAGAGGCAATGCTAAGGCTGGTCCCAGATCTGTTTGTGCTGTATCAGTAGCTGTGCGTTGGTAAAATCACCAGGGAAGCCAATTATCACGTGTGGTGATAATTGCGTTGTTTGCTCTTGTCATGAGAATTTCTATCTCTAATTCAACCTAAGCTTGAATCATTACCAGGGGTTGTAAGGCCCTGGTTTTAATCATAAATGATTCAAGGTCCACAACCAGCAAGAATGATCTGTATTTTTATTCATGGAGAGCTCTGGCGCCAAAACCCATACACTACTGTTTTATACCCCTTGACACACAAAGGCACTTTGCTCCGCCCACCTTTAGGAGGCTTTCTTAAACAGTTTCAGCAGTCTCCTTCACCCTGGAATGTTTAGTCCCGCCCCCCTCTGTTAGTGGGTTGCCACTACATTATAACTCTTAACACCGTTCACACATTTATACTGTATTTGGGGTGAAATCCTTTAGTCATTATTCTTAAAATACAAATTAATCTAACAGCTCTATAACCTGTTAGTTCATATCATATTCCTTGCCACCGTGATATATAGGCCTAAGGCCGAGAAAATACGAATAAATTAAACCACACCTTTGTTTCATCACAAAACTGGAGAGCAATCTCTGTCCGTCGAAGTCCACAAAACATATTGCATGCATGGTCAAGCAAGTTAATGTGTCCGACATTTTCGGACTACTCTAAACAAATATTGATTTTAGAGTTACCGCAAGTCACACATAAAACAGTTGCTGCCTCCCCTATTCCAGCACCATTTCAACTTCAACATTTCAACATCATCAAATCACCTATGCTTAGTCTAATACAGTGACAACTAAAAGATACCAAAAACGATTTAGTCCAATCAACGTAAGCTAAATATGATGTGGCTGTCCATGGTACTGATTTCTGTGTGTGTGTGTGTGTGTGTGTGTGTGTGTGTGTGTGTGTGTGTGTGTGTGTGTGTGTGTGTGTGTGTGTGCGTGTGTGTGTGCGTGCGTGCGTGTAGAAAAAACATGTTGACTCAACCTACTTGTAGAGAAACGCCAATGCCATCCTCCACTTTAATGTTGGTAAACGATCTATGACTCTGTCATACAGTACACACTTTCAGTTTTTGTTGTCCTAGGCTACCTGGCTAAAATGCTTTCTCGCTAGCCTTAACTTCCTTTCATGGGCAACACCGTTATAATCATTGGCCAGTACGGAGAATTAAGTAAAACCACAAGTCCAAATCCCTATCTCCATTCATGGATAATTTAGGAAATCGCTAGCTAGCCACCGGAGGACAACGACACAACAATTCAAGTTTTTTCTGTCAATGACGTTTGGCTACTGATGTGATGTGATTGGTGTGAAGCAACATACAAACTGGCTTCCCTTGACACTTTTATTTTGTGTGCCAGGATTATTCACAGCTGAGCTCACTCAGTTAAGCTCAACGCTGATTGGATATTATTCTTTTTTATTTTTTATCAAGGCAGGCCAAATGCTCGCTGGCTTCCATTGCATTCAATGCTACGGGCTGCAACAATGTCATACTCTTTTTTTGACCATACAGCATCAGATATATGGGCTACACATCCTGAGACAGAGGGGTGCTGTTTCGTTCTCTCTGATGCTTTCTCCGGTGAGATACAGTGCATTCGGAAAGTATTCAGACCCCTTTACTTTTTCCACATTTTGTTACGTTACAGCCTTATTCTAAAATTGATTAAATAGTTTTTTCCCCTCATCAATCTACGCACAATACCCCATAATGACAAAGCAAAAACAGGTTTTTAGAAATGTTTGCAAATGTATTACAAATAAAATACAGAAATACCTCTTAAGGATCGGACCCTTTTTCTAAATTTTCGCCTAAAATGGCATACCCAAATCTAACTGCCTGTAGCTCCGGACCTGAAGCAAGGATATGCATATTATTGGCCTCCCGAGTGGCGCAGTGGTCTAAGGCACTGGATAAGAATGTCTGCTAAATGACTAAAATAAATAAAGGAAACACTTTGCAGTTTGTGGAAATGTGAAATTAATGTAGGAGAATATAACACATTAGATCTGGTAAAAGATAATACAAACAAAAAAACATTTTCTTTTTGTTCCATCATCTTTGAAATGCAAGAGAAATGTCATAATATAATTTTGCAGTTTAGGCGCAATTTAGATTTTGGCCACTAGATGGCAGCAGTGTGTGTGCAAAGTTTCAGATTGATGCAGTGAAGCATTGCAATACTGGGTCTATTTGTATCAAGTTTGCCCAAATGTGCCGAATTGGTCAACTGATACATTTTCAAGTACATAACTATAGAGAACATACAAAAATGACAAGGTAATACAAAATGTAACTTTACACACTCCCAGGAATGTCATACATGATGGATCATTAGCTTATACACCAACTTTCACACATCTAGATGGCTGGGCAGGGTGGGTGTGGAGCCAGACACATCAAGGGTTCAAACTGTAGAACCCAGTTCCTACATTTGAGTATAAAAATTGATTTTATCAAACAACACTATGCTACATTTTATCTCTGGGACCCTCAGAATGACAAATCAGAGCAAGGTTACTGAATGTCAGTACATGATTTACCTTCAGAGGTGAATGTATCAAATCAGTTGCCGTGATACATTTTTTGTTGTTGTGCACTCTCCTCAAACAATAGCATGGTCTTTTTTCTACTGTAAATTGGACAGTGCAGTTAGATTAACAATAATGTAAGCTTTCTGCCCATATAAGACATGTCTATGTCCTGGAAAATTTGCTGTTACTTACAACAGTCATGCTAATCACATTAGCGCACGTTAGCGCAACCGTCCCATATACGGGACACCGAGGTTAAATACGTTTTCATACCCTTTGCTATCAGACTCAAAATTGAGCTCAGGTGCATCCTGTTTCCATTGATCATCCTTGAGATGTTTCTACAACTTGATTGGAGTCCACCTGTGGTAAATGTAATTGATTGGTCATGATTTGGAAAGGCACACATCTGTCTATATAAGGTCCCACAGTTGACAATGCATGTCAGAGAAAAACCAAGCCATGAGGTCAAAGGAATTGTTCGTAGAGCTTCAAGACAGGATTGTGTTGAGGCACAGATCTGGGAAGGGTGCCAAGAAATGTCTGCAGCATTGAAGGTCCCCAAGAACACAGTGACCTCCATCATTCCTAAATGGAAGAAGTTTGGAACCACCAAGACTCTTCCTAGAGCTGGCCGCCCGGCCAAACTGAGCAATCGAGGGAGAAGGATCTTGGTCAGGGAGGTGACCAAGAACCCGATGGTCCCTCTGAAAGAGCTCCAGAGTTCCTATGTGGAGATGGGAGAACCTTCCAGAAGGACAACCATCACTGCAGCATTCCACCAACTAGTTATTTATGGTAGAGTGGCCAGACGGAAGCCACTCCTCAGTAAAAGGCACATGACAGCCCGCTTGGTGTTTGTCAAAAGGCTCCTAAAGGACTCTCAGACCATGAGAAACAAGATTCTCTGTTCTGATGAAACCAAGATTGAACTCTTTGGCCTGAATGCCAAGCGTCACATCTGGAGGAAACATGGCACCATCCCTACGCTGAAGCATGGTGGTGGCAGCATCATGCTGTGGGAATGTTTTTCAGAGGCAGGGACTGGGAGACTAGTCAGGATCGAGGGAAAGATGAACGGAGCAAAGTACAGAGAGATCCTTGATGAAAACCTGCTCCAGAGCGCTCAGCACCTCAGACTGGGGGGAAGGTTCACCTTCCAACAGGACAACAACACTAAGAACACAGCCAAGACAACGCAGGAGTGGCTTTGTGACAAGTCTCTGAATGTCCTTGAGTGGCCCAGCCAGAGCCCTGACTTGAACCCGATCTAACATCTCTGGAGAGACCTGAAAATAGCTGTGCAGCAACGCTCCCCATCCAACCTGACAGAGCTTGAGAGGATCTGCAGAGAAGAATAGGAGAAATTCCCCAAATACAGATGTGCCAAGCTTGTAGTGTCATACCCAAGAAGACTTGAGGCTGTAATCGCTGCCAAAGGTGCTTCAACAAAGTACTGAGTAAAGGGTCTGAATACTTTATGTAAATGGGATATTTCCTGGTTTTAAAATAAATACATGTACAAACGTTTCTAAAAACCTGTTTTTGCTTTGTCATTATGGGGTATTGTGTGTAGATTGATGAGGAGAAAAAACTATTTAATCAATTTTAGAATAAGGCTGGAACGTAACAAAATGTAGAAAAAGTAAAGGTGTCTGAATACTTTCCGAATTGAAAGAAATGTATGAAACACAGAGACAAAATGTTTTTTTCTTGGTCAGGTTTTTTGGGGAAGAATGGCTTCCCTTGGCATCCATGAATACAGCCACTGTGCTGTATAGTTAACACGCAAGCATAGGAGTTGGCAAGACAGTACAAACAGATCTGGGACCAGGTTAGGTTGCCTCCATAGTTTGGATGAAATCCTTACTTAGCCTACATAAGGTTCGCTGTGACCACACTCTATGAAGGAGTCAAGTTTGTCACCATAGTAGACTCTAGTTAGACTCTCTTTCATTCAAATAGCCTATTGAGTCCAATGTGTGTGTGTAGTCATGAGAACTTTTCCAGAAAGAGCTTTCTCAACCTCTGACCTTCTTCACTATGTCCTTGGCTGAACATGCTGTACCGTCACCGATTTCTCCATATTTTTCTCTTCGGGGGAGACGTTAGTTAGCCTGCGTATTATGACTGGCATCATAGATACTCCACAGAGCCCTTCTCTGTGTTTACATGACAAATATGGGTGGAAAGGGAACGTTCCCTGAGTCTTATCCTGTTGAAACATTCCCAGACTGAAAATAATGAACACAGTTCTTAGGAGAGACAACCAGACCATACGACAGGGTGGAGTCTGTAAACAAAGAACAAAGCACATTGGGAGTGTGTCAGACTACATCCAAAATGGCACCCTATTCCCAACATAATTCACTACTTTGACCAGAGTCCTATAGGCCCTGGTCAAAGGAAGTGCACTATGTAGGGAATAGGGTGCCATTTGGGATGTATCCTCAGACAATTTTGGAAAAGTCGCTGTAAATGGAAATGTCTTGAAATGGACGCACAAAAGGTATTTTTATATCAGATGGTGAGAGGTGGAGGTTAAACACACGCACACACACACATACAGATACGCACACACACATACACACACACACAGGCACGTGACACACACATAGCTCTGTTACAGTGCGATGTCGTCACAGCATCAAAAGGCTAAAACAAATGTTATTGCAACAACCATTGAAGAACATCTGCTTGGGCCCAAACACCAGCTTGCTTTCATTTAGTTTAGAGAGGGGGTAGGCGAGGGGGCCAGGCGAGGGGGGTAGACGAGCGGTCCACAAGGAGAGGGGTCTCTGCCCCATCCAGCCTGCTTCCTGTCAGCCACAGTAAACACTGGCCTTCTGAAAGGTGGCACTGTTTGTCCCCCCTGGGCCCCCGTCTTCATCAATATTAATGTCCACTGTAGTGAATGGCGCCACCGACTGTTAACAGGCTTCTCCCTTTCAACACGGCAAGAGACTCCACCACCCTTGGCAGGGCACACACACACACGCACACACACAAACACACACCTGGGAAAGGAAAGCAGACTGAACTCTGGGAACTCTTCTGCCCTGATACTGTGGCTCTGCCTGGGCATGTGGAGTTCCTTACTCCAGGCCTGCTGGGCATATGGATCGGTTTAGTCTTATGGAGCCAGACTGCTGGCTGGCTGGCTGGCTGGCTGGCATACTGAATGTGTTATGGCTCAAGGGAGTGCTTAGGTTGGCTTGGCTTCCATTTATGCTTTATCACTACAGGTAAATCATAAAAGGAGCAGAAGTTTAATCACCTGCTATATAAGGTGTGGATATATATAGCACTTGAAGAATCTGCACCCGTAAAACTATACTACAGTATATCATGATTGATTGATTGATTGATTGCAAACTGAATCATTCCTCCTGCCCCTAGTCACCCCCTGCTTGACAAATAAAACAGGCTGCGTTATGTAACATAATTATCTAATAGCATAACATGTAGGATAGGTCTGACTGACTGGTATATGACTTCTATATATGACTTCTCCCTCCCCTGCCCTCCCTACAGGCGCAAACAAACTATCCCACATCTGGAAGCCACAATGTGAGAGCTGGACAGGCTGGCCGGGGCTGGCCAGGGTTGGACAGTGAGGAGCATACCTCTTTGCTCCAAGACAACCATAGGTCAGTAAGTCGAGAAAATATATATGAAACATTTTGGGAGAACTAATGTTAACCATAACTTATTCATTTGGTTTTCACCCTCTCCTTTACATAGCTACAGGTGGTTGAGCATGAACATTTTTGTCTATTGGGTCCAGGACCTCCAATATAAGAACGACATTCGGAATACACAGGTGGTTACAGGGAGTCCTTTGGCTATTCAGCTATTATGACATCATACCATTTAAACTTAATAAACTATCATATCCTACTTACCAGTTTGTAAACATCACCAAACTTTATCTAAATGGCCTGGATTTTAATCCAGGATTACTTGACTAAATAATCTTGGGAAAAACAAATAGGTTTCCAATGTCTTCACACAAGTGTATCATTGTTGCATTATTTCCCCTACAGCAGCCCACCAGTAGGAGAGAGTGGGGTAAGTTGAGCAATGTTTTACATTCAGCATCACTCCGTCAAGGGAAATATAGTATTATTTCTAACAAGGATATCTACATATATTTCAGTGTTGGTATCCCTTGAAATAATCTGAATGCATGTAAACATTATTGTTTTGAAAACATAGCTTGTCCAAAAAAGTGGTCTCTTGGCACAACTTACCCCAAATGTCTGTACTGAATGAAATATTACCAATACTTTTTAAAACCATAGCTAGGTTTCCATCCAATTGGTGACAGACTTTCATGCAAATATTCTGAAATCCGCATACTGATAGTTTTGCGCACTTTCCTTGTTGCGTTAAAAATCAGTGTGTGTTGACGCTTAAGTTTCTTGTACTGAATAAAGATTAAAGTTCAATGTGTTTTTAAACTCTAATGATAGTTTTGTCACAAAAACTGTGGTTTTAAATAGCAAATGGGGGTTGAAGCTCATTTACTGAATTTATATACAATAAAAAAGGTTTTAAAATGCTATTTGGAGAACAGCAAAAACAAGCAAAAATTACCCCAACAATTATCACCTTCGCTGCTGTAGGTTCATTCACCTCAGTCGATCTACAAACACATAGCCTATTAGCTATATAATTGTAACGTTATACCCCTGAAAGGGGGGAAATATGAGAAATTCTTCACACTGACACGTAGCATCAGCAACGAAACGAAAACGTATGACATTTTTAGAACTGTATTGTTTGCATTTTGATTGCATGTTAATGTAGGCCTATATGGAAGATAGGCCATGTGGAGATGTTCATATTGAATCATATCTTCTTTTTTTTTGGTTCCTAACTTGTTTGATGAGATTAGTACAGATTGTCTCAGGGGACCTCATATGGTGCCTGACCCCAAGTTTGAACCACTGTACTAACCTCTCTCTCTATGCTTGGTTCCTCTCTCTCTGCTTGGTTCCTCTCTCTCTCTGTCTCCTTGCTTCCTCCTGCATGCATTGCAGCCTGCCTCAGCCTCAGCACTGAGCGACACATCACTGTCTCAGTAGCCTACTCTCTGTAAAGCAATGTCATTATGAGAACTTAGTAGTTGTTTTTTTTGCTCCTGCTGAGGTAGGGTCCGTTTAACATCAGCTTCTTACTTCATCCTTCTAGCTGGCTAAGTAATACTAGCCAGAGCCCTTCAACATTACTGCGATAGAAGTCTGTCGGCAGCTAGCCACCTGACTGACTAACATATCTATAAGCGACTATTACCAGTTGTGCACTCAATCTCTGAGAGTCTGCTTTTTGTTTGTTTGGGGGATGCCTGTAGACATGGCAGGAGTCGCGGGACGGTTTTAAAATTGCTTTTTTCCGGTATCTAGTTGCCTACTTGAGCGGACTCCAAGCTTGGGTAGTTTGTTTCAAGTCTCAGTCCCTCAGCCTGTGCCGCGAGAGGGCGGAGTTAGTTATACAATTGTAATGTTATAGCCCTGAATGGAGAAAAATATGAGAAATTATTCACACTGACAAGTAGCATCAGCGAGTGGTGAATGTGCTGCTAAAAAGGCCAATCCAGGGGACGCAGGTGAACATGACAAACCACTGTTCATGATTTCACTCCTTCGCCAAGAAGCAGGCGCTAATAGAACGCAGTCAGATCAAGAATATAAGTGTTCTGAGCTGTGATCAACGCTGGGCGCAATATTTAGATGTTGATTTGTAATAGATTTTGTCTTCATATGTAGTTACGGCCACGCACACAGCTACAAGGATGCACTTTCATGTTAGGTTTAGGACCTCATGTTGAAGCTTATAGAGACCCCAACTGATGTATAGAACAATCTTAAAATGATATGCTTGTGTTTAGATACAAGCATCATGAAACCTTTTTTTTTACCTAACTTGCTTACCACTTTTTCCATGTTGTTTCTTCCTTCACAGACTCCATAAAATGATGACCTCTTCCTAGATATTTGGTCAAATGATTAATTGTGTGTATGGTTTCCTAGAAACAAGGGTGGTTCAACTTACCCCTTTGGCTCAACTTACCCCTTTGGCTCAAATTACCCCACTCTCCCCTACACCCACACAATGTGGCTCATCCCTGGGCTGTATGATGGCTGGGGTGGAGAAGTAGAGATCTTGTGGCCACATGGCAGAGGTTTCAGCCTGGCTTGGTTTCAGGGGGAAATTACATTCAGTCTGCTCCAAGATGGAGATGAGAGGAGTAGGCTCTGAGTGTGCAGTCTGGGGGCTCGGGTGCTAGTGGCTGGCGGGAAAAGAAACAGTAGGCTGGAGAAAAAAAGGTGCTTCCCTTCTAAATTCCCTAAATTGATCTCTGACACAAACACACCTACTGTCTTTACATCTGAGTGATTGCATGAGCATTTGTCAAGCATTCTTTTGTTACCCCTGTTTGAATTCCAGAGCAGTGCTTCTTCCCTGGGTGTGAAGCAACACGCAGCAGCAGTAGCTGTCTGGAATAATCTGTTGCATGAAAGGAGCCATTTGTGAGGCATGAGAAGTTATTGTACAGAGGATCTGCAGACAGACAGGCTGTACTGCCATATCAGAGCAGACATTCCAGTGGAGGGGTGAGGGAGGGTGAGGAGAAGGGGAGGTAGGAAGAGGAGGTGAGGGAGGGTGAGGAGAAGGGGAGGTAGGAAGAGGAGGTGAGGGAGGGTGAGGAGGAGGGGAGGTAGCAAGAGGAGGTGAGGGAGGGTGAGGAGGAGGGGAGGTAGCAAGAGGAGGTGAGGGAGGGTGAGGAGGAGGGGAGGTAGGAAGAGGAGGTGAGGGAGGGTGAGGAGGAGGGGAGGTAGGAAGAGGAGGTGAGGGAGGTTGAGGAGGAGGGGAGGTAGGAAGAGGAGGTGAGGGAGGGTGAGGAGGAGGGGAGGTAGGAAGAGGAGGTGAGGGAGGGTGAGGAGGAGGGGAGGTAGGAAGAGGAGGTGAAGGAGGGTGAGGAGGAGGGGAGGTAGGAAGAGGAGGTGAGGGAGTCTGCTGCTGTAATGTACACCCCTCTCTCTTTCCCTCTCTTTCTCTCTCTCGCTCTCTCTCTCTCAAAGTCAAGTTCCTGAACCATTCTCCTCCTCCTGGTAATCATTAACATGATATCACCCTACAGGTGCCTTCAGAATGATTCCAATTAGTGGAGGAAAAATATCTGGAGTGGAGTTAGCTTTCATCTCCCATCCTCCATGACTTCTCCCTCTTCTCTCCTCCTTCTCCTTCAAACACGTTCATCTTCTCTGTCTTTCTCAAATGTATCAAATATTTGCTCTTCTCTGGGCCCTGTTTATTTTCTGGAGTGTGTTTGCACCATTGGTCGGTCCAAATGGCACCCTGTTCACTATGTAGTACACTACTTTTGACCAGGGTCCATTACTTTTGACCAGGGTCCATCAAAAGATGTGCACTATATAGGGAATAGGGTTCCATTTGGGATGGGCCTCCAGTGTTTGGGTTAGCAGCAGGGGTCTGAGGCTAGTCCGGCCAGGGCTCTGAGTGCACTGGCCCGTTGGCTGCTGGCCATCGCTGGGCAAACTGGGACCTGGAGGCCCAGACACTAAGCCCATTCAGCCGGCCGGTTCCCGCCTAGCACACAGAGGATAGAGTTAGGTCTCTCACTCACACTCACACACACACACACACACACACACAGGTTAGAGTCAGGATTGTTTGCTGGCCAGTGCCAATGCCAGGAATGCTGAGCTCCAATCCCTCTCTGGGAAAAAAGGTATTCGATCTACCCCGTTCTCTCTTCTCCTCTCTTTCCTCCTACTGCCCCCCCGCTCTATATGGAAGGATACAGAAATATACAATATATGCTGATTCTATCAAATTTAACTACTTTAACCGACTAGAGAATATCCCTCCTTGGCAGTGCGTTGAGAAGGCTATTTACTGTAGTAAAGTAGTTTATTCCTTTTATCTATTGGAGCGATGCTTTTGGTCTTGGCTCTTCATGAAGGCAATATAGTTAAGGGTTTAAGAACCCAAAAAGATGGGCTTGTGCTTTATCTTATCTGTAATCAGAATATATAATAGACCATTATAATTTCCATTGGCTTCGGCAAACATGAGATAGAATCATCTCTCGTTTCGTTAAACAGTTTTGCCACATGCAGAACCATGACCTAGCAGCTTCACAGAGACAAAATCCATGCAGTTCTAATTTATCCAATCTTTGGCAGTAGCCGTCCGTGACTGTATGAACACTAATCAACTCAGTCAGCCAGACACACACACACACGCACACACACACACACATCAGACAGTGGCTTGAGCTTGTCCCAGTGGAGAGCAGTTAGGGAGGATGTGGAAGAAAGATTCCAACAGGCTTTATCAGATGTCTGCCAGACAATCAAGGCCAAGGCCAAGGAGCTGGTGAATACTACTCATCTCATCTGTTTCATGATACTAGATAATGTATCATGATTAAATTAAATTGTGCCGTCGACCCAGTATGGAGAAAGAGTCCTGTCTATTCAGTTAAATTAATCCCTACTCATCCCATTTTGATTGCACACATGGATATTATATTCCTTCTTGGTTAAGTTGGTGGAGAGGAGAATTGGTTTTCCAAAGATATTCAGCTGCTCTTGGAGCAAAAATGGAATCTCCAAAAATCTTTCTTTGTGATAAAACCCAACAGATTTTGGTATTACATCCTACATCGAAGTGTAGGTAACGCTTGATATGGATAGTCCATCTGTAGATTCTCTGCAAACTATCAGTAACATTTCAAATGCATGGACTATAAACTTCCTTTCCTTGTTGAAAATGAGAAGATATACTGTCGAAATGCTGCGGATAGTCTACATATATTTTGTAGAGCATCTACAGATGGACTATCCAAACTAAGTGTTACCGAAACGTATGCTAATTCCAGTATATCTACATAGTGCATCTACAGTCTACAGTACATGGGCTTGAACCCCTCCTCTCTCTGGAAAGAGGCCAGCTGGTGGCCATCTTGGAAAAAACTAAACCTATAAATAGACCCTAGGGTCTTCTCATTCTATGTTTTCCATCCCAAAGAGAACATTTCAACCCTAAATGAACTTATAAGAATTTACTGAGAATTCCACGTTGCAACCAATGTTTGATCTGTTCATCTAATGTGCTTAACCACAAGCAGTTATCATGAGCACCATTATTTTGTCTCTAAACCACCAGGTCATGGGTTTAGGTGTTTGGATCTTGGGGTTATATTTGTTCTGTCTATTAGAAGTACTTGCTTGAATATCTTTGGATAGCAACATGCTGTGGTGTGGAGACAGGTTCTATAGTATGTCTGAAGGGGTTAGAGGAGATGTTTGACATTGGCAAGATGCTGTGAGTTTTAACCCTGCCCCAAAAATACCCTCTGAGCTTTGTTTAAAGAAGGCCAGTGAGAAGGCTTTATAGTGGTCATCAAGTTGTAATAACATCTAATATGTAATAATCCACAGTAAAATCGTACTTTGAGTTTGACAAACATCTTGGCAAAAAAGACAAATGATACACAAACTGAAAGTGATTAGTTAGAGACATTTTCAACATATTATGTAAATGTATTATTTCCGCTTGAGCAATTTTGAATCCATCTTCTAAATAGAAATGTCTCCTAAATAGAAGTGTAACTACTTTATATGGAGAGCTTTATTTAATTATGTGTAAAGTCAGCTTCCACCCCCATCCCAACAGTCAGGACACGGCTTAGAACAGTAGAGAGCTCACTGGAATCTAGGCTTGGGCGGTATCCAGATGTTCATATTGTGACCGACCACCTCGATTCGGTCTTATGGAGCAAAATTTGAAATAGTGTTTTTTACATTGGATATAAGTAGAGACTCAGAGCTAGAAAATGTTATATCATATCAAAATCTAAGTTTATTTGTCACATGCACAGGATACAGAAGGTGTAAATGGTACAGTGAAGTGGTTACTTTCATAGTAGCAATATCAAAAACAGAAAGTGTCCAGATACAAATATTTTATCATTATTAGATGACTCTTACCCGACACACTTGTCTAAACTGATGGGTCATGTGAAGGAAATACTATAACCACCCCCCAGCCACATCTAGCTAAGTGGATGGTTCCCTATTGTCTAGACATGTACACATGTTCATGAAATACAATAGATGGCCGTAATCACCCCCAAACACACTTGGCTAATTTGATGGGTCATGTAATAATCCGGCCGAAGTGGAGTCTTTTGTTTAGACATGTAGCTAGCTAGGTAGCTAGCTAGCTAAACAATGAACCGACATAATCCCAACTCATACTACTACCAATACAAACATTGTCATAGCTGTAGTATAAATCTGCAGGTAGCTAAAGCTAACAAACTAGGTTCAATGTTAGCTAGCTAACATTAGGCTATAACTAGCAATGCAAATGGATTTCTGATTTGAATAATATTACTACACAGATCATACATGTAACGTTAGCTAGCAAGCCAGCAAGCTAATGTTTGCTAGCTAACTAACAGTACGCTTTAACTTGCAATAAAAACGACTTTCTGACAAAATTCGAAACTTATATCTGAAAATGTAGCTAGACTCTTACCCGTATACATGGATGAATGCTTCACGGCAGGCTGGAACCATTTAACTCCATGTTGTTTGTAGCTACATCTTGTTTGGCCAGCACTGTGTCAAGTCACTGCGGTTCACACTGACCGTGGCGTTTGCAGAAAGTAGCCCATCACATTTTCCAACTGATCTGTCGATAGTCCCTGCTAAATTCAGGGCATCAATGTTGTTGAGAAAAGTAGCAAAACTTTTGTAGTTCTCAATGGCTAACGTTATATCTTTCAAAAAGGAAGCGGTAGAAAGGACTGTCAACACATACTGAGCAGCTCACGTTATAGACAGAAGCGCGCTACATGGCAGACCAATCCAAACTCATCTCCCGGCATGTCCAGCCCATCCATTATCTCAGCCAATCATGGCTAGCAGGAAGGTTCCTGTCTTTTTCCTTGGCTAAACCAACTAGGCTCGTAATTTAACAATGTTATTCGTATTCATTGATGGAATACAAATGTGTTGTTAAGGCACATGAAAGTTCATGTTCCAGAAGGCATTTCTGACGAAAAACTGAAAAATGCAAGAAAAGGCCATTGGGCTTCTATTACCAGAATGTGAACAAAATTAGCACTAATTAATAGCAAAATTACACAGACACTGTTAGTTAAATGCTAATGAGCAAAAACAAACATAAACTAATTGCAAAGACAGGCAAATCCAGCTCATAGAACAGAGAATCGGCGATAGATATAGAACGCTATGGACACACCAGCTACCACTTTTTCATGTTGTGCTATTTACAAACAAACACGTGACTGGCTCAACTGTTCTGGGGAACTATGGTAAGCTTCATAATGTAAAATAATGTGACAGGTGAAATTAAGAATGCAATATGCTTTATCTCCACAAGTTGACTGCAGGTATTCACTTAAAAAGTAGCTACAAATATTCACATTTATTGAAAAACTTCAAATAAATAGTTTTGATGGTATTGACAAAACATTGTTTAGCTTTATCCAAATACCCTGGTATACAGTATATACGGTATACCGCCCAAGCTTACTGGAATCCTCACACTCTAATTTATGAATTGCATTTCAGCATTGTTTTTGCCTCATATATACTGTATACGTGGCTTCTAAAGTTACACAAATACTCTTTGACATTCAGTACAAACACTATGTTTGATTTTCTCAATGATTTTGCTTAGTTGAGGCTACTCTGATTGCAGCTGGAACAACAACATCAGTAAAGATGAAAGAAAAGAAATAAGCTGCCGTCCTCCTGTTTTTAAACAGTGAAATATACACTACATGTGGACACCTGCTCGTCGAACATCTCATTCCAAATTCATGGCCATTAATATGGAGTTGGCCCCCCGTTTGTTGCTAGAACAGCCTCCACTCTTCTGGGAAGGTTTTCCACTAGATGTTGTAACATTTCTGCGGAGACCTGCTTCCATTCAGCCACAAGAGCATTAGTGAGGTCAGGCACTGATGTTGGGCGATTAGGCCTGGCTCGCAGTCGGTGTTCCAATTCATCCCAAAGGTGTTCAATGGGGTTGAGCTCAGGGCTCTGTGCAGGCCAGTCAAGTTCTTCCACACCGATCTCGACAAACCATTCCTGTATTGACCTCGCTTTGTGCACAGGGGCATTGTCATGCTGAAACAGGAAAGGTCCTTCCCCAAACTGTTGCCACAAAGTTGGAAGCACAGAATCGTGTAGAATGTTATTGCATGCTGTAGCGTTAAGATTTCCCTTCACTGGAACTAAGCGGCCTAGCCTGAACCATGAAAAACAGTCCCAGACCATTATTCCTCCTACACCAAACTTTACAGTTGTCACTATGCATTCAGGCAGGTAGCGTTCTCCTGGCATCTGCCAAACTCATTCGTCCGCCGGACTGCCAGAAGGTGAAGCGTGATTTCCACTGTGCTAGAGTCCAATGGTGGTGAGCTTTACACCACTCAAGCCAACGTTTGGCATTGCATATGGTGATCTTAGGCTTGTGTACGGCTGCTTGGCCATGGAAACCCATTTCATGAAGCTCAGTTCTTGTGCTGATGTTGCTTCCAGAGGCAGTTCGGAGCTCAGTAGTGAGTGTTGAAACAGAGGACAGATTATATTTACGCGCTACGCGCTTCAGCACTCGACAGTCAAGTTCTGTGAGCTTGTGTGGCCTACCACTTCACGGCTGAGCCATTGATGCTCCTAGACGTTTCCACTTCACAATAACAGCACGTACAGTTGACAGGGGCAGCTCTAGCAGGGCAGAAATTTGACAAACTGACTTGGAAAGGTGGCATCCTATGACGGTGCCACGTTGAAAGTCACTGAGCTCTTCAGTAAGGCCATTCTACTGCCAATGTTTGTCTATGGAGAATGCATGGCTGTGTGCTCAATTTTATACACCTGTCAGAAACGGGTGTGGCTGAAATAGCCAAATCCACTAATTTGAAGGGGTGTCCACATACTTTTGTATATGTAGTGTATGTCAAACCGCATCATCATGGGACTCATGCCTTTATACCATAGTGTGTGTATCTGTGTGAATGTGTGTGTGCGTGCATGTGTGTGTGTGTGTGCCTTTGTACCATAATATCAAAGTGCAGCGCTCCAGAACACTGTTATTATAGGACAAATCAAAACCAGTAGTTAACCCAGTTAGCTAGATGAGATGTTCATGTGCCAGGAAAGGAAAGAGAAGGAAGACTGCTGAGCCTTGGGTTTGACCAGACAATACTGGCATATCAGCAGAAAAGGGAGATTATTATATTTTGCAATCATATTGCAGTTTCCAGTATTTTGTATTTAGACAAAATTATATATTAAAATCAAATTATTAAGTGGTAGAGGGCATTATGTAGGGTTTATGCAACATCTATTATGTCTGAATTGACAGGTTTTACGCACCAGCCAAGCTTCTGAGAGATCGCCATGGTCCCTTTTTGATTAGTTAAGATTAAATATTGAAATGCAATGACTGCGATCCAATCTGATCTGTTGCATTCCTTTCCTTGTATTCCTGCAATACATTCTGTTTTGACGTCATCTTCATAATGTTTGAATTGTAAAATTGTCACCATGTCATCTCTACCATCAAAAACCTACAGAAAAGCTCAAGATGTTCCTATTACCAAAGCGTTTTGATCCCTTGATGTGCACACTTTATAAAAAACATTGAAATGTTTTATGTATTTCATCTTTAATTATGCTTCTTTCCAGCTGAGCCTCTGGTGCAGACAATGGGTTCGTCCCAAATGGCAAATTTCTCTATGGGCCCTAGTCAAAAGTAGTGCACTATAAAGGGAATAGGGTGCCATTAGGGACACAGTATTGTCTCTAGTCTCCTAGTCAGCCAGAGAGACAGACAGGGAACACTATTGTGCTTGTACAGACTGTACCGAGAGGAAAATAACTCATGTTGTGACTCACATACTGGGCACACACACTCATATACATGCACAGCACGTACACACACACACACTTGCACACACACACAGGCATGCATGCACGCACGCACGCACATACACACACTCACACATATAGAGTCAGAAAGCAAAGTCTGGAAGACCTTTACCGAGCTTGTTCTTTGATTTCTATTAAAAGGAACATTAGTTGTTTTCCATTTTCGGTAAATAACAGAACAAAGCTAAAAAGAGACCACAACCAGCTCACTATGGTGGTAAAGTAGTTATTTAATGTGTGGCTTCTAGTGAATTATACCCCGTCTCTTACTGGGCCTTACCTTTCAGACCTGAACAATCAATTCTCAATAAATCAGAGACTGTCAACGATGGAGGAGCAACATCCATTAATCATGCCTTTGGTCCACCTCTCCATTTCATCACCAGACGGGGGGTGTGTGTGTGTGTGTTTGTGTGCGTGCCTATGCACGTTTGCCCTAACCCTCCATGTTCCACCCATCCCCTCTTCCCTCCTCGCTCCATCCATCTCTCCCTAGGTTTAAAGCATGGCTGACTGTGTGCCACTGACCTTCTTGTAAATTCTCCACATCTCATTTGAAGTCCCCACTGAAGGTGTGTAACCCTGTGTAACCCCTGGCTGCTGCTGGCATGTAAATCAGACTGGACATACATACTTCCACTGTGAATAAAGAGATCTGAGGGTCTAGAGTCCATAAAGATCTCCTTATCTTTGTAAAGGAAAGCAGTACATATGATGTAGTGTTCCACAATGACATATGCTGTGTGAATTATGGTGCTACCCTTGCCTTATGACGTTTGTGGGACTGGGGTAAATGTGTTCAGTGTTCAAATGCTATGGCTATTGGGTTTGGTGTAGAAGGATCACTCTCTACTGATACATTCCAAGGGCTGGTTTCCCTAGATTAATCTTATTCCTGGAGATTCTCTAAGAGCAACACATTAAAACCAGTACGGTACGGATGCAACATTCCTATCTAGAACCTTAGTTTGCAGTCTTTTCAGAGTGAGCCTCTGGAAGAAGTATACCGAGGGTTAAGTGAGGGTGGCGGCTGGAGCTTGGGATTTTCCTGGGTTTGGATGCGAGCTGGACGGCTTTTTATAGCAGCAGCTCAGTGGCTGGCTGGGTGGGATGTGGGGAAAGGGGGAGGAAGAGAGGGAGATGGAGAGGGAGCGAGAGAGGGAGCAAGAGATGGAAAGTGTGTGAGGGAGATGGAGAGGGAGAGATGGAAGAGGGATAAAGTGGGAGATGGGAAGAGACAGAGAGAGAAATAGAGAGAGGGAGAGGGAAAAATAACATAAGAGGGAGAGATGCTTAGATTTACAGCTGTTTTGGGAAGGCGTTGTTGAACTGTGTGTCTGTTTAAGGACCACCCATGGGTGGCTAATGGCTAATAGGTTGTGACAGAAATATGGCGAGAGAGAGAGAGTACGAGAGAGAGACAGTCAGAGACCTATCCTCCTCAAAGGAAATGCCCCTGTCTTAGCCCCCCGGCCCCCAGCCCTCCATCCGCTGAGTGTAGACAAATCAAACACAACAGGAGGAATAAAGATGTTTGTGAACGTCATTGTGAGACCCAGTTTATAAGCCATTGGAATATAAAAGCAGCGATATCAAGCCTGTGCTGAGAGAGCAAGAGAGAGAGAGAGAGAGAGAGAGAGAGAGAGAGAGAGAGAGGCAAACAAAAGTCAACGTACAATCCTCTCTGCATACCAAAGATTCCTCGTCTCTACGGACCGCTCTGCTCCATGGCCGGAGGAGGAATACCAGGAGGGCCCTGGGGTCCAGCGAGATAAAAACCTGGCCCTATTCATCACTATATAGTTTATACTGTAGATGGTTTATTTCCACTGTTTAAATCATACAATATAGTTATACACAGTGTATCTATAGGATTTAAATTGTGGATCTATAAACTAACTGTAGCTTTTAGATACAGACTTATATATCGATATTTTATGTAAATATAACAGTAGTAAAAACATAAATAGAAGAACTTAACACATATGCAAACGTCTCCAAAATAGTAGTAAATAAAAAAGTCTCAAAGTAGAGCAGGGAAATCGGGAATGTCAACAGGAACGTTTAGAGTGGCCAGATTCCTGTGACTGGGTTCCCATATCTGCTGTCTGTGCTTCCCTCTATCTGAATGAGATTCTCAGATGAATCCTCTGACCGTGCAGGGGTGGATGGAACAGCTCTGTCAGTCTTTACTATATATTGTTGATTCTGGATCGCTTCAATTGTTTATGGCTGACTCCCTCGAATCTAAACAACAAAACGGGATAGATTTGGAGAGCTGGTGTAAACTGTCCACATATGGGACCTCTCATGCTAGGGATGAACCTGTCCTGAACTGGGACCTGGCATAATGTTGTCTGTGAACTTGGAAGGGTGGAACGGTTAAAACGAGCCTCACATTCACTCTAGGTAGGACGCTGCCTCTGTAATTATTTTTGGTCTCTTAACTCTGGCACGCTGCCTCTGTAATGGAGGTGGTTCTTTTCTGAGAACTGAAAACTTGTGTTAGCTCCCTGAGTTAATGCCTGGGTTTTAGCTCAGTGGGCTAACACTGTCTTGTGGGTGCAAGAGACACAAGGGTTCCAACCATGGTCGGTCACACCTTTCTCTAACCCACAAACAGTCCGTCAGTCAGTCAATCAGTAATGAGTCCAGACTACCCACACAAAGAAAGGATGTGTGTAGCTCCACTGTGACCCTTAACACCCAAAGACAGAAACAGAGACAGAAACAGAGGCAGAGCGTAGAGGCCCTGCTACATTATAGAGGACTATAATGACAAAAACAAGCCTGTGGTTGCGTCTAAAATGGCACCCTATTCCATATGCTCTACTTTTGACCTAGGCCCATAAGGCTCTGGTCAAAAGTAGAGAACTATATAGGGAATATGGTGCCATTTGGGACACCCAGTGACTGGGGACTGGGGAGCGTATCATGGATCTACTGTGTGTCGGTTCCCAGGCTTCTCCTTTGTCCCCGTTCAGTCAGGAACAGGCTCCTTTATAACAGTCAGTCAGAGTTTCAGTCAGGGTGCCACTGAAACAGGCTGCTTTACAAAGGCCACTGAACTGCTCATTGAACACTGCTAAACACAACACCAGCCATCCCCAGGATATAGTTACAAAACAAGGTTTAAGCAGGGACCTGGGCACAGGGCACAAGGCAGCACTGCCAGAAGGTGCATTCCTTTTTACCTCGACCGGGGCACTGGGTTCACACAATTTAAACAATTCCATTGGTGCTAAAGGGAAAACCCTGCCCACTTGGGGAACCGAGCGAGCTAAAACGAATGCACCCAATTTCTGAGGGGGAGTAACATTCGCCTAGCGTGTAGTTACACCAGCCCTCGTCAGTCAGCCGGGGCCCTTTTCATCTCACATTAGACTCAGAGCCGGCTGGTTTGTTTGTGAAGGGGCCATTTAGCTCCAAAAGGATAGTCTGTGTTTTGAGGCGAGTGGAATTGAAGCATGTTGACGCTGGCACTGTGGCATTTGCCCTGGTGCTCTCTCTTTGCATAGCTCAAGTTACAGATTTAGAACAAAAGACAGAAAGCCAGGCTGCTGAAGGAGAAGCATAAATACTTTAGATTTTCCTAAAGTTTTTCAGTAAAAGTATTATTGAATAATTAGAAACATATGAAGAACCTCTGTTTAAGCCTGTGGTTATAGTTGACCAGCATCCAAAAAGCCACTTACTGTAAAACACAGAAAACGAGAGAAGGACAAAGACATTATTGACACTGATAAAATATATTTTAAATCTGTTCTAAGTCAGTGGCTCTCAAATTGCTCCTCGGGGACCCACAGACGTTTCACAATTTTGTTGAAGCCGTAAAAGGGCGAGAGGTTTGAGAACCACTGGTCAACAAAAGGCTGAATAGAACCTGTAATATAGTCAAGCTGTTTCGAAATTAAAGCCTTTCAGTAAGGGGAGACTGCTGCACTTTGTTTGGCTGGCCCCCTATAGATGGTCTGAAGATGCTCAAACTGTCAACTGCAACTCTGTTGATTTGCAACTTTTTAGGGTTAGTGTTATGTTTAGCGCATATTTTGCTGAACAGTCTGTTGATAGTTATTGAACATCTACTGTATACACCATCTGTAGAGGATTTTCCTAATAAAGTGTTACCCTGGACATTGTCTTGATGTCTGACCCCAGTTAGAGGACTTACTGGAACCAGACCATGCTTGTTTCTGCTCAAGTCCATCACGTGTTGGTTTCTGCTCAAGTCCATCACGTGTTGGTTTCTGCTCACGTCCATCATGTGTTTGTTTCTGCTCACATCCATCACGTGTTAGTTTCTGCTCAAATGGGATTCTGGTCAAATCAGATACAAAGCTGTTGAACTTGGCAGCTTCCAAGGAGGCATGTGGAGGTGTCTGGCCTATCAGAGCTCAGACCTGAGATCCAACATATATTCTCTCACATACTTGTGATCCAGGTAAAGTATAAAGCTATTGAACTTGGCACAGGTACACTATAGCACCAAGAGTGTAATGTTATTAAACCATACACATAGAGAAACCCCACATAGCTAGAGGAGAGGAGAGCTGGCTAGAGCCTAATACAACAGACGCTGAGTAAAGGCAAGGCGCTTCTAAAAACACAAATGATATGTGTGATTTATGTGGTTCATTAGCAGTAATGGCCAGTTGGAGAGGGCCCAAAGCCCTGGAGATAAAACCTGCCTCTTACACACATGGTTCAGACAGGGTTGGGGAGTAGCTGATTACAAAAAAACTGTAACTGTAATCAGTTACATTACCAGCAAAAATATTGTAATCAGATTACAGACACTTTTGAAAAACTACTTTTGAAATGCTTACTTCTAGGATTACTTTTAAATTCAGAATGGATGTTTGGGATAAAATACATTATGACACCTTGCTTTTCTCAATGACATTCAATTCAGCATTGGAAAAAAAGGCGCAAGTTTAAGTTTTTCCAGCACTATGATGACACACCAAATGTGTTTAATCAGTTTTGTCTTCTTTTAATGCCTCATAAGGGGAAAGTAATCCAAAAGTAATTGAAAGTAATCAGATTACCATACTGAGTTTGGGTAATCCAAATGTTACGTTACTGATAAGAATTGTGGACGGGTAACTAGTAACTGTAACGGATTACATTTAGAAAGTAACCTACCCAACCCTGGTTTCGGATCAGTTAGCACCCTCCCATAGGACAGGGTTAACAGGGTGTTAGGCTAGGGACTATAGTATAGTAGAGCATAGACATAGAGGTACAGTAGTCTGGCACTAGACACCATTGGTAACATCCACTAAGACTCATGGCCATGTATCAGCAGTATTTCAGATATATTGTCTGTTAAAGACAAAGAAAGGGAGTTGTGACTGGCTATGTACTGTAGATTGAAAACCTTATATCAGAGAAATTAACAACTTTTTACACATCATTGGTAAATCTTAATTTCTGAGGCCTTTGTACTGTATTCGTGTTTATGAATGGACATTTGGGCTCCCGAGTGGCACTGTGGTCTAAGGCACTGCATCTCAGCGCTTGAGGCGTCACTACACACCCCCTGGTTCGATTCCAGGCTGTATCACAACCGGCCGTGATTGGGAGTCCCATAGGGCGGCGCACAATTGGCCCAGCGTCGTCCGGGTGTCACGCCCTGGCTCTGGGGACTCTAATATGTTGAGCCAGGGTGTGTAAAGTCTATGTGTTTTGTTCTAGGTTTCACATTCTAGTATTGTTGTTCTATGTTGGCCAGTGTGGTTCTCAATCAGAGGCAACGTGATTCAGCTGTTGCTTGTTGTCTCTGATTGAGAACCATACTTTAGCAGCCTGTTTCCCCACAGAGTTTGTGGGATCTTGTTTCTAGTCTGTTGTGTTAGACCGTGAACTGTCACATTTCGTTTTGTTGTTTTTGATCGTGTCTCTAATAAAGAGTATGTTTGCCTGCAACGCTGCGCCTTGGTCCTCATCTCTGTTCGACGAGCGTGACA
Organism: Coregonus clupeaformis; assembly: GCF_020615455.1. Lineage (NCBI taxonomy): Eukaryota > Metazoa > Chordata > Actinopteri > Salmoniformes > Salmonidae > Coregonus > Coregonus clupeaformis. Next base: position 7,179,581 of record NC_059208.1, on the reverse strand, counting down.
CCGGGTTTGGCTGGTGTAGGCCGTCATTGTAAATAATAATTTGTTCTTAACTGACTTGCCTAGTTAAATAAATAAAAATGTGTGAATTAATATTTTTATTTTGCTATCTACCAGGTCACTATGCTTTTCACAACATATTACCCAGTCCAACATGTTCACCATGGTACAAAAGAACCACTTCACAAAAACCTATTTGTTTCCTTTTATTCCCCTTGACCAGTGATAAGAGCTGTTAACTGGGGGCATTGCCAGCCCTCTAGCCAATGAGAGGAGCTGTTACTGTGGGCATGGCTAGCCCTGCAGCCAATGGGAGTGGAGGACATAGCTGTAATGGCTAAAGCAGGTGACCTGTAATAGAATCACCATGATGATACATTAAAAGATGATTAAGAGGGGGGAAACAATTGACTATTTGTGGAACTGTCTGTCTCTCTCTCTTTTCCTGACTTCTTTTGGGTATTTTTTCCTCTTAAACTCTAAAAATCCATGTGAAATAACAGTAGAGATCCGTTAGAAGGGTGTATGATGGTTCTAACCCATCGCGTCACGCCACAGTGGAGTTAAAGTCAAATACAATATGCGATGACAGAAGGGTTGAGAGTAGAACATGGAATCACACCGGTATATGGCTTTTTACCACGCTTTTTAGGCCGCTTTTTCGGCCTAAGTGCACATAGGGAAAATACTTCAATTTATGCCTATATAGCCTCTCTTGGAATACTTTGGGGCTTCCAGGATTCCTTTACAATATTCAAAAAATTTATTTTCTATATTTTCTTTGAGCAGGTCGAGTGGAGAGGAAAAGTAAGAGTAATGCAATATGGTATGTGTGGAGACCCCAGGGAGAGGCTGCTGTAAAGAGGGCCCTTACAGCCAGCGCTATAACAGCCTTACTGTCACGGAGACCGGATACTCAGACCAGCTCAGTGGCAGATTACGGAATGGACTAATGGAGTACCCAGACTGACTGGTGATTTGGGTCTGTTAGTGAAAGGGGTCAGCAACACTATCACATGTCAGCTATTACATTTACATTTTAGTCATTTAGCAGAAGGTGGCTATGTGAATCACTAAGAGGCCTCACTAACACGAATGTGGGAAAATAACAGAAGAACATATTGAGTGACATCCCAGCAAAACTGGTTGAAATGACAACCAGTTTTGCTTGGTGAGCTGTCTCTTTTTGAATGATATTGTCTACTGTGGTGTGGCTATCATGCATATCTAGTGTGGGTGTTTCAATGGGGCACTATGTATTTAGTAAGTATTAGGATCCACAAGGCAGCAGCTAATATTCCAGGGGTCAAAATAGGGTTAAAACAGTTGCATCATAACAAAACACAACAACAGCCTACATCATAAATAAAAATATACATCATACAAGACATTATTACTCTAATATTACACATTTATAATATAACATTCACAATACCAAAACATTACAATGTGTGTGTGTGTGTGTGTGTGTGTAAAGTGCGCGTGTTAGAATGTGTGTGTGTATGCGTGTGTGTGTGTGTGTGTGTGTGTGTGTGTGTGTCTCTTCTCAGTCCGAGTTGTGCCGGTAGGTGTTGTTATATCAGTTTTTTAAATCTGATTTTACTGCTCGCTTAACTTACTTTTTTATTTTATTTTTATTTCACCTTTATTTAACCAGGTAAACCAGTTGAGAACAAGTTCTCATTTACAACTGCGACCTGGCCAAGATAAAGCATAGCAGTGCGATAAAAACAACAACACAGAGTTACATATGGGGTAAAAACAAAACAAAAATCAAAAAAATACAACAGAAATACAATTAATATACAGTGTGCAAATTTAGCAAGTTATGGAGGTAAGGCAATAAAATAGGCTATAGTGCAAAATAATTACAATTTAGTATTAACACTGGAATGATGTGCAAGAGATGATGTGCAAATAGAGATACTGGGGTACAGATGAGCAAAATAAATAACAATATAGGGATGAGGTAGTTGGGCGGGCTAATTTCAGATGGGCTGTGTACAGGTGCAGTGATCGGTAAGGTGCTCTGACAACTGATGCCTAAAGTTAGTGAGGGAGATAAGCGTCTCCAGCTTCAGAGATTTTTGCAGTTTGTTCCAGTCATTGGCAGCAGAGAACTGGAAGGAATTGCGGCCAAAGGAGGTGTTGGCTTTGGGGATGACCAGTGAGATATACCCGCTGGAGCGCAGACTACGGGTGGGTGTTGCTATGGTGACCAATGAGCTAAGATAAGGCGGGGATTTGCCTAGCAGTGATTTATAGATGGCCTGGAGCCAGTGGGTTTGGCGACGAATATGTAGACTTGATGTGGAAGAGAGTTCCATGTAGTCATGGCTCTGTGGAGTACTGTGCGTTTCCCATAGTCTGTTCTGGACTCGGGGACTGTGAAGAGACCCCTGGTGGCATGTCTTGTGGGGAATGTTTGGGTGTCTGAGCTGCGTGTTAGCTGTTTGAACAGACAGGTCGGTGCTTTCAACATGTCAATATCTCTCACAAACACAAGTAGTCAATCGCTCCTCTACTTTGAGCCAGGAGAGATTGACATACATTATTGATATTAGCCCTCTGTGTACATGTAGCTCTTACACTCATACCTGCATACGGGTTGAAAATGGTAGATTTGGGCACTAATAAATTGGTACGTAGTGGCTGTACAGTAACATGCTATACATGACAACAGAGCTCTGGGCTTCACAGAGCTGTATGGGTTTTGATTGACAGCCGTTCTGAACTTGAGCACCGCATGCGACAAGAAGTTGCCCCCGTCCCTCCCGCTAATTGGGCAAATGTTTTGTTTTCTGAGTGAGGGAAATGCTGTAAATGAAGATGACTCAATGTATTTTGAAAGATGAGACGTTGAGGATTATAATAAATACCGCTTTGGTGTCATACAAGCAAGCCAAACACGTGTGAGTTCAAATGTGCACTTCACATATACAGTTTAAAAGTTTATGATCACTATGCTTGATGTATAGTTACAAGATGACATCGAGTCATATCCTGGGTTGTTTTGAACAGAATGAGCCTATGTTTGTTCATTGTGAAGAAAATTTGCCGTGGACCACGCACCTGAATGCACTCATGACTCCTTTCTATGCGCACCAAAATTACAAACTGTTTCTCTGAATTGCATTGTGAAAGCTTAACACTGTAAGATCATATTTTATAACTCAGCTAGTCATGTTGGCAATAGAACAAGCTTTCAGATCATGCCCACCTGACCCAGATTGCGAATTATAATGGACCGTTTTTGGATTGCGTAAACAACAACAGTAATTGTGTGATGGCGGGGATGCAGGGTTGTGTTCCAAACAAAACAACTACAAGTGTGCTTGCTCTAGTTCCTCAACGGCACAGCTAGGAGAGCCAAAAATAATAACTTCTAGTTGAAGACTCTTCTTTGAGTCATAAAATTGCATTAAAATTGCTTAGGAACTGTGCACACTTTGGAGAGGTGTGTGGCCACTTGGAGACACCAGTGAGTCTGTAGGCTCGCCCCTAATTTTGTCACTATAATAACTCTACCTACATGTAAATATTACCCCAATTACCTCGACTAACCGGTGCCCCCCACATTGACTCGGTACCGGTACCGCCTGTATATAGCCTCGCTATTGTTATTTTTGCTGCTGCTCTTTAATTATTTGTCTTTTATTTCGTATTTTTTTATACTGTATTTGTTGTGTGATTTTTTTTGGTATTCTTTCTTAAAACTGCATTGTTGGTTAAGGGCTTGTAAGTAAGCATTTCACTGTAAGGTCTACGCCTGTTGTATTCGGCGCATGTGACAAATAAAATGTCATTAGAATGTAATTTCATTAATTTTTTATTTAACCAGGTAAGCCAGTTGAGAACAAGTTCTCATTTACAACTGCGACCTGGCCAAGATAAAGCAAAGCAGTGCGATAAAAACAACAACAACACAGAGTTACATATGGAATAAACAAAACGTACAGTCAATAACACAATAGAAAATGTGTGTGCAAATGTAGTAAGTTATGGAGGTAAGGCAATAAATAGGCCATAGTGCAAATAATTACAATTTAGTATTAACACTGGAGTGATAGATGTGCAGAAGATGATGTGCAAATAGAGATACTGGGGTGCAAATGAGCAAAATAAATAACAATGTAAATAACAATATGGGGATGAGGTAGTTGGGTGGGCTAATTACAGATGGGCTGTGTACAGGTGCAGTGATCAGTAAGCTGCTCTGACAACTGATGCTTAGTGAGGGAAATAAGTGTCTCCAGCTTCACAGATTTTTGCAGTTCGTTCCTGTCATTTGCAGCAGAGAACTGGAAGGAGGTGTTGGCTTTGGGGATGACCAGTGAGATATACCTGCTGGAACGCATACTACGGGTGGGTGTTGCTATGGTGACCAATGAGCTAAGATAAGGCGGGGATTTGCCTAGAAGTGATTTATAGATGACCTGGAGCCAGTGGGTCTAGCGACCCAGTGGGCCGGCCAACGAGAGCGTACAGGTCACAATGGTGGGTAGTATATGGGGCTTTGGTGACAAAATTGATGGCACTGTGATAGACTACATCTAATTTGCTGAGTAGAGTGTTGGAAGCTATTTTGTAAATGACATCGCCGAAGTCAAGGATCGGTAGGATAGTCAGTTTTACGAGGACATGTTTAGCAGCATGAGTGAAGGACGCTTTGTTGCGAAATAGAAAGCCGATTCTAGATTTAAGTTTGGATTGGAGATGCTTAATGTGAGTCTGGGAGGAGAGTTTACGGTCTAACCAGACACCTAGGTATTTGTAGTTGTCCACATATTCTAAGTCAGACCCGCTGAGAGTAGTGATTCTAGTCGGGCGGGCGGGTGCAAGCAGCGTTCGATTGAAGAGCATGCATTTAGTTTTACTAGCGTTTAAGAGCAGTTGGAGGCCACGGAAGGAGTGTTGTATGGCATTGAAGCTCATTTGGAGGTTTGTTAACACAGTGTCTGTCACGCCCTGACAGGGGGGACTCGTATATGTTGAGTCAGGGTGTGTATATTCCTTGTTGTGCTTTTTCTATGTGTGGTATTCTAGTATGTGTATTTCTATGTTGGCCGGTGTGGTTCCCAATCAGAGGCAGCTGTCGCTCGTTGTCTCTGATTGGGGACCATACTTAGGCAGCCTTTTGGCACTGTCTAGTTGTGGGATATTGTTCCGTGTAAGGTTTGTTGTGTTGTACCTTTGGACTTCACGTTTCGTTTCCTTTGTTGTTTTGTCGTGTGTTTATTGTTAAATAAACATGTACGCATATCACGCTGCGCCTTGGTCCGACCTGTCTATAAACGAACGTGACAGTGTCCAATGAAGGGCCAGATGTATACAAAATGGTGTCGTCTGCGTAGAGGTGGATCTGAGAGTCACCAGAGCGACATCATTGATATACACAGATAATAGAGTCGGCCCGAGAATTGAACCCTGTGGCACCCCCATAGAGACTGCCAGAGGTCCAGACAACAGGCCCTCCGATTTGTCACATTGAACTCTATCTGAGAAGTAGTTGGTGAACCAGGCGAGGCAGTCATTTGAGAAACCAAGGCTATTTAGTCTGCCAATAAGAATGCGGTGATTGACAGAGTCAAAAGCCTTGGCCTGGTCGATGAAGACAGCTGCACAGTACTGTCTTTTATCGATCGCGGTTATTATATCATTTAGGACCTTGAGCGTGGCTGAGGTGCACCCATCACCAGCTTGGAAACCAGATTGCATAGCGGAGGTACGGTGGGATTCGAAATGGTCGGTGATCTGTTTGTTAACTTGGCTTTCAAATACTTTCGAAAGGCAGGGCAGGATGGATATAGGTCTGTAACAGTTTGGATCTAGAGTGTCACCCCTTTGAAGAGGGGGATGACCGCGGCAGCTTTCCAATCTCTGGGGATCTCAAACGATACGAAAGAGAGGTTGAACAGGCTAGTAATACGGGTTGTGACAATTTTGGCTGCTAATTTTAGAAAAAAAGGGTCCAGATTGTCTAGCCCAGATGATTTGTAGGGGTCCAGATTTTGCAGCTCTTTCAGAACATCAGCTGTCTGAATTTGTGTGAAGGAGAAGCGGGGGGCATGGGCAAGTTGCAGCGGAGGGTGCAGAGCTGGTGGCCGGGGTAGGGGTAGCCAGGTGGAAAGCATGGCCAGCCGTAGGAAAATGCTTATTCAAATCCTCGATTATCGTAGATTTATCGGTGGTGACAGTGTTTCCTAGCCTCAGTGCAGTGGGTAGCTGGGAGGAGGTGCTCTTATTCTCCATGGACTTTACAGTGTCCCAAAACTTTTTGGAGTTAGTGCTACAGGATGCACATTTCTGTTTGAAAAAGCTAGCCTTTGCTTTCCTAACTGATTGTGTATATAGGTTCCTGACTTCCCTGAAAAGTTGCATATCGCGGGGGCTGTTCGATGCTAATGCAGTACGCCACAGGATGTTTTTGTGCTGGTCAAGGGCAGTCAAGTCTGGGGTAAACCAGGGGCTATGTCTGTTCTTAGTTCTGAATTTTTTGAATGGGGCATGCTTATTTAAGATGGAGAGGAAAGCACTTTTGAAGAACATCCAGGCATCCTCTACTGACGGAATGGGGTCAATATCCATCCAGGATACCCGTGCCAGGTCAATTAGAAAGCCCTGCTCGCTGAAGTGTTTTAGGGAGCGTTTGACAGTGATGAGGGGTGGTTGTTTGACCGCGAACCCATTACGGATGATATCTATGAGGGTGCCCATGTTTACGGATTTAGGGTTGTACCTGGTAGGTTCCTTGATAATTTGTGTGAGATTGAGGGCATCTAATTTAGATTGTAGGACGGCCGGGGTGTTAAGCATATCCCAGTTTAGGTCACCAAGCAGTACGAACTCTGAGGATGGATGGGGGGGCAAGCAATTCACATATGGTGTCCAGGGCACAACTGGACATGTGAATCCACTCATTTTACAAAGCAAAATACACTTTTATTTAGAATTCCATTCTATTTCTTAATTGACTATTACTGTAACTCAACTGTAGTGTTCTTGCATATTGCTAATTATCTTTATGCTATCATTTTAATAGGCTAATTGCTTAGTCTTATTACGAGTCGCATGTGATGTATATATAATATACTGTATATACACATATCAAATAGTCCTCTCACTCAAACCATTGTAATTTTTGTTGTCTTATGTTGCACCTACCCCACATTTTCCAGGAATAGTCTTATCATGTTACTGAATGTATCCAGAGTATTTTCGGATTTAGTTATCAACAAATGCGGTGAAAAGTACAGTAAATGTAAAATGCAGATAAAATAAACAGTGTAATGTTTGGACTGGTGTGTACTCACCTTTGGTCTAATGATTTCCCATTATCTCCAAACTGTTCCCTTTCAATTGCTACCATGGTTATGCATTTCATATTTCTTCTGTAAGAAACATTTCAATTTAGCCTTATTTATATAGGCCAATTCCCACAAGTGTAAAGGGTTAAGGGCCAGCCGTGCTGCTGTGTTCTGGGCCAACTGTAATTTGCCTCTGTTCTTCTTTGTGGCACTTGACCATATAACTGGGCAGTAGTCCAGGTGTGATAAAACTAAGGCCTGTAGGACTTGTTTTGTCGATTGCGATGTCAAGAAAACAGAGCAGCGCTTTATCAAGGGCAGACCCCTCCCCATCTTAACTACCGTTAAGTCAATATGCTTTGACCATGTCAGTTTACAATCTAGGGTTACATCAAGCAGTTTAGTCACCTCAACTTGTTCAATTGCCACATTCTTCATTACAACATTTAGATGAGGTTTAGGGTTTAGTGAATGATTTGTCCTAAATTGACTGCAGCTCTTTGTTAAGTGTTGCAGTGATTTCACTTGCTGTAGTGGCTGCCGTGTATAATGTTGAGTCATCAGCGTACATAGACACACAAGCTTTAATCAATGCTAGTGGATGGTCATTAGTAAAAATATTTTTAAAAGTAAGGGGCCAAGACAGCTACCTTGAGGTATGCCAAACTCTACCTGGTTTACGTTAGATGCAGGGGATGTAAAGCTATAACACATATGTTTTTTTCAGCAGCAGACTATGATTGATAATGTCAAAAGCTACACTGAAGTCTAACAAAACAGCTCCCACAGTCTTCTTATTATCAATTTCTTCCAGACAATCTTCAGTCATTTGTGTAAGTGCCGTAGATGTTGAGTGCCCTACCCTATAAGCTTGCTGTTTACTCTGAAATAGTGTGGGTGACATAGTGTGGGAATATTAGCTGCTGCCTTGTGGATCCTTAACACTTACTAAATACATAGTGCCCCATTGAAACACCCACACTAGATATGCGGATTTGTCGAACGCATCTGTCAAACTGTATGCATAAACGGGTTGACAGAAATGGTAGCAGAAGGTGAATGTTGAACTTTTGTTGCACACATATGTAGATGATGCTTCATACTATTTTGCGCAATGATGCAGTTGGTGTGTTTGAAGCGTCAGAGTTTGTTGTTGGCTTGTCATGTGTAAGTTTGCTAATCTTGCCAATGAAAAAATCATTAAAATAGTTGCCAATATCAGATGGTTTTGTGATGAATAAGCCATCTGATTCAATGAAGGATGGAGCTGTGTTCGCCTTTCATTTAAGGTGCTACAAAGCTTTTTACTATGATCCTTTATGTCATTTATCTTTATTTCATAGTACAGTGTCTTCTTTTTGTTTAGTCACGTGATTTCTCAAAATGTGTGGTTAGATGGTAGTTATTTTTTTACCTACCATTGAAGCCCCTTTCAGCTGACCTCAGCAAATAAAGCAGGTATTGTCTATATGACTGACTGACTACGTGGTGGAGGAAATGTTTCTGCAACATCTGTGTAATATGTGTAACACTGAAATACCTCTTCACCTCGTTAGTAAGCCCCCTTTCCCCATGGCGCATTACAATTTCACACATGCCCCAATTTATCCACACATTGGGACTCATTGTAGAGAGATCTGTCAACGTGCACACATTCTTTGTCCGTCCCCCCCATTCTGACAGAACAGCCCCCTTGAGGTTCCAGGTGGAACACCGGGGGGAAGAATTACAGGAGCCCTGTGGGAGAAGTTTATATGAAACACCTCTGTGCCTTCTAGGCCCCTTACTTGTTAAACTAAACCCCCCTTAGCCTCGTCAACCCAAACCCCTAAATCCCCTAAACCCCTCCACCTTGGCTTCTAGCTTCCCGCTGAGGGCAGGTATGGAGGGATGGGGGGGATGGAGAGATAGAGGGAAAGAGGGTAGTGGGGACGGGGGGCTTGTGGGGGAAACGGCAGGGGGACGGAGGCTCAGGGAGGGTGGAGGAATGGGGATGGAGTGATGGGGGTAACTGAGAAGGAAATCCAGGGGGAAAGCCTTGGGATGGAACATTAGGCAGAACGGGCAGTCATGGATCCAGCTATGTGTTCCCTTTTATCTCATCAAAGCACTGTGTTTACTGAGGAAGGGGCCAGGGGCTGAGGAAGGGGCCATGGGCTGAGGAAGGGGCCATGGGCTGGGGAACAGGCCATGATGCGCTGAGGAAGGGGCCAGGGGCTGAGGAAGGGGCCATGGGCTGAGGAAGGGGCCATGATGGGCTGAGAACGGGCCATGATGGGCTGAGGAACGGGCCATGATGGGCTGAGGAACGGGCCATGATGGGCTGAGGAACGGGCCATGGGCTGAGGAATGGGCCATGGGCTGAGGCTGGAGGGGACTAGGCAGGGAAAGTGGTAGGTATTATTGCCTTATTACCCTGATTCATCTGGAGCTCCGTTTGAAACGTGTTGAGCAAGCTGGCCATCTGACACGTGCTATCGCTCTAATGACAAATTATATGGGAGATTTTAAGAGCACTAATTGGTGACTATAAAGTATCATTAGCCAAAATCAATAGCCTTTATATTTGAAATTACTGCCGGTTTATTTTCCTTTCCTTTCATTCGTATCAAACACAAAACAGAGACCTTATGCACATCTCTGTGTTTGATGTGATAACGACTAATTAAAAGCAGAATCTGTAATTTCACAGCCACGTTTGCTGGAGGATTTATAAATGCCTGCCTCCCTATTAAGGCCCAGCCTTCAGTAAATACCAGACTGTGACCTGCCTGCTGTCACTACCAGCAGGCGGAAAGGGCTTAGGGATATTTTGTCACGGCTACTACCACTTATCTTCCTGCCATACTCTGACGCTCTGGAGAGGTAATGTGTACTTTGGAAAATAGTTTCTGCTTTGAGCGGTTAACCTAAAAAGAGGGTTAAACTGGTCTTAATAATGTAATAAGAAGAGTAAAGTGAGTGAACAGTGAGTCATTCAGCCATTCACCCTGCTCACATCAGCTGCAAGATTGCTTTGTCGTTTTGTCTGTCTTAGAAAAAGCATTTTTGTAACAAAATAGGGTCAGGTTTTGTATATCATCAAGCTAATGTATGTTGTCCTTCAACAGTGGAACATGAACTCTTGGAAGCAGGGGGAAATGCTAGAATCTCATGCAGTTAACCTCTAAAAGTCTAAGCCGTTTGGAGGGGGGGGGGGATACCTCCATACTTCCATTCATTTGTATGGGTTACCTTCAGACGAGTCCTGTGACGTGACACTTGTGGGGGGTCGTAGAGCAATCCACAGTGGGGTAATATTAGTTTGTAGCCCAAACGGTTCGGACACTACAGACAGAAGTTGGCACATCAGCCTTATCGACTTCAGACAGGTCCCATGACACTTGTGGGCAATGTTCCCTCTAATGTTTTGGGGCACTGAGCAAATTGTAGGTATTCTGAGCAGAAACTTAAACGTTTTGAGAATTTTGTGCAACTTCCAGGGTGCGTTTACAGTGAACACTGAGGCTGTACCCTTACAGTTTTAGACAGTAGCCAATAGGCTATTGTGGCTATTTGAGCATAATGTAGGCCTACCAACAAAACCAATGGAGCAAATCCCATAACATTTTCACATGGAAATAGCTTTTGATTTCTATGATATCAATCAATCAATCAATCAATCAATTTTATTTTATATAGCCCTTCTTACATCAGCTAATATCTCGAAGTGCTGTACAGAAACCCAGCCTAAAACCCCAAACAGCTAATAATGCAGGTGTAGAAGCACGGTGGCTAGGAAAAACTCCCTAGAAAGGCAAAACCTAGGAAGAAACCTAGAGAGGAACCAGGCTATGAGGGGTGGCCAGTCCTCTTCTGGCTGTGCCGGGTGGAGATTATAACAGAACCATGCCAAGATGTTCAAAAATGTTCATAAGTGACAAGCATGGTCAAATAATAATCAGGAATAAATCTCAGTTGGCTTTTCATAGCCGATCATTAGAGTTTAAAACAGCAGGTCTGGGACAGGTAGGGGTTCCATAACCGCAGGCAGAACAGTTTAAACTGGAATAGCAGCAAGGCCAGGCGGACTGGGGACAGCAAGGAGTCACCACGGCCGGTAGTCCCGACGTATGGTCCTAGGGCTCAGGTCTCTCAGTTGGCTTTTCATAGCCGATCATTTAGAGTTGAAAACAGCAGGTCTGGGACAGGTAGGGGTTTCGTAGCCGCAGGCAGAACAGTTGAAACTGGAATAGCAGCAAGGCCAGGCGGACTGGGGACAGCAAGGTGTCATCATGCCCGGTAGTCCTGACGTATGGTCCTAGGGCTCAGGTTCTCAGAGAGAAAGAGAGAACGAGAGAATTAGAGAGAGCATACTTAAATTCACACAGGACACTGGATAAGACAGGAGAAGTACTCCAGGTATAACCAACTAACCCCAGCCCCCCGACACATAAACTACTGCAGCATAAATACTGGAGGCTGAGACAGGAGCGGTCCGGAGACACTGTGGCCCCATCCGAAGAAACCCCCGGACAGGGCCAAACAGGAAGGATATAACCCCACCCACTCCGCCAAAGCACAGCCCCCGCACCACTAGAGGGATATCCCCAACCACCAACTTACAATCCTGAGACAAGGCCGAGTATAGCCCACAGAGGTCTCCACCACAGCACAAACCAAGGGGGGGCGCCAACCCAGACAGGAAGATCACGTCAGTAACTCAACCCACTCAAGTGACGCACCCCTCCCAGGGACGGCATGAAAGAGCACCAGCAAGCCAGTGACTCAGCCCCTGCAACAGGGTTAGAGGCAGAGAACCCCAGTGGAGAGGGGAACCGGCCCGGCAGAGACAGCAAGGGCTGTTCGTTGCTCCAGCCTTTCCGTTCACCTTCACACTCCTGGGCCAGACTACACTCAATCATATGACCTACTGAAGAGATAAGTCTTCAGTAAAGACTTAAAGGTTGAGACCGAGTCTGCGTCTCTCACATGGGTAGGCAGACTGTTCCATAAAAATGGAGATCTATAGGAGAAAGCCCTGCCTCCCGCTGTTTGCTTAGAAATTCTAGGGACAATTAGGAGGCCTGCGTCTTGTGACCGTAGCGTACGTATTGGTATGTACGGCAGGACCAACTCGGAAAGATAGGTAGGAGCAAGCCCATGTAACGCTTTATAGGTTAACAGTAAAACCTTGAAATCAGCCCTTGCCTTAACAGGAAGCCAGTGTAGGGAAGCTAGCACTGGAGTAATATGATCAAATTTCTTGGTTCTAGTCAGGATTCTAGCAGCCGTATTTAGCACTAACTGAAGTTTATTTAGTGCTTTATCCGGGTAGCCGGAAAATAGAGCATTGCAGTAGTCTAATCTAGAAGTAACAAATGCATGGATTAATTTTTCTGCATCATTTTTGGACAGAAAATTTCTGATTTTTGCAATGTTACGTAGATGGAAAAAAGCTGTCCTTGAAACAGTCTTGATATGTTCGTCAAAAGAGAGATCAGGGTCAAGAGTAACGCCTAGGTCCTTCACAGTTTTATTTGAGACGACTTTACAACCATCAAGATGAATTGTCAGATTTAACAGAAGATCTCTTTGTTTCTTGGGACCTAGAACAAGCATCTCTGTTTTGTCCGAGTTTAAAAGTAAAAAGTTTTCAGCCATCCACTTCCTTATGTCTGAAACACAGGCTTCTAGCGAAGGCAATTTTGGGGCTTCACCATGCTTCATTGAAATGTACAGCTGTGTGTCATCCGCATAGCAGTGAAAGTTAACATTATGTTTTCGAATAACATCCCCAAGAGGTAAAATATATAGTGAAAACAATAGTGGTCCTAAAAACGGAACCTTGAGGAACACCGAAATGTACAGTTGATTTGTCGGAGGACAGACCATTCACAGAGACAAACTGATATCTTTCCGACAGGTAGGATCTAAACCAGGCCAGAACTTGTCCGTGTAGACCAATTTGGGTTTCCAGTCTCTCCAAAAGAATGTGGTGATCGATGGTGTCAAAGGCAGCACTAAGGTCTAGTAGCACGAGGACAGATGCAGAGCCTCGGTCTGACGCCATTAAAAGGTCATTTACCACCTTCACAAGTGCAGTCTCAGTGCTATGATGGGGTCTAAAACCAGACTGAAGCATTTCGTATACATTGTTTGTCTTCAGAAAGGCAGTGAGTTGCTGCGCAACAGCTTTTTCTAAAATTTTGAGAGGAATGGAAGATTCGATATAGGCCGATAGTTTTTTATATTTTCCGGGTCAAGGTTTGGCTTTTTCAAGAGAGGCTTTATCACTGCCACTTTTAGTGAGTTTGGTACACATCCGGTGGATAGAGAGCTGTTTATTATGTTCAACATAGGAGGGCCAAGCACAGGAAGCAGCTCCTTCAGCAGTTTAGTAGGAATAGGATCCAGTATGCAGCTTGAAGGTTTAGAGGCCATGATTATTTTCATCATTGTGTCAAGAGATATAGTACTAAAACACTTAAGTGTCTCTCCCGATCCCAGGCCCTCGCAGAGCTGTGCAGATCCAGGACAGCTAAGCCCTGGAGGAATACGCAGATTCAAAGAGGAGTCCGTAATTTGCTTTCTAATGGTCATGATCTTTTCCTCAAAGAAGTTCATGAATTTATCACTGCTGAAGTGAAAACCATCCTCTCTTGGGGAATGCTGCTTTTTAGTTAGCTTTGCAACAGTATCAAAAAGAAATTTTGGATTGTTCTTATTTTCCTCGATTAATTTGGAAAAGTAGGATGATCGAGCAGCAGTGAGGGCTCTTCGGTACTGCACGGTACTGTCTTTCCAAGCTAGTCGGAAGACTTCCAGTTTGGTGTGGCGCCATTTCCGTTCCAATTTCCTGGAAGCTTGCTTCAAAGCTCGGGGTATTTTCTGTATACCAGGGAGCTAGTTTCTTATGACAAATGTTTTTCGTTTTTAGGGGTGCAACTGCATCTAGGGTATTGCGCAAGGTTAAATTGAGTTCCTCAGTTAAGTGGTTAACTGATTTTTGTCCTCTGACGTCCTTGGGTAGGCAGAAGGAGTCTGGAAGGGCATCAATGAATTTTTGTGTTGTCTGAGAATTTATAGCACGACTTTTGATGCTCCTTGGTTGGGGTCTGAGCAGATTATTTGTTGCGATTGCAAACGTAATAAAATGGTGGTCCGATAGTCCAGGATTTTGTGGAAAAACATTAAGATCTACAACATTTATTCCATGGGACAAAACTAGGTCCAGAGTATGACTGTGGCAGTGAGTAGGTCCAGAGACATGTTGGACAAAACCCACTGAGTCGATAATGGCTCTGAAAGACTTTTGGAGTGGGTCTGTGGACTTCTCCATGTGAATATTAAAATCACCAAAAATTAGAATATGATCTGCTATGACTACAAGGTCTGATAGGAATTCAGGAAACTCAGAGAGGAACGCTGTATATGGCCCAGGAGGCCTGTAAACAGTAGCTATAAAAAGTGATTGAGTAGGCTGCATAGATTTCATGACTAGAAGCTCGAAAGATGAAAACGTCATTTTTTTTTTGTAAATTGAAATTTGCTATCGTAAATGTTAGCAACACCTCCGCCTTTGCGGGATGCACGGGAATATGGTCACTAGTGTAACCAGGAGGTGAGGCCTCATTTAACACAGCAAATTCATCAGGCTTAAGCCATGTTTCAGTCAGGCCAATCACATCAAGATTATGATCAGTGATTAGTTCATTGACTATGACTGCCTTTGAAGTGAGGGATCTAACATTAAGTAACCCTATTTTGAGATGTGAGGTATCACGATCTCTTTCAATAATGGCAGGAATGGAGGAGGTCTTTATCCTAATAAGATTGCTAGGGTGAACACCACCATGTTTAGTTTTGCCCAACCTAGGTCGAGGCACAGACACAGTCTCAATGGGTATGGCTGAGCTGACTACACTGACTATGCTATTGGCAGACTCCACTAAGCTGGCAGGTTGGCTAACAGCCTGCTGCCTGGCCTGCACCCTATTTCACTGTGGGGCTAGAGGAGTTAGAGCCCTATCTATGTTGGTAGATAAGAGGAGAGCACCCCTCCAGTTAGGATGGAGTCCGTCACTCCTCAGCAGGTCAGGCTTGATCCTGTTTGTGGGTGAGTCCCAGAAAGAGGGCCAATTATCCACAAATGTTATCTTTTGGGAGGGGCAGAAAACAGTTTTCAACCAGCGATTGAGTGCTGAGACTCTGCTGTAGAGCTCGTCACTTCCCCTAACTGGGAGGGGCCAGAGACAATTACTCGATGCCGACACATCTTTCTAGCTGATTTACACGCTGAAGCTATGTTGCACTTGGTGACCTCTGACTGTTTCATCCTAACATCGTTGGTGCCGACGTGGATAACAATATCTCTATACTCTCTACACTCGCCAGTTTTAGCTTTAGCCAGCACCATCTTTAGATTAGCCTTAACGTCGGTAGCCCTGCCCCCTGGTAAACAGTGTATGATCGCTGGGTGATTCGTTTTAAGTCTAATACTGCGGGTAATGGAGTCGCCAATGACTAGGGTTTTCAATTTGTCAGAGCTAATGGTGGAGCCTTCGGAGTCTCAGACCCCGTAACGGGAGGAGTAGAGACTAGAGAAGACTCAGACTCAGACTCCGACTCGCTACATAATGGGGAAAACCGGTTGAAGGTTTCTGTCGGCTGAATGAGCGACACCGGTTGAGCATTCCAACAGTATTTCCCTCCAGAAGCCATGAGAAAGTTGTCCGGCTGCGGGGACTGTGCGGGGGGGATTTATACTAACATTACTGTCTGTACTTACTGGTGGCACAGACGCTGTTTCTTCCTTTCCTACACTGATATTACCCTTGCCTAACGATTGCGTCTGAAGCTGGGCTTGTAGCACAGCTATTCTCGCCGTAAGGCGAGAATTCTCCTGTATATTATGAGTACAGCGACTGCAATTAGAAGACATCATGTTAATGTTACTACTTAGCTTCGGCTGTTGAAGATGTTGATGAACCATGTCCAGATAAAGCGTCCGGAGTGGAAAAAGTTGAATAAGGGAAAAAAGTTGCGATGGAAAAAAGGAAAATAACGTAAAGTTGGCAGCTAAAACGCACAGGAAAATGACTCTTCTGTCTCGGGATAAACGTCCGGGGTGAAAAAGTTTAACGAAAAAAGATGAGTGAGGACAAAACTAAAAAGTTGGTAAATTTGTTGAACACAGAGATTGATTAAACGTTTATTAAAAGTAAAACGTGAATAGTTTGTTAGGTAGCCAAGTAGCCATATAGCCTACAGTAGTGTTCAATGCAGGCCTAGATTGCATGAGCCTATTAAAAACGTTTTTACATTATGAAGGGCTTAATATTAATTATTTTTTACTTGGTCTGTAACACCATGGGCCAAATAGATGACTGTAAATTGTATTCTATTGTGTTGTGTTGTGTTGTGTTGTATGATGCAAAGTAAACACTTTACAAAATACAATTAATTATTATTACCATACAAAGAATTAGACAATGTAGGCTACCCCTGTGCCAATTGGCTTATTTGCATATTCAAGCCTGTCTCAAAATACAACACTGCCCCTTTAATTAAGACATAAGCCTTTTACCTGATTCGCTTTTCAAAGACAGCTTGAAATGTGGCCTACACCTTTTGTGCTCTTGTAGGAAGCAGTAACGCCCCATGGCTGACCTATACTTATCTATAACTGGGCTAATAACTCGCTAACTAGCAAAGAATATCAACAAATGTACACACACGTGGCTCTGATCTGAACTGATCTGAAAAGCACATTCACTTGCAGGTGATTGAAAGACCGCTTGTGGGCTTCCCCCGGCGATATAATTCTACTCCGTTGCGCTCTGGCTCTGCCTACAACAAAATTACCAGTGGTGTAAAGTACTTAAGTAAAAATATTTTTGTGGTATCTCTACTTTAACTTTACTATTTATATTTTGGACAACTTTTAATTTTACTTCACTATATTCCTAAAGAAAATAATGTACTTTTTACTCCATACATTTTCCCAGACACCCAAAAGTACTCGTTACATTTTGAATGTTTAGCAGGACAGGAAAATGGTCAAATTCACACACTTATCAAGAGAAAATCCCTGGTCATCCCTACTGCCTCTGATCTGGTGGACTCACTAAACACAAATGCTTCGCTTGTAAATTATGTCTGATGTGGAGTGTGCCCCTGGCTATCGGTAAATTAAAAAAAAACAAGAAAATCGTGCCGTCTGGTTTGTATAATATAAGGACTGTGAAATGATTTATACTTTTACTTTAGCTTTTGATACTTAAGTATATTTTTGCAATTACATTTACTTTTGAATCTTAAGTATATTTAAAACCAAAATACTTTTTGACTTTTATTCAAGTAGTATTTTACTGGGTGACTGTTTACTTTTACTTGAGTAATGTTCTATTAAGGTATGTTTACTTTTACTCAAGTATGACAATTGGGTACTTTTTCCAACACTGAAAATCACAGAATCAATCTTGCAAAGATAGATTTGTCTTGGTTTGTAGCATTGAAAAGGGGCTGATATAATGTTGATTCGATCACAGAAAAAACATGAATCTATAAAGTGCAAACTAATGGGGCGAACTCAGTGAAGATCAATGTCTTGTGTCTCTGCGCTGGATGGCATTTCTTCTGCGTGGCAGTCCTGGAGAAGGTGCGCGCACGCACGCAGTTTAGAGGGAACATTGCTTGTGGGGGTCGTAGAGCGAAACGGAGAACACCATCGTGTTCGTGAGAGTCTCATCTTAGTGGTTATATTAGTAGGCCAAACCATTCAGACGCTACAGAAGTTTTCGTGAGAAGACCGATTTTTGGGATGTCTCATAGTCTGACAAACACCGCTGTTGCTCGGCCACCTTCTTGAAGGCTGACATAGGTGAATGCGGTGCATTAAGATGCAGACCATGCAAAAAAAACATCTCTCTAGCTTAAACTGACAGATTTTGATGGGGTGCATCAATAGACTCTTAAGGATTAAACTGTTTATTTTGTCTTGAAAGCTGAAAACAGTATGATGCTCCTTAACTTCACAGTTGAGTCTTAATCCGTTGATGGTTTGCAGACGTTAGTATCCCATCTCAGACAGGGGACCAGGCATAGGATTGTGTTTTTGGAGCAAGAGGCGTGAGTGTTGACTTTGGGCTGAAATGGGGTTTGTCTGTCAGGAAACTTTCCACAGATTTACACTGATTGGATTTTCCAGAATCTGAGCCACACTGTCTGTTGGATTGTTCCTGGTCCTCTGAGGATCCTCCTCCCAGGTCTGTCTCTGTCTCCGTCTCTGTTCCAATGCTTTAGAAATACATTCTTCCTTTCTTGTTTACTTGAACTAAGCACAGATCCTCAAGTGATTGGATAGGTGTAAGCAAGTTTACCACCCCATTACTTTCACTAATCCAATCAATTCACTCACATCTGTGATTACTTAAAGGTAGCTAAGAAGGAAGGATACCTATTAGCAGTATTGGAACTCTGCCTTTGTCCGGCCCACCCTGTCATGCCTGGTGTTGAGCCTGCAGGAGCCTCTGGAACTAATCTTCCTTGATCCTCCTCAGCAACACTTTCCAAATCAAGTTTATTGGTCGCATACACAGTTTAGAAGATGTTATAGTGGGTGCAGTGAAATGCTTATGTTACTAGCTCCTAACAATGCAGTAAAATGTCAAACAAGTACACAAATAATCAAAAAAGTAATTTTAAACATAACAAGAAATCAAGAATGTTGGAATGAATCCAATTAACAACCCAAATAGCACTGTAACAGTAATCCAAATGCACTCTATACGTATATACCCCCGGATGAATTTACACAAGATATATTAAGAATGACATGTACAGTTGAAGTCGGAAGTTTACATACACCTTAGCCAAATACATTTAAACTCAGTTTTTCACAATTCCTGACATTTAATCCTAGTAAAAATTCGCTGTTTTAGGTAAGTTAGGATCACCACTTTATTTTAAGAATGTGAAATGTCAGAATAATAGTAGAGAGAATTATTTATTTCAGCTTTTATTTATTTCATCATATTCCCAGTGGGTCAGAAGTTTGCATACAGTCAATTAGTATTTGGTAGCATTGCCAATAAATTGTTTAACTTGGGTCAAATGTTTCGGGTAGCCTTCCACAAGCTTCCCACAATAAGTTGGGTAAATATTGGTCCATTCCTCCTGACAGAGCTGGTGAAACTGAGTCAGGTTTGTAGGCCTCCTTGCTCGCACACACTTTTTCAGTTCTGCCCACACATTTTCTATAGGATTGAGGTAGGGCTTTGTGATGGCCACTCAAATACCTTACTTTGTTGTCCTTAAGCCATTTTGCCACAACTTTGGAAGTATGCTTGGGGTCATTGTCCATTTGGAAGACCCATTTGCGACCAAGCTTTAACTTCCTGACTGATGTCTTGAGATGTTGCTTCAATATATCCACATAATTTTCCTTCCTCATGATGCCATCTATTTTGTGAAGTGCACCAGTCCTTCCTGCAGCAAAGCACCCCCACAGCATGATGCTGCCACCCCCGTGCTTCACGGTTGGGATGGTGTTCTTTGGCTTGCAAGGCACCCCCTTTTTCCTCCAAACATAACGATGGTCATTATGGACAAACAGTTCTATTTTTGTTTCATCAGACCAGAGGACATTTCTCCAAAAAGTACGGTCTTTGTCCCCATATGCAGTTGCAAACTGTAGTCTGGCTTTTTTATGGCAGTTTTTGGAGCAGTGGCTTCTTCCTTGCTGAGCGGCCTTTCAGGTTATGTCGATATATAGGACTCGTTTTACTGTGGATATAGATACTTTTGTACCTGTTTCCTCCAGCATCTTCAGAAGGTCCTTTGCTGTTGTTCTGGGATTGATTTGCTCTTTTCACACCATAGTACGTTCATCTCTAGGAGACAGAACGCGTCTCCTTCCTGAGTGGTATGACAGCTGCGTGGTCCAATGGTGTTTATACTTGCGTACTATTGTTTGTACAGATGAACGTGGTACCTTCAGGCGTTTTGAAATTGCTCCCAAGGATGAACCAGACTTGTGGAGGTCTACAACTTTTTTTCTGAGGTCTTGGCTGATTTCTTTTGATTTTCCCATGATGTCAAGCAAAGAGGCACTGAGTTTGAAGGTAGGCCTTGAAATACATCCACAGGTACACCTCCAATTGACTCAAATTATGTCAATTAGCCTATCAGAAGCTTCTAATGCCATGACATCATTTTCTGGAATTTTGCAAGCTGTTTAAAGGCACAGTCAACTTAGTGTATGTAAACTTCTGACCCACTGGAATTGTGATACAGTGAATTATAAGTGAAATAATCTGTCTGTAAACAATTGTTGGAAAAATTACTTGTGTCATGCACAAAGTAGATGTCCTAACCGACTTGCCAAAACTATAGTTTGTTAACAAGATATTTGTGGAGGGGTTGAAAAACGAGTTTTAATGACTCCAACCTAAGTGTATGTAAACTTCAACTGTACAGCAGTAGATCCTTAACTAGCCTCTCAAAGCACTTCATGATGACAAGTGAGTGCTATGGGGCGATAGTCATTTAGTTCAGTTACCTTCGCTTTCTTGGTTACAGGAACAATGGTGGACATCTTGAAGCAAGTGGGGACAACAGACTGGGATAGGGAGAGATTGAATATGTCCATAAACACTCCAGCCAAGACACTAAGATAACCTGCCTAAATGACTAACTGACGTCTGTAGCCATGAAGTGCTTTGAAAGGCTGGTCATGGCTCACATCAACACCATTATCCCAGAAACCCTAGACCTACTCCAATTTGCATACCGCTCCAACAGATCCACAGATGATGCAATATCTATTGCACTCCACACTTCCCTTTCCCACCTGGACAAGAGGAACACCTACGTGAGAATGCTATTCATTGACTACAACTACAGCTACAGCACCATAGTGCCCTCAAAGCGCATCACTAAGCTAAGGATCCTGGGACTAAACACCTCCCTCTGCAACTGGATCCTGGACTTCCTGACGGGCCGCCCCCAGGTGGTAAGGGTAGGTAACAACACATCTGCCACACTGATCCTCAACAAGGGGGCCCCTCAGGGGTGCGTGCTCAGTCCCCTCCTGTACTCCCTGTTCACCCATGACTGCATGGCCAGGCACGACTCCAACACCATCATTAAGTTTGCCGACGACACAACAGTGGTAGGCCTGATCACCGACAACGATGAGACAGCCTATAGGGAGGAGGTCAGAGACCTGGCCGTGTGGTGCCAGGATAACAACCTCTCCCTCAACGTGACCAAGACAAAGGAGATGATTGTGGACTACAGAAAAAAAAAGAGGACTGAGCACGCCCCCATTCTCATCGACGGGGCTGTAGTGGAACAGGTTGAGAGCTTCAAGTTCCTTGGTGTCCACATCACCACGAACTATCATGGTCCAAACACACCAAGACAGTCGTGAAGAGGGCACGACAAAGCCTATTCTCCCTCAGGAGACTGAAAAGATTTGGCATGGGTCCTCAGATCCTCATTTTTTTTTACAGCTGCACCATCGAGAGCATCCTGACTGGTTGCATCACCGCCTGGTATGGCAACTGCTTGGTCTCCGACCGCAAGGCACTACAGAGGGTAGTGCGTACGGCCCAGTACATCACTGGGGCCAAGCTTCCTGCCATCCAGGACCTCTATACCAGGCGGTGTCAGAGGAAGGCCCTCAAAATTGTCAAAGACTCCAGCCACCCAGGTCATAGACTGTTCTCTCTGCTACCGCACGGCAAGCGGTACCAGAGTGCCAAGTCTAGGTCCAAAAGACTTCTCAACAGCTTCTACCTCCAAGCCATAAGACTCCTGAACAGCTAATCATGGCTACCCGGACTATTTGCACTGCCCCCCCACCCCCCACCCCATCTTTTTACGCTGCTGCTACTCTGTTAATTATATATGCATAGTCATTTTAACTCTACCCACATGTACATATTACTTCAACTACCTCAACCAGCCGGTGCCCCCGCACAATGACTTTGCAACGGTACCCCCCTGTATATATAGCCTCCCTACTGTTATTTTATTTTACTTCTGTTATTTTTTTTTCAACACTTTTTTGTTGTTGTTTTATTTTACTTTTTTTATAAAAATTAAATGCACTGTTGGTTAAGGGCTGTAAGTAAGCATTTCACTGTAATGTCTGCACCTGTTGTATTCGGCGCATGTGGCCAATAACATTTGATTTGATTTGATTTGCATGGTGGTGGATATATAACTACTGCTTGGGATGCCGTCTGGTCCGGCAGCCTTGTGAGGGCTAACACGCTTAAATGTCTTACTCACACCTGCCACGGAGATAGGTAGCCCACAGTTCTTGAGAGTGGTGGGGACCCACATCGGCATCTCGGTGTTGTTTTCCTCGAAGCGGGCAAATAAAGTGTTGAGCTTGTCCAGGAGCAAGGCGTCGGTGTGGCTTTTCCTTTATAATGCATGATTGCTGGAGGCCCTGCCACATGCGTCTTGTGTCCGGCCATTGAATTGTCACTCCACTTTGTCCGTGTACTGTCGTTTTGCCTGTTTGATTGCCTTACGGAGGCCATAGCTGGTCTGTTTGTACATGTCCATGTTCCCAGTCACCTTGCCGTGGTTAAATGTGGTGGTTCACGCTTTCAGTTTGGTGCGAATGCTGCCATCCATTTACGGTTTTGGTTTGGATAAGTTCTAATCATCACAGTAGGAACAACATCCTCTATGCACCTCCCGAGGAATCTGATTGGTAAGACCCAAGTTGAACAGTCCTTACCATGGGTATTTCCTTCTTAAGTTTCTGCCTATAGGTGGTGAGGAGCAGCATGGAGGCGTGATCTGATTTGCTGAAGGGAGGGCTTGGGAGGGCCTAGTAGCCTTTCCGGAAGGGAGAGTAACTTCGGTCAAGCGTGTTCTCTCCGCGTGTAGCACAGGAGATGTGTTAGAATTTCGGGAGCGTTTTCCTCAGATTTCCTTTATTAAAGTCCCCAGCTACCGTAAATGCTGCCTCGGGATATGCGGTTTCCTGTTTGCACAGAGTCCAGTGTAGTTCCTTGAGAGCCGTCTCTGTGTCGGCTTGGGGGGATTCTCTCAGGAGGTAATGCGGTCTGCATTTGATGGTGAGGTATTCCAGATCGGGAGAAGAAAATGAATTCCGTTTCACGGAGTTCCTTCTTCCTGCCCACGTGATGAGCCCCGTGTAGCTCAGTTGGTAGAGCATGGTGTTTGCAACGCCAGGGTTGTGGGTTCGATTCCCACGGGGGGCCAGTATGTAAGTCGTTCTGGATAAGAGCATCTGCTAAATGACTAAAATGTAAAATGTAATGAACGGAGAACCCCTGGCTGTATGGACTGGGACAATATATCCGGAGATAGCCATGATTCCGTAAAACAGATTATGTTACAGTCCCTTCCCACTGGGCAAAGACGTCAGTTCAACGTCTAGTTTTGATTTACATTTGGTTGAGTTGTCAACTAACGTGAATTCAATGTGAAATCAACCCAAAATTTCACCCTGTCATTGGATTTACTGTAGGTTAAAAGTTGGGTGAAAAAATATGACATTTCCTTACGTTGATGACTTTTTGCACATCCAATCAGTTTTCCACATTGAGTCAACGTCATCACATATCATTTTTGTGTTGAAATGATGTGGAAACAAGGTTGATTCAACCAGTTTTTGCCCAGTGGGATACAGTGGGGAAAAAAAGTATTTAGTCAGCCACCAATTGTGCAAGTTCTCCCACTTAAAAAGATGAGAGAGGCCTGTAATTTTCATCATAGGTACACGTCAACTATGACAGACAAAATGAGAAAAAAAATTCCAGAAAATCACATTGTAGGTTGTTTTATGAATTTATTTGCAAATTATGGTGGAAAATAAGTATTTGGTCAGTAAAAAAAAGTTTCTCAATACTTTGTTATATACCCTTTGTTGGCAATGACACAGGTCAAACGTTTTCTGTAAGTCTTCACAAGGTTTTCACACACTGTTGCTGGTATTTTGGCCCATTCCTCCATGCAGATCTCCTCTAGAGCAGGGATGTTTTGGGGCTGTCGCTGGGCAACACAGACTTTCAACTCCCTCCAAAGATTTTCTATGGGGTTGAGATCTGGAGACTGGCTAGGCCACTCCAGGACCTTGAAATGCTTCTTACGAAGCCACTCCTTCGTTGCCCGGGCGGTGTGTTTGGGATCATTGTCATGCTGAAAGACCCAGCCACGTTTCATCTTCAATGCCCTTGCTGATGGAAGGAGGTTTTCACTCAAAATCTCACGATACATGGCCCCATTCATTCTTTCCTTTACACGGATCAGTCGTCCTGGTCCCTTTGCAGAAAAACAGCCCCAAAGCATGATGTTTCCACCCCCCATGCTTCACAGTAGGTATGGTGTTCTTTGGATGCAACTCAGCATTCTTTGTCCTCCAAACACGACAGTTGAGTTTTTACCAAAAAGTTCTATTTTGGTTTCATCTGACCATATGACATTCTCCCAATCCTCTTCTGGATCATCCAAATGCACTCTAGCAAACTTCAGACGGGCCTGGACATGTACTGGCTTAAGCAGGGGGATTTGAGTCCGTGGCGGCGTAGTGTGTTACTGATGGTAGGCTTTGTTACTTTGGTCCCAGCTCTCTGCAGGTCATTCACTAGGTTCCCCCGTGTGGTTCTGGGATTTTTCTTGTGATCATTTTGACCCCACGGGGTGAGATCTTGCGTGGAGACCCAGATCGAGGGAGATTATCAGTGGTCTTGTATGTCTTCCATTTCCTAATAATAGCTCCCACAGTTGATTTCTTCAAACCAAGCTGCTTACCTATTGCAGATTCAGTCTTCCCAGTCTGGTGCAGGTCTACAATTTTGTTTCTGGTGTTCTTTGACAGCTCTTTGGTCTTGGCCATAGTGGAGTTTGGAGTGTGACTGTTTGAGGTTGTGGACAGGTGTCTTTTATACTGATAACAAGTTCAAACAGGTGCCATTAATACAGGTAACGAGTGGAGGACAGAGGAGCCTCTTAAAGAAGAAGTTACAGGTCTGTGAGAGCCAGAAATCTTGCTTGTTTGTAGGTGAGCAAATACTTATTTTCCACCATAATTTGCAAATAAATTCATTAAAAATCCTACAATGTGATTTCCTGGATTTTTTTTTCTCATTTTGTCTGTCATAGTTGACGTGTACCTATGATGAAAATTACAGGCCTCTCTCATCTTTTTAAGTGGGAGAACTTGCACAATTGGTGGCTGACTAAATACTTTTTTCCCCCACTGTATGTCTCTCTGGAAGGAGATTCTCGCCCTGAGCTCGTCTACTTTATTGTCCAGTGATTGAATGTTAGAGAATAATATACTCTGAAGCAGTGGATGGTTTTCTTGCCGCCTGAGGCTGACCGAAACCCAATTTTTCCTCCCTCTTCTCCGGTGTTGACGTTTTGGTGTAGCACCCGGGATGTATGGGGCTGCATCGGGAATTTCAAACAAAGGATCCAGGTCAGGGAAGTCGAATTTCTGGTAGAAGTTTTGGTGAGTGAACGCCGATTTAATATCCCAAAGTTATTTTTGGCTGTAGGTAATAATATTGGAAACGTTGTGTACAAATAATGTCATGTAATTCCTGTCCAACAAACCCCAAAACCCCCAGTCTATTAGCTCACACATGACACTCATTAAACAACTCCAAGCATCAAGAAATACCCTGATCCTCTCAGTCCCCCAGGCTGCTTTCGTTCCTCTACTCTCTCTCACTTTCTCCCTCTCTTTCTCTCTCTCAATCCCTCCTAGTGTGTTTTATGGTTTCTACAAAGCCTGACATCTTACTTGTGTGACAACCGAGCCTGTATTTACTGAGGATACAGTAGGATCAAAGGACGGAACATCCTCAGTTAAACTCCCCACCAGTGACCTAGCCTGCCCTTGACTCTGTGTCATTGGGTTGCAACCCAACCCTGTGACACAGTAGCTCTACAGCCCATAGTAGTAATCCTTCCTAATATGCTTCAGCTCGAGCCCCTATAGACTCAGACAGGCAGACAGGGAGGGGACTAGGCACAGGGGACTAGGCAATGCCTGGATGGTATACATGGTGTGTACAGTCCTGTCTGTCAGTGTTTGCCCCGGCGGTATGTCCCCTCGCCTGGCGGTTTGACACGGCTACTGGTACTGCCTCATCTCAGCTGAGAGTGAGGGGACTAGAGGCACCACACCGCCGACCAGCTAACCCCTGGCACCAACACCGCTGGACAGGAGACAGAAAGCTAACCCCGGTCTCTGAGCAGTCTCTCTGCTGCTTCACAGGCACCAGGAACTGTCACCCCCAGTCAGAATACCAACAGTACCGCCGTCCTACTGCCGGGACTCAGCTCGGATTCTGAAGAAGCTCTCTCATCCATCAAGTCTTCCATACAGTGTCTTTGTGTTTCTTCATACTTATCTTCCTCCTGATCATTCTCTCACTGATGGTGATTTATCAACGTACTGGAGTTTATTCACTAAGATACTGTAGCTGCCGAATAGCCTATAAGATTTCAAGTTAGCAAAATACTTATTGAGCACGATTGATAATTGTTAGCTTGTGGTGACAGTTTTAGATGTGCGAAAACACCGCCAGAACATTTGCTAAATAAGCCCCACTGTGTCTCATCTGTGTTCAAAGGTAATTTCCATCTGCTGTAAAATTCTCACCATGGTCCTTTCCGACCATATGGAGTGGAAGTGGAGGAGGTGGGGGGATGTCGCTAAGTTAAATCTCATGTCCAATTAGCCTAAGTGTTATGATAAACAGATGATTATGACTACGTCCTAACGTTCAGGTTGTAGGCTATGTTATAATGTCCATACAAGCATACTACTTACAACAAAGCAATGTATTGGGCAAGTATTCTGAGTATAGCCTACTGGTGTGGATATTGGAACAGGTTAGTGTAGGGTCACAGCAGATCTGTGTAGTAGTGTGTAGTACAGTATGTCAGTGTTTGACTCACACTGGTCTGGTCTGCATGTCACATAGTTAGGTGTGACCCGGTCAAACCAAGACCATCGCTCAGCAGCCCAACCCTGACCCACAGACCAACTCTGACCCTGCTACATACAAAATAAACCCCATCTTCAAGGAAGCCAGACTGTAGAAAAAACTCACCTGACGCTAATTTAAGTATTTTATACTTTGAGAGAGAAATAAAAAGAAAAAAGGACAGACTTAATAAGTAGATTTGACAGTTGGCTGGCAAATGCCCCAGACAAGGCCTACACCACCACAGTGGCAAATTCCACCAGTTCCTGTCCCAGCCCCAGTCCACCATCTGCAAGGTAACACTGAACCTGGTGGGAGAGGAAACAGTCCTCTCCCTGTCCTCCTCCTCCGTACTGCTATCCTATCCCTGCAGTGATCTGCGACTCAGGCTCTTCTCTGACTGTTTACCGTTCATATCCATTCATCATTGAGGGCCCCAGGGGCCATGGGATCTCAAGACCTAACCCCATCCTCATCTCAAGACACACACACATAGGCACGTAAATATGCACACATGCACAACCCCTGAGAAGAATGGAGAGGGGAAGAGAGAGAGAGAGTCACACAGAAATTAATGGAGAGACACGTTTCATCCCCTGATGGAAGCTGTGTGAAGCTGTGGACAGTCTGGACACACAGGGTCACTTTATAACCCCTCACAGCTGTTTGTTCCGCTACTCTCCTCTCCTCCCCTCCACCTCTCCGCACGTCCATCTCCATCTCTCCACTTAAGCTATATACGGTGGAGATCTTTGTGGGCTATACTCAGCCTTGTCTCAGGGTCGTAAGTTGGTGGTCTGTTGTTATCCCTCTAGTGGTGTGGGGGCTGTGCTTTGGCAAAGTGGGTGGGGTTATATCCTGCCTGGTTGGCCCTGTCCGGGGGCATTGTCGGACGGGGCCACAGTGTCCCCCGACCCACCCCTGTCTCAGTCTCCAGTATCTATGCTGCAATAGTCTATGTGCCGGGCGGCTAGGGTCAGTCTGTTATATATGATGCAATTCTCCTGTCTTATCTGGTGTCCTGTGTGAATTTAAGTATGCTTCCTCTAATTCTCTCTCTCTCCCCCTCTCCCTCCCCTCCCGGAGGACCTGAGCCCTAGGACCATGCCTCAGGACTACCTGGCCTGATGACTCCTGGCTGTCCCCAGTCCAGCTGGTCGTGCTGCTGCTCCAGTTTCAACTGTTCTGCCTGCGGCTATGGAACCCTGACCTGTTCACCGGACATGCTACCTTGTCCCGGACCTGCTATTTTCGACTCTGTCTCTACCGCACCTGCTGTCACAACCTCTGAATGCTCGGCTATGAAAGGCCAACTGACATTTACTCCTGAGGTACTGACCTGTTGCACCATCTACAATCACTGTGATTATTATTTGACCCTGCTGGTCATCTATGAATGTTTGAACATCTTGAAGAACAATCTGGCCTTAATGGCCATGTACTCTTATAATCTCCACCCGGTATAGCCAGAAGAGGACTGGCCACCCCTCAGTGCCTAGTTCTTCTATAGTTTTTCCTAGCCACCGTGTTTCTACATCTGCATTGCTTGCTGTTTGGAGTTTTAGGCTGGGTTTCTGTATAGCACTTTGTGACATCTGCTGATGTAAAAAGGGCTTCATAAATACATTTAATTGATTGATTGAAGCTGTTAATACCTGTCTTCAATAGGGTCACGATTACCCAGCAACATCCTCTGCCCGGCTGTATTCTTCCCAGTCACCCTGTGTTCATTCCGTAACCAAGGATTCTAATAATGAGAGTGGGTGGCTGGGTAAGCAACATTTGGAGCCAGAGAGTTTCCATTGGTCTTTGGACAGGAGACATCGACATGGGTAATATACTCACTGTTTTTTGTTTGTTTGTTCTTTTCACCTTTATTTAACCAGGTAAACCAGTAGAGAACAAGTTCTCATTTACAACTCCGACCTGGCCAAGATAAAGCAAAGCAGTGTGATAAAAAACAACAACACATATGGGGTAAACAAAACATAAAGTCAAAAATACAACAGAAAATATATATACAGTGTGTGCAAATGTAGCAAGTTATGGAGGTAAGGCAATAAATAGGCCATAGTGCAAAATAATAACAATTTAGTATTAACACTGGAATGATAGATGCGCAAGAGATGATGTGCAAATAGAGATACTGGGGTGCAAATGAGCAAAATAAATAACAATATGGGGATGAGGTAGTTGGGTGGGCTAATTTCAGATGGGCTGTGTACAGGTGCAGTGATCGATAAGGTGCTCTGACAACTGATGCTTAAAGTTAGTGAGGGAGATAAGTGTCTCCAGCTTCAGAGATTTTTGCAGTTCGTTCCAGTCATTGGCAGCAGAGAACTGGAAGGAATGGCGGCCAAAGGAGGTGTTGGCTTTGGGGATGACCAGTGAGATATACCTGCTGGAGCGCATACTACGAGTGGGTGTTGCTATGGTGACCAATGAGCTAAGATAAGGCAGGGATTTGCCTAGCAGTGATTTATAGATTACCTGGAGCCAGTGGGTTTGGCGACGAATATGTTGTGAGGACCAGCCAACAAGAGCGTACAGGTCACAGTGGTGGGTAGTATATGGGGCTTTGGTGACAAAACGGATGGCACTGTGATAGACTATATCCAATTTGCTGAGTAGAGTGTTGGAGGCTATTTTGTAAATGACATCGCCGAAGTCAAGGATCAGTAGGATAGTCAGTTTAACGAGGGCATGTTTGGCAGCATGAGTGAAGGAGTCTTTGTTGCGAAATAGGAAGCCGATTCTAGATTTAATTTTGGATTGGAGATGCTTAATGTGAGTCTGGAAGGATAGTTTACAGTCTAACCAGACACCTAGGTATTTGTAATTGTCCACATTCTCTAGGTCAGACCGCCAAGAGTAGTGATTCTAGTTGGGTGGGCGGGTGCCAGCAGCGTTCGATTGAAGAGCATGCATTTAGTTTTACTAGTGTTTAAGAGCAGTTGGAGGCTACGGAAGGAGTGTTGTATGGCATTGAAGCTCGTTTGGAGGTTTGTTAACACAGTGTCCAATGAAGGGCCAGATGTATACAAAATGGTGTCGTCTGCCTAGAGATGGATCTGAGAGTCACAAGCAGCAAGAACGACATCATTGATATACACAGAGAAAAGAGTCGGCCCGAGAATTGAACCCTGTGGCACCCCCATAGAGACTGCCATAGGTCCAAACAACAGGCCCCCGATTTGACACATTGAACTCTATCTGAGAAGTAGTTGGTGAACCAGGCGAGGCAGTCATTTGAGAAACCAAGGCTATTTAGTCTGCCAATAAGAATGCGATGGTCGAAAGCCTTGGCCAGGTCGATGAAGACGGCTGCACAGTACTGTCTATTATCGATCGCGGTTATAATATCGTTTAGGACCTTGAGCGTGGCTGAGGTGCACCCATGACCAGCTCGGCAACCGGATTGCATAGCGGAGAAGGTACGGTGGGATTCGAAATGGTCAGTGATCTGTTTGTTAACTTGGCTTTCAAAAACTTTAGAAAGGCAGGGCAGGATGGATATAGGTCTGTAACAGTTTGGATCTAGAGTGTCACCCCCTTTGAAGAGGGGGATGACCGCGGCAGCTTTCTAATCTCTGGGGATCTCAGACGTTACGAAAGAGAGGTTGAACAGGCTAGTAATAGTGGTTGCGATAATTTCAGCTGCTAATTTTAGAAAGAAAGGGTCCAGATTGTCTAGCCCAGATGATATGTAGGGGTCCAGATTTTGCAGCTCTTTCAGAACGGAGGGTGCAGAGCTGGTGGCCGGGGTAGTGGTAGCCAGGTGGAAAGCATGGCCAGCCGTAGCAAAATGCTTGTTGAAATTCTCGATTATTGTAGATTTATCGGTGGTGATAGTGTTTCCTAGCCTCAGTGCAGTGGGCAACTGGGAGGAGGTGCTCTTATTCTCCATGGACTTTACAGTGTCCCAAAACGTTTTGGAGTTAGTGCTACAGGATGCAAATTTCTGTTTGAAAAAGCTAGCCTTTGCTGGATTTTATTTGGATTTCATGTAATGGACATAAACAAAATTGTCCACAAAAAATTCTAAAAGAGAAATTATGGAAAAGTGGTGCGTGCACATGTATTCACCCCCTTTGCTATGAATCCCCTAAATAAGATCTGGTGCAACCAATTACCTTCAGACGTCAAATAATTAGTTAAATAAAGTCCACCTGTGTGCAATCTAAGTGTCACATGATCTGACACATGATCTCAGTATATATACACTTGTTCTGAAAGGCCCCAGAGTCTGCCACACCACTAAGCAAGGGGCACCACCAAAGAAGCGGCACCATGAAGACCAAGGAGCTCTCCAAACAGGTCAGGGACAAAGTTGTGGAGAAGTACAGATCAGGGTTGGGTTATAAAAAAAATATCAGAAACTTTGAACATCCCACGGAGCACCATTAAATCCATTATTAAAAAATGAAAGAATATGGCACCACAACAAACCTCCCAAGAGAGGGCCGCCCACCAAAACTCACGGACCAGGCAAGGAGGGCATTAATCAGAAAGGCAACAAAGAGACCAAAGATAACCCTGAAGGAGCTACAAAGCTCCACAGCGGAGATTGGAGTATCTGTCCATAGGACCACTTTAAGCCATACACTCCACAGAGCTGGGCTTTACGGAAGAGTGGCCCGAAAAAAGCCATTGCTTAAAAAAAAGAATAAGCAAACACGTTTGGTGTTCGCCAAAAGCCATGTGGGAGACTCCCAAAACATATGGAAGAAGGTACTCTGGTCAGATGAGACTAAAATTGAGCTTTTTGGCCATCAAGGAAAACGCTATGTCTGGCGCAAACCCCACACCTCTCATCACCCCAAGAACACCATCCCCACAGTGAAGCATGGTGGTGGCAGCATCATGCTGTGGGGATGTTTTTCATCAGCAGGGACTGGGAAACTGGTAAGAATTGAAGGAATGATGGATGGCGCTAAATACAGGGAAATTCTTGAAGGAAACCTGTTTCTATCTTCCAGAGATTTTAGATTTGGACGGAGGTTCACCTTCCAGCAGGACAATGACCCTAAGCATACTGCTAAAGCAACACTTGAGTGGATTAAGGGGAAACATTTAAATGTCTTGGAATGGCCTAGTCAAAGCCCAGACCTCAATCCAATTGAGAATCTGTGGTATGACTTAAAGATTGCTGTACAATAGCAGAACCCATCTAACTTGAAGGAGCTCAAGCAGTTTTGCCTTGAAGAATGGGCAAAAATCCCAGTGGCTAGATGTGCCAAGCTTATAGAGACATACCCCAAGAGACTTGCAGCTGTAATTGCTGCAAAAGGTGGCTCTGCAAAGTATTGACTTTGGGGGGGTGAATAGTTATGCACGCTCAAGTTTTCTGTTTGTTTGTCTTATTTCTTGTTTGTTTCACAATAAAAAATATTTTGCATCTTCAAAGTGGTAGGCATGTTGTGTAAATCAAATGATACAAACCCCCCCAAAAATCCATTTTAATTCCAGGTTGTTAGGCAACAAAATAGGAAAAATGCCAAGGGGTTGAATACTTTCTCAAGCCACTGTAAATGTCTGTATTTCTGTCTGTATCAGTGTTACAGAGAGAGAGAGAGAGAGATTGAGTGAGACAGAGACAGAGACAGAGACAGAGAGAGAGAGTGTGTTAGGGAAGCGTTTTGCCATCTAAGGGCCCTTGAGGGCTGTAGAACTGGCCTCTCGCTGGGCACAGACAACCACAGTGGCAGCCATGTTTGGCTAGTCTAGCCATTTCTTAATCTGAGGTCATCTCCTAAAATTCCTCTCATATTGAACTGGAACTCTGTCCACACACATACACACACACACACACACACACACACACACACATACACACACAGAGAGAGAGAACGAGAGCGAACCATCTACCCTCCAATAAACCTGTGTAGTTTATTAAGCCGAGATATGGATCAGTGGTTCCCAGGAGAACCTCAGATCTTTCCCCTCCTGTGGTTGAAGTCAGAACGCCGTCAGATTCTGAACAGAATGTGGACCAGCTCGCAGTTTTCCCAGTTTCCCAGAGACTTTCCCCGATCGCACCCCTAATTAAGAAGGAACTTTCCGTGCTCGTAAATGCCGAAACGCGACCATAAAACAGCCTCTGCTCGAAAACAGAGGGAAATCTCCAGTAATCACAATCTCCGGTTGCATCCCAAAGGGCACTCTATTTCCTATATAGTGCAATACTTTTGACCAGGACTACTTTTATTTACAGTGTCACAGACAGAGCTGGGAAAAGCTGAAAAGTGGAAAATGAAATGGGACTGTCTCAGAGTAGGATCTCTGTCACGGAATGTTTGGCTGGAACATTGACCACGGCTGGGTGGTAACATATGGGAGCTAAAGTTTATAGATTATATATCATAACTCTACGGTTATATAGCGACAACCGACAATCGACCGCCAGATATACAGCTATAAGTCTTTACATTAAAGGCCCTGGGTATTTTACGGACATACACTACCGTTCAAAAGTTTGGGGTAACAATTAAATGTCCTTGTTTTCCATGAAAACATACATGAAATTAGTTTGAATAGGAAATATAGCAAAATGCATAGGAAATGTAGACATTGACAAGGTTAGAAATAATGATTCTTAATTTAAAATAATAATTCTGTCCTTCAAACTTTGCTTTTGTCAAAGAATCCTCCATTTGCAGTCTTGATGGGCACTTCTTACGTATCATAAGGTCAAGCTGCTCCCACAACAGCTCAATAGAGTTGAGATCCGGTGACTGTGCTGGCCACTCCATTATAGACAGAATACCAGCTGACTGCTTCTTCCCTAAATAGTTATTGCATAGTTTGGAGCTGTGCTTTGGGTCATTGTACTGTTGTAGGAGGAAATTGGCTCCAATCAAGCGCCGTCCACAGGATATGGCATGGCGTTGCAAAATGGAGTGATAGCCTTCCTTCTTCCTTCTTCCTTCCAAGATCCCTTTTACCCTGTACAAATCTCCCACTTTACCACCACCAAAGCACCCCCAGACCATCACATTGCCTCCACCATGCTTGACAGATGGCATCAAGCACTCCTCCAGCATCTTTTCATTTGGTGCGTCTCACAAATGTTCTTCTTTGTGATCCGAACACCTCAAACTTCAATTTGTCTGTCCATAACAGTTTTTTCCAATCTTCCTCTGTCCAGTGTCTGTGTTCTTTTGCCCATCTTCATATTTTCTTATTATTGGCCAGTCTGAGATATGGCTTTTTCTTTGCAACTCTGCCTAGAAGGTCAGCATCCCGGAGTCGCCTCTTCACTGTTGACGTTGAGACTGGTGTTTGCGGGTACTATTTAATGAAGCTGCCAGTTGAGGACCTGTGAGGCATCTGTTTCTCAAACTAGACACTCTAATGTATTTGTCCTCTTGCTCAGTTGTGCAGTGGAGCCTCCCACTCCTCTTTCTATTCTGGTTAGAGCCAGTTTGGCTGTTCTGTGAAGGGAGTAGTACACAGCGTTGTACGAGATCTTCAGTTTCTTGGCAATTTCTCGCATGGAATAACCTTCATTTCTCAGAACAAGAATAGACTGACGAGTTTCAGAAGAAAGTTCTTTGTTTCTGGCCATTTTGACTCTGTAATCGAACCCACAATTGCTGATGCTCCATATACTCAACTAGTCTCAAGAAGGCCAGTTTTATTGCTTCTTTAATCAGCACAACAGTTTTCAGCTTTGCTAACATAATTGCAAAAGGGTTTTCTAATTATCAATTAGCCTTTTAAAATGATAAACTTGGATTAGCAAACACAACGTGCCATTGGAACACAGGACTGATGGTTGCTGATAATGGGCCTCTGTACACCTATGTAGATATTCCATTCAAAATCAGCAGTTTCCAGCTACAATAGCCATTTACAACATTAACAATGTCTACACTGTATTTCTGATCAATTTTGAAATTTCTATGTGATCCCAAACTTTTGAATGGTAGTGTATATAAAAGACAGAGAGAATATATGATGCATGTGGAGGAGAGAGGGCCGGGCCAATGTGTTGCTGACATTGACAAACATGTTGTGGCCTGTCTGTTATAGAAGCATTACAGAGTATATCAGACATGTCTGTCTATCTGTTTCTCTGTCTGTACACTCTTAGAAAAAAAAGGGTTCCAAAAGGGTTCTTCGGCTGTCCCCATAGATGAACCCTTTTTGGTTCCAGGTAGAGCCCTTTTTGGTTCCAGGTATAACCCTTTTGGGTACTGAAAAGGGTTCTACCTGCAACCAAAAGGGTTGTACTTGCAACCAAAAACGGTTCTTCAAAGGGTTATCCTATGGGGACAGCCGAAGAACCCTTTAAGGTTCTAGATAGCACCTTTTTTCCTAAGAGTGTAGGGGAAGTGTCTAATGACTGAGTGACACACACACAGGCACAAAAACACACAACCTTGCCTTCCCATGGCTAGCAGGTTGTGTTTTCCCTCTGTGTTGTCTGTTGGGGGAATCAGATCAGTGTGGGTGTGATAAGCAGACAGCTTGTCATTACCTAAGAGGCTGATCGCTGTGATGTACACTATGCCATCGCTACGGCAACCTGGATGTAGCTGCTTACTGTGACCCTGGAAGCCAGGCCTGACATAAGTGAGCTAATCACCTGCAAGCTGGTTCAGACGTCTCTCTCTATCTCTCTTCCATCTCTTTCGCTCCCTCTTTCTCTGCATCTCTTTCTCCCTCCCTCTCCCAAAGTCTCCCAAGTGAAGTCTCATCTGGAACTCAAATGTCTTTTACATTCTCACCTCTTGGATACAAACTCTGCTCTTCACATGCCCCTCCCCCACCACCCTCCTCACCCTTTCTCTTCATTGTCCATCCTACTACATAAACTCAATCTGTTGCCTGCCTGCAGGCACAGACAGACAGACAGACAGACAGACAGACAGACAGACAGACAGACAGACAGGCAGACAGGCAGACAGGCAGACAGGCAGGCAGGCAGACAGACAGACAGACAGACAGACAGACAGACAGACAGACAGACAGACAGACAGACAGACAGACAGACAGACAGACAGACAGACAGACAGACAGACAGACAGACAGACAGACAGACAGACAGACAGACAGACAGACAGACAGACACCATACCTACACAGTTCCATAACCTCAGCAGCATTGATAGCAATGTACATTATCTATACAGTGTTATTATGAGTTAACTATATTGGTTGTCATACAGTCGGTAAACTGTATGTATGCTTTGTTAGCAGTATATATTTACTACACTACCAATGAGGCTTTTTAACTTTGAAAAGAGATAAAAGAGCATAAGAATGTGAAAATATGTACTTATGTAATGTCATGACATGTGACTTGTGCTTAGTGTGTGTGTCTATCCATCTGTTCACATCTCTTCATATTCCTGCCGTCTATCATCAGAACAGGTAATCTATGCTCCTCCGCCACCGCTCTCTGCTAGCCACTAGACAAACACAACTCTGCAGATTACAAAACAAGATGACAACACCTTGTTCTGAGACATCACTTCACTATAACACCTCACCATCCAAAAAAGTACACATTTTCTCCCATTCACCTGCATTCAAATAAATATTTTATTTTGTGTCACTGATCTACACACAATACCCCATAATGTCAAAGTGGAATTTAGTTTGTAGAACATTTTAGAAATTAATAAAAAATGTAAACCTGAAGTATTCTGAATCCTCTGTAGCTCAGCTGGTAGAGCACGGCGCTTGTAACGCCAAGGTAGTGGGTTCGATCCCCGGGACCACCCATACACAAAAATGTATGCACGCATGACTGTAAGTCGCTTTGGATAAAAGCGTCTGCTAAATGGCTTATTATTATTATATATTATTCAACCCCTTTGTTATGGCTAGCTTAAATAAGTTCAGGAGTAGAAATGTGCTTAACAAATCGCATAATAAGTTGCATGGACTCATTCTGTGTTCAATAATAGTGTGTAACATGATTTTTGAATGACTACTTTATTTATGTACCCTACACATACAATTATCTGTAAGGTCCCTCAATCGAGTAGTGAATTTCAAGCACAGATTCAATCAATCACAAAGACCAGTAAGGTTTTTCAATGCCTTGCAAAGAAGGATACTTATTGGTAGATTGGTAAAAAAAAAAGCAGATGCTGAATTTCCTTTGAGCATGTTGAAGTTATTAATTAGGCTTTGGATGGTGTATCAATACACCAAGTCACTACAACGATACAGGCGTCCTTCCTAACTCAGTTGCTGGAGAGGAAGGAAACTGCTCAGGGATTCCACCATGAGTCCAATGGTGATTTTTAAACAGTTACAGAGTTTAATGGTTGTTGTAAAAATAAAAAAAAGATGGATCAACAACATTGTAGTTGCTCCACAATACTTACCTTAATGACAGCATGAAAAGAAGAAAGCCTGTACAGAATAAAAAATATTCCAAAACATGCATCCTGTTTTCAACAAGGATTTGGAAAATAAATGGAAATTTTGCCCTGAATACAAAGCGTTATGTTTGGGGCAAATCCAACACAACACATCACTGAGTACCACTCTTCATATTTTCAAGCATGGTGGTTGCTACATCATGTTATGGGTATGCTTGTCATCGGCAAGGACTTGGGAGTTTTTTAGGATACAACTATACGGAATAAAGCTATAAGCACAGCCAAAATCCTAGAGGAAAACCTGGTTCAGTCTTATTTCCAACAGACACTGTGAGACGAATTCGCTTTCAGCAGGACAATAACCTAAAACATAAGGCCAAAGTTACACTGGAGTTGCTTACCAACATGACACTGAATGTTCCTGAGTGGCCTAGTTACAGTTTTGACTTAAATCGGCTTGAAGATCTATGGCAAGACTTGAAAATGGCTGTCTAGCAATGATCAACAATCTACTTGACAGAGCTTGAAGAATTTAAAAAAGAAAATATTGTACAATCCAGGTGTGCAAGGCTCTTAGAGACTTACCTCACAGCTGTAATCGCTGCCAAAGGTGTTGTACAAAGTATTGACTAAGGGGTGTGAATACTTATGAATACTTATGTAAATGTGATATTTCTGTATTTCATTTTCAATTAATGTGCAAACATTTCTAAAAACATGTTTTCACTTTGTCATTATGGGGTATTGTGTGTAGATGGGTGAAAATTGTTGAATTCAGGCTGTAACACAACAAAATGTGGAATAAGTCAAGGGGTATGAATACTTTCTGAAGGCACTGTACCTGGGTCAAAAACTGTACATTATTCCCAAAAGTACAGGTCACACTATTTGGATAGTCCATCTGTAGATCATACTATCAACAAACTATATGTTGATAAGCAACTGCTTTCTAAGGTTACGGTTAGGGTTAGTTTTAGAATAAGGGTTAAGGTTAGGGTTAGGGCTAGCATTAGCATAAGGGTTAAGTTTAGGGTTAAGGTTAGGGCTATGGTTAATAGATAGTTAGTTGAAATGTTACTGATAGTCTGTAGAGCATCTACAGATGGACTATACAAATAAAGTGTTACCAAAATACAAACTCCAAGCTAAATCAAGAGCACATAGTATGTTTCGACATACTGCTTGTATTTGACCCACATCTGGATCCACTTCCAGTTCAAGCTCTTGCGTAGACATCTCTGAGTTGTTATGCTCTAAGTGATGTGGAAGACTGATTTGATGGCTAGCCGTGTGTAGGACTCACAGTCTGCTACAGAATCTACTCGGCAGAGTTACTATAACCCAAACATTCCAGCTGGAGACTTTTGTAACTCTGTCAGATCCTGAAGACTTATAACACGTAACAACCAAAACAACCTGAGGATAGGAAGATCACAGAACCAACTGATGTGACTCTTATCTCTCAGAGAGACCACCTGGAGAGGCAGAGAATGTGTCCCAAATGGCACCTTATTCCCTATATAGTACACTACTTTTGACCAGGGTCCATAGGGACTCTCGTCAACAGTAGCGCACTATAGGGAATAGGGTGTCATTTAGGACGTAACCCAGGTTATGAAAATGATCCTAGACCTAATTGATCTTGTTCTCATCTTTAACTT
This sequence comes from Coregonus clupeaformis, assembly GCF_020615455.1. Classification (NCBI taxonomy): domain Eukaryota; kingdom Metazoa; phylum Chordata; class Actinopteri; order Salmoniformes; family Salmonidae; genus Coregonus; species Coregonus clupeaformis. Next base: position 7,140,304 of record NC_059208.1, on the reverse strand, counting down.
CTACACATACTTATTTCAGAGTTTCATCTACTAACTTCGCACTCCACTAGCAGAAAAGTGTCAAAGAAATGGAACAGAGAGAAGATGAAAATGTGAGACGCACATGAACGCATGCACAAGCACAGACATGTAGGCATGCATTCACATGCACATACACACACACACACACACACACACAGAGCGACTGTGGGAGAGAGACACACACAGAGAAGATAACACTGAAACAGCACCTTTATCACCTACTTGGTAAAAATATATTATTTCATCTTTCTCTTACTGCACCTTGAGACCCGTTTTTCATAGCAGAGCAGACGTTGACAGCCTCTTAACAGACAAACATGAAATCAGACAGCTACACCAGGACAACGCACGGTGCCCACAGATGACACGCTCACAGTAAGAGCCCTTTCTTTAATGCCATCCTTGGTACCACACCACACAACCAACACATGAGAAATACTATAGAGGAAAAATCCAGCTCTTGGTTTCCTGCATTTATATATAGACTGGGCATATCAAGTGTCAGCTTCCAATTTGGTATTTACTGTAGATGAAAAGGTAAACTCAGAAAATAGTCATTGTTGGAGCTGAAACAAGACACGGCAGGCATGACACGGTATTGAGATTTTATGAAATGCTATTGCTTTCACTGGCTGTCCTCGCTGTTATGAGTGTTAGGAGAGCTGCCAAGCTGATGGGGTAACCAGTAGGGCAGGCAGCAGGGCATCGCAAACAGCTGAAATGACAACTGGACAATTTGGTATCGAACGCAGTTTGGGTTGTATCGTGTCCTCTATTTGACGCGTCAAATAGTGGACACGGTACAACCCAAATGCCGTTTGATACTTTGGTCCTCATGGACGGGAGCTGACCCTGCTGGTCTACATGTATATAATTACAACTAACCCTAACCCCCAGGTCTACGTGTATAAGATTACTGTACAATTAAGATTTACGGTAGGGGCATCAGCAGAAGTCTGCAGTGACGCTGAGTCTGTACTAGTCTATTACCCTTCATCAGATAGCACGGAACGACTGGCTAGTCTATTCATATCCATACCCCTCCATCAGATAGCAGAGAGTGACTGGCTAGTCTCTTCATCTCCATACCCCTCCATCAGATAGCAGGGAGTGACTGGCTAGTCTCTTCATCTCCTTACCCCTCCATCAGATAGCAGAGAGAGACTGGCTAGTCTCTTCATCTCCATACCCCTCCATCAGATAGCAGGGAGTGACTGGCTAGTCTCTTCATCTCCATACCCCTTCATCAGATAGCAGGGAGTGACTGGCTAGTCTCTTCATCTCCATACCCCTCCATCAGATAGCAGGGAGTGACTGGCTAGTCTCTTCATCTCCATACCCCTTCATCAGATAGCAGGGAGTGACTGGCTAGTCTATTCATCTCCTTACCCCTCCATCAGATAGCAGGGAGTGACTGGCTAGTCTCTTCATCTCTGTACCCCTCCATAAGATAGCAGAGAGTGACTGTCTTGTCTCTTAATCTCCTTACCCCTCCATCAGACAGCAGGGAGTGACTGGCTAGTCTATTCATCTCCTTACCCCTCCATCAGACAGCAGGGAGTGACTGGCTAGTCTCTTCATCTCCTTACCCCTCCATCAGATAGCAGAGAGTGTCTGGCTAGTCTCTTCATCTCCGTACCCCTCCATAAGATAGCAGAGAGTGACTGTATTGTCTCTTAATCTCCTTACCCCTCCATCAGACAGCAGGGAGTGACTGGCTAGTCTATTCATCTCCATACCCCTCCATAAGATAGCAGAGAGTGACTGTCTTGTCTCTTAATCTCCTTACCCTTCCATCAGACAGCAGGGAGTGACTGGCTAGTCTATTCATCTCCATACCCCTCCATCAGATAGCAGGGAGTGACTGGCTGGTCTCTTCATCTCCATACCCCTCCATCAGACAGCAGGGAGTGACTGGCTAGTCTATTCATCTCCATACCCCTCCATCAGACAGCAGGGAGTGACTGGCTAGTCTCTTCATCTCCTTACCCCTCCATCAGACAGCAGGGAGTGACTGGCTAGTCTATTCATCTCCTTACCCCTCCATCAGACAGCAGGGAGTGACTGGCTAGTCTATTCATCTCCTTACCCCTCCATCAGACAGCAGGGAGTGACTGGCTAGTCTATTCATCTCCATACCCCTCCATCAGACAGCAGGGAGTGACTGGCTAGTCTATTCATCTCCTTACCCCTCCATCAGACAGCAGGGAGTGACTGGCTGGTCTCTTCATCTCTTTACCCTTCCCTCAAGTACAGAACATATTGTAGGTCTTATTCACAGAGCAGAGACTGGCTGGTGTGACGTCACAGCTGGGCCACAGGGACATCGTGATATCTGTCCTATAATGGTCACCTTTGATCTGTGGCTTTCACTACTACAGTGAGGGAAAAAAGTATTTGATCCCCTGCTGATTTTGTATGTTTGCCCACTGACAAAGAAATTATCAGTCTATAATTTTAATGATAGGTTTATTTGAACAGTGAGAGACAGAATAACAACAAAAAAATCCAGAAAAACGCATGTCAAAAATGTTATAAATTGATTTGCATTTTAATGAGGGAAATAAGTATTTGACCCCCTCTCAATCAGAAAGATTTCTGGCTCCCAGGTGTCTTTTATACAGGTAACGAGCTGAGATTAGGAGCACAATCTTAAAGGGAGTGCTCCTAATCTCAGCTTGTTACCTGTATAAAAGACACCTGTCCACAGAAGCAATCAACCAATCAGATTCCAAACTCTCCACCATGGCCAAGACCAAAGAGCTCTCCAAGGATGTCAGGGACAAGATTGTAGACCTACACAAGGCTGGAATGGGCTACAAGACCATCGCCAAGCAGCTTGGTGAGAAGGTGAAAACAGCTGGTGCGATTATTCGCAAATGGAAGAAACACAAAATAACTGTCAATCTCCCTCAGCCTGGGGCTCCATGCAAGATCTCACCTCGTGGAGTTGCAATGATCATGAGAACGGTGAGGAATCAGCCCAGAACTACACGGGAGGATCTTGTCTATGATCTCAAGGCAGCTGGGACCATGGTCACCAAGAAAACAATTGGTAACACACTACGCCGTGAAGGACTGAAATCCTGCAGCGCCCGCAAGGTCCCCCTGCTCAAGAAAGCACATATACAGGGCCGTCTGAAGTTTGCCAATGAACATCTGAATGATTCAGAGGAGAACTGGGTGAAAGTGTTGTGGTCAGATGAGACCAAAATCGAGCTTTTTTGGCATCAACTCAACTCGCCGTGTTTGGAGGAGGAGGAATGCTGCCTATGACCCCAAGAACACCATCCCCACCGTCAAACATGGAGGTAGAAACATTATGCTTTGGGGGTATTTTTCTGCTAAGGGGACAGGACAACTTCACCGCATCAAAGGGACGATGGACGGGGCCATGTACCGTCAAATCTTGGGTGAGAACCTCCTTCCCTCAGCCAGGGCATTGAAAATGGGTCGTGGATGGGTATTCCAGCATGACAATGACCCAAAACACACGGCCAAGGCAACAAAGGAGTGGCTCAAGAAGAAGCACATTAAGGTCCTGGAGTGGCCTAGCCAGTCTCCAGACCCTAATCCCATAGAAAATCTGTGGAGGGAGCTGAAGGTTCGAGTTGCCAAACGTCAGCCTCGAAACCTTAATCACTTGGAGAAGATCTGCAAAGAGGAGTGGAACAAAATCCCTCCTGAGATGTGTGCAAACCTGGTGGCCAACTACAAGAAACGTCTGACCTCTGTGATTGCCAACAAGGGTTTTGCCACCAAGTACTAAGTCATGTTTTGCAGAGGGGTCAAATACTTATTTCCCTCATTAAAATGCAAATCAATTTATAACATTTTTGACATGCGTTTTTCTGGATTTTTTTGTTTATTTGTTTATTCTGTCTCTCACTGTTCAAATAAACATAACATTAAAATTATAGACTGATCATGTCTTTGTCAGTGGGCAAACATACAAAATCAGCAGGGGATCAAATACTTTTTTCCCTCACTGTATGTCACAACTGTGTCACTGTGTCAGCGTGTCCCCTCAGGGCCACAGCCAAGTACCATTTAAACCCCATACTAATCCAGGCCCGTGTGTGTGTGTGTGTGTGTGTGTGTGTGTGTGTGTGTGTGTGTGTGTGTGTGTGTGTGTGTAAGAGTCAGAGAGTCTCGTGAGTGTTTACATATTGCCTAGATATTTAGATATAGCTTAAATATTGTTTAGATCTTCATAAGATATGTCAAAACAAAAGGGTGTGACTGCATGCATCAGGGAGAACACTCCGCTGTGTGTAGGCTATTTGGCTATTTGTCATTAATATCCCCTGTCCAGCACTAATGCTAAACGTTGAGCTTTCTAACAGTACAAAGCTTGTAGATGAATAATCAATACACCACAGAGTGTCTGGCAGCCGAGCCTCAGTTATCTTTCAGCACCGTCTTTGATGATGCTTGTAATGGGAAATTATTTGATTAATCATTTTCCTCTTTTTGAGTCTATAATTATCTGTTGTAACTTAGTACTGATGTTACTACCTTTGGCCAGTTTAACTGCCAGTATCAAATGTCTGCCAGTGTTGAATGTTATGGTTAAAGTTTGACGCCAGGCTGGGCCGAGGTCACACTGATAATAGGTCGTTCCACAAAATGAGTGCACTTTGCATCCTTTTGATATTTTAAGTAGAAATTGTGCACTAATATTGCATTTTAAAAAGCCTGTTATTTTCAATGAAGTGCCCTTTAATATAGACCACATGGATAATTCAATAAATCAGATTTGTATCTGAATAAAGACTTGCTAAAATGCCTTCTGTGCACCCTCTGTGATTTCTAGGAAGATTTTAACCTACTTAACCCCAAAATGTCTCCAAGTTTTCACCATCATTCCTGTGATTAGTGATTCATTTATATACTGTATGGTCCCTCATTTTATGGTCATTCTGTTACGTGAACTAAACTATCGTTTTAATATGGTCAAACTATTCCTTTTTAAATATTTTTTTCAAAAGAAACATTGAAAATCTAATAGTCAAATCATAGTGTAGAAGCAGGTGGGCTGGTTCTACTCTTTTTGGCCATTTTCTGGTGTTTTGTGGTGGAAAACTGAGCGGGTTTAGCAGAAGACGTCAACCCTGTTATCTATAGACAGGCTAAAAACATAAAAATTAATTACGCTTTCATTCAATTGCTATCCCTGTTGCACACAAGCTTCCTGATTTAAGATGAAATCGTCAACCCTGTTACGGTCAACCCTGTTACGGTCACCCCTGTTACGGTCACCCGTTACTTTATTTGGCACTTAATAGGCAGTTACTATAGTATTTTTTCTTATTTTCTTATCTAAAAATGGGAAAACTTGTTTTTTATTAAGTTGACAGAATGTAAAAATGGGGTAAAATGACAGTTCATTCAGCTTTTGTATTCTGATCATGGAGTTCTGATCATGGAATTCCTAACACGTAATGCTTCTACACCTACATTTGCCTCTCACTCCCAAAACTGAAGTTTTCTGGAGACTTGTGAGCAGAGTGCTGATGACGCCGCCCATTGTATGCGCTTTCGGTAGCCTGATTGCATCCAGACTAAGGAGAAATCTGCACACAATGACTCCCTGGCTGTGTCTACACTTGACACTTACATGCGACTTCTGCTATCAGAATACGAAGATCGTATTGAAAAGACAGGTCTGGATGCACAAAAGTCGCATTGTGGTCGGATTGTGTTGAGATCTGGCTGACCACTTCAGGAAGTGACGCATTGTGTGTGGATTTCAATGCGACTTTTGTGCGTCTAGACCTGTCTTTTCAATGCGATCTTTGTATTCTGATAGCAGAAGTCTAATGTAAGTAAGTGTCAAGAGTAGACACAGCCAGGGATACATTGTGTGCAGATTTCTCCTCAGTCAAGTGTAGACACAGCCACAGATGTGTCTATGTAGAGGTTGCTGGTCCCATCAATATCCCCCATTATGCTTGTGGTCATGGTAACCAGCCTCACTTTTTAAACAAACAAAATCAAATACACTGTGAAAAAAATTAGTTGTGGCTAGTATTTAGAAAAAACTGTAAAACTGAAATCCTAATCAAAGACCTCTGTTTCTAATTAGCTTGTATCTTTCTCATCTAAATCAAATGGTCCAACTCCTCGTGACTGACTTGGCAACCATACAGGAAGTACTATTTGAGGAACAAGAAAAAGGGTAAGTAGAATCAGCGTTAAGCTCTTGATCTGCAGCGAAGGAAATTGACGACAGGACAAGAGAAGGTTCCTCAGTGGACTAAGTGGATCACAGGCACTTTCTTCTTTGGTGGATTAGCTACTCATCCTGCCGGGCCGCCCTGGGGGAACCAGACCAAGTAGGTATTAACACAGTGACACAGTTCCTCTCAGCCCCTCTCCACTGGCTTACCGGTAGATAGACTATACACACTTTGTCTCCACGTGTCCATGAGTGAGTTTGAACAAGTGAGCCACATACAGCTGTAATTTTGCTGGGTTTACTTGCATATCTACATATGTATGAGTTTGTCAGTGTGTGAAGGGATCTATACCTCCTTGACCCTGTTGTGTGTGTGTGTGTGTGTGTGTGTGTGTGTGTGTGTGTGTGTAGCGCTGCCAGTCCAAAAATACTGCCTCATGTTTACAGTAAACATGAGGCAGTATTTTTGGACTGGCAGCGCTTCATGCAATGAAGAAATGCAGAAGAGTGTGAAGAAGCATAATAATGGCTATGCATTGTGTTTCAGAGCAGTACTACTCTTCTCTTGGCTGTGGGGCAGAAGTTAATATGGTCAAGGAGGCTTTTGTGTCCCTGCACTGGAAAGGCCTGGTCCTTGGCACTTGGTTCCCAGCACTTGTCAATGTATAGTGGTGCTTCGAGTGCCAGGAAAAGGAGTGGAGAAGGTCAAATAGGCAGCTTGCAAAGAACCACAGAGTTTGTTCTAAGACAGGCCTACAGAAAGAATTCCACATCAGTGACCATATGTAATTAACTATTTTAGCTAGGTAACAAAACTGGATTTGTTCCCTTTCTGATCATGGAGTTCATGACAGTGAGGTAGAGTTCATGCCAACAGGGTTGAACGTTTCAGGAAATAATAACGATGGAGGTGTATCATTTTACAGCATGAAGAAGTATGGAATTTAACCCATGGAACCCTCTTTATACTTCCACAAGCACAGAGCACGGAAAAACTAACAAAGACGAAACAAAGCACAACTCCTCCTAGTTTTCACACTAAGTGTTTGTGTATACATGGACAGTATATGTTTATAATGTATATGTTTGCATATGCAGGGTGTGCGTATGTGTATGTCTGTCTGACAGGGGTTAATCCATTGAGAACATGGGTGTGGTACACAACCTTTATACCTAACATGGCCACTACAGCCACTACGTCCCTGAGAGCCAAATTAATGAATTCATTTTTCTGAATGTCATCTCTGCCATCCAAAAAGCTTTGCCCTGTAATGAACCATTTTCTGCCTGTAGTACAGTAACTGGCTGCCGTTAATGCTGAGAGAAAGGATGGCAGTGTGGAGAGGTAACAGAAGGTCTATAGCCACAGTTAATCTCAGCCCAAATCAGTTTAAAAGGACTGCCGAATAAACCGATTTATATGGGCATTACTTTTAAAAAGGCTTGTTGCTCCAAGTCATATTCAGTGTTGCCAATTAATTGGCATGGCATAACATGGCAAACCCTGTGATGCTGACAGCTACAGTGTCAGAACCAGTTGGATACAAGCAGGTTTGTTTCATTCATGTGTAATGGAAATGGTTTAGTGAACCACACTTGGGTGATGAGAGTAACTTTGCCTGAGAGTAAAGTGCCCAAGCTCATTCTGAGGCTTCAGCTCAACATGCTAACACAGTCTTGTGTAATGCAGAACGAACCCAGGTTGCTGGCTTGAAAGGCAAACACCCTACGCATCGTGGCAATAAGGTTAACCCACTTGGTGGGAATTGTAACGTGGCTTATACAGCGAGGATCGCTACATTGCCCCCTCCGAACAGGAATGCACGTCCCCATGCTTTGACTAACCTGAGCCCCCTCACACGTCCCGGACTGTGCGTTCCGATGGCCCCACAGCCACCATCCCACTTCTGACACCAGTGCGGCATTATAGGGTCCACTCCTTAGCTAGTTAACCAACTAGAAGAACAAGGAGACGGTAGCTCAAGTTGAACCGGCAAACCAAGTTTTAATGCCCTCGAAATACAGAAGGGTTGCCCAAAACAATAAGCGTATCAGACTCACTGTATAACTTGGTGTAACTCAGAGATGTTATTGTGATCCATTCAGTCTCGCTCTGACCCTCCCCAACCCCCAAAACTAGTGGCCTATCAGCTATCTGAACTCCTCCCCCCATACTTTCCCCATGAGCCCCCCACATGATAGAGCTAGAGGGTCGCTACAATACTCTTGTGTTATCAGGTGTGTGTGTGTGTGTGAGATCTGGAGTGGATAAATGAGTGTTTTGCCAATAATTCCCCATCAAATCAAATTTTATTGGTCACATGCGCCGAATACAACAGGTGCAGACATTACAGTGAAATGCTTACTTACAGCCCTTAACCAACAGTGCATTTATTTATTTTTTAAAAATAAAACAACAAAAAAAGTGTTGAGAGAAAAAAGAGCAGAAGTAAAATAAAAGTGACAGTAGGGAGGCTATATATACAGGGGGGTACCGTTGCAGAGTCAATGTGCGGGGGCACCGGCTAGTTGAGGTAGTTGAGGTAATATGTACATGTGGGTAGAGTTAAAGTGACTATGCATAAATAATTAACAGAGTAGCAGCAGCATAAAAAGGATGGGGTGGGGGGGCAGTGCAAATAGTCCGGGTAGCCATGATTAGCTGTTCAGGAGTCTAATGGCTTGGGGGTAGAAGCTGTTGAGAAGACTTTTGGACCTAGACTTGGCACTCCGGTACCGCTTGCCGTGCGGTAGCAGAGAGAACAGTCTATGACTAGGGTGGCTGGAGTCTTTGACAATTTTGAGGGCCTTCCTCTGACACCGCCTGGTATAGAGGTCCTGGATGGCAGGAAGCTTGGCCCCAGTGATGTACTGGGCCGTACGCACTACCCTCTGTAGTGCCTTGCGGTCGGAGGCCAAGCAGTTGCCATACCAGGCGGTGATGCAACCAGTCAGGATGCTCTCGATGGTGCAGCTGTAGAATTTTTTGAGGATCTGAGGACCCATGCCAAATCTTTTCAGTCTCCTGAGGGGGAATAGGCTTTGTCGTGCCCTCTTCACGACTGTCTTGGTGTGTTTGGACCATGATAGTTCGTTGGTGATGTGGACACCAAGGAACTTGAAGCTCTCAACCTGTTCCACTACAGCCCCGTCGATGAGAATGGGGGCGTGCTCAGTCCTCTTTTTTTTCCTGTAGTCCACAATCATCTCCAGGATCCTCAGGATCCTCCAGTGAAGAGATACATATTTACTGCTATGAGTGGCAGTATTGAATGGTACTCTATTTGTAGCATGGACCATCATGGACCAGTGGAAAGGGAATCACTGTAATTGTCTGCAATCATTCTCTCCAAAACCAATTGACGTGGCCACATCATCACTGAAATAGGACACAGGTTATCATCATCATTACAGACACTGTAACCTGTTATTAGGGTTGGTCAGCAATAACCTCTCATCAATAGTTCCTGATTGAAAATCAGACTTATCTGATCAAATTATTGATCATATCAAACAGAGGTATGACTCCATGCCAGATAGTTTGTAAATATTGATGAAATGTTGCGACTTGCAGCCTAATACTAAGATAAAGACCCTCTCATCATCAGCTGAAGTGGGGATCTCCCTGCCTACATCCCTGATAACTCTGTCTTTATGTCATGGCACTGTAATACATGGACCGGGGAGGAAAATAAGCCATCCTGTTGCTAGGGTTTGGGTTCAATTCCCTCAGGAATCACATACACATACAAATATATGCCCTCCCTGTGCATGTTGATTTTGTCCACCCACACCAGACGCGATCAGGACACGCGGTTGAAATATCAAAACAAACTCTGAACCAACAATATTCATTTGGGGACAGGTCGAAAAGCATTAAGCAATTATGGCAATTTAGCTAGCTAGCTTGCTGTTGCTAGCTAATTTGTCCTGCTATATAAACATTGGGTTGTTATTTTCCCTGAAATGAACAAGGTCCTCTTCTCCGACAATTAATCCACAGATAAAAGGGTAAACCGAGTTCGTTTCTCATAATCTCGCCTCCTTTAGTCTTCTTCTTCTTTGGACTTCATATGGCGGTTGGCAAACAACTTTAAGGTGCATTACCACAACCTACTGGACTGGAGTGTGGACCTCAGTTCATAGTTCAATCACCCTTCTTCAGTGGGGTTTATCGGCGGTTGGCATCCAACGTTATGATGCATTACCGCCTTCTATGGAATGTGGGCCAGAGACAGGGAGAAAATAAATCCTACCTGCCAACCCTGTTTCTCTTAAAAAAATATAACAAAATATTTGAGACTATATCTAATGACGTTCTTGCTCAATATACTCTTTAAACTAATATCCTGTATCCCCTTCTCCCTCATACTAAATCTCATCCGCTCTCTGTCCTCTGATACTGCCCACACTATAGCAATACATGCTCCACAGTCTCTATTTCCTGACAATAATCACACTTTCCTGATGGATGCTTTCCTATCACGTTTAATGTCTTATTCAACTGGCTGTGTCCCACCCTTAATCTTGTAAAATTAGCCTCCTCTCTTCTGTCCCTTCCTGCCGTCCTCCCCTCCCCGACTTTCCTCTGTACCTGAAATAAATGCCTTCCCTTATTATCTCTATTCCACTGCTCCTGCCATCTCTGCACCATCACTGTATATATCAGTCTTTTTGCCTCTGCCTTGCTCATTGACACTTCAACATCAACATCCCCACTACTAAGTGCTTGTTTAGCCTGTTCATCTACTGCCTCGTTCCCCTCCACCCCCACATGGGCTGGAACCCAAGTAAATCTTATCTGTATACCCATCTGTTTAATCCTGCCATGGGTTTGTAGCACCTCATAAAGCAGGTCATCTGCTACGTGAGCTAAAGGACTGGAGACTCATTAACACTGCACATGAATCAGAGCAAATAACTATTCTGTCTGGCTTAACTTCCTCCACACACTGCAAGGCCAACAGTATGGCCATCAGCTCCGCCGTATATACAGCCAGATTATCTGTAATACGTTTCCTGACTTCCACCCCACATTCCTGCACTACAAATGCTGACCCAGTACGTCCTGTCCTTGGATCTTTTGAACCATCTGTGTAAATGTCCACAAAATCCTGATACACATTTTCCAGACGTCTCTTAAAGAAATCAGCTGGATCAACCCCCTCCCTATCTTTCTGTAGTCTCTCCAACACTTCTAGATCAACTACTGGAGGCGGGAGTAGCCATGGTGGATTTACAGGAATAACTACCGTTGGACTAAACTCCCTTCCATACAGTCCCATCTCCTTCGTCTGGGTATTACCCACCCACCCAAAGCTCGTATTCGGTCTTCGCTCATGTTCCCAGCATTCCTGTAAAATCCCTTTTGCAGGATGAGCCACCCCATGTCCTTGTAGGTTGACCCAATAATTCATTGCCAGCTGCTGTCTCCTAATCTGCAACGGCATATCCCCCATCTCCACCTGTAATGCAGCCACTGGGGACGTCCGAAACGCCCCACTACATATTCTGAGTCCTTGCCCCTGTATGACATCTAGCCTTTCCAGTGAGGTCTGGGCTGCCGAACCATATGCTATATTTCCATAGTCTATTACAGATCGGATCAATGCAACATACAGTGGGGGAAAAAAGTATTTAGTCAGCCACCAATTGTGCAAGTTCTCCCACTGTAATTTTCATCATAGGTACACGTCAACTATGACAGACAAACTGAGAATTTCACATTGTAGGATTTTTTTATGAATTTATTTGCAGATTATGGTGGAAAATAAGTATTTGGTCACCTACAAACAAGCAAGATTTCTGGCTCTCACAGACCTGTAACTTCTTCTTTAAGAGGCTCCTCTGTCCTCCACTCGTTACCTGTATTAATGGCACCTGTTTGAACTTGTTATCAGTATAAAAGACACCTGTCCACAACCTCAAACAGTCACACTCCAAACTCCACTATGGCCAAGACCAAAGAGCTGTCAAAGGAATTGTAGACCTGCACCAGGCTGGGAAGACTGAATCTGCAATAGGTAAGCAGCTTGGTTTGAAGAAATCAACTGTGGGAGCAATTATTAGGAAATGGAAGACATACAAGACCACTGATAATGTCCCTTGATCTGGGGCTCCACGCAAGATCTCACCCCGTGGGGTCAAAATGATCACAAGAACGGTGAGCAAAAATCCCAGAACCACACGGGGGGACCTAGTGAATGACATGCAGAGAGCTGGGACCAAAGTAACAAAGCCTACCATCAGTAACACACTACGCCGCCAGGGACTCAAATCCTGCAGTGCCAGACGTGTCCCCCTGCTTAAGTCAGTACATGTCCAGGCCCGTCTGAAGTTTGCTAGAGTGCATTTGGATGATCCAGAAGAGGATTGGGAGAATGTCAGATGAAACCAAAATAGAACTTTTTGGTAAAAACCCAACTCGTTGTGTTTGGAGGACAAAGAATGCTGAGTTGCATCCAAAGAACACCATACCTACTGTGAAGCATGGGTGTGGAAACATCATGCTTTGGGGCTGTTTTTCTACAAAGGGACCAGGACGACTGATCCGTGTAAAGGAAAGAATGAATGGGGCCATGTATCGTGAGATTTTGAGTGAAAACCTCCTTCCATCAGCAAGGGCATTGAAGATGAAACGTAGCTGGGTCTTTCAGCATGACAATGATCCCAAACACACCGCCCGGGCAACGAAGGAGTGGCTTCGTAAGAAGCATTTCAAGGTCCTGGAGTGGCCTAGCCAGTCTCCAGATCTCAACCCCATAGAAAATCTTTGGAGGGAGTTGAAAGTCTGTGTTGCCCAGCGACAGCCCCAAAATATCACTGCTCTAGAGGAGATCTGCATGGAGGAATGGGCCAAAATACCAGCAACAGTGTGTGAAAACCTTGAGTAGACTTACAGAAAACGTTTGACCTGTGTCATTGCCAACAAAGGGTATATCACAAAAGTATTGAGAAACTTTTGTTATTGACCAAATCCTTATTTTCCACCATAATTTGCAAATAAATTCATTAAAAATCCTACAATGTGATTTTCTGGAGAAAAAAAAATCTCATTTTGTCTGTCATAGTTGACGTGTACCTATGATGAAAATTACAGGCCTCTCTCATCTTTTTAAGTGGGAGAACTTGCACAATTGGTGGCTGACTAAATAATTTTTTCCCCCACTGTACATGGTCTTCAATGAGGAACGCCCAGCCCCCCACTCCTTCCCCGTCAGACAGCACATCACATTTAGCACTTTCCCACCACTCTCTCAATGTGTTCTGCCCAGGTCAGTCTAGTATCAAAGTATACCCCAAGGAACCTGAAGGCCCCCTCCAAGTTTCTCCCATATAACCTCAAGCATACCTCATCTCCCACCTTCCTCCTGGTAAAGAACACTGTTTGAGTTCTCTACAGAGAACCTGAATCCCCACATTAATGCCCATTCAATCACCCACGTGGGTCTATGCTCCTAAAAACCAATGAGGAGATGGGAGAACCAAGTTCTATTTTTGCGTCTGGTTACGCAGACGCTCGCGAGCAGTGTGGGTACAATAATTGAATAACATGTATGTGTACATTTATTTTGCAACGCTCGCTGTGGTCAGCATGTTAGGATGAAAGTGTCTGCTATGTGGTATATATTATAGATGATCCAAGGCAAACATACTGTACATACACATGTGCCCTGTGTAACCCTCAACATCATTCAGACAGCACAGGCAAATTACAATTACAAGGGGCATGCAAACTACAAGGGGCATGCAGGGGCCTGTTGCTGAAGGAAGAAGAAATATTGAGTTAATATTTTATTGTGCAACATTCCCCACGATTCAGTTCGCCTATATTCAGTTTATTTATTTGTAATGGTTTGAATTGCTTAATTTTTATTTTACCTTTATTTAACTAGGCAAGTCAGTTCAGAGCATATTCTTATTTACAATGATGGCCTACCCCGGTCAAACCCGGACGACGCTGGGCCAATTGTGCGCCGCCCTATGAGACTCCCAATCACGGCCGGATTGTGATACAGCCTGGAATCGAACCAGGGTCTGTAGTGACGCCTCTAGCACTGAGATGCAGTGCCACTCGGGATCCAAAATAACGGTGACATACTGTAAGACTATCAAAATCTAAAGGGGGAATTGTGCACTCATGTTTGGGTGATTTTGCCAGTAAATAGAAACAAACACAAACGATAAAAAATACTCTTAAAGAAAAGACCATGTTTACGTGACTACTTGACTAAGCAAACATTGTATTAATTCTGAGAGCTCTTTTGAAAGTGTGTAAACATGTAAATATCCATTTGGTTGTAACCATCGCCATCTGGTGATCTTGGTGTGTAACACGTAAACAGCGTGTATCAATTCCAGTTACTGTATGGAGGAGACAAGTATCTCACTCAGATTATAAACACACAAATGTTTTGACAGGTTTCTATAAATAAATAAATAATGTTGAACAAAACTAAACAAAGAGCTCAACAGACCAATCATTCTGGATCCATGATTAACATAAAATAAACCATTATCAAGTCAGTGCTTTTAATTCAAAAGTTTAATTTTGAGAGGAACATTGGCTGAAATAACAGAAAAAGCCCTTTAGAATACAATTTGAAAACAACCTCCACAATGCATTGTTTTTCTCTCCAATGACCACCGATCTACAGTATGTCTAAGTTGCTGTGATGAAGGGAAACACACATTAAAATACAAAATATGCAGTGACTTCACTTCTCTGCTCTAGTGAATGAGAATACTGTATGTCCAAGTGGACTATAGGAATATAATACATGTGTTAGTCAGTGTTAAGTGATCAGTGTGGTCACATTTCATGCTCAGTGTTAGTTAATTGCATTTTTTGTGCAAGTATTGCAGGGGTAGGCGTAACAAAGTGGATCAACATGAACTTTCACATTTAACTTGCATATCAAATAACTAAACCTATAAACACACACACACACACACACACACGTCTCAATCTGAAACCACAGTCTGAATTCCTCCCATTCAGACCACCTGGTTCAGTGTGCCTTCTCACATCACCATGTTAGATTAGTCAAACCGCACAAAGAACAGGAAGGTTCAAAAGAACAAGGGGCTAGATTGGTCTAGGGTTCGCTGCTCAAAAGCAAGGAAGGGATTAGAGTCATGCATCTAATCTCTTATGTGGATTAAGGAATAGTCATTTGTGCTGGTACTCCTGTCTGGACAAAGTGGCAACTCGAGGAGGAAGGACTCTTTGGACATGGCATGAGGCAACCACATGCAATGCATGATACTGCTAACATGTCTCGGGTATATAGAAGTATTATAAAAGCGTACATGACTCATGAGAAACACTGCTTAAGTAAGAAAGTTAAAAAAACTGTGTGGGGTGAAGCATTTCTGAGGTATGCTGTAGTAGTGTCTTGAGTCATTGGTGTTGAATGAATGGTTGGTTTTGAACCATTATACAGCAGTTAGGATTTTCAAGATGTCCTTGTCTGCCAGTGCAGTTCAGTCATATTCATGTAGTGGTTACTAGTTACTCTATTGTCCTTGGGTCTAGGGTTAAGTACGAGAGCTACTCTTCAAATAGCCACCCTTTGACTTGATGACAGCTTTGCACACTCTTGGCATTCTCTCAACCAGCTTCACCCGGAATGCATTTCCAACAGTCTTGAAGGAGTTCCCACATATGCTGAGCACTTGTTGGCTGCTTTTCCTTCACTCTGCCATCCGACTCATCCGACTCATCCCAAACCATCTCAATTGGTTTGAAGTCGGGGGATTGTGGAGGCCAGGTCATCTGATGCAGCACTCCATCACTCTCCTTCTTGGTAAAATCGCCCTTACACAGCCTGGAGGTGTGTTGGGTCATTGTCCTGTTGAAAAACAAATGATAGTCCCACTAAGCCCAAATGGGATGGCATATCGCTGCAGAATGGTTGAGAGAATGCCAAAAGTGTGCAAAGCTCAAGGCAAATAACACTTTTTTGGCTACTACATGATTACATGTGTTATTTCATAGTTTTGATGTCTTCACTATTTTTCTACAATGTAAAAACTAGTAAAAATTAAGAAAAACCCTTGAATGAGTAGGTGTGTCCAAACTTTTGACTGGTAGTGTAACTGTTCACATCACATTCACCCCCTCACTGCATCTCACAAAGCAGGTAGCACCCTCTGCTGATAGGAAGCTGTAATGTGTCACTGGCAGAGCTTAGAGCTGTGGAAGACGGCAAGGCACAGGCTCATTCCCTAAGGGGGAGTTTGTTTGAGTCAGTGCAGCGCGGCAAAGCTTTCTCTTCATCTGTGGTCCTCTGCCCCTGTACCATGACTAGGCCCCAGGCCTGGAAAGGTGGGGGGGCTGAGGCTGACGTTGTAAGCCGGGTTGGAGATGTGGAGAGCAACCCGCTTGCTGCTGCTCCGCTTTGACCGGGTCTTGTGGTGCCGGTTATGGTGGCGGTGCTGCTGGCGGGGTTCGTCCGGAGGGCTGGTGGTATGGCTGTGGTGGCGGCCTCCGCATGTCAGAGAGGGTACAGCAACAGGGTCAGAGGTCACAGCAGGGTTAAAGGTCACCGCAGGGTCAGTTGGGTCGATGCTGTCTAGACAGGAAGTAGAGACGGTCTGGGGTTTCCCTGTCTGGGGGCATGGAGAGGCCGACTCCAACAGGTCTTTAGTTCCCTGTGTGCATTGGGTGGAAGGAGAGCGAGCGAGAGAGAGCGAGCGGCAGAGAGAGCGAGCGAGAGAGAGGCAGAGCGAGCAAGAGAGAAAGAGGCAGAGCGAGCAAGATAAGATAAAGGGGAAGACAGAAAAGCAAAGAATAAGACATCATTGGAGGAGTTGGAAAAAAGACTGAGAAACAGCTGAGCAGAAAATGACAGAAGCAACAAACAGAAATAAGAAAGCAATATTTAAGAAAAATAAATCCCCCCAGGGAGAGGACAGGTCCCTCAGACAGCTATGCAGAGCAAAGCTATGGGTCAAAAGGTCATTATAGTGGTGCAAGAAGGACATGCAGGTATTCTGATGATGATTGGTAGCCGACAGTCGCTTTGGTGAGGGGTAACCATGCAGATGAGGATGAAATGTTACTTGGAGTCACAAAGTAACAGTGCTGTTGTATCAATCCAGCCATGGTATTCCCACAGTACCAGAGATCACGTCAAATTCTCGTTTGAGAGTCAGGTAAGATTCCTTAACGGCTGGAGACGAGGCGATTGCCTTGAAGAAAAAGTCCTTTGAGGGGTTTATTCTCACTTGCAAAAATGACAGATCAATGAAAGTTACTTGAAAGATGAAGTAACAAAGGCCAACAAAAGCCACCAGAGCATAAACATTGTACTGTGGAGATGATTGCATGTCTGACTGGTTGAGTAGAGAAGACAGAGATGCTTTTACGATGTTATGTAAAGAACTGGCGTAGCTGTCAGCACACATTTAACACATTCAGAACCTGCCCACCAAGGGGAATTTAGAAGGGTTTAGGGTTTGCATTTTCTCCTCAGGAACAATTCTGTCAAGCCATTTATGCTTCGAAAGAGAAAATAAATAAGCAGGTGTGAAGACTGACTCGCTGTAAGCGATTAAGTCTACTGCATGAACATGTTATTTTGATCATTGTCTGGTGTGCTCAAAAAGTACATTTTTGGTTGTTTTGGCTCTATACTCCAGCACTGGATTTGAAATTATACAATGACTGGGAGGTTAAAGTGCAGACTGTCAGCTTTCATTTGAGGGTATTTTCAGCCATATCGACCCGTTTAGAAATTACAGCACTTTTTGTACATAGATAGTACACCCATTTTAGGGGACCAAATGTTTTGGGACAAATTCAATTGTTAATAAGAATAGAATGTTTCTAAACACTTCTACATTAATGTGGACGCTTCCATGATTAAAGATAGTCCTGAATGAATTGTGAATAATGATGAGTGAGAAAGTTACAGATATCACACAAATATCATACCCCCAAGACATGCTAACCTTTCACCATTACAATAACAGGGGAGGGGGATGATACTTGTGTGTCTAACTTTCTCACTCATTATTCACAATTCATTCAGGACTACCCATAATCATGGTAGCATCCACATTAATGTTAAAGTGTTTAGAAACATATTCTACTGTTATTTATTATAAAAGTTACTCAAATGACAATACATTATTTACCATTCATTTCTATTGGCCACAAAGTTATCTGAAACACAACCAAAACAAAAAGCAAATGCATCCAACATGTTTGTAGAGTCACAAGCTTGATGTAATCATTGCGTGCTAGGAATATGGGAACAAATACTAAACTTTTGACTGCTTTAATACACAAGTGAATTTGTCCCAATACTTTGGTCCCCTAAAATGGGGGTACTATGTGCATAAAGTGCTGTAATTACTAAACGGTTCACCCGATATGGATGAAAATAACCTCAAATTAAAGCTGACAGTCTGCACTTTAACCCCAGTCATTGTATCATTTCAAATCCAAAGTGCTGGAGCACAGAGCCAAATCAACAATTTCACTGTCCCAATACTTTGAGCTCAGTGGATCTGTGCATTTAAGCATGCATGAGTGTATCTGCACGGGCATAACTGACAAGAAAACAATACAAATATAGCAATTAAAGTACAACAAATGTACCATTATCCTTTCCTCAGTTTTTGAGCGTCTGATATTGCAAATCTCACAAGTCTGGAGCTTGAGTTTGTGTGTGATGGGATACAGCCTGACGTGGTAGGAATCAGACGTGGTAAAGTAAGAAGCATAGCAGCACTGTGAAAGAAGCCAGCCAGGCAGGCAGCAAGAAAAGCAGACAGCAACCAGCCACAGAGAGGGCCCCCTAGAAATTTCAAATAAGTGAATTGACATTAAAATTCACTTCCTCAATTGACCCAGATGCAGACACAGTAGCCACAGAGATGGATAAGGCCAGCCAAACACCCTGCACTGCACTCTACCTGGGGTCATCTCACCAACCTGTCTGTCTCCACAAACCTGGCTCATCAGCCAGCACAGGACACAGCAAAGTCCAGACAGTTATCCTCCTAGTGGTGGGTGGTGATGGGACATCCAGTACACACACAAGTACAGAGAGACACATTACCAGCTGACACTATGGAATACGTACACAGGGGTAAGACTTAGTGACAATGACTACATAGGGACTGTTCACACATTTATGATTATGCTACATCTTTTTTTTTTATGCATGTCTATTGAGAACTCATTTGGAAATAAATGTGTTTATTTTCTTTTAAAATGCAATATATTTAATACTGTACAAATGCAATATATTTAATACTGTACATTTCAGATGGACATAATAATCCAAAATGACAAATATTTAAAATGACAAAATAAACAAAGACAAACAATATATATAAAATATAAAAAAGCATAAGAAAACAGTAAGAGGGAGATGATTTTGACTTGAGGGCGGCAGGTACCCTAGCAGTTAAGAGCATTGGGCCAGCGTTGGAGTCGCTGGTTCGAATCCCCTTGACCAAGTCACTGAACCCCATTTGCTCCTGTAAGTCGCTCTGGATAAGAGCGTCTGCTAAATGACTAAAATGTAAAAATGTAGGTAGCTTGTGTGTTATGACACAGATAACAACCTCCTGAGTGGCGCAGTGGTCTAAGGCACTGCATCGCAGTGCTAGCAGTGCCACTAGAGATCCGCGACCGGGAGACCAATGGGGCGGCGCACAATTGGCCCAGCGTAGTCCAGGGTAGGGGAGGGAATGGCCGGCAGGGATGTAGCTCAGTTGGTAGAGCATAGCGTTTGCAACGCCAGGTTGTGGGTTCAATTCCCACGGGGGGCCAGTATGAAAAAATAAAATAAAAATATGCACTAACTGTAAGTCTCTCTGGATAAGAGCGTCTGCTAAATGACTAAAATTTAAATGTAATAACAGACTCACGTCAGAGACAAATATAAAATACAGACGACAACAAGACCATTGAGGAAAGCCAAATGAGTGTGTTCACAATCTGTAAATTCCATGTGCATCAATCTGTAAATTCCATGTGCATCAATAAAACATTTCCCCCACTATTTCAGCTGACCAGATTGTTTCCAGATTGAGACAAATTAAAACAGCACTTGGGTACAGATATGTGTTTGTGACAGGTACATTTCCAGCAGTAACCACTTCCATTACCAGCATGTGTTTGCTAAAAGTATAAATTCTGAACTAATACTGTACATGGTCTAACTTCTTCTGTGCAAAAATATACATAATATGCAAACTTCCAGCAGACAAGATTGAGCCCTTGTATCCTTAAAGTAAAAGGTTAGGTTAGCTTGTCCCTATATTGCTTGAGTGTAAACAGAAGAAAGGCCTGTTGGTTTGGAAGAAGCAAACAGTGGAGAGTGCCACTGCTGTCAGACTGAACTAAATAGCCCAATGGCAGTCACACTTTGTAAACCAACATGTTTTAATAAACTCCTAGCACCTAAGTTTTCTCAACCTCAAAAACAACAACAGCAAAGCCTCTAACCCAGCTAGGAAGTGGACGAATCATCTATAGGCTATGTTCCCCTTTTCACTGAAATGAAAAGACATAAATAACACTGAGTTGCCTGGTTATGACGTTAAGACGTTGAGCTACACCCAGGTCAAACATGGCCTAGCATCCGGTTTCACTTCCTCGTCTTTTACTGTCAGCTGTAAACGATGAACAGTCTGGTGTAGACTAGGCTACCAGGACCAGGCAACACCATATGTAATGACCACAACAACAGTGGGGAGTAGGGAGAAACCCAGGTGTCCTTTGTTGTTTTTACTGAGATCACCAGCTGTAATGTCCTGAATACCAGATCCTGACCAATAGTAATAAAGTACACTGGTATGTACTGGATCCTGACCCACAGTAATATAGTACACTGGTCTGTACTGGATCCTGACCAATAGTAATACAGTACACTGGTCTGTACTGGATCCTGACCCACAGTAATACAGTACACTGGTCTGTACTGGATCCTGACCCACAGTAATACAGTACACTGGTCTGTACTGGATCCTGACCAATAGTTAAACAGTACACTGGTATGTGGGACTGTCATGAGAGGGTGACCCCATACACAACAGCCAGTCAGCAAACAGTCAAAGGGGGTTGGGTTAGAACAGGCAACTAAACTGGGGTCTGCCAGTCAGGCTGAGGGGGGTTGGGGGTTGCAGGTAAAGGGGAGGGGGGCAGCTGTGACGGCGTGGGCCCTCCTACCACGTTTATCTCGTTCTTAGCAGCCAGCATGGGCAGCTCTATCTCCGTGGCAACTGTCTGGGATGACTCCTCCACCGGTACGAAGCCTCGCCTGTCAATCAAACTGACACGGGACAACATGGAGGAAACAGGTTAGTCAGAAAGGTTAGGCTTCAGGGTTAGGGTCAATTCAGTTTCCTGTTTAGTCAATTCAAGGAGTGGATAGATATTAAATTCATGCTTTGGAGAAAATCCTCAGAAAACAATGGAGAGATTTTAAAAATGTACTGACTCAAACCCTATCAAATATGCATTATAAACCAGGTTGAGTCTCACCTGGGAGGCATGGGTCCACAGAGTACAGAGCAGCAGTTAGTAATGATGTTGTTATAGCTGTAGGGGTTAGCAGTGTCCTCCGCCCCACTCTTCCCCGACCACGAGCCTTTGATCTGGGAACAAGAGAGACACACAAGATTGACCATCAGTCCTCGTCCTAGACTAGTTTTAGTTTAATTGTCAGGGACCATGCACAACAAACATGTCACCACATGTACATGCTTACTTTCCATCTGCAGGTTACTGGGAGGGTCACTTAACTGTTTAAAAGGCCCAGTGCAGTCAAAAATGTTATTTTCCTTGGTTATATATATATATATATATATATATATATATATATATATATATATATATATATATATATATATATATATATATATATATATATATATATACACATACACATACACACACACACACACACACACACACACACACACACACGGGAAAAAAAGTATTTAGTCAGCCACCAATTGTGCAAGTTCTCCCACTTAAAAAGATGAGAGAG
Source organism: Coregonus clupeaformis (assembly GCF_020615455.1). Classification (NCBI taxonomy): domain Eukaryota; kingdom Metazoa; phylum Chordata; class Actinopteri; order Salmoniformes; family Salmonidae; genus Coregonus; species Coregonus clupeaformis. Next base: position 7,118,086 of record NC_059208.1, on the reverse strand, counting down.
GCCTGTAATTTTCATCATAGGTACACGTCAACTATGACAGACAAATTGAGGAAAAAAAATCCAGAAAATTACAATGTAGGATTTTTTATGAATTTATTTGCAAATTATGGTGGAAAATAAGTATTTGGTCACCTACAAACAAGCAAGATTTCTGGCTCTCACAGACCTGTAACTTCTTCTTTAAGAGGCTCCTCTGTCCTCCACTCGTTACCTGTATTAATGGCACCTGTTTGAACTTGTTATCAGTATAAAAAGACACCTGTCCACAACCTCAAACAGTCACACTCCAAACTCCACTATGGCCAAGACCAAAGAGCTGTCAAAGGACACCAGAAACAAAATTGTAGACCTGCACCAGGCTGGGAAGACTGAATCTGCAATAGGTAAGCAGCTTGGTTTGAAGAAAATCAACTGTGGGAGCAATTATTAGGAAATGGAAGACATACAAGACCACTGATAATCTCCCTCGATCTGGGGCTCTATGCAAGATCTCACCCTGTGGGGTCAAAATGATCACAAGAACGGTGAGCAAAAATCCCAGAACCACACGGGGGGACCTAGTGAATGACCTGCAGAGAGCTGGGACCAAAGTAACAAAGCCTACCATCAGTAACACACTACGCCGCCAGGGACTCAAATCCTGCAGTGCCAGACGTGTCCCCCTGCTTAAGCCAGTACATGTCCAGGCCCGTCTGAAGTTTGCTAGAGTGCATTTGGATGATCCAGAAGAGGATTGGGAGAATGTCATATGGTCAGATGAAACCAAAATAGAACTTTTTGGTAAAAACTCAACTCGTCGTGTTTGGAGGACAAAGAATGCTGAGTTGCATCCAAAGAACACCATACCTACTGTGAAGCATGGGGGTGGAAACATCATGCTTTGGGGCTGTTTTTCTGCAAAGGGACCAGGACGACTGATCCGTGTAAAGGAAAGAATGAATGGGGCCATGTATCGTGAGATTTTGAGTGAAAACCTCCTTCCATCAGCAAGGGCATTGAAGATTAAACGTGGCTGGGTCTTTCAGCATGACAATGATCCCAAACACACAGCACGGGCAACAAAGGAGTGGCTTCGTAAGAAGCATTTCAAGGTCCTGGAGTGGCCTAGCCAGTCTCCAGATCTCAACCCCATAGAAAATCTTTGGAGGGAGTTGAAAGTCCGTGTTACCCAGCGACAGCCCCAAAACATCACTGCTCTAGAGGAGATCTGCATGGAGGAATGACCTGTGTCATTGCCAACAAAGGGTATATAACAAAGTATTGAGAAACTTTTGTTATTGACCAAATACTTGTTTTCCACCATAATTTGCAAATAAATTCATTAAAAATCCTACAATGTGATTTTTTTTCTCATTTTGTCTGTCATAGTTGACGTGTACCTATGATGAAAATTACAGGCCTCTCTCATCTTTTTAAGTGGGAGAACATGCACAATTGGTGGCTGACTAAATACTTTTTTTCCCCACTGTATATATACATACACACACACAGAGAGTACCAGTCAAAAGTTTGGACACACCTACTCATTCAAGGGTTCTTTATTTTTACTATTTTCTACATTGTAGAATAATAGTGAAGACATCAAAACTATGAAATAACATACAGAATCATGTAGTAACCAAAAGTGTTAAACCAGGGGTGTCAAACTCATTTTAGCTCAGGGGCCACATGGAGGAAAATCTATTCCCAAGTGGGCCGGACAGGAAAAATCATGGTATATATAACTTAAAAACAACAACTTCAGATTGTTTTCTTTGTTTTAATACGATCAACATACAACATAAAGCTGGAGCCTGAGGACAGTGTGTCCAAAATAGTACAAGCACAACATCACTATTAATCATAAAACACGTCAAGTTTATTTGAAAATTCTAAAGAAAAAGAACAAACACACAATGCCTCAGTGATTAACAGAACTGTTTCACAGATCACAGAACTATATCAGGGGGTCATTTCTCAGGCAGAAATGTAGATAAAAAGAATGAAATCCTGTTCCCCAAACAAGTGCAAGAACCACAGAGTCAAGAATAGGTTAAATATACAAATAAAATAAAATAAATTAAACAATAGCACATCAACATAAAAACATATAAACATAAAGCTGGAGCCTGAGGACAGTGTGTCCAAAAGCACAACATCACTATTAATCATAAAACACCTCAAGTTATTTGAAAGTTCTGAGGACAAAGAACACACAAACACACAATGCCTCAGTGATTCACAGAAGTATATCACAGATCACAGAACTATATCAGGGTGTCTCATGTAGCACTTTAAGTGGGGTTGCATAGTTTATTTGACTCCTGATACCTGGCATCTTTTAGCTTTCACCAGCGCATCAATATCAGGCGTCACATCCTGAGTGGCAGCCAACTTCAGGATGTGATTCAAAGTGCTTGTGCGTGAGCCTTGAGCGCAGCTTTGTTTTATTTATGCTCATTACAGAGAAAACTTGCTCACAAAGATATGTGGTTCCAAACATGCACAACAGTTTTGCAGCGAGGGCTGTCAAGTTGGGGTAACCTGGCAAGAGATTCTGATTAAATGTGTCCAAGCCAGCTGCAGCAAATTTGCCCTTCAAATCCGAGTCACACTGCAAGTCTATTTCAAGTTGGATGCTGACGGGCAGATCAAAAGGGATTCACGGTGAATGGCGAGCAAAAAACGTTGAAGTCTTTCTCCAGCTCAAACTCCCGTAACAGTCCCGTTATTTTATCTTTGAACCGCTTCATGTCTGCCACATGTTGGGTCGCGCACACATTTTTCAGACAGGGGAAGTGAGCTGCATCACCACCGGCAAGTTGCGTCTCCCACAATGACAGCTTCAACTTGAAAGAACGTATGCTGTCATAATACTGCGTGACAACTTTGTTGCGCCCTTGCAGCTGTTTGTTCAAGTTATTCAGGTGCTCTGTAACATCCACCATAAATGCAAGGTCCTGCATCCATTCTGCGGAATGGAATTCTAACACTGGTTTGCCCTTTTCTTCCATGAACTGTTCAATTTCTTCTCGTAAATCAAAGAAACGCCTCAGCACCTCGGCTTAACCATCTTACCTCAGTGTGGTATGGCAGGCCATATATGTGGTCTTTCTCTCTGAGAAGGCTGTCAAACAGACGGTGATTCAGGCTTCTGGGTCGGATGAAATTAACAGTTTGGATGACCACCTTCATGACGTTATCCATCTTTAATGACTTGCAACACAAAGCCTCCTGGTGCAAAATACAGTGAAAAGTCAAAAAATCACGTCCTCCATTTGCAGATTGCACTTTCTCTCTGAACTTTGTCACAACGCCTGCTTTTTTCCCGATCATTGAGGGCGCACCATCTGTAGCCAGGCTGACAGCGCGGGACCAGTCCACTCCGACCCTGTCCAGCGCGCCCGACGAATGCGGTAAAAATATCAGCTGCTGTCGTTGTATCTGTCATCGGCACCAACTCCACGAACTCCTCGGTGACGGTCAATGTGTCATCAACTCCAGCGGATGAAAATGGCCAGTTGTGCAACATCTGTAATGTCCGTGCTTTCATCAATTGCAACCCAAAACGCAATAAATGACTTTACTTTTTGCTTCAACTGGCTGTCCAAATCCACTGAAAGATCGGAAATCCTGTCTGCAACTGTGTTTCTTGTCAGGCTGATATTTACAAAAGCCTGACGCTTTTCAGGGCACACAATCTCCGCTGCCTTCATCATGCATGTTTTTACAAATTCCCCCTCACTAAATGGTTTTGAAGCCACTGCGATTTCATTAGCAATGAGGTAGCTAGCTTTCACTGCAGCGTCACTGATGTCTCGGCTGTGAGTAAACACAGACTTGACCTACTTGCTCTGCCCCGGTATAAACAGTTTGCTTGCTTAACACAATTGCTATTGCGCCATCCAGTGGACGCAATTGGAACAGCAGTTTATTTTATTGAAAAATTGCAGCGCATTTTTATACTTTACAAAATCATCTCGCGGGCCGGATTAAACCCGTTTGCGGGCCTGATCCGGCCCGCGGGCCGGACGTTTGACACCCCTGTGTTAAACAAATCAAAAAATATTTGATATTTCAGATTCTTCAAATAGCCACCCTTTGCCTTGATGACAGCTTTGCACACTGTTGGCATTCTCTCAACCAGCTTCACCTGGAATGCTTTTCCAACAGCCTTGAAGGAGTTCCCACATGCTGAGCACTTGTTGGCTGCTTTTCCTTCACTCTGCCGTCCGACTCATCCCAAAGCAATAACACCTCCTCCTCCATACTTTATGGTGGGAACTACACATGCAGAGATCATCCGTTCACCCATACCGCGTCTCACAAAGACATGGCGGTTGGAACCAAAAATCTCAAATTTGGACTCCAGACCAAAGGACAAATTTCCACCGGTCTAATGTCCATTGCTCGGGTTTCTTGGCTCAAGCAGGTTTCTTCTTCTTATTGGTGTCCTTTAGCAGTGGTTTCGTTGCAGCAATTCGACCATGAAGGCCTGATTCACACAGTCCCCTCTGAACAGTTGATGTTGAGATGTGTCTGTTACTTGAACTCGGTGAAGCATTTATTTGGGCTGCAATTTCTGAGGCTGGTAACTCTTATGAACTTATCCTCTGCAGCAGAGGTAACACTGGGTCTTCCATTCCTGTGGCGGTCCTCATGAGAGCCAGTTTCATCATAGCACTTGATGGTTTTTGCGACTGCACTTGAAGAAACTTTCAAAGTTCTTGAAATGTTCTGTATTGACTGACCTTCATGTCTTAAAGTAATGATGGACTGTCGTTTCTCTTTTACCAAATAGGGCTATATTCTCTATACCCCCCTGCCTTGTCACAACACAACTGATTGGCTCAAACAAATTAAGGAGGAAAGAAATTCCACAATTAACTTTTAAGGCGGCACACCTGTTAATTGAAATGCATTCCAGGTGACTACCTCATGAAGCTGGTTGAGAGAATGCCAAGAGTGTGCAAAGCTGTCATCAAGGCAAAGGGTGGCTATTTGAAGAATCTCAAATATAAAATATATTTTGATTTGTTTAACACTTTTTTGGTTACTACATGATTCCATATGTGTTATTTCATAGTTTTGATGTATTCACTATTATTCTACAATGTAGAAAATAGTAAAAATAAAGAAATACCCTGGAATGAGTAGGTGTGTCCAAACTTTTGACTGTGTCTGTCTGTCTCTATATATAGAGAGAGAGGCTCAGAGGAAGAGGAAGACCATCCTCCTCAGTGAATTTAATAAAAATAGTGAAACCTTTAAAAACGTATCCTTTTTAGATAAAACTATACTAAATATATTCACGTCACCAAATAATTGATTAAAACACACTGTTTTGCAATGAAGGTCTACAGTAGCGTGACCAGCACTCTGAAGGGTAGCACCACGGTGTAGCCGGAGGACAGCTAGCTCCGTCCTCCTCTGGATACATTGACTTCAATACAAAACCTAGGAGGCTCATGGTTCTCACCCTCTCCCATAGACTTACACAGTAATTATGACAACTTCCGGAGGACATCCTCCAACCCATCAGAGCTCTTGCAGCATGAACTGACATGTCCACCCAATCAAAGGATCAGAGAATGAATCTAGTACTGAAAGCATAAGCTACAGCTAGATAGCACTGCAGTGCATAACTTGTGGTGAGTAGTTGACTCAAAGAGAGAGAAAGACAATAGTTGAACAAATTAATTTCCTCATAAATGGAGGAGCAAAAGAGCTATATTAGAAAATATGTTTTTAAAAACAATTCACTTTCATTTACTTAGGTAGCAAATGCAGCTAGCTACTTTAGCCTACTCACACACCCGGCTCAAACAGAGAGGGATGCTATGTTAGCTAGCTGGCTATGACTATCCAACACTGGAACTCTTCCAAGTCAAGGTAAGCTTTTGGTTTTACTAATTTGGTGCAACTGTTAATTGCTTACTGACTGTACTGCATGATTGTAGCGGGTTTACTAAAGAGTTAGTTATATTAGCTATGTTGACTATGATGTTACTTTAGCTAATATGGTGACAACGATGTAAGCTGTGTGTAGCTGTTATGATATGAAGGTTTGGTTTGGAAAGGTTTTTTCGCCTGGTCACAGACAGCTGATGTGTTGTGCACTGAAGTCCAGAAGCGAAGGGAAAAGGTGAGGGGAGCGCGTTGATGCGAGAAGGAATACAACGAGCGGTTTATATTTGGCTGTTTGCGGCAGGTAGCTTAGTGGTTAAGAGCGTTGTGCCAGTAACCGAAAGGTCGCTGGTTCTAATCCCCGACTAGGTGAAAAATCTGTCCATGTGCCCTTGAGCAAGGTACTTAACCCTAATTGCTCCTGTAAATTGCTCTGGATAAGAGCGTCTGCTAAATGACTAAAATGTAAATGTAAAAGTATGATCAGGGGTGTATTCATTCCACCGATTGTGTTGAAAAACATTTCTTATATGGAAGCAAATGGAACAGGGATAAACATACCTGAATTTGTCCAATAGAAACTCATTTGCAACTGTTGGACTATTGATTACACCCTAGATCAGCTAGATGCAGGCAAGAGTGTGCAAGGCGGTATTGAATGTGTCACTGTCTGTCCATGTTTCACTGTGTCACCTCAAATCTTTCTCTCGACCTGTGTGCACCTACGTTGTAAACTTTCATTCATAGGCTAGGTTGTAGCAACCTCGTGATGGATATAGGGAAAATTTGAGTATCACGTAGTAGCCTAAATCTATCGATGTTACATTGAACTGGATGAATTGAATATGAATGACAGTCATCCAATATGCTGTAATAGAAATAAGACCATGCTCATAAAAAATAAAGAAATCCTCCCTCATCTTAAACGGCACCAACCGCCACTGACACGTATGTACAGTGAGGGAAAAAAGTATTTGATCCCCTGCTGATTTTGTACGTTTGCCCACTGACAAAGACATGATCAGTCTATAATTTTAATGGTAGGTTTATTTGAACAGTGAGAGACAGAATAACAACAAATAAATCCAGAAAAACACGTCAAGAATGTTATAAATTGATTTCCATTTTAATGAGGGAAATAATTATTTGACCCCTCTGCAAAACATGACTTAGTACTTGGCGGCAAAACCCTTGTTGGCAATCACAGATGTCAGATGTTTCTTGTAGTTGGCCACCAGGTTTGCACACATCTCAGGAGGGATTTTGTCCCACTCCTCTTTGCCGATCTTCTCCAAGTCATTAAGGTTTCGAGCCTGACGTTTGGCAACTCGAAACTTCAGCTCCCTCCACAGATTTTCTATGGGATTAAGGTCTGGAGACTGGCTAGTCCACTCCAGGACCTTAATGTGCTTCTTCTTGAGCCACTCCTTTGTTTCCTTGGCCGTGTGTTTTGGGTCATTGTCATGCTGGAATACCCATCCACGACCCATTTTCAATGCCCTGGCTGAGGGAAGGAGGTTCTCACCCAAGATTTGATGGTACATGGCCCCGTCCATCGTCCCTTTGATGCGGTGAAGTTGTCCTGTCCCCTTAGCAGAAAAACACCCCCAAAGCATAATGTTTCCACCTCCATGGTTGACGGTGGGGATGATGTTCTTGGGGTCATAGGCAGCATTCCTCCTCCTCCAAACACGGCGAGTTGAGTTGATGCCAAAAAAGCTCGATTTTGGTCTCACCTGACCACAACACTTTCAGCCAGTTCTCCTCTGAATCATTCAGATGTTCATTGGCAAACTTCAGACGGGCCTGTATATGTGCTTTCTTGAGCAGGGGGACCTTGCGGGCACTGCAGGATTTCAGTCCTTCACGGCGTAGTGTGTTACCAATTGTTTTCTTGGTGACTATGGTCCCAGCTGCCTTGAGATCATTGACAAGATTCTCCCGTGTAGTTCTGGGCTGATTCCTCACCGTTCTCATGATCATTGCAACTCCACGAGGTGAGATCTTGCATTGAGCCCCAGGCCGAGGGAGATTGACAGGTGTTTTGTGTTTCTTCCATTTGCGAATAATCGCACCAACTGTTGTCACCTTCTCACCAAGCTGCTTGGCAATGGTCTTGTAGCCCATTCCAGCCTTGTGTAGGTCTACAATCTTGTCCCTGACATCCTTGGAGAGCTCTTTGGTCTTGGCCATGGTGGAGAGTTTGGAATCTGATTTATTGATTGCTTCTGTGGACAGGTGTCTTTTATACAGGTAACAAGCTGAGATTAGGAGCACTCCCTTTAAGAGTGTGCTCCTAATCTCAGCTCGTTACCTGTATAAAAGACACCTGGGAGCCAGAAATCTTTCTGATTGAGAGGGGGTCAAATACTTATTTCCCTAATTAAAATGCAAATCAATTTATAAAAATTTTGACATGCGTTTTTCTGGATTTTTTTGTTGTTATTCTGTCTCTCACTGTTCAAATAAACCTACCATTAAAATTATAGACTGATCATTTCTTTGTCAGTGGGCAAACGTACAAAATCAGCAGAGGATCAAATACTTTTTTCCCTCACTGTATGTACGTACATACATACATACATACATACATACATACATACATACATACATACGTAGGTAGACACACATTTTCCACACTATAAGGTTAGAATAATGCTATGATTGTGAAAATTATGATAATGCCCTTTTAGTGAAATTTTTGCCTGTTTTGGTGGGATGGAGTTTTGGCCTTCCATGGTGACACAACCATGCAGTAAATTAGTTAATAGACCAATAAGAAAGAGTTCCAAACCTCTCTGCCAATAAGAGCCAATTTTCCGTTTACCCCTCCCCACTCAGACCACTCCCAGACAGTTCTAGCTAAATTCTTGCTTGAGGAATTGTGCTTCGCTAAGAAGCTATGTGTCTTTTTGACCATATTAATTTAAAACAATCACAGTAAGAAATGATGTGATATTGAGATAAAAACAGCTGCATTGGACCTTTAAAGTATATAATATCTATAGGTTTATCACACATATCCCAGAGGTGACAGACATCACACTCCTTGGCATTTACTCACATCTTCATTTGTGGTCAGGTTAGAAGCAACCAGGTAGGTATGGAAGCCTGAGAGGCCCAAGATCGACCAAACTGAAAAGAAGCAAATCACCAGCTCCACAGCAGTGCAGGAAGAAAAGTCAAGGACAACATTTATGGTTTGAGTATCTAAATATCACCAGAGACGTCAGCTGGACAGAGACTCATTCTTATTCTGCAATACAGCCAAGAAGCTAAAGTGAATGACAGTTTAGGTGCCCTAACACCACACTACGCGAGGCAGGGAGTGGTATTATGAGGGGATCTGATAGGTTAACCTAGACACACAGAGTCTTGGTAAAAGGATATCTGGCTGGATTCTCCTGAAGAGCAAACATCAGGCCTCTCCCTCCTTGTGCCCCTGAGGACAGAACAATTTAAGATTGTTACAGAAAACCATGACTATCATGACAGGATGATATCAGGATACACTCAACAGTTCCGTAATTATCACAAGCCAGGGCAGTGGCCAGATGTATCTGCTGTGTAGACTACGTACTCAGTGCTAGATGTGTAGCGACGCAGCCGAAGATGAAGGCTGTCAGGAAGGACAGAGAGACGATGAAGGTGTAGAAGAAACGATAGTTCCTCTTCCCAACACAATTCCCCACCCAGGGACAATGGTGGTCGAATCGCTCTGGAGGACAGGAAGCGAGATAGGGGGAAGAAGAGAGCAATAGGGGGAAGGAGAGAGCGATAGGGGGAAGGAGAGAGCAATAGGGCGAAGAACATCTCATTGACATTGAGGCCAAGATCTCAAGCGCCTTTCAATAGGAAAATACATTTGAATGAAATGTAGAAAAAAAGTCTCACATTTTAAGAGGCCCTGCTTTCAGAGTTGATCAGCATCTTTATGGAGGAGAACACTAATACATCCTCTTTATAAGACCGATAGACTGTTCAAAAAAACAATCTCAGTAACAGGCTGTGTAGTAGTCTAAATAATTCAGTCTAATAAATGTCAGTGTGTTGACCCCCCCCGTCTGTGTTCCGTGTTGAACGCCCCCCTCTGTCACCAGTCCTTACCCACACAGTTGTCACAAAGGGAGCAGTGGGAGGTGCGCGGTGGCCGGAAGATCTTGCAGGTGAAACAGTACTTGAGCTTCACTACCTGCTCGTTGATCATCACCTCCTTGGTGCGGGGAGGGGGTCGGTAGGTAGAAGAGCCAGAGTTATCTGAGGAGGAGAAAGACAGGGAGGACATATCAAGAGACATAGTACACAAGGTGTGTGTGTATTAATATCCTTGTGGGTACTGTAAATCCCCAAAAGGATAGTAAAACAAAGAACATTATTCTATTTTAGGCTTAGGGGTTAGGTAAAATAGGATTTTTAATGGAAATTCATTTTAGGTCCCCACAAGGATAGTAAAACCTTGCGCGTGTGTGTGCACGCGTGTGTCCATGTTGTGATCCAGGCAGTGGCGTTAGGCCTAATTGCTGGCGGAGTGGTGTACATTAAGGCGGAGTCACGGGGGAGGCAGTCAATCAACACAGGCTCTGTGTAATGTATGAAAGTGTACTGCCTGCCTAGCAGTCCCATGGGCTGCGTTTAGACTGGCAATCCAATTCTGATATTTTTTGACCGATCAGATCAGCTCTTTTGCCAATAATTAGGCAAAACATCAGAATTGGGCTGCATGTGGAAACGCAGCCATAGTAGCAGAAGGTTTCAGATTAGTGGTGATTTGATGTATTAATAGACTGGCTCGATCACTCCATGGCATGAGATCATTCACAGTAAAGTGTAAGGTACTCTACAGAGAACAACTTTGTGTCACAATGTTTGATAGACTGCTGAATATTAGGCAGCTAGTCAGAACTAAGTATGATACCCTTGATAAGAACTTTCTGGATGTATTCATCTGGTTTAGGAAAATAGGCCTAACCAGCAGATATGTAAAACATTAGGCCTAAACCATCTTGCAGATGAGAATATCATCATCACTCAAAAACGTTGTTATACTTTTGGTGCCCCCCCTCTCTCTCTCTACTCTCTGAGCTGTGTGGGGGTGTGTGTGTGTGTGTGTCAGTGGCGTGTATTCATGGACACCAAGGGAAGCCAGGTCCCCATACACACACACACACACACACACACACACACACACGGTCAAAAGTTTTAGAACACCTACTCATTCAAGGGTTTGTCTTTATTTTTACTATTTTCTACATTGTAGAATAATAGTGAAGACATCAAAACTATGAAATAACACATATGGAATCATGAAGTAACCAAAAAGTGTTAAACAAAATCAAAATATATTTTATATTCTTCAAACAGCCACCCTTTGCCTTGATGACAACTTTGCACTCTTGGCATTCTCTCAACCAGCTTCACCTGGAATGCTTTTCCAACAGACAGAAGGAGTTCCCACATATGCTGAGCACTTGTTGGCTGCTTTTCTTTCACTCTGAGGTTCGACTCCTCCCAAACCATCTCAAATTGGTTGAGGTCAGGGGATTGTGGAGGCCAGGTCATCTGATGCAGCACTCCATCACTTCTTCTTGGTAAAATAGTCCTTACACAGCCTGGAGGTGTGTTGGGTCATTGTCCTGTTGAAAAAGAAATGATAGTCCCACTAAGCCCAAACCAGATGGGATGGCATATCGCTGCGGTAGCCATGCTGGTTAAGTGTGCCTTGAATTCTAAATAAATCACAGACAGTGTCACCAGCTAAGCACCCCCACAAAATAACACCTCCTCCTCCATGCTTTACGGTGGGAAATACACATGCGGAGATCATCCGTTCACCCACACCGCATCTCACAAAGACACAGCGGTTGGAACCAAAAAAAATCTCAATTTGGACTCCAGACCAAAGGACAAATTTCCACCGGTCTAATGTCCATTGCTCATGTTTCTTGGCCCAAGCAAGTCTCTTCATATTATTATTGGTGTCCTTTAGTAGTGGTTTCTTTGCAGCAATTCGACCATGAAAGCCTGATTCACACAGTCCCCTCTGAACAGTTGATGTTGAGATGTGTCTGTTACTTGAACTCGGTGAAGCATTTATTTGGGCTGCAATTTCTGAGGCTGGTAACTCTTATGAACTTATCCTCTGCAGCAGAGGTAACACTGGGTCTTCCATTCCTGTGGCGGTCCTCATGAGAGCCAGTTTCATCATAGCACTTGATGGTTTTTCGACTGCACTTGAAGAAACTTTCAAAGTTCTTGAAATGTTCCGGATTGACTGACCTTCATGTCTTAAAGTAATGATGGACTGTCGTTTCTGTTTGCTTATTTGAGCTGTTCTTTCCATAATATGGACATGGTATTTTACCAAATAGGGCTATCTTCTGTATACCCCCCTACCTTGTCACAACACAACTGATTGGCTCAAACGCATTAAGAAGGAAAGAAATTCCACAAATTAACTTTTAAGAAGGCACACCTGTTAATTGAAATGCATTCCAGGTGACTACCTCATGAAGCTGGTTGAGAGAATGCCAAGCTGTCATCAAGGCAAAGGGTGGCTATTTGAAGAATCTCAAATATAAAATATATTGATTGTTTAACACTTTTTTTGGTTACTACTTGATTCCATGTGTTATTTCATAGTTTTGATGTCTTCACTATTATTCTACAATGTAGAAAATAGTAAAAATAAAGAAAAACCCTTGAATGAGTAGGTGTTCTGAAACCTTTGACCGGTAGTGTGTATATACAGTGGGGGGAAAAAGTATTTAGTCAGCCACCAATTGTGCAAGTTCTCCCACTTAAAAAGATGAGAGGCCTGTAATTTTCATCATAGGTACACGTCAACTATGACAGACAAATTGAGAATTTTATTTCTCCAGAAAATCACATTGTAGGATTTTTAATTTATGTATTTGCAAATGATGGTGGAAAATAAGTATTTGGTCACCTACAAACAAGCAAGATTTCTGGCTCTCACAGACCTGTAACTTCTTCTTTAAGAGGCTCCTCTGTCCTCCACTCGTTACCTGTATTAATGGCACCTGTTTGAAATTGTTATCAGTATAAAAGACACCTGTCCACAACCTCAAACAGTCACACTCCAAACTCCACTATGGCCAAGACCAAAGAGCTGTCAAAGGACACCAGAAACAAAATTGTAGACCTGCACCAGGCTGGGAAGACTGAATCTGCAATAGGTAAGCAGCTTGGTTTGAAGAAATCAACTGTGGGAGCAATTATTAGGAAATGGAAGACATACAAGACCACTGATAATGTCCCTCGATCTGGGGCTCCACGCAAGATCTCACCCCGTGGGGTCAAAATGATCACAAGAACGGTGAGCAAAAATCCCAGAACCACACGGGGGACCTAGTGAATGACATGCAGAGAGCTGGGACCAAAGTAACAAAGCCTACCATCAGTAACACACTACGCCGCCAGGGACTCAAATCCTGCAGTGCCAGACGTGTCCCCCTGCTTAAGCCAGTACATGTCCAGGCCCGTCTGAAGTTTGCTAGAGTGCATTTGGATGATCCAGAAGAGGATTGGGAGAATGTCATATGGTCAGATGAAACCAAAATAGAACTTTTTGGTAAAAACTCAACTCGTCGTGTTTGGAGGACAAAGAATGCTGAGTTGCATCCAAATAACACCATACCTACTGTGAAGCATGGGGGTGGAAACATCATGCTTTGGAACTGTTTTTCTGCAACGGGACCAGGCCGACTGATCCGTGTAAAGGAAAGAATGGGGCCATGTATCGTGAGATTTTGAGTGAAAACCTCCTTCCATCAGCAAGGGCATTGAAGATGAAACGTGGCTGGGTCTTTCAACATGACAATGATCCCAAACACACCGCCCGGGTAACGAAGGAGTGGCTTTGTAAGAAGCATTTCAAGGTCCTGGAGTGGCCTAGCCAGTCTCCAGATCTCAACCCCATAGAAAATCTTTGGAGGGAATTGAAAGTCTGTGTTGCCCAGCGACAGCCACAAAACATCACTGCTCTAGAGGAGATCTGCATGGAGGAATGGGCCAAAATACCAGCAACAGTATGTGAAAACCTTGTGAAGACTTACAGAAAACGTTTGACCTGTGTCCTTGCCAATAAAGGGTATATTACAAAGTATTGAGAAACTTTTGTTATTGACCAAACACTTATTTTCCACCATAATTTGCAAATTCATTAAAAATCCTACAATGTGATTTTCAGGATTTTTTTTTCTCATTTTGTCTGTCATAGTTGAGGTGTACCTATGAAAATTACAGGCCTCTCTCATCTTTTTAAGTGGGAGAACTTGCACAATTGGTGGCTGACTAAATACTTTTTTTCCCCCACTGTATATAAAAAAAAAAATTTGTCTCTCTGCGTTTCATCATTCCTGCAGTAGCTAGCTATGGATGAGATGGGGATCTAGAGTTTCTAGTTCAAAACGATTTTGTCATTTGAGCAGCAGCTGAAAATCAAGGAGAATGGGAGGCTAACTCCAAAATTGGATATTGTGCAGGGGAGAGGAGTACAGGGTGGGACCCGATCTTTCATCACTGAGAATTAGAATAGGACCGACTGGCTAGCTGGGAGTGCTAGGCTAAAGAGGCTGTTTTGCTGGCCATGCCTTCTATTTGACAAGAGCACACGATTGCGCAACAACCCTTGGGCCACCACTGGTTTTCCGATCTTGCAAACCTGGGCAGGTCCCTTGAACGACATGGAAAGTCTCAAAAACACATTATGGCGAGCCTGAAACTAAAGCTCTTTGGTCGCGTCCGGATCAACAAGGCTCTCGACTGGGCCGCAGTGATCAGTGTCCAGAGGCACAATGAACAGGTGAATAAAAACAGAGCCATTCTGAAGAAACTAGTCATCGCAGTAATGTACCTGGGACATCAGGAGCAAGCCTTCAGGGGGCATTACGAGTCAGCAACAAGCCTTAAAGATAATTTTGTAGAACTTGTCAAAGCATTTGCAGAGTTCAATACTGCCATGGCTGAACACCTTGGGACAAGCACCATATTTACAGGTATGTCAAACACCATACAGAATGACATCATTCACAGCGTCGCAGACGTGATACAAAGTGAAATTGACAGTGAGATCAGTTCAGCACCCTTCATAGCAGTCCAGGTGGACACCACAGACATATCCTGCAAATGTCAATTGACAATCATAGCACGCTACGTCAATGATAAGGGTGTTATACGCAAGAGATTCCTGGGGTTTTTCTGATGTGAGCGCAGAGAGAAACGCAGAGGCGATCACCGCTGTTGTAATGGAAACTATCGGCAAATACAACCCAGCAGTCAATCTCATCTGATTTACGACGGGACAAGCTGGATGAGTGGGCAGTGAGGTGGGGTTCAGCCGCTCGTGAAAACCCACTGTCAATATGCCCTGTTCATTCATTGTTATGCCCACAAACTAAACTTAGTTTTAGCACAGGAGACAAGCAATATTCAAGACGCAAACTTTTTTGCATCCATTGACAGTTTTCATAACTTTTTTTACCCGGTCATGCAAAAAGACAGCCATGCTTACTGAGGTTGACAATTCCAGTCGGGTACTGGGAGGCTGTGCCACTCATTTGAACTTCAGTGCATGCTGGCAGGCAGGATTTTTCATATGACTTACGTGTATAAAAGGATTGTACCACCATTTTGTTTTAGAATTCTCAATTAATAAAGATCTCTGACTATGCAGATCGGGACTCTGTCCGTTACTTAAATCCCAAAAGACAACCTTTTGGGAGACGCACAGAGACACTGAAATAGTTTGTTTAATAATTCACATAACAGCTTGGTCCTTCGAGGCCGGACTCCAATACCTGCTTCTGTCATTCCAGGTAACTCTGAAAACCATCGACGGGCGAATGATACATTCGTAAATAGAAAGTCCTGCCCTTTGACATTAAGGGTTAAGACAGGCCAGAGGACACCTGATTAATGACAGAGACGGAATCCAAACCTACATTGAATCTCGGCTGCAAGGATAAGGTCAGTAGTCTTTATTCATTAATTGGGGCAGTCTGGGATTGCTCAGGGTGGATCCGTAACGATTCACGGTAATAGGCCATTAACAAAATAAACTACAGAGAACCTGTAGTAGATTATAGAACAGTAATGTTCAACAAATAATCCGGGATAAAGAAATACAGGGAGGGGTGTACACCAGAAGGAATTAAAATAGCATGTGTGAGGAATAGAATATTAGTAAAGTCAAAAACAACTGTAGATTTTGCCATAACTCTATCCGTTTCATGAAACTGGAGCCTTACAAACTCCGGGTTACCGATAGTGTTAACCAATAATCATGTAAGGTTGTATACGTGTGAGACCTAATATTTGCTCAAAAGTCACATCTATGAATAATTCCAGGTGGTTGTATAGAGAAGAGGGAGAACCCATTCCTGTTGTATGAGACTGTCAGGAATTGTCAAGATTACATTGTGGGGATAAATTCCTCCGTAGAGTAGGAGATAATTCTGGGGGACTAGTCAAGAATACTTATACAGGGAGGGGTGATTCCAGGTGTTGTGGTGTGAAGCTGTTTTGAATTACTTGTTATATTGACTTGTTATATAGAAGAGGTGGCTAAGGGATTTTTAACAGTACCAACCATGGGGGGCAAATCCTCACTAGAGGTCCCAGAATTTACTGGGGACGAGAAATACATGGAAATGCGAGACAAACGAAATGTGTATTATGGACATATTTGGAGAAAGAAATATGGCTTTACTGGGCGACTTGATTTCACTGGCAACCATGATTAAACAAATGCATGTAAATTGTGGTACTGATCTAAAGCAACAGAAAAGAGAGGGCTTAGAAACAGCCAGGGTGTGGCAGGGTAGAAACTAGAAAGCGGGAAGAAAAGAGAAGTGAGTGAGAGTGAAAGAGAAGTGAAGGTTGAGGTCTCCGTGCCTCCCCCAGAGCAGAAAGGTTATATCCAAACTTGGCAGACCAGGCATGGAGAGAAAATCCAGATGATGAATACGTAGGGAGGAGAAGGAGAGTGCAGGGGAATAATGTCGCCCCCCCCCCCCCGGCCCCACCTCCCTATGAGGAAGAAGGGGCTGGAGGAGGAAGGGAAGATGAAGGTTAGGAAGAGCCAGAGGAGTACAGGACAAGAACAGAGAAAGTCAGACAGGAGGCTAAAAGGGAGAAAGAGAAAAGGAAAAAGCTAGAGAGGCACAGGGCTGAGGCCAAGAGAAAGGGGAATGATGAGTCAGAAAGGGAAGAATCAGATGGGGCTGGCAGTGGTAAGGGTAAAATGGAGCAATCCTATCCCTTAATAGCCCTGCCAAACCCCAGAGCAGGAGAAGACAACCAGCCTGATACCTTACAAGTATACAGAGCATGGACTCAGAGAGATGTAGTGAGAGCAGTGGAAGGGATTTCCCACCACAAGACAGGGGTACACCAGTTCAGAAGAGATATGGAAGGGCTGACCGCCAGCTTTAAGCTGAATACAGTGGAACTAGAGAGGGCAGTCAGACAGATAGTGTTAAAAGACTGGGCGGCAGTGAGAGGGAACTGGGTTCCCGGAGATGGGAATGTGCAGGTCCTAGAGTGGGCAGAAGGAGGGGCTTATGGAGATAAATTGGCACAACTCTGTGATAATCTGAGAGAATATTATCACAGACATGCAGACTTCTCCAAAGTCAAATCAAATTTTATTGGCCACATGCGCCGAATACAACAGGTGCAGACATTACAGTGAAATGCTTACTTACAGCCCTTAACCAACAGTGCATAAAATAAAACAACAAAAAAGTGTTGAGAAAAAAAGAGCAGAAGTAAAATAAAATAACAGTAGGGAGGCTATATATACAGGGGGGTACCGGTGCAGAGTCAATGTGCGGGGGCACCAGCTAGTTGAGGTAGTTGAAGTAATATGTACATGTGGGTAGAGTTATAGTGACTATGCATAAATAATTAACAGAGTAGCAGCAGCGTAAAAAGATGGGGTGGGGGGCAAGTGCAAATGTGATGTACTGGGCGTACGCACTACCCTCTGTAGTGCCTTGCGGTCGGAGGCCAAGCAGTTGCCATACCAGGCGGTGATGCAACCAGTCAGGATGCTCTCGATGGTGCAGCTGTATAATTTTTTGAGGATCTGAGGACCCATGCCGAATCTTTTCAGTCTCCTGAGGGGGAATAGGCTTTGTCGTGCCCTCTTCACAACTGTCTTGGTGTGTTTGGACCATGATAGTTCGTTGGTGATGTGGACACCAAGGAACTTGAAGCTCTCAACCTGTTCCACTACAGCCCCGTCGATGAGAATGGGGGCATGCTCAGTCCTCTTTTTTTTCCCCTGTAGTCCACAATCATCTCCTTTGTCTTGGTCACATTGAGGGAGAGGTTGTTATCCTGGCACCACACGGCCAGGTCTCTGACCTCCTCCCTATAGGCTGTATCATCGTTGTCGGGGATCAGGCCTACCACTGTTGTGTCGTCGGCAAACTTAATGATGGTGTTGGAGTCGTGCCTGGCCATGCAGTCATGGGTGAACAGGGAGTACAGGAGGGGACTGAGTACGCACCCCTGAGGGGCCCCCGTGTTGAGGATCAGTGTGGCAGATGTGTTGTTACCTACCCTTACCACCTGGGGGGCGGCCCGTCAGGAAGTCCAGGATCCAGTTGCAGAGGGAGGTGTTTAGTCCCAGGATCCTTAGCTTAGTGATGAGCTTTGAGGGCACTATGGTGTTGAATGCTGAGCTGTAGTCAATGAATAGCATTCTCACGTAGGTGTTCCTCTTGTCCAGGTGGGAAAGGGCAGTGTGGAGTGCAATAGAGATTGCATCATCTGTGGATCTGTTGGGGCGGTATGCAAATTGGAGTGGGTCTAGGGTTTCTGGGATAATGGTGTTGATGTGAGCCATGACCAGCCGTGTTGGTCACTGTGGAAGGAAAGGGCACCAGTCAAGAAACTGTAAGCAGAAGGGGAAGAGAGGAAAAGGAGGAAAGTATAATCCAGGCAGAGGAGGAGGAGGAGGAGAAAGCCAGAATCAGAGGAAGAAGAGGAGGCATGACTAGAGTGGGAGGAAGAGAGAAATCAGGAGAAGCACTGGAGGTGTTTAATCTGTCTCTTGTAGATTTGGCATTACAACAGGAACATAAACCATACCTAACATTGACAGTAATGGGTAAAAAGATAAAATTTATCTGTGATACTGGGGCAGACTGTACCTGTATTTGTAAAGATAATGCACCAGAGGGAATTGACATTAATGGAGAAAAAATTATAGTGCGATCAGCCTCTAGTCATAAAGGTATTGAACAACTGTCTGCACCAGTAACACTGAAACATGTAAAGACAGGGAGTGAAGCTACTCTGCCTGTACTGATTTCAGTACAATGTCCTGTTAATCTATTGGGAAGAGATGCGATGACGCAGTTAAACATAGAAGTAAGACCGACAGTGAGGGGACTGCAGGTTCATGTGGTAAAGGATAATATGGTTGTAAGTGGTGAAGGGGAACCATGTTATTGGTATAGCCAGGACCTGTTGAGGGGAGGTAACTCAGACATACCAAAGACCTTAGGAGACTTGACTAAAACCCTATTACCTGACTCACCTAAAATGACAGAGGATGACTTACATTGTACTCTGTGGTATAATACACACTCTGGCCCTAGTAAAGAATATGAGGAAGCTCTGTTTAAAACCACAGAAAGGACAATAGGCTTGAAATGGTTTCATTATGATGACACCCATGCAGCAGCAGAAGTCGAATTGAGGCCACAGAGTCAGCAATTCTATAGAGAGAGATGGAGCCCACATGTCTCCTTGGCAAAGGAAGCTCAAGAGGAGTGGTTAGATCTGGAGAAATGGGTGACACAGGCAAAGTATGTTAAAGACTGGCAGACTGCTCCTAACGGGGACCAACATAGCCAATCAACCGGCCAATATCGTAGGAAGTTGAATTGGAGAGCAGGTTGCACACCCGCTGTGCACCTAGACATAGATGTGATAATTGATGACCAGACATTTTCCTCACAGAGGAACAAGAAAGAGACCTTGAGATTGTACCTCTAGAGTTGTGGTCTAAGGGACCAGCCGATGTGGGGTTAATTAAGGGAGTAACTCCAGTCCAGGTGGTTCCGCAGTCAAACCATAGGCCATACCAAAAACAATATCCAATGAAACCAGAAGCCATTATAGGGATTACTCCCACATTTGACCATTTACTCAAAAGGTGGAGTGATAATCCCGGGGGATGAGGCACAGTGTAATTCACCTGTATTTCCAGTAAAGAAGGCAGCTCCAAGCAATGTTTGGCGAATGGTAATGGACCTACAGGGGGTAAATAAGAACATAATTCCAAGAGCAACCTGTGTTCCAGACCCACACACACACTATTGAACCAATTGAACCCAGAACATTCTTACTTTACTGTGATAGACATAGCTAATGCTTTCTTTAGTATACCTGTACATCCTGATAGTCAAGGATGGTTTGGCTTTACCTTCAAAGGTCAGAAATACACATACTCGAGACTTCCACAAGGTTATTCGGAAAGTCCTACAATTTTTTCCCAGGCTATCACATGTAACCTGGGAATGTTTGAACCCCAAGAGGGGAGCCAAATTTTGATATACGTCGATGATATACTGGTAGCAAACCCCTCAAAGGAGAGGTGTAAAAAGGATACTCTCCAGTTGTTAACTTTTATGGCAGGACAAGGGCACAAGGTCAGTAAAAAGAAACTACAACTCTGGCAGAAAGAGGTAATATATCTAGGTCACACGATAAAGCAGGATGGGAGAACCCTAAACTCGTCAAGAAAAACAGCAATTTTAGAAGCTCCTAAACCTCTGAATAAGAAACAAATGATGAGCTTTTTGGGAATGATAAATTACTGTCAAGCATGGATTCCCCATTATGCATTACACACTGGAAAATTGAGTGATCTTAGCTATGGAAAAGCTATGGCAGCACATGATAAAATAATCTGGAATAACAAGGCTGATTTGCAATTTGAGGAAATTAAGCAATTATTGACCTCTTCAACGGTGCTGGCGTTCCCTAGATATGACAGACCATTCACTCAAACTGTGGATTGTAGAGGGATATATGACATCAGTACTCACACAAAAACATGGGGACAAAAATAAACCGGTAGCATATTTTTCTTCAAGACTTGATGAGGTGGCTCAGGCAATGCCTGTCTGTTTGCAATCAGTTGTGGCAGCTGCTAATGCAGTGCAACATTCAGCTCCAATAGTACTATACCATGATCTAACCTTAAAAGTTCCACATGCAGTGTCAAATCTGCTATTGGAACACAAGATGGCGTACATGTCACCAGCACGACACCCATCTTGTATGATAAGATTGCTGAACATGCCAAATCTAACTATTGAACGATGTACAACGCTGAATCCTGCAACATTGGTTCCAGTTGTGAATGATGGTAGTCCCCATAACTGTATTGAAGAAACTGAAAAAATAGTACTACCCAGGCCTGACTTAACAGACTTAGCTATACCATGTTGTGAAGTAACAATGTTTGTTGATGGATCTTCTAGGAAGAATCCTGATGGCACGAATGCAACTGGTTATGCTGTAGTGACAGAGAACGAGGTTCTAGCTGCTGAACCATTGCCAATAAACTACTCTGCCCAACAGGCAGAGATAGTGGCATTAACAAAAGCATGCCAACTGGGTAAAGGGAAGGTTATAACTATCTATACCGACAGTGCATATGCCTTTAATACCGTACATGTCTTTGCTGCCCAGTGGAAGAATAGAGGAATGGTTACGACTTCGGGTAAACCAATAACACATGCAGAGTTGATTCTTGACCTCCTAGATGCAGTACTATTACCAAAAAAGCTCGCAATATGTAAGTGTGAGGCGCATACTACTGGGAAGGATAGCATTACTTTGGGGAATGCTAAGGCAGATGAGGAAGCTAAGAAGGCTGGGTCAAAACACTTCTGGTTCCTGTCAGCTGTCAAAAGAGGAAGTTTTGATAGACAGATCTACTTAGAGAGCTACAGTAGGGCCCCAATTAAGGAAGTTCACAGATGGGTGAAGCAAGGCGCAGTAAATAAGGAAGGAATATGGGTCAAAGAGAGCTTACCAATTCTCCCGAAATCACTGTTTAGATATGCTGCAATATTGACACACGGGCAGAGCCATGTGTCAACCGGATGGATGGTAGAGCAGATTAGACAACACTTTGTTGCATATGGGATTACACATTATTTAAAACACTTTTGTTCAAGATGTGTTATCTGTGCTCAAAGTAATCACCAGGGCAGACAAAGGGCACCTCTGGGTGAGTACCCTCCGGCTAAGTACCCCTTTCAAAAATTAGAAATTGACTTTATAGAGCTGACCAGGAGTGAGGGAAAGAAGTGGTGTTTGACTATCCTTCTACCCCCAAAAAAAAAATATATTGTAAAGTGGTTGTCCCACTGGCTATAGGGTGAATGCACCAATTTGTAAGTCGCTCTGGATAAGAGTGTCTGCTAAATGACGTAAATGTAATGTAAATATAATAGACAAATACACTAAATGGGTAGAAGCTTTCCCTACCTCCTCGGCAGATGCTATAACAGTAGCAAAAGCAATATGCCAGGATATAATACCAAGGTTCGGCCTTCCAGAAACTATTTTTTCTGATAATGGATCCCATTTTTCTAATCAAGTAATAGATAATATTGGACAGAAGTTACAAATAAACATGAAGAAGCATTGTTCATACAGCCCGAAATCGGCTGGCGCATGAATCAGACGATTAAGGCTAGATTACGAAAAACTCACATGAGCACAGGAAGGAATTGGGTACAATGTCTGCCAATCGTACTAATGACTATCCGAATAACGCCAGATAAGAATGGATTGTCCCCCTTTGAGAAAGTGTTTGGAAGACCTTACAGGATGCCACAGTTGGCAGGGCCAGAACAGGCAGACATAGAAGTAGAAGACACGTTGGCACAACACGAGAAGACTGTTCATTAACCAAACACGTATGTCAAAGATTTTGTGCCCCACAGGCGAACTAAAGGAGAAGGTAACCCTCTCCATCCAACCAGGTGACTGGGTGTGGATCCAATCCTTGAAGAAGAAAGACTGGAAGCAGCCCCGTTGGGAAGGTCCATATCAGGTCCTGTTGGTGACGGCCTTCGCTGTAAGAATTGCGGAAAGATCCACCTGCGTGCATGTCACACACTGTAAAAAGGTAAACCCAGCTACACCTGACGAACAAACACAGAGTTAGGAGAAAGAACCGATCACCACTAGGGCTCGGGGGTTGGCTCCTTAACGAAGATTTCCTTACCCTGTCTGATCATTCCTGTGTGAGTTCGATAGAAGGTAAAGCAATGGGTTGGCCTCTGGCGTCTGACATGTTCTCAGGGCGAGGGTGGGGATTCACAGGTCTCCTGACGGTAGGTAGCTGTCTGATTGTGGGGGCCATATTCCTAACACACTCAAACCCTCCTGATCCGCCAGAAGTAGTAGTTAACCTAACACAAGTTGATAAAATAATACCTGAGCACAGTCTACGAAGGCATAGGGAGACAGCTAGACGTAGGGAAAGGGGAAGTACTAAGGACTGTAGGGAAGGACATCACCTTTGAGGTCTTTGCGGACCAGTTGGGGAGTTGGGGACTACTGGCTGGTAGTATCGTAAAGGATGGGAGATATATATGTATGTCACCATGTACATCCTGGGACCATGTAGTTGCTCATACCGAGCGGGGGAGATATGTCAATCTCCATACACAGTTTAAGGACAGGTGGAGTATTGTGAAAGTAGGGAATTACCAGAAATGGCAGTGCGACCCATATAAGGGTAAGTACTGTCTGAAAGTCTGAATTACGCTAATACAGGTAAAGGCTACAGATGAGCGAATGTGGTACATAGGATTTGACCGCAAATGTTGTGGAGACCCATTAGTGGCTTTCTGGGTAGTAATCAACCCAGCAGATGTTACAGACCTGACAAGTGAGATATCCTCTTCAACTGGGACCCCTATAGAGTAAACCTCTCTGAGGGAGTTAGTGAGACCGGGGCTGTGGTGAAGATAGTGGAAACTATAGACCTGAAGGAAGTAGTACAGGTGGAGACGGGGTATAGGGATCCTAACCTGTGGTTGGAATGGATTCAGTATACGGCAAGAACTATGTCTAAAGAGGACTGTTATGCCTGTGGGACAGCCAAACCAAGGTTAACAACTACTCCGTTCCCCTTGACGGGCTTTAACTCTCCGTCAGGTTTATCCTGCATGATTAAATTGTTCAAGCCACCTGGGAATGTGGTGAAGGAGTCTTGTAGTAACTTGCACTATCTGTATCCCCCGATAACAAAGTCACCCCGACCTAGGTTGCCTCCGTTTGAAGTCTCAGGGGATTCTTACTATTGTTTCTCTAGGACTGATAAGATAGGATACAGGGTAGGGCATTTTAGCTTCTGCTCCCACACAGAGAATGTCACAACTAAATAGACCATGACTAATCGCTCCTCTTTGTTGCAGCCAGAGGATTGTAGGAACCAAAACCAGGCCCGTGCTGACATCTGGTAGTTGTGTGGTGATAACAGACTGTGGCCTCACCTACATACTAATTGGACAGGAACCTGTGCGCTAGCTCAGCTGGTAATGCCCTTCACTCTCATCAAACAATCAAACGTGTCAGAGACTGGTGAGTTGTCACGTAGAAAGCGGGACCTCCTCCCGGGATCCTTTGATGAAAGGATATATATTGATGGGATAGGAGTACTTCGAGGGGTTCCAGAAGAATTCAAAGCTAGGAATCAGATCGCAGCTGAGTTTGAATCAAGTATTTTCTGGTGGTCAACAATTAATAAAAACGTAGCAAAGATTTATAAACCACACTCGTGATGCAATAAAGGGATTGGCTGAGCAGACAGCGGCAACTAGCTTAATGGCATGGCAGAATAGAATAGCTTTAGATATGCTTTTGGCTGAGCGGGGCGGAGTTTGTGTTCTGTTTGGATCTATGTGCTGTACTTTCATCCCCAACAATACAGCACCGGACGGGTCCGTGACCAAAGCGCTTCAGGGACTCACCACGCTGGCGAACGAACTGGCTGAGAACTCTGGTATTGATAGCTCACTAAACGGTTGGTTTGATAACATATTTGGTAAATGGAAAACTATTGTTGTAACTATTCTGGGTGCAGCTATAGCTTCTATGGGTATACTTGTTCTTTGTGGATGTTGTCTTATTCCCTGTGTCCGAGGGTTGGTGAGCAAGGCATTGGAGGAGGCGGTTTCCCAACAGATGGTGAGATACGGCCCAATCCCGGACTCCGACCTAAGGAATGAAGGATATGACCTACCAGGCTTGGTGGAGGATGACGACGATTCAGATAGTTTGAGACTGGATGAAACTTTTTTGTTCTAATGTGTGAAGGTTGCAGTGAAAATCTAACGAAGAGCTGTGATTGGATGTTAACCTAGAACTACAAATCTCTAGTTTAAAAGTTATTGTAATGATTTTTGTGTATTAAAGTTTTAAGTATGATGTACTAATTAATCAATATTGCAGGATGTGATGAAGCAAATGTTCTTCACTATAGGCTTAGACTGTTGTTTCCAGATAGTGGGTAAACAGGTTAGGTACCATTGCTAAAGAGTAATGTTACGCTTTTAATCATGGGGTAAGACAATTTGTTATGTTTTTATATGCAAACCAACTTATATACTTCAATGAGTGTGATTCATTTCTATAGCAACATATATTTTGTATATGCGTAATATTTAGTCAAAGGGTGGATTGATAGATTAATTATTAATGACTAATTATTACACCCTGAAACTGTGTATAATGTGTTAGAAATGTGTGAGTGTAGGACCAGTAAAGACTATGGCATTGAGGTACTATTTAGCAATGTGAGTTAGACCAGACAACAAATGGGGGGGATTTTTCATATGACTTGTGTGTATAAAAGGATTGTACCACCATTTTGTTTTAGAATTCTCAATGAATAAAGATCTCTGACTATGCAGATCGGGACTCTGTCCATTACTTAAATCCCAAAAGACTTACAACCTTTTGGGAGACGCACAGAGACACTGAAATAGTTTGTTTAATAATTCACATAACAATATTGTTTTTGATCAGAATATTACTGAGCCCGGCTGGGATAAAGATTCAATCGCCCAGAGCAGTGCTCTGAAACTGAAAGAGTTCATGTAAAAAAATAAAAATACTTGGCATGTGAGGCCATTTTTGGACTCACAGAACCACTGTTTCAGGCCCTGCAGAGCAAATCTCGACATAAGACATTATTGTGTATGGGTTGATAGTACACTGTATGCCATCAGAAGTGATGCGAAGTTTCAAGGGATATTTGACAACACTGTCCAGACTGTTGGAATGGAAGATGAAAGACGCAAAAGACACCGCCGTGGCTGGGATGACTATGAGCAGGGACTCAACCACCGGGAAAACGCTGACAATGACCCAGGCTTCCTGGACAGATACCGACGACTGTACTTCGGAATACTCTATGGAATCATACTGCACATGACCCAGAGGTTTGCTGACATGAAGAGCCTCGACTTCTTCCATGTTCTTTATCATGGGTAATTTCCTGAGTACTCAAAGCAAGAGGGGTTAACTGACAGAGTACTTACACAGCCGTTCCAGACGTACCCTTTCTTTGACAACCAGAGATTGAAAAATGAGCTGCAGGTAGTCTATGCTGATGCCTCCTTCCACAAACCACCAGGTGAGCTGCTGCAATCACTCGTGAAAAATGAACTGACCACCCCTTTACACGAGGTATGCAAGCTCCTGAAACTGATGCGCCATCCCTGTTACAAGTACATCAGCTGAAAGGTCATTTTCCTGTCTGAAAGGGATAAAACCACCCTACGGTAGCTGTGGAAAAGAGACTCACGCATTTGGCAAAAATGTCAAAGGAAACGTGTGTGCTGCATGAACTTAAGTCCAGCGGAGTACTGTATGAAACAGTAATTGACCATTTAGCCAGCATGAAAGACAGGACGGCATTCCTTTACAAGTAGGGTGAGTCAACATGTTTCTCTTTTTGCGCACACACACAGATCGATTAGACTGAATTGTTTGTGTTTTAAAATTGCCATTGTATTAGACTAGGCATATACTTTATGTTGTTGGAATGTTGTTTAAATAGTATGTGTTTTCATCTTTGCCATAAGATGATCAATGTCTATATGCTTACAATTTGTGTACCATATTATTCATTTTTTTAGCTCGGTTTATTTCATGTTTGCTTCCATCTTCGCTGCAAGACGGTAATACTTAACTATTTATCTAGTCTGGACTGTGGGCATATATTCTGCACAGGTTTATTCTAAATTGCATATATTATTGTGATGACTCAGTGCGAATGTGCTCGTTGAGATGCTGCCTCCGCCAGAGAGGCGCTGTCCAACTGGAGGTGCTGATAGTGGAGGCCACGCTCTCCGGTAACTCTCTGTGGTCCTGAAACAATGTTGAGAGTGCTCAGAGTCTGTTTTAATGCACATCTTGGGGTTCCCACAGGTTAACATCAGTATTCCGGGGGCGTCTCCCTATAGTTCGCCTACAACATGTCAAAGTTGAAGTGCATTGCGATTGTACTTCCCATTAGGCTATTTTAATCTTGCTGCGTCGGAAACATTTTAGTAAGGATGTTATTATAAATTTAGCAAACCGATGGTGAAATTAACTTTGTCAACTAACTTTAACTTGCATTTGACCATGCTGTGTCAGTTTGTTGCATGCCATATTTTCTTTGTGGACTTAAACAGGACAGATGTTGCTCTCCAGTTTTAACTGTGATGAAACACAAATGTATGTGGTTGAATTTATTCCGCCACTGTGACACTTTGGAACGGTCTGTGAAACGATATAGGCTATGGCTTATCGGCTATCACGGTGCCATTAAATGCTTTTCTAATGGGTTATAGAGAAAACAACACAATTATCACAACATAGGTTGTAAAAAAAAAAAAATTGCCTGGGGAAGCCTGGCTTGGCATCCCCATTGATTTTACCCACGCACCGCTACTTGTGTGAATGTGAGAGAGCGAGAGATGTTAGTGGCATCCCACTACAATTAGGCCAGAGTGTCCTTTCATTTTTCACACAATTAAAACGGCAGAGGCAACTAGCCCAGGGGGCTGACCACACACAGCGCCATTAACAGTTCAAAGACCTCGATCCATCCATTCCTCATCCATCAAGCCATCTACCGATGTCAGAGGAGACTGTGTGTGGTTCCCTCAAGGGAGGAGGAAGCCTGTAATTATGGAGGTTCAACCATTTGCTGACTGAATAATGCATTGCGTCGAACAAAAAACAGGAAACTAAAGTATATGTTGCTGCTACAATGTCTCAAAAACCAGCGCAAAAACAAACAGACCAGAATATGGAACAGGAAAACAAATGTTGCCACTTGGGCAGTGTAGGTGAACATGTGCACAAAGCTGTGAAAGTAAGTGGGAAAGGAAGAATGTTCTTTCAGGTGTGTACGTGTTGCCCTTACCGATCTGCTTCTCAATGTCTGCGGCCTCGTCCGGCGTGGCCCGGGGCAGGATGCCAGGGTCAGTGAAGCTGGTGTGCAGGAGAGAGATGACCGCGAACACAAACAGCACTCCTCCAATTGCTGGGATGAACACGGTCAGGTGCTTCACCAGGAAGGGACAGCTGTGATGACAGGACAAAAAGAGGACCATATTCAGCAACAATTGAAGTGGACTACCTTATATGTTAAAACTAAGGTGGCGTTTACACAGGCAGCCCAATTCTGATCCTTTACCAAATTATTGCAAAAGAGCTGATCTGATTGATCAAAAAATAGGCCCGTTTCTGTGTTTGCAAACATTGCCACACGAGGGCGATGTGCACACAATTTGGTTGCAGAAACCTCTCCCTGCTAATACGTAAACCGCTAGTTAAGGATACCGCTAGTTACAGATGCAGAAAATCTGTGTGGAGCTCAAAATGTTGAGCTTAAGTATTCGTTTTTCACAATGTATTCTGAATATTACTGTGCATTATCAGCGCAAGATCGGGAGTGCTTCTCCAGAAAAATCACATTCAGCAATACTCTGAATTGCTATTCACAATTTCCCAACCGTGGGGGAAAACACGGGAGTTAGACAGACAGCAAAAAAAGCCTCCATTTACATGTTGCTTATGAGCGCATTTCACACTACTTTTGGATTATAATTGGATTGTAAGTCTTGTATAAAATGTTCTGCTTAATAGAATTGTGTCATCGTCGCCAATCAACTGCATTATACTTCAAAAACACTTCAACCAGTAAAATAGCTATTTGGCTAGCTTTGTTACCAGCCTATGCCAATGAGTGTTAGCATTCTAGCTAACAACTGCTGCATCTAAAATAGGTATTTTGCAACTATCACAACCAAATATAATCTTAGGGACTATTCAAGCAATAATCAAAACATTATAAGCCTATGAGATCATCAGAAAGTTTTTTTCAGAAGAGCTTATTTCAGTGGTAATACATGCGCACTGACTGACGATGGGCGACTTCCCGTGCGCGTCTGTGAGTGACGTCAATGTGTCGGTACTGAAACGAAAGATCAGAATTGGGCTGCCTGTGTAAACGCAGTCTAAAGTGTTGTGTATGCTGCCTTCATTAAGGTCATTTTTTCCCCTCACCAGGACAACTAAAGACGTTAAGATTTATTGCAGAGCATTGCAGCAACAATCAGGACCCTGAGTAACCACATGAAGGACTAGTTCTCATTTTCAACATTAGAAACTGAAAATGCTGTCAAACCAGACTGACACGCAAATAGTACAATTGAGTTTCTCAACCACCCAGAGAGGATCTGGTTTTAGACAACTCACTTTTTAATCACCACTGTAGCATAGTCTCAGGAGATGCAACACACATTTCAACAAGACACTTGCAGGAAGATGTAATGACATTTTCTAGTATTAAAACTATTATTCTATTCCAGAATCTGCTGTGTTGTGTAAAGAGCCAGACGCACAACCAAACTTACCATGGTTTGTTGAAACCTGTGAATTGTTTTCTTGGCTAGGGCAAACATTATTTTGCGTCAAATAAATGCAAAACAAAAAGAGAACTTGTACTTACTCGAATACAAAGAACAGTACAGTGGTGACCAGAATGAGGCCGAGGGTTAGTGGTAGGACACCGCTTTGTTGAGCCACGATGAACCGTCCATCGCAGTAGAAGCGATTCTTGCCGGGGAAAACTTCCCATTTTCTCCGTGCCCTTTCTTCCTCCTTCTCTTCTTCAACAGCGGGTCGCGGCGGCAGGGTCGGGGTTGGTGTAGGCGTTGAAAGTGCCTGCGGGTCGATTTGTTGGTATTCGCAATTTTTCATGATTTACGAAAAACGGTGGCTAGTTTTGATTTCTCCTGGTTTTGAGCGTCCGGAGCAGATAAACAGTCACCGATATCTTGCTAGCTAGTTAGCTACCTAACTACATAGGCAGCTAGCTTGCTAACAATAACATCGACTAGCGCGTTGCCAGTGACGTTAGCTACAAACATGTTCCAGTAAATGAGAGTGGAGCATGTCGTCATTGAATCAACAACAATACCACCAAGCGTATCCAGTGTATGAAAATAATGTCCTCAAAATATACACTCATTGAAGAGAACAATTCGACTTTCATATTATCCATCCTATCTGGCTAACTAGCAGCTGTGCCTGTGCGTGACCCATTTAATTGGTGAGACCGCTTAGCTGGCTAGGCTAACGAAAGCTAGGCTAATGTTAACTAGTTAGCTAGCCCAAAATTCAGTGATGAGCAGACTAACGTTAGTGGATAATTTAGTAGCTAGGTAGAAAGCATATCCTATGAACAGCATATGTATATGGTACCATACCAGGGTTCTGTCTAATACAGACAGTTCAATTTGATCCTATATGAGACCACCAACTCCTACACTTCCAGCCAGGCAGAAAGTAATGTTGAAATTTCCCGGTGGTGATGTTGACAGATGATGGCTTTTGTCGGAGTTTTCTTAGCTACGAATCGACGCTAACTAACCAACTGCAGACAGTCTGTTAAACATATACATTTGAATCGAAATATCATTTGTTTTGGTCTTGTCCAGTCTATTAAATTCAGGAACGCGTACAGGTCAGGTGTACTTATCTCTTATCGTCCAGCCCTATAGAAGAGGCGAAGAGGATTTACTCCGCCCAAAATCTGTCTGCGCTTTTTTTATATGGAGGTCTATGAGTGTCGAATTACGTGAGGATTATTTGAATAGACGTTTCGTAATGTTTAGGCTGTTACAAATGTACTGATATACTAACTGTAAATCGCTCTGGATAAGAGCGTCTGCTAAATGACTAAAATGTAAATGTAAAATGATATAAGTGGATGCACGTAGCATTCCAGCAACTTTGAGAAAAACCACTAAGGGTGCGTTCATAAATTAATTTAGGCTATCTACTCGGATTTCAGAGTACTTTCGTTTGAGTGTGCCAGAGCGCAGAATAACTCATGCATTTACGAACGCGCAACACGCTTTGAATATGACAGGTGTCCGTAAAGGTTGGCAAAAACGAATGAAATTGTTGCTAGCAGCACAGTTACAGTCACTAACGCTCTAGATAACATGAAAACAGACTAACTAGCTCTGCTAGGGTGAGTAAAAGGGTCAGAGTGAGGTGTTCTCGTACTTGTGTCTCGAAGTAGCAAGCTAGAGTGCGCTCTGAATTTACGAACGGACAATCTGACAACGCTCTGAATTTACGAACCCTTACTAGTTGTGCTTGTTGTTCACACTCCTTTTATTGTCTATGGGCTAGAATGGTCCCACCTGACCTCACACGCCTTTACTAATTGAGGACATGTATTTCCATTGTTAGAGTGGTCACTGGGCTATCTTGTCAATATAATAGATAACCTTTGGTTATGATTGCTATGAAATGTTTACAACACATTCACGGTGTTCATGATCTTCTGTCAAGGAATGAAATCAATATTTTCCCTTACATCCTTTTCTTTTTATGGTCTATGCTTACACAACAGACACATGAGGAAACCTTTAGTGGGATACTTACCAGTATCTTTGCTTACACCTGAAAATGCAAAATTCAGGTAGTCTACTTTGCATTGTTATCATATTAACCATATTAAATCATGAACAAGTGACCAAATAATGTCAATGCAAAATTATTTTTTATTAAGCCTAGATATTTAGAAAACGATGTTTCTGCAGTTCCATTAGTTGAATGTTTTCACTGCTGTTCCTCTGGGGCTTGGGCTGGTGTGGTTGCTGGATGACATGAAGTCTGGAGAATCCCCCTGGAGGAGCTTACACACCAAATTCTCAGTGATCTCAGAGGCTGCTAGGGATGTGTTTGAGATGGCTGCAGAGGTGCTTGGAGGCTCGCTGAAGAGACTGTTGTTGCTCTTGACTGGACAAGTCAGCTGAGCCACCATCCCACTGCTTCTACTACTGGTCCTGGAAATGTCCAAGTCCATGGAGCTGACCACCCTTTTTTAGAGAATAAGGGAAGAAAAAAATATAACTTTATTAGTCCATCTTGCAAAGGATATTCAAAAATGTATCTGAAACCACCAGCCCTTCAGTTGTAATTTCAGTTCCCACATTTTTTTAATTGCCCTGCCCTGGATTTTAACCAGTGACCTTCTGGCTACTGGTCTGCCTCTAACCTCTGGGCTACTTACCTCTTGGCAGCCTGAAGAGTACGAAGAGGTCGGATTCTCCTCCTGCTGTCCTCTTGGACAGGCTTCTTATCCCTCTGGCTGTTAGTGAGGGTGGGGCGAGGAGGGGGGGTTGGCACCAGTGTTCTGGTATTCATACCCAACTTCACAGCAGAAGCTCTGCTTTCCTTTGTATCTGTGGAAAGAAAATGTTTATAAAATAATATACAGTAGCCTATGGCATATTTTGCACCAAATTCAATCTAATATGTGGTGTGATGAATATCATAAAGGATCGATAAAGGTATTCAGGACTCCTACCTGAGACTGTGTCAACTGGAATCTGAAAAGCACTATCCAGAGACAAGGAGCTAATGATGCAATTGGTCATCAATGTACACAGCATACCAATCAGCTCGTCCCGTTTCAGTTTGCTCCGTGGCGAGAGCTCGGAGGGAGACTCAGTAGTGAATCTCCTCTGAACACTCAGTGGCCTACACTGGTTCTCTGTGAGAGAAGAGAGAGTGATTTTATTTACAATTAGGAAACATTACATAGTATCAATAGCGAAGAAGGCTGAATTATTTGTTTATTTATACATTTCATAATAAATAAATAAAATAGATAATTTCCTCTGTCGATCTTACCAGGATCCTTTCCTGGCTGAGGACTGGGAGACATCGCCCACTGCTGGGGACTGGTAGAAGTAGACATTCCTTCTCCTAGTTCTGGGAGAGACACCCGCTCACCCGTCAGTTTATGCACAAACTTTTCCACAGTGGTTTTTAGGAGGTTCACGGAGGACCTGGACATTCTAGCCTTGATCTTGATAGGGCGCTGCTGGTTAACATCACTGATTCTGATTGGACCACAGTTTGGGACCGTTGCCCCAGAGACTTGAGTGAGATTGTGAGGCACTCTATCAACTAGGTTTGCCATGCTTACTAGGCCTGACAACATGGCAACATCCCGCGGCTCACAGCTTTTAGGAGGAAGCACATCCTTGGCCATCTTCTGTGGGGTTACATTCATGCTGATGGAATGGGAAGGTTGCACCCTGGTCTCCATAGTGGGTGATCTGATGGTGATGGTGGAGATATGTTGTTGTTTCTCTGTCTTGACATTCTTTGATGACTTGGCGGACAATGACGGAGTGTTGAGACAGCCTTTGACTGGAGCAGTAGACCCCTGCTGGGGAGGCTTGGTGTTCACCTGAGGAGGATGGCACTCAGTCACACGTTTAAACATGGTGTCAGAGATAGTCGTGGACATGCGGTCAACTGCCCAGGTGCTGCATGCCTCGTCGCCTGTTCCGTGACTCTTAAGCGTCTGCAGAATCTCCATGAAAGCACATTCTACCTCGAGGCAGCTCTCCGCCATCTTCTGCGCCAAGTGCACTCTGGGCTTGTGAAATGATCCCCCTTTGGTGACGAAACTCCTCAGCTTGGTCACAACCATCTCCAGAACCTCCATGTAGACTTTGTAAATGTTTGACCCATGTGAGGTGGCCTGCTGGCTGAGCTCTGGATGGCTGACGGTCATGGCTCTGACAAAGTCCCGAAGGCTAGTAATCGAGCAAGTGGACTTGCTGCTACCTGAGGCCTCCTTGAGCTTCTCAACCACATTGGAGCTGATGTCCATGGCCACAGCCGAAGCCACAGCTCGGCTCCCCAGGTTGGTCAATGAGATACTCTTAGCCAGGGTGCTTGACGATGACCATCTTTTCTTGGGCACGAAGCAAGACTCAGACCTCAGCAGGTTGGTGGACAGATGTTCGATGATATCGCTGATGGGTTCCACTGTAGCCTCCTGCAACTTCGTCTTGAAGCAGTCGTCAGTATGGTGCACATATGTTTGGCTAGGTGCCACCTGTAGATCTCCAGTAGTGAGCATCTTGTGGTCGAGCTTCTCAAGCAGGACCTGTATGACATCACAGAGCAGCCGGCTCTCTTTGGCCTGTCTGCTGTGGTCGTTAGCCTGACCCAGCCACCCATGGCGTCTCTGGATGGTCTGCAACACCCACCGGACTACTCTCAGGGCCTTCGGATCAACTGACTTCAATGATTTCAGATCAGCCCTCTTGGGGATGTAAAGCACAGGGATCTCGGAGTTGTGCTGAGGAGAGTATTGTGACAGAGGAGCTGGGTGTGATCGCTTTCTTGGGGACAATGGTTTCTGGCCACCCACAGACTCGTAAAGATCATCGTCATGGTGCATCTTCTGCATGATAATGTTGATAATGCTGTTGGCATAGGGCATTATCTCCCTGTCTGACAGATCCTTTTCATTGAGCAGCAGTGGGCTGAGAGACCTCAGGGTGCTGGCCTGGCCTCCTAGGAGCTTACCAGGTGGGTCAGATGGGCGTTGGACATTAATCTCCTGATCCTGGCCGCCGGACACGCAGCACAGGGACTCACTGCTGGGGCTGGACCCTGGGGTGGCAGAATAACTGCTTGGTCTATCCTCAGGGATGGAGGAACTGCTTGTTCTGTCCACTGGACTAGAGGTAAGACCTGGTCTGGATTCTGGGCTTGAGGCAATACACACCGTGGAGTCTGGGCTTGAGGTCATACTTGGCCTGTACTCTGGGCTGGAGGTGATACTTGGCCTGTCCTCTGAGAAGATGACCTCGTGGCCCTCCCCAGTCAGGACATCGATCACCTTGAATTGAATTGAATACACTTTATTTGATACACATGCATGCATCAGAACACATAGACCAAGGACTGATGGCTGGTGGAACAAGTACAATACTTGACGTCCATAGAATCAATAGAATAAACTATGCATAAAAACAAGGGACTGTACAATAGATTACCTTGTCTAGGATCTCATCAACCTGGTCCGAGGACAGGGCAGCGCTCTTCAACATGCTGATCATGGGGAACATCGAAGGACCATCTTCATGATTGTCTGATGATGACTGAGATAGCTCAGGGCTTCCATGGCTGTGTTCACTCTTCTCAGCATGTGCATTCTCTACAGAATCCTTTGCATCCATAGTTTCATTCTTTGCATCAATATTCTCATCCCTGAGTTCTATCTTGGATTCTATTTTCTCATCTCTGACTTCTGTTCTAGCTGTTAGAATAAGCTCATAGCGCCTGCTGTTATTCTCTGAAATGGTATTGTCTTGTTCGTCTTTGTTCATCTCAGTATTGGCTTCTTCTTCCGTTTTAGTGTCAATGTCCAACCCTTCAGTCAGCTTGACCTCTGTCTCAAAACTAGCCTCTACCTTTGCCTCTTGGGTGTCCCTCTTGTTAATCTCAACTACTTCCTTGACTTCAGTCTTGACCATCACATCTGCAATAGTCTCCACTTCCTGAACTTCATTCTTGGCTGTTGTACCTGCAATAGTTGGCACCTCTGTAACTTCAGTCCTGGCCATCACATCTGCAAGAGTATCCTCTTCCTTAGCCTCCACCTTTTCCATCGCGTCCACAACAGTGGCCACCTCCTTACTTGCAGTCTTGGGTATCACATCAGCAATAATCTCTACTTTCTTTATCTCCAGTTTTGCCATTGTATCTTCAATAGTCAGAAGTTCAGTCTTGGCTGTTGTGTCTGCAATAGTCAACCCTTCTGGAACTTCTGTCTTAGCCACTCTATCTGCAACAGTCTCTACTCCCCTGACTCTCCTCTCACCACTACTATCTCTTGATGCAGCCTCAATACTCTTGGAGACCCTCTCAGCTTTTTCCTCAGGACTCATGTTTCTCACCCTTCTTATGTGCCTGTTGTACCCCTCGGCCTCTAGTTTATCCACGGCTCCCCTTATCACCTCCTGAATAATGGCCTCAACCTTCACCAGCAGGTTGGTTCCTAAAGACCCCAGACTGGTTCCAGAAGATTCCAAACGGGTTCCTGAAGACCCCAAGCACAGAGGACTTGTCTCTAAAGGCGAGGATTGGTTTACAGAAGGGCTTGGGCTACTGGAGGCAGCCAGGTCCACTGAGGCCTCTCTCTCAGTTTCTCTCGCAGACTCTCGATCAGCCTCTTCAGGAAAGTTCACGGTCAATGTCTCCTGTCTGATGACACCGGTAGTAGGTTTGAACGGCATGATGGGAGGTGTAGGTGTATTGCTGAACAGCCCTATCTGAGGGGAGGAGGACTGCAGGCTGGTGCTGAAGGAGGATGTCTGGTAGTAGTCAGAGGAGGAGGGGCTGCTGTAGATGGGTACATCACTGGGTACGTCGCTGCTGGGTATGTCACTGGTGCTGATGGAGCCTGTTAGGCGCTCATACTCGAAGGCCATGATGGCTGGGATGAGGATCCCGTTGACCTCCTCCACTACGGTCACCACCACACTGCACATGATAGTGTGTAGCTCCTCAGTGTGGATCTATGTAGAGAGGATGGCATGAGCAATGAACAATCAATACACAAGATCCATTCAAACTTCGTTCAGACTGGACCCATGCAACATTCAGACTGTATTTCCAGTAGACATGAATGACAGTTATATTTGATATTGATACCTAGATGTTCTCGTTTACTTGACAAGTGACTAATAATGTAGGTCGCAGAATGAATATAAATCAAAACTCACAGTTCCTTTGAAATGCTCCTCCTTTAGCCTCTGTTCTCTGTGGAGGGAAACCATGAAAAATTCAAAAAGACCTCTAGAAAAACGGACTGAACCACAGCTTTTACAGTTAAAACTCAGTGGACCATACATGTCAATTCATCTTTCAATCAATTGCTGAATATATATACAGCACATTTCATACATATAAAAGCAAACATTTACAAATCTTTGAAAGTACAGATTTACATTTCAGACAGTTGCTGGGTGATGGAATGAAGGGAGCCAGCTTGTCCAATCAGACTGCCACAGGTCGCCAAGGTGCAGGAGACCGAGTCAACCAGCCCTGGGCCCTCAGCACCTACAAGACATGAAAAAAACACTATTTATACCATACACATCAAGTATAGAATGAGTAAGTTAAAAGTCACCTATGGCAAGAAATGATTATGGTTTTCACTCTAAATTGAAGCTACAACTGTCATGCAATTAACAAAATGGCCGTTGTGACTAATCTCAGCAGGGGCGCAACTTTCACATGTCCCCCCCACATTCTGAAATTGCTTCTTTGTCCACCCCAGTTTTATCATTGGAATGTGATACAAAACATGGCAACTGTGTGCTTTAGGACCATGCGGACTCCTCCGAGCAGTCGGGTAGGCTGCTTGGAGTGTTTATCCGACTGGATAAAAAAATTAATATATATGTCCCCACTTCTAAAACCAAAGTTGCACCCCTGAATCTCAGTGTGGTGTTTCATTGTAATGCTGATTTACTAAATCATAAAATATTTTAAACAGAAAGAAAAAAGAGGAATCCCAGCCTCCTACTTACAGAGGTTGTGGGCAGAGATGATGGATTTCTGATTCACTGCTTCAACCATGTTTTGACACAGAGCCAAGAGTTTCTATAACACAAATACAACTTTTCATAAGTAACATGTTAACCACATACAAACACACAGGCCTTGCCTGAAATTACAGCCTATTCACTATGTAGTGCCCTAGTTTTGACCAGATAGTGTTATTTCCGACATTAGCCAGAAATAAATCACCTCCACTATAAGTGATCAATTAAGATTCTTACTCTCCTTAAGTCACAATTATGTTCCACTGGAGAAGGTGAGGGTTGATGATCAGAGGGGCTCGTTCTAGTGGAGCCATCCAGGTCGACTGATGAGGAATAAAAACAAAGACAAAACATCAAGGCATCTCTTACTGGCTAAATTCCTTTACAAAGAGCTTATGTATTGCACCATACTTCAGGACTTGGCTGTCTTTTCAAAGCAAACATCAGTAGGAAAGTCTCACCTTGGTTGTTGTCAGGATCCGATACTGATATCAGGATGTTTTCCATGCTCTCCGGGTTGTCTTGTGAATCTGTCTTGGTTGGGGAATGCCTCTCTTTCTTCTGGCCTTTGAGACACAGTCTCTTCTGTTGTCTCTCTCGTTTCTGGGAGCAAGGGATCAAAACAATATCATTTTAAGTTGGGATCCATGTATTTTGTTTCTGTTGGTGAAGGCATTGATGCTTTTTGCAACAAAACACACTGGCTTTTCCTACTGCATGCTCTTAGGCCAGGGCTATCCTTAACCCGCAGTTTGAACTAGTATGTATAGCGTGGCCACGACTAAGGAGAGTTGAAACATAAAATGAAAACCCAAAGCCATACCATTTTCTCTTTTTCCTGCTGGTTTGTGACCCAGCGTTGCTCCAGCCTCATCTCTCTCTTCACCTCCTTGGTGACCTCCTGCAGTAACGCACGACCCTTGGCATTCCACAACTAAGACCAGGGAGAGAGGGTTCTAAAGTCATTGACTGAATATAAATGTACCAAAAGTTATTTTAAATTTTATGTTACAAAATGCTACAGTATATCAGAACTTTATTTCACCTATTCAGTGGAATATAGAGATGTATATTAACTTTTATGTATTGCTTTCATTACTGATGTTGTGGCTATATTTGAATTCCATCCCCCCCTCATATTTGATTTGATGTCTTACCAGTTCCGACCTGCAGGTGAAGCTAGAGCAGCAGTCTAGATCTACCATGTTGCCCCTCATAGCGATACTGGGCAGTCTCGCAAGAGAACAGTCCTCCTCCAGCACATAGTTGGAAGGGAACCTTCTAAAAGGTTTTACACACATCAAAGTAATAAGTGTCAGTAAGGGTTTTTCTCCATGTGCAGCCACATTCACCATAGCTCCCATAACAAATCAATAAAGAGAACTTCCATGGGGCATTTTTCCTTGCTACTTTTTTGGTATTATTAGACACACACACACCATACTCGTTTTGCACTTAATTTATTTCTTAATCTTACTCATATTATTCTCATCAGGTACTATGCCAGCATCTCTCATGTATTCCTCTCATGTTTTGTGTCTATACCGTAACAGTAGCCATTCCCTAGGTTCCTTAGTAGCCTGTCAGCCTCCCTGTCTGTGCCCTCTCTCAGTCTCACCTGGCCCTGTTGGACTGCTGTCTCTTGATAAAGAGGCTCCTTCCCCTGTGCAGTAACCACTCTGTGACATCAGACAGAGTCACATGTTCAGGGATCTGACCCTGCTGCTGGAGGGTCAGGAACTTACGCACCGACTCTTTCTGGAATTAGAGAGAAAAAATAACACAAATATAACTTGCGCACCAATTCTTTCTAAAACCAAGAAGGGAAGGATCATGTCACAGAAATTGTAGTCGATGACGAGATGGCTAGAATGTGTCTCTTTCTCTCGCTCTCTCTCCTTCCCTCTCACTCGCCCTCTCTCTCTCAAAGCCCTGGTATCTGAAATCTGAATTCTCTCACAAAGCCCAGACTCACCTGTTCAGTCCTGAATCTGCGACCCCAGTCCAACTCCACATCCACCAGGTGATCTCTATAGCGGTTCAACTCTTTGACTGAACAGATAATCTGAAGAATGGGAAATAGGGAGTGGAGACCATAGAATTAGAATACATCCATGGTAGAGACATGGATGGGTCTAAGTGTAAGAACTTCTATTTAGGATTACTTTATTTTTCCTGAGGGCTGTTATATTGTAGTGTCAGTACTATCCAAGTGCACTAAAACTCTTAGAATCACACCAAACATTATGATACAGTTCATAAAAGGAATTAACAGGGCTCATTATAAAAGGCTGAAAGCTCACTAACTTTCTCATCCTTGGTGATGAAGCCCAGGTTAAGGAGGCGTTGATGGATGTCTTTGCGATGGAGGTACTTCCTGAGGTTGGGGTCATGGAGGCTGCTGTACCCAGAGCTCAACAGGTAGCCGTTGGGGTCCGTCAGGTCAAAGTCACTCTTCGGCTGGAACAACTGACATGATGACATGATAAGTGATACATTTCTCTGACCTTTCTCCCAGTCAAGTGGAATTGGATCTATCTCATCAATAATAGTAGGCTATTTCATGAGAGTGTAAGAATTGGTTGTAAAACATGCAGATGCACAGGAAATGATAGCTTGAACCCTTTACAATTTTCAAAGTTATTTTAACAATAGATATAGTGCTGCTTACCCTGGTGCTTAGTGGTGCTAACAATAGCGCTTAGTGCTGCTTACCCTCTCACAGAGCCGGGTTGTGTGGTAGACATTGGAGACCCCAGAGATAACAGGGATCTTTCCTCGGATGGGCAGGTCCAGAGGGTGAGGGGTGGTCTGTTTACCACCACCCTGAAGTGGATAAGCAAACCTCTCAATCAATAATGTAGCATATAGGATAAGAAGGCAGCTGACCATAAAGACAAATGTTTTTCTTTACTGGGGTTTCATTTTTAAATAGGCTACTGTACATCCAAACTCAAACTAATTTTATGGATGAAACTAAATACACTGTACAAATGCCATGGTCTAATTAGAAATCAGACAGTGACTAAAAAAAGCTGTTGAATATTGAAGAAATAGCTATAGCAGCTGAAATATAACTGTCTGTATAGAAAATAGCCTACATACCATATGTGCCATACTGATCAAATTCAAATTCTCATTCTGATGAAGAAAACTGGATCATTTCCAGTGGCATTATTCTATGAAAAAATGTTTTAGGGTATAACATGAACAGACAGTACAAGAATTTGAGTTGAACTTTACAATTCTAGAACCCACATCATCCCCTGGTACGCCATAAACCCTAAATATGACGTCATAGTCGAAATGGTTGTGCTTGATGGACATAGCAGCCGACAGTGCAGGCTGTCAATTACAAATCTTCCCACAGGTGTCTGCCAACTGACTGATCTACAAAGAACCTTGCATCATAAATAACTACTCATTATTATTTGTAGATTAGTCAGTCAATCACAATTTACCCATAATACAGGTTTTGATCCCTCTTGAACACGGCCGTTCTGTTGTTGTAGCGCGCTTTGAGCGGCACTGCCACCAAATGATCGCTAGAGGGGGCCGTGTTCACGAGCTAGCTATTTAACCAACGCATAATAATGCACTGGTTTTCACGTTGACAGTTGCGTGTACAATTACTTCTCTCTTTAGGTGCGTTCACACTGCCCCTTAGCCCAGGGCTAAGCACCTTTTAGCCCGGGGCAAAGCGAGTGTTCACACTTGCACACTCTAAAGTGGGCTAGCACCAACCTTAGCCCAGGGCTAGCTGGCCCTGCTCCCAGAAACATATGGTGCCGAAATAGCCAGTGTGAAACGGTCAAGAACAACGGCGCCTACAATGCTCACTGTCCAATCACAAAAGCTGCACTGTCACTTAATTTATATATGCTTGTGATGCATGTACTAATGCGTTCTGCTCGTTATTTTGATGAGTAAATGTATACTATTTCATCCTTCCATTTGAGGACAAAAAACAAAATACTTTCATCCTTGCAAAAACATTGGTTGCTATGCTTAACAAAAATGGTTGCTATGCAGCAAGCTAAGGTCTTCTCACTTAGCCAACTAAAGCTACAAACTCTACAGCTGGAAGGGCAGCAAACGCTCAATTTTCGTCTGTTTTCATAGCTTTTCTATGTACATTTAATTGGCTATATTCATTACAATAATATTGTTGCATTATTTCGCCTGGATCAGAAAAGTTGATGTCTGTTTGTGCACATCATTTTCTGTACAGGCGCGAGATCGAATTTCAAAAGTGAAACATTGTTTGCGAGGTCAGACAGTTTATACAAACCATCACTGTTGGAAATCAAATGCTTCTCTAGAAACAAGATGAAATAATGTCTTAATAAATGTTTATTGCTAACATTGGTCGCGTGTCAGAGATATAATGTTGGTCGCATGTTGTTTTTGTCTGTTAGCCCAGGGTTTTGGAATACAAGTGTGCTTCTAACACACTAACACACCGACTGTGGCTTTTTGGTACACCAGAAGTACATTCATTTCCAATGAAACGCTGCGTTTGTCTTGGAGCATTGCGTTGCAGAGGTAGTTGCAGTGCGTTCAGTGTGGCGCAAACATTGGATTTATCGAACGTATGCGTCAAACTGTACGAGTCAACGGGATGACAGAAATGGTAGCAGAAGGGGAACGTTGAACTTTTGTTGCACACAATCCTCAGCAATCTACACACAATACCCCAGAATGACAAAGCGAAAACAGGTTTTTAGAAATGTTTGCAAATTTATTAGAAATAAGAAACAGAAATATCTTATTTACATCAGTATTCAGAACTTTGCTATGAGACTCGAAATTGAGCTCAGGTGCCTCCTGTTTCCATTGATCATCCTTTAGATGTTTCTACAACTTGATTGGAGTCCACCTGTGGTAAATTCAATTGATTGGACATGATTTCAAAGGCACATACCTGTCTATATAAGGTCCCACTGTTGACAGTGCATGTCAGAGCAAAAACCAAGCCATGAGGTTGAAGGAATTGTCCATAGAGTCACAGATATGGGGAAGGGTACCAAAAAATGTCTGCAGAATTGAAGGTCCCCAAGAACACAGTGGCCTCCATCATTCTTAAATGGAATTAGTTTTGAACCACCAAGACTCTTTATAGAGCTGGCCGCCCGGCCAAACTGAGCAATTGGCGGATAAGGGCCTTGGTCAGGGAGGTGACCAAGAACCCGATGGTCACTCTGACAGAGCTACAGAGTTCCTCTATGGAGATGGGAGAACCTTCCAGAAGGACAACCATCTCTGCAGCATTCCACCAATCAGGCCTTTATGGTAGAGTGGCTAGACGGAAGCCACTCCTCAGTAAAAGGCATGACAGCCCGCTTGGAGTTTACCAAAAGGCACCTAAAGACTCTCAGACCATGAGAAACAAGATTCTCTGGTCTGATGAAACCAATATTGAATTCTTTGGCCTGAATTCAAAGTGTCATGTCTGGAGGAAACCTGGCACCATCCCTACGGTGAAGCATAGTGGTGGCAGCATCATGCTGTGGGGATGTTTTTCAACTGAAGGGACTTGGAGACTTGTCAGGTTCGAGGCAAAGATGTACTGCCAAATTCTCTAAAACGACGTTGGAGGCGGCTTATGATAGAGAAATGAACATTCTATTCTCTGGCAACAGCTCTGGTGGGTATTCCTGCAGTCAGCATGCCAATTGCACGCTTCCTCAAAACTTGAGACATCTGTGGCATTGTGGTGTGAAAAAACTGCACATTTTAGTGGCATTTTGTCCCCAGCACAAGGTGCACCTGCATAATGATCATGCTATTTAATCAGCTTCTTGATGCCACACCTGTCAGGTGGATGGATTATCTTGGCGAAAGAGAAATGCTCACTAACAAGGATGTAAACAAATGTGTGCACCGAATGAGAGAAATAAGCTTTTTGTGCATATGGAACATTTCTGGGATCTTTTATTTCAGCTCATGAAACATGGGACCAACACTTTACATGTTGCGTTTATATTTTTGTTCAGTGTACAACTGAATGTGACACTTGAGGCTCTCTCACCAATTGATTGTACAATGTACACACATTTGTGGAAACATGTTTATTTCAACATTATAAATAACTTTTATAAACAATGGCAACACTGCCATGTTGCACTGAGTCTTGCTGTTGGAAAACCATGAGTGTCCTACTTTCGGCTGTCGCAGATGCACCTCCCCCGACTTCACTACTCGACTTTCGTCTAGCCTTTTCACTCAAAAACAAGCCCAATATCTCAGGTGATGCTCGTGGCAAAATGTGTGCTCTATGGTACTAAAACCTGGATGACCCTGATTTGAGGTAGCTAACAAAGCCTTTGAGTTGAAGGCAGATAGCACACTTACTGTATGTACAGTTGTATGCTCAATAACAACACACTATCAGCAACCTATAGGAGAATATGACCTACAGTTGAAGTCGGAAGTTTACATACACCTTAGACAAATACATTTCAACTCAGTCTTTCACAATTCCTGACATTTAATGTGGTCCTCTGTAGCTCAACTGGTAGAGCACGGCGCTTGTAACGCCAAGGTAGTGGGTTCGATCCCTGGGACCACCCATACACAAAAATGTATGCACACATGACTGTAAGTCGCTTTGGATAAA
Source organism: Coregonus clupeaformis (assembly GCF_020615455.1). Taxonomy (NCBI): domain Eukaryota; kingdom Metazoa; phylum Chordata; class Actinopteri; order Salmoniformes; family Salmonidae; genus Coregonus; species Coregonus clupeaformis. The sequence goes on along the minus strand of NC_059208.1, from coordinate 7,073,575 downwards.
AGCGTCTGCTAAATGGCATATTATTTATTTATTTTAATCCTAGTAGAAATTCACTGTCTTATGTCAGTTAGGATCACCACTTTATTTGAAGAATGTGAAATGTCAGAATAATAGTAGAGAGAATGATTTATTTAAGCTTTCATTTCTTTCATCACATTCCCAGTGGGTCAGAAGTTTACATACACTCAATTAGTATTTGGTAGCATTGCCTTTAAATTGTTTAACTTGGGTCAAACGTTTCGGGTAGCCTTCCACAAGCTTCCCACAATAAGTTGGGTGAATTTAGGCCCATTCCTCCTGACAGAGCTGGTGTAACTGAGTCAGGTTTGTAGGCCTCCTTGCTCACACACGCTTGTTCAGTTCTGCCCACAAATGTTCTATAGGATTGAGGTCAAGGCTTTGTGATGGCCACTCCAATACCTTGACTGTGTTGTCCTTAAGCCATTTTGCCACAACTTTGGAAGTATGCTTGGGGTTATTGTCCATTTGGAAGACCCATTTGCGACCAAGCTTTAACTCCCTGACTGATGTCTTGAGATGTTGCTTCAATATATCCACATCATTTTCCTTCCTCATGATGCCATTTATTTTGTGAAGTGCACCAGTCCCTCCTGCAGCATGATGCTGCCACCCCCCTGCTTCACGGTTGTGATGGTGTTCTTCGGCTTGCAAGCCGTCCCCTTTTTCCTCCAAACATAACGATGGTCATTATGGTCAAACAGTTCTATTTTTGTTTCATCAGACCAGAGGACATTTCTCCAAAAAGTACAATCTTTGTCTCCATGTGCAGTTGCAAACCATAGCCTGGCTTTTTTATGGCGGTTTTGGAGCAGTGGCTTCTTCCTTGCTGAGTGGCCTTTCAGGTTATGTCGATATAGGACTCGTTTTACTGTGGATATAGATACTTTTGTACCTGTTTCCTCCAGCATCTTCATAAGGTCCTTTGCTGTTGTTCTGGGATTGATTTGCACTTTCCGCACCAAAGTACGTTAATCTCTAGGAGACAGAACGCGTCTCCTTCCTGAGCAGTATGACGGCTGCGTGGTCCTATGGTGTTTATACTTGTGTACTATTGTTTGTAAAGATGAACGTGGTACCTTCAGGTGTTTGGAAATTGCTCCCAAGGATGAACCAGACTTGTGGAGGTCTACAATTTTTATTCTGAGGTCTTGGCTGATTTCTTTTGATTTTCCCATGATGTCAAGCAAAGAGGCACTGAGTTTGAAGGTAGGCCTTGAAATACATCATCCACAGGTACACCTCCAATTGACTCATTATGTCAATTAGCCTATCAGAAGCTTCTAAAGCCATGACATCATTTTCATTAAAGGCACAGTCAACTTAGTGTATGTAAACTTCTGACCCACTGGAATTGTGATACAGTGAATTATAAATGAAATAGTCTGTCTGTAAACAATTGTTGGAAAAGTTACTTGTGTCATGCACAAAGTAGATGTCCAACTTGCCAAAACTATAGTTTGTTAACAAGAAATCTGTGGAGTGGTTGAAAACGAGTTTTAATGACTCCAACCTAAGTGTATGTAAACTTCCGACAACTGCATACATGTAGTAGTGATCAGTTGCATTGTAAGAAAATATGCATCAACTTCCCTACATCCAAAAGACATGGCATACTGTAACAAAACATTTTACATCCAAAACGAGTGTTTCTTAAGTTCAGCTAGGTCCTGCCCGGTTTCAGCCCATTTGCATCAGTTTGGTTCCTAGTGAATACACCCGGTGTACGACTGCAGGTCCACGAATAACAACAGACACATTCAAAAGCCCATAATAAATAAATCCATCACAAACGTCTTACGAAGATTTAATGTACATTTATTCTTAACACATGGAACATATAGTATAAAGATTCATTAAGCCAAAAAAAAGGAAAAAATTGGAATTTACATCAAGTCTTTAGCTACATCGTCTGAAATACAAATATGCAGAATCCATATCACTGGAAAAACAAATAAACACATTTCAAACAGTTTATGTCTTCATCAGGGGTCTTGCTTTGTCGTTGATGTAGGAGCGGAAATGGAACCGTAGCAGACATGGTTTCAGTCATGTTAAGACAGCGGTACTGGAGACAAACTGAAACTTGATCTGTGTGGGGGGGGGGGGATGTTGCAAGGGAGTCGCAGCAGCTGAGTCCCTGTAGCGAGAGACAGGCGGGTGGGTCGGGGGTGAGGGGTCAAAGGTTAGGTAATCCCATGGCGAACTTGATGCAGGGAATTTCACTTGAGAGTAACCTTAATTCATCGAAGATTCAAAATGGTGAAGCGCAACAGAAGGGTTAGAGAGAAAGAGAGAGGAGAGAGGTGTAATGTACAACATCATATATACACAGCAGTCGGGACTGCGTCTAGAATAGAGGAGCAGTCCTAAGAGGTGACTTCTTCTATAAGGGTCAAGTCATACAATCAAGGGACAGAGAAGAGGTCGGGGTGTTGTAAGGTTCACGATACTTTGGGGGGAAAGCCTTTTGTCATCTCTCTCAGTTCAACATTTAACTAAAATCATTTTTAAAAACTACAGTTTGCTGCCAAGCCAGCGTATCTCAGTGTGAAACAGTATTATTACAGTATGTTGACAATTGTTTTTAAGGTGTACAGTACAGAAAAAAAGTCCTACAATCTACTGCACAGGCCTCCTCATTGAAGACGTCTGTCTGTCTGTTCACAGCTGATAACCTGGGTCCTGTAGGGCTGAGTATATAGCATCCAAGTTACAGCAGTATACCAAACCAGAGTCCAGGAGTCTGTTTCACCGTACATTAACTAAAAACAGGTTTTGCCCGTCCATGCCCGCCCTGCTCACCCCCCTGCCAACCCCAAGGGAGGAGAACCTGGGCACATATATCCCCCAGACTCACTGTAAACGAGACAGCAATTTTGGTTACAGTTTTTATCTTTTCATTAAAAAAGTTGTTTGCCACAGGGCAGCTCTCTCCCTCCCCCCTCTCTCTCTCCCTCCATCCCAGGGTCCCATCTGATCGGTCTTATCACATCATATCCACGTTAGTTTCTCAGTTTCCGTGTTCCAGAATGTTTAACTCCACCGCTACTTCAGTAAATCCGTCCTTTAGTGAGAAGGGTAGACAGTGGAATCCGAGGTGATTTTGCATAAATTAAAAAAAGGACAGTCAGTTTTGCTCTTAGTTCTCTCTTCCACTCACACTCAACAGACACACAAAAAAATAAAAGGGGGGGGGGGGGGAACAGGGCGGGGGAACAGAAAGAGAAAGCGAAGCTGAAACCCCCACGGCTGTCATGACTGGCCAATCAGAAAGAGTACGTCACAGATCACATGGGATACCAGAGAGTTCATGAGTGGTGAGACAGAGATGTCCAGTAGGCGGGACTCGTACAGGGTGAACTCTGAGTGGTTCTCCTCCACCTTAGCCATGGCGTGCAGGGCGCGGGCCGCTCGCCGCATCATGTCCACGCTAGTGGGCTCAAAGTGCGCCCCCTGTAGGTGCATCATGGAACTCTGGCTCTGCTGGTACTGCGTGGCCGTTAGACTGTCCTCCAGGAAGCCCAGGAGGTTACCTACGCTGGCCTTCTGCACAGCGATGGTCCTGGCCGCCATGCCGTCTCCCTGGGCCAGGTTGGCCAGTAAGACCACAGACATCTCCCTACAGACGGCCACCTTCCTCTCCCCGACCAGACGTACCAGCGTCCCGTACAGCTTCTCCAGCCGGCTGAACGGCGGCGTGGCCAGGATAAGGTCCACGTTGTTGTCCTGGATGCTCAGCTTGCTGAGGGTCTCCAGCACCAGTCTTTGGGGGGATAGGGCCCCATGGGGCCCCAGCATGGGGAAGGGGTCCAGGGCCTCGGCCGAGGGACAAACAGCCCAATGGAGCAGGCCGTCCAGCAGGGGCAGACAGATGCTCTCTGGGTAGATGGACAGGTCCAACTGGCCGGAGATGTTAGCCAGAGTGACCAGGCAGTTCTCCCTGAGGACCTCCAGACAGTCCCACCACCACTCGTCCCTCTCACAGCTCACCCTCTCGTCCTCCTCCTCCTCCTTCTCGTAGGTGACAGGGGCCTGTTTCCTCTCTGGGTGGCGGTGATGGAGCAGGACCAGACGGCCCAGCAGCAGCAGCAGCCCCGGGTGTTTGGACATCTCCAGGTCATTGCCGGGGATGAAGGACAGCGAGCGGACGATGTTGGAGACGCAGACGCAGCGGCGAGCCAGGGTGTCCTGCCAGTCCGACAGCGTGTTCAGTGGGGTCTCATCCTTGCTGTGAGGCTCGTCCTCCAGGATGGTGATGTTGCGTCGGCTCTGCTGCGCCTGGCGGATGGAGAACAGGAACTTCCCCCCGTTCTCCTTCTGCTCCTCGGCTGCTCCTCGCACCGCCTCCTCCGTCACCGAGCCCGGCCGGGCCGACAGGACGTCGTCGATGGTAGCAGTGACCGGGGCGGGCGTGGTTGGGGCAGAGGCCTTGGTGGTCTTCTCTGCAGGGGAGGTGGTCTGCTCTTCCTTGCCAGGCTTAGTGGTCTTCTCTGGGTCTTCTGACACCGTCGCGGGCACGGCCACCTTCTTTCTACTCTCGGTGGCTGATGGCGGCACCCGTTTCCGCTGCTTGAGGATGTCGCACTGACTCTCGAAGTGAGTCTGGATGTGTTCCGTGGTGTCCCCCCCGCCGATGCTCCAGTGGATCAGCCCGCTGTCGAAGCTCTGCCGCCGGCCTAGCTTACTGGAACGGCCCCCGGGGAAGGGGTCTTTCTTACGCACCATCTTGATGGGTAGCTTGTCGAACTTACTGGCCTGTTTGGGTTTCTCCTGGAGGAGGCTGAGGTTCTGGGGGGCTGAGGAGGTGGAAGAAGACTCTCCTCCTTTCCTCTCCTTCTCCTCCTCCTCTGCTGTCGAGTTCTCCGTCGTGGATTCCTCCTCCTCCTCCTGTTTCACCTGGACCTGCTGCGACGAGGTGGTGGTGTCCTCCTCCTCTTCGTCCTCCTCCTCTTCTTCCTCGTCCTCCTCCATGTCCTCCTGCTCGGGCAGCTCTTCATCGGACCAGTCTTCGTCGGCAGCATGCGGGTCGATGAGCGTCCGCTGGCCAGGGTCTCCCACCTCATACTCCTTCAGGATGCCGAAGATCTCGATGAGGCAGCGTCTGAAATACTCCACTACCAGCTCCAAGAACCCTGGCAGCTGAGAGGAGACAGGATAGGACAGGCTGTAGTTAGACATCCACATCAATGACAAATATAATCACGCATGAATTCTTTATACAGAGATGTGATCAGGACAACCTAGAAAATCTGGAGGATAATGTCAGATAATACATATTGACATTTTGAAGTTTTATTAGAATGCTTCTTAGAAAAGATTACTGTATCATCTGGTAAGATACCAACTTCAACATGTAATATTTTAAAAGTATAATATTAATATAAAAGTATTATTATGGGTGTTTCATCATTCTAATGCCTGTTGGAACTCACCTGGCAGAGGTTGAAAGTAGAAATGCTGTTGTCATCGTATAGTAAAATATTAATGGTGTCCAAGGCCCAAGTGCTCTCAGCTAGTAAGCCTGACTTCAGTGACATCATCACTCTCCAGGCCTCTGGGGTGCCTGAGGGAACGAGCAGAAAATACATCAGTGACTGATATAGGATGATGGCAATGTTCCCTCTAAGCTGCCGCGTAGCGGCAGGCCGCTCACCGGCGCAAGAGATTGAACTTCACCGAGTTCGCCCCATTAGTTTGCACTATATAGATACACTTTTTTTCTGTGATCGAAAAAACATTATATCAGTCCCTTTTTAATGCAACAAACCAAAACAAATCTAACTTTGCAAGATTGAGTCTGATTTTGTTGTAGGCAGAGCCAGAGCGTAACGGAGTAGAATTCGGGTGGGTAGCCCATGAGGGGTTTTTCCAATCACCAGCGAGTGAATGAATGCGCTTTTCATATTTCAGATCAGAGCCGCGCCTGTGAACATTTGTTGATATTCTTTGCTAGTTAGCAAGTTATTAGCCCATTTATAGATAAGCATAGATCAGCAATGGGGAGTTACTGCTTCCTACAAGAGCACAAAACATGTAGGCTACATTTCAAGCTGTCTTTGAAAAGCGAGTAAGGTAAAAAACGTATGTCTTAATTAAAGGGGCAGTGTTGTATTTTGAGACAGGCTTGAAAATGCAAATAAGTCAATAGGCAGAGGGGTAGCCTACATTGTCTAATCTTCTGTATTGTAATAATAATTAATGTTATTTTGTAAAGTGGTTTGTTGCATCATACAACAATGCAATTTACAGTCACCTATTTGGCCCATGGTGTTACAGACCAAGTAAAAAATCATGAATTAATGTCAAGCCCTTCATAATGTAAAAACATTTTTAAAGTCTCATGCAATGTAGGCCTGCATTGAACACCACATATAGGCTACTCTAGGCTATATCATAGAAATCAAAAGCTATTTCCATGTGAAAATCTTATGGGATTTGCTCCATTGGTTTTGTTGGTAGGCCTACATTATGCTCAAATAGCCTATTGGCTACTGTCTAAAACTGTAAGGGTACAGCCTCAGCGTTCACTGTAAACACGCGCCGGAACTTGCACAAAATTCTAACAACGTTCAAGTTTCCGCTCACAATACCAAAAATGTGCTCAGTGCCCCAAAATTTGAGGGAACATTGTTTAGGAGTATAATTATTTTTATTAAATAATTGTTTTGTTTTTTTAGAAACAGCGTAAGTGACTTTGTGCAAAGGGTCTGCTAACATTTAATCTCCTGAAAATGGCAAGTTTTGGGTGAAAAGAATCTGCCAACACTTTCATACCGATGTCTTTCATGGTGAGTCGTCCTCGGGGTTTGAGGATGGGTTGGGAGGCCTCCACCGACCCTGGGGGGAAGGCTATGTCCCGCCTGATGAGGGGGGGCTGCATGGGGGCCTGGCCTATGTGGGACGCGGGCACGGGGGGCCCCGCCTTCTGCATCTTGATGCCTGAGTGCATGTAGGGCGACTTTGAGGGGGACGTCCGGCTTTCCATGGGGCGGGGCATGGGAGCGGGGCTGGACACCTGGGAAATGTGGTTTTGGGAGCTCTGATAGTTGGACTGCAGGGGTCTGGACATGGGGGGGCCCGAGCCCCCCGGCCCGTAGGGGGACTGTCTCTGGCTGGGGTGTCCCGGCCACTGGCCCTCGTGGTTCATCCGCTGGTCGGCCCCTGGCATCATCTCCTCAGAGCGGTTCATGCCGTGGTAGCCCTGGGGGGGCCCCTGGCCAGGTCCTGGAGGCCCCTGGCGGTTGGGGTAGTTGGGGTAACCCATCTCATTGCGTCCCTGCCACATGGGGCCCTGGGGGCCATCAGGGGCTGCCTGCATAGGGCTGCCCATCATCTGGGGAGGCATGGGGGACTGGGAGTTGGGCCCCCCGCTGGAGGACCCCCGGTCTCGGCCAAAGGGGAAAGGGAACTGGCCCTGGGGGCCAGGTGGTCGGCGGTCAGAGCCGGGGTAGCCTGCGTTGTACTGATTGTACATGTCCTGTTGGCCCTGGGGGCCCCCGGAGGGCTGGGGCCCCGGCTGCTGCTGACCGCTGAAGGGGACATTGTACATCCCATCCCCCTCATGACGCTTCGCTGGGGGACCGTAGCCCCCGTCCACTGGAGGACGCTTGTAGTTCTGAAGACATGCATACACATTGTTAGCATCTCAATATCAAACCAATGGATTATATATCCAGCACGTACATATTGATTATGGATTCAATACATTTCAGTAGGTTATTATATGCCTTTTTTACATTCATATCGTATCAATACAACATCCCACATTCATTTCACTGAATAAGTTATACTGATAAATGCAAGTGAACATTTACAAGGCTTCTGAAGCAGATATGAGTACACAAAGAGAGCAATGGACAAAATGTACTTACGGGTTGTTGCTGTGGAAACATTCCTGGCTGCTGATTGGGGTAGGGGCCACCAGGTGGCGCTCCTTGGCCAGGGTACTGATTACCATAGGAATCATGACTGAAACACAACATACAACATACCGGTTAACAAACTTCGGCAATTGAAATGCAGCAGAACTTAACTAAAATAAACTACACAGAAAACACAAAATAAGATAAAGCAAACGCTTGAATAGATAACATAAGCTCACACTAAGATCAAAGCCTTCTTGAGAAAAGACAGTCATGTATTTAACATGTATAAGACCCTGTATGTGACTTAGCCCAGTTTGAGGTACTGACCGTTGCTGCGGTGGGGGTCGGCTAGGGGAGTACATCCCCGAGTCGGCCCCTGAAGGCATCAGGTTGGGCTGGGGGGCCCCAGGACCCATACTGCCGTCAGGACCCATCCCTGGCTCCTGTCTCCTGTCATATCCAGGTCCGTAGGGGTACTGTTGTCTCGGACCCATCTGCATGTTGGGGCCCATGGGCCCTGGGGGGCCTCTGTTGAACTGCCCCTCCATACCACTGTTAGGCCCCGGCCCTGGAGTCATGAATTGCTCTCCAGCTGCAGAGAGTTAGGGTTAAACACTGAACAGTGTCTCAATATTGTATGGGACAAGTCTGTCTAGGCCACTTAGCAGATGCTTTGGACCCACCACAACCCAGTCTTGGTGTTGCTAGCGCCACGCTCTTAACCAACTAAGCCACACATGATATACTATATACTCCTCGTACAGTATTCTTGTATAATTTCCTGTGACCGCCAAATAAAATATCTAAAAGCCAGTTAAACCTATCGCTCACCTTTCCTCATGCCACCAAAGGGGTCCTTGTTGGGTTCGTAGGGCCCCATGCGACCCATCATCTCCGGACCACCCATCCCAGGCTGGTAGCTGTTGGGGGTGATAGAGTTCCGTCTGGCAAATGCCGGGTCGCCCCCGTCTGCAAATGGGTCCTGCAGCCTACAGGGAGGAGGAGGGGGAGAGGGAAAGAGAAAAGGTGCGCGAGAAATAGAGATTACAAAAAAAAGAAGAAGCTAAATACCATTTTCAATTGTGTTGTTCGTTTGGTTCCCCTTGAATGGAAGAATCTATTCTGTTTTTGTTACCAACTCTTCAGTGGAAGGAAGGAAGGGTAGGGGATTGTTGTCAGGTGTAGTAGAGAGTGAGAGGATGTTTTGAGACAGAGTAGTAGAGAGTGAGAGGATGTTTTGAGACAGAGTAGTAGAGAGTGAGAGGATGTTTTGAGACAGAGTAGTAGAGAGTGAGAGGATGTTTTGAGACAGAGTAGTAGAGAGTGAGAGGATGTTTTGAGACAGAGTAGTAGAGAGTGAGAGGATGTTTTGAGACAGAGTAGTAAAGAGTGAGAGGATGTTTTGAGACAGAGTAGTAGAGAGTGTCATGGGTACCTGACTGGCATGGGGGGCATCTGGCTGTGAGGGGTGGAGGCTGGGGTGGGGGGCTTCAGGTCTCCCCCCTCCGCCATGGAACTACTGGTAGACTGGGGGGTCTGGGGGCCCTGCAGAGATCCAGATCCAGCTGCAACACACACACACACACACACGTTAAGAGATACACACGGTAGAGATACGCACATTTTAGACACACGTCACAGGGCTAAATCCCACTGAATGCACACACAGCTTCAGCGTTATTATAGAAGAGACTCACAGTGACAGAGAGAGATCACTTCAGCCCAGTGTTAAGAGACTAAACCCTATCTCTCCCTCTCCCATGCTGCTGCTGTTGGCTAGCTCAATCCCATCAACTCATTCCCATGCTGCACACACACAGTGCACAGAGAGGCTGGCTTTGGCCGCCCACACACACACAGCGGTGATGAATCCTTCAGCACATCTCAGCATGCCTTGCTGCCGGCATCACAAAGTCACCAGGAAACAATGATCTAAAATCAGCCTCAGCCTCTGTCAGATTACCATGTGTGTTGCATGGAGCGCCTCTCGTCCGTTGCCCGGCTCAAGACTTCTCACTATTAGCACGCCTGTCTAATGAGTCATGTGTTTCATTCATTAACTGACACACACACACACACAGTCATTGACAGGTCACAGTTATTCAAATCTTCTCACTTCTCACACACGGCAACGCGCACATCAATCTGCTTGCACTCCCTTCCCCCGGGGCAGGGATTTCCCTCTACTACAGCTGAAGAGTGGAGGAGGAGGAGGAGGGCGAAAGGGGGGAATCTCAGGAAGGGAGAAAAAAAAAAAGACAGCAGGCGAGGGAGGGAGGGAGGGAGGGAGCAGAAAAAAGCGTGTGACTTTACACACACAACCACCTCTTTTCCCATTCATCATTTTCTGGCTCAGCACAAAGCTCCAGGGAGGGGGGAGAGGGTTGCCTGTGAAGCCGTGGGCCAGGAACCAGACACTAGGCACTGCCGTAGTAGTAGCTAGTAATGGAAGGCATCAACAGATGACGACCCCCCCCCCCCTTACTACTGGGGGGCTGCCAGCAGACATACTCCACATCAGAGGGATCTCCCCTGCACCCCTCTCCCCTCTCCATCAACCCTCGTCTCTCTCCCCCAGCCTGGCACTGATTCCCCACCACAGAGGATCTCCCTGCACCCCCATAACCTCTACCAAACCCCCATCCCTCCTCCCCTCAGCCTCCTGGCACTGACTCCCTGCCCCCTGAAATGAAAGCCCATCCTTGGCTTGGCTTGGCTGGGCCAGACCAGCAGAGCAGACTGTTGAGGAGCACGTGGCTGGGTGATACCAAAAACCAGCCTCTCCAAAACGAACAGTGTTTGGGGCGAGAACACCGACAGAACACAACACCCCCCTGAGGAGATATGCAGGGGGGAGCAGATCACTGAGGACAGCCCCATTAACCTCCAGCATAAGACTATGAGGAACCACAGAACAAACACACACTGTCTGTGCCTCTCATAGACAACCACAGGACGGCCTCAGCATACCAGTATGTTTAGAATAAAATGAGATTGAACTCTTTGGCCTGAATGCCAAGCGTCACGTCTGGAGGAAACCTGGCACTATCCGGTAAAGCATGGTGGTGGCAGCATCATGCTGTGGGGATGTTTTTCAGCGGCAGGGACTGGGAGACTAGTCAGGATTAAGGAAAAGATGAACGGAGCAAAGAACAGAGAGATCCTTGATGAAAACCTGCTCCAGAGAGCTCAGGACCTCAGACTGGGGCGAAGGTTCACCTTCCACACCTCCCAAAAGGACAACGACCCTAAGCACACAGCCATGACAACGCAGGAGTGGCTTCGGGACAAGTCTCTGAATGTCCTTGAGTGGCCCAGCCAGAGCCTGGACTTGAACCTGATCGAAAATCTCTGGAGAGACCTGAAAATAGCTGTGCAGCGACGCTCCCCATCCAACCTGACAGAGCTTGAGAGAATCTGCAGAGAAGAATGGGAGAAACTCCCCAAATACAGGTGTGCCAAGCTTGTAGCGTCATACCCAAGAAGACTTGAGGCTATAATCAACATTTTTCACTCATTCCATTTAAATCAATGTGACTAGCTATAACTCAAAACAGAGTCGGTATGGGAGGGAGGGGATGTGAAGTACTAGTTTGAGTATCTGCCACTCACATGGACTAGGGGGCTGACAGACAGACAGACACACACCTGGGCTAGGGGGCTGACAGACAGACAGACACACACCTGGGCTAGGGGGCTGACAGACAGACAGACACACACACACCTGGGCTAGGGGGCTGACAGACAGACAGACACACACACACCTGGGCTAGGGGGCTGACAGACAGACAGACACACACACACCTGGGCTAGGGGGCTGACAGACACACACACACACCTGGGCTAGGGGGCTGACAGACACACACACCTGGGCTAGGGGGCTGACAGACACACACACACACACACCTGGGCTAGGGGGCTGACAGACACACACACCTGGGCTAGGGGGCTGACAGACACACACACCTGGGCTAGGGGGCTGACAGACACACACACACACACACCTGGGCTAGGGGGCTGACAGACACACACCTGGGCTAGGGGGCTGACAGACAGACACACACAAATAAAGACCAAGACAAACACAGCACGGACCTGGGCTGGGGGGCTGGATCTTGGGCTGGGTGGTCTTTTTGGCGTCGGTGAAGAGATCCGGGGGCGGGTCCTCGCCACGTTCGATCTTGCACTCGAAGGCGTACAGACACTGGATGTACTGTTTCTTCAGAGAGCTGGCAGCGCTGCTGGACGTGCCCACGTTCAGGTTGGTGGACAACTCCCTCCACTTCTTATTCTTGTTCACCTGGTGGGCGGAAGGAGCGAGGAGATCTTACAACACCATAGCTACCAAACAGAGTCCAAACTAGCTAAATATGTGATGTTCTAAACTGCTGTAGAAAAATGAAATGACGATGACAAGGTTATCAGGCAAATAATGACGTCGGTATTCTAAAACACAGAGGTACATAGACACATGCACAGACACACTATACACAAATACTGCAACAGAGGAACCACTAACCTGTGTGAGGCCTCCGATCTCTTTCACCGAGACGTAAAGTCTGAAGAGGTCCAGAGGTTTGCGTCCCACAGCGGGAAGGTTGGTCATGCCCATGGCCTTCTCCTCAGCGAACGCCAGATACCGGTCTACCCACGTCCTCCTCTCCAGCTCCGGACCCAGCTCATACAGACGCGTTATCTTCTCATTGGTCGTCGTCGAAGAATTTGACTTCTGAAAGAGGGAGACGGGAGAAGGAAGTGGTGAGGATTTGGCTTGATATTCACCATCGACTTCAACTTACTTCCACTCACTGACCCCATAGAAGTAGAATCCCAATCACAATACTAGGTCAGCCATATTGCGTGTACCCATGAGGTTACCATGGTCAGAGGGGCTTTGACTGTTCTTGGGATTCTATTTCTATGCACAAACAACCATGCAGCTCTTTCATTCTGACTGTATCATTCAGTACCACAAGTCAGAAACCACAAACCTTCTTTACCTTCTTGGTTTCAGGTTTGGGCGTGCCGTCCACCTTGTTGTTAATCTTCTGGGCTGGGTTCAGTTTGACATCGATGCCAAACTCAGGGCTAGGAGCCATGCCTGGCAGATGGATAACAAATGGGGAGGGGGGTTTAGTCCAAGTAGTACCACATATTAGTTAAGTAACATTTCAATCCAATTTATTGCCGATTTTATACAATATCAAATATCAAGTCAGATGATATGCCAAAAGCAATCATTTGTCCACTTGAGTTGGGTGATAAAATAATGTCCAGACGCAACCAGACTGGATATTTTCTCCAGACTCACCAGGTGTGTTGTTGGCCATGTTCCCTCCCATTGGCCCTCCTCCGTAGGGTCCTCCCTGGTTCATCATACCTTGCATGCTGTTGATGGCCCCCGGCCCTGGGCCATACGGAGACCCTGCTCCCATCATCCCCTGGGGCATATTGGGGGGGTAACCTGGAGGCCTGGAAAGGGGGGGAGCGACAACATTATAAAACCATTCACAATGGTTACGATACATGACAGTTATAAAACAACACGGCAATATTCTAAACATGTATACAGAAGAATATCGTGGCTGTCGGATGAAAAGCTCATAACTGTATGTTCGTCAACGGGAGAATATGGCTGGTTTTTTTCCATTTCCTGAAAAGTTTCTGTTTTGGAGATGAGGCTTTCATACTGTATTTCTCATCCCTCCCTTTCCTTACAGAGGCCCCCATCTTCCTAAAATGCCTCGTTGTCTCCTTCCCCTCTCTGCTCAACATCCTCCGTGAACACTTGAGTTGTGCTCAGTAGGGCACACGATAGCAAAACACGCAAAAAAAATAAAGTATTTCTCTGTTTTAAAATGTTTTACTCCATACTGAACAGGGCCCTGTCTTACCTCCTGATGTAAACGTCTGTGTCTCCAGCCTGTCTCCCTCTGGAGCTCTGTGGCTAATGTCTTTCTCTCTGTGGCTCTGTTTCTCTGCTTGGAGGCTCAGCTGACTTTCTGACTGAACAACTGTGTGACTCACTGCCTGGATCACTGTTCTCATATGCCACCTATCTTTCCTCCCTGTCCCTGTGTTCTGTGTTCCCCTGACTGGTCTACATCTTAGCTGGCTGGTTGGCTCACACCTGACCTCTCCTCTCTCACACAGCAGAGCCTGGGAGTGGGAAGAATCAAACAATGGGTTTTTCAGGGTCACACACAAACACACACACAATTTCCAACAAAGAGATGAACCATATAATATTGAATGGCACTCAATGCTGAACTGTCTCCTAAAGCAGCAACGCAGTGTCGTTGAGTACAGACCAGGCAGCTTACCGGTTGTGTATAGAGTTGGCTCCGTGGTGCATGGCAGAGGCTGCATCCGGAGGGCCCCCAGGGCCCTTCCTGTTCATGCCTGGAGGGGGGCACATCCCAGAGGTCACCTGTGGGGGCATGCCGGGGCCCATGTTGGGGCCCATCCCGGGGCAGTAGGGGCGAGCACCCATCTGACCCGGACCCATCCTGCCAGGGGGCATGCCTGCATACGGCGCCCCACCAGCCTGGCCTGGCATAGGGTTCATACCAGGATTTATGCCCCCCGGACCACCAGGGTAGTTGGCGTTGGGCATGCCACTGTAGCCGGGCTGTCTGGGGTAACCTGGAGGGTGGGGAGAGAGACAGAGACATCCGGGGACTGTTCAGAAGGGCACACCGTAATTTGTGTTATTATTGGACAAGTCCATGTAGTTCCTCCCTGTTTCATTCAGTTACAACCCAGGACTTACTCTAACACAGCAAGAGTCCTAATCCTAAAATGGAGCCTTGATTGAATCAAAATCAAGAAAAAGGACTTAACAGCTAGGCCTAATATTTGAGTTTAAAAAGGAGGTTTTTATTCAAGCAGATAGATTGATACCTGTGGTGAAGCTTTAGGCCTGTTGTATGTAGCCTGTGGTGAACCTAGACCTAGCTTGCCTCATTGAAACCTTCTAGCCTCCGGCATATAGAAACCTGTCTGGGAGTTTCAGTGGTCCACGTCTAAATTTAACTCCACAGATATAGCCTCTCTCTTGGTCTCTGTGCTGACAGGCTAGCTGATGAAACGGTGTAGATGCTGGGCTAGAGTCTGATTCGATGAGTTATCTATCTCCATACTTATTCAAAGACCGTGAAGAAAGCCCTCTGAGGGAGAGGGCTATTCTACATTTAAAATGCAGCTTCAAAAGGTTCTCTGTATCTAGGCTACCTCAGAAATGCTGTGATGGTTGTAGGATGACAATTGAAAAATCTTTTCAAAGATTAGAATGTTCTGATCTTTTTTAACATTCCAGAGAGCAATACAAGGCTATAAAAGAGAGGAAAAAGGAGAGTACAGTGCTCCTACTATCTCGACAATCAATGGCTTTACGATCAGGACGAGCCCTGGGTGTATGTTACAGCAATAGCACTTCAAAGCAGCAAAGGGGAGCACATGGTTACTACAGGGCTTCAGTAAGAGCTAGAACAGGAGGATCATATCCTATTGACACTTTCATTTTCCCTTCTCTTCCTCCCCACTCCTTTCACTAAGCTGTGAGAAAATTATTCAGCAGCTCTTGGAGGACATTGTTAAAGGGATACTTCAGGATTTTGGCAATGAAGACCTTTATCTACTTCCCCAGAGTTAGATTAACTCATGGATACCATGTTTATGTCTCCGCATCCAGTATGAAGGAAGTTAGAGGTAGTTTTGCGACCCAATACTTTCTAGCGTTAGTGCAATGACTGGAAGTGTATGGTATTTATTGCGCTAACGCTAGTTAGCAACTTCCTTCAAACTGCACGCCGAGACATAAAAATGGTATCCACAAGTTTATCCAACTCTGGCAAAATCCTGAAGTATCCCTTTAAAACCAAGGTGCTTCAGCATGCAGTCTTCATCAGGGGTTTTACTCACATGGAGCGCCAAAAAACAATGCATAGCTGCCATCTGTTTGTATGAGGTCTACATAGTTGAGACTGTATCTTCTTAAAGCTGCAATATGTAACTTTTTGGGGCGACCGACCAAAATCACATAGAAATGTGTGTTATAGATCTGTCACTCATTGAAAGTAAGTCTAAGAAGCTGTAGATCTGTTCTATGTGTGCTATTTCTATGCTTCTTGTTCTTAAGTTTGTTTTTGCATCTTTTACTTCCGGTTTTGTACACCAGCTTCAAACAGCTGAAAATACAATATTTTTGGTTATGGAAATTATATTTCACAGCGGTTTAGATGTTACAATGATTATTTACACTATACTTGCTTGTTTTGTCACAAACTGAAATTAGGCTAACTATTAGAATTTTAGCAACCAGGAAATGGGGAGCGATTTCTGCATAGTGCATCTTTAAAATGTTCTTAACCAGGTCATCATTAAGCGGGACAGAACAAACTTAATGACTTCACTGTGCACAAGCTGTGTACGGGGCCTCACCTTGTGGTCCGTACTGTCCGCCCTGAGGGCCGTAGTTCCCCATGGAGTTGTTCTGAGGGTAGGGCCCCATCCCAGGATGCATCTGGCCTCCCGACGACTGGCGAGGGGATAAGGCGGAGCCAGGTTGCTGCGGCGACCCGTATGGAGGCATCTGGGGGTTACGCATGTACACTACAAAAGAGAGAGAGGGAGAGAGCGAGAAAGATGGAGAGGAAAAAGTTAGCTATACTCTTTAAATTTACACACAGCAGCCATTGAAGTATAGTTTTCATTTCCTAAAAGCCTATCAAGGTCGGGTGTTGAATGTCAATCAGTCCTTATCCAAACAAACCATAAATAAGCAAGGTGATTTGTAGATCGTTCAGGCTGCAGTCGCCCGCTTCAGGGTAGTCGATCTCAAACACGACCTATATCTTTTCATACTCACCCCTGTCCTGGCCCATGGCTGACTGGTTCATGGATGAGTGGAGGATGCCGTCTGAATGGACGCTGGGCGGCCGGGGAGGCATCTGGTTACCTGCGTGATGACATCAACAGAGAGCACCACAGTGATTCAGACACGCTGGGCATCATAACAAACAGACCATGCTTCTGTATCGTACAACAAAAGCTGTGGTTTACACCTGCTTTAGGAAGCTGGACGTGTACAATGTGATAGATTACTGCTTCTCTCTGGAAACCAGTGGCTCTATTCTCTCTCCCTCTCTCTGTACCCACCTGGCACGGCAGCAGGTGAGAGGGGTCCGGAGCGGGAGGGGGTGACGCTGGCAGGGGAGCCCACAGGGGAGGGGGAGGGCCCGCGGATGCCAGGCAAGTGGGGCGAGGTGTGAGGGGAGAAGGGTGACTGGGCGGGGTTACTCTGTTCCCCCTGGCTACTGGACACCCCCGACGTGCTGACCCCTGGACTCAGAGCCCCCTCCGTACCCGTCGGCAGGTCATCTATGGAACCAGAGAGGTCCTGGAACAAGAGAGAGGAGAGAATTAGAACCACAGAATGAAATAGAACACTAGGAAGTATGAATCGAGAAACAGTATTTATTTGGAACAAATGATTTTTGTTATGCACTAGACAGCGGTGATGTTCACTTGGATATTGAGGGTTGTACAGTTCAGACATATTGGGCAGCAAAAGTCAACAGTCATCTCATCTGGCCAAAGTCTACAGAGGGGATCCACATAACCAGAGACCAGCAAAGAAGAAAACAGACCAGGGTTTCCGTTAGCCGGTAATTGCCAGCTTTTGTATGCGGTTATTTTATTTTTTAAAGCCGATAAAATTGTTGGCGGCCAAATTTACTGTGAGAAAAAACAACGTTAGGCAGGCTATCAGCACGTCAATCACCACTCCCAATGTGAGCTGGAGGAGGCAGTATGCATTTGAAAACATACTTAATTGTTTGAAACCTGAATGTTTTACTTCATATTATGAGGCATGTCTTACCTTGCTTGAAAATCCAACCATAGAGGCAATTATTTTATAAAGACTTCATAGGAGGCGCATGAGTTTCAAGTTCGGGGAAGCATACAATTTATCCTACTGTTTCTACCGATCTTCGTGCCAGTTATGATTTTCATATGCTTTTCGTGGAACACTTTCATTTCAATAATAACGCTTTTGTTTCTCAAAATCATTGTCATGTGGTTAATCATAAAAATCGTGAATAAAATGTAAAAGTTCAAATTCAACTAATGCGAAAGCACCAGCCTCTGCCATATGGACACACTGATATACCATGATCATTGGCAGCTAAATAGTCTAAATGAGTGCATGGAACTCAGAGATGGCCAATGCAGCCGGTGGCCTAGAACTTCCATTGGCAACTAAGTAAAAATACAAAGCCGACAAATAAAAACAGTAAAAAATATACAGATGAAAATTCTGGTTCTTTCAATCAAATTCATTTCTCTACTCAGCCTGTCTTTCTATATCAGTCTTGACTTGAGCTATCACTAGTGAAGTGCAACATTGTATCAAATCAATCAACTGGATCCCAGCCAGAAGCAGTCTCTAGTAATAAGTTATAATAATAAGTTGGTCATTTAGCAGACGCTCTTATCCAGAGCGACTTACAGGAGCAATTAGGGTTAAGTGCCTTGCTCAAGGGCACATCGACAGATTTTTCACCTAGTCGGCTTGGGGATTAGAACCAGCGACCTTTCAGTTACTGGTACAACGCTCTTAACCACTAAGCTACCTGCCGCCCACTCTAGTCAATTTGCAACATTGTATCAACTAGCTTATTCCCAGAGTTTCCAGCACCAGTGAGCTAGGGACAGACAGCTGTTTTTGCGCAAGGTATTTTATGATGTTGATATTGATTATATTTTGCTCTTTCACACCGAGGCTTGGTTATTATCGAGGGGGAGATTGTTGGAAAGATTTTTCAAATAGGCCTACTGTGAGGAAATATTAGGCTATCATTCACAATGTGTGTTTAAAAAACAGACTTTGTTGACTTACTGTGTGAGGTAAATAAAGAATGACTGGAGCTCAGCTTATTAGTGGTGGACGTGGTGAGTTAAGACAACCAGAAATCCCCAAATGGGCATTTTCCTACATTTGCGTACAGCAGGCCAGATAGGCTACTTCTGGAACGCTCCGTCAACGTCAGGACAGAGAAACCTATAGGCTATCTTCGCCACACACCTCTACCCTTCTTCTTGTCTCAACATTTAAAATTATACTCAAGACACATTAACTTCACACATATTTCAGATGCTTTTCACTGACAGCCACAATTCAATAATCAGCTAGGCCTTCCTAGTTGTTGCATCTTTAGATTCACCCTCTTTCTAAATTTAACAGAGATTTTATATTTCTGTCATATACCACATGCATCTGGTGCATATTTTCTGCAAATTGCATTTTAGCAAATGTTTGAATATTATGTTTTATTGTCTGCTTCATTACAGGAGTTGCATGGTATGTTAAGATTAATTACCATTATTTAAATATGATTTCTGTCATTCTGAGCACCATGGGTGCATATGCATATGGGTCCAGTAAATTTCTAAAATGGACAGTAAATTAAAATCTTCCCGGCGCCACATTTTCCTAACGGAAACCCTGTGGAAACCATGCAACAGACCCACCAGATCACTTTAGAGAGGCTGTGTGATCCTCTCAGCAGAACTACTGGAATCCGGTGTCCAATTCAGAAACATTAGCTGCACCAATTATCCATCTGGCTACTCAAAACACATTGTGGAGCTAATATTTTCTCCAGTTCAGGACTCAGTCAGGCCCTAATGCCATGATGTGGTAATGATATTGGCAGGAGAGGTGAGGTGATTGTGTTTGAACAGGAAGTTGAGAGTTGTTTACACATGCTGTCTATAGTCACGTGGATCCCATGTGCTCCTCTCCTCTAACAGCTAGCTAGCTCATCTGACAGTCACATTAGAGGAGGGAGGGAGGAAGGGAGGGAGGGAAGGGAAAAAATAAGTAGAGGGAGGAGGTAGAGAAAAAAAACACTCCCTGGAAGATGGCCAAGTATTCCCACAAAAATCTCACACTCAGTGGCAGGCAGGCAGAGAGGCTGGCTGCGGCCCCGAAGTAGGCGGTTTTCAAGTTGAAACGGCGCCCAGTGCTATTTTTGGGACGTGACCTGACGAAGGCACCCCAGAGGGATCGACAGAAGGAGGACGATGATTCAGGAACCCTCGCCTCCATCCCTCTCTCTCTCTCTCTCTCTCTCTCTCTCTCTCTCAGCAAAGAGCTGTGAGTGCCGTGACCCAACGCAGGAACATGTCATTATGGGTGCAATCATGTGTAACCCACAGGAGAGGTGAGGAGTGTGTGCCTGCGTATGTAATTCCACTCCATAGCACTGGCCTTGCCTTGGACATTACGAGAGTTTGTATGCGTGTATGCGCGTGTGTGTGTGTGTGTGTCCCTTTCTGTGAGCAACCCAGGGGGGTGCAAGTCGATAAAATAAAAATGCTCAGATTGGGGGCTAGATCAAAAAGCGAGGAGGCATTCCTGGTTAAAGAGCCATGTCGGGATCTGAACAGTGTCAGCTGACCTCCCCCACTCTGGACACAGAACACACATCCCAAGACCAGTCATCTGACAGCAGGGCTAACGGGAGGCAGGCAGGGAGGCAGGCAGGCAGGGAGAGAGAGAGGAAGCTCAGGTAAAGCAGTCATTGTAACATTCTGCCCAGGGCCCAGCCCCAGTCCTGCCTGCCTACCTCCCTGCCTGAGGGCCCCACTCAGTCTCACAGAGAGAGAGCAAGAGAAATTCCATCCCCATCCCACCAAGGCCACAGGGCCCTGAGGCAGGGGTTAGGGGTCAGAGGTTAACCCTCTAAGGCTGTGCTCTGTAATCTTACCTCATTGAGAGGTCACATACATAGACAGGAGTCAGGACTATAGAGACATTTAGCAAGACCAGGAAGCAGGGGTCACGTTAAAGTTCAGAAATCTGAATTTTTCAAAAACATAGACCATCCAAAAATCTGAGTTTTAAACCATTTCACCTGTGTTTTATATTGAATGTCAACTGTGTTTGCTTCAATAGAGTGATTAGAGGTGTGCAACTATAGTTCTCCTTCACAGAAAATACATTAGTGCAACATATTCTGCACAAAATAGCTTCCTTTTCATCAATTGGCAACTATTTGGCTAGCAGCAACACAAGTAAATTAGCTTACAATGAAAAAGCAAGGTATTTTTCGTCAAAACGATGCATGGCGCTTGCAACGCCAGGGTTGTGGGTTCGATTCCCACGGGGGGCCAGTTTGAAAAAAAAAAATGTATGCACTCACTAACTGTAAAAGTCGCTCTGGATAAGAGCGTCTGCTAAATGACTAAAATGTAAATGTAAAATGTACGTTAATCACGAAAGGTACCGGAGAAAATTAGCTACACAGAGCGTTTTATCATTTTCTTTGAGTGAAAAACGCAGAATTCTGTGTTAACGTGACCCCTGGGAAGGGAGACACTGAATGTGACAAGAGGTATGGTCCTGCTAGTGTGGAGCTTAGAGAGAGAACAACTGAATAAGCAGATCTTACGTGCGCGCACACACACACACCTCTTTAAAATTCCCCAAACCACTCCCCCAACCAAAGCTGCCAGCTGTGATCCCTGGATACAGCCAGCGCTGTGTACACACACACACACCGAGCCTCCGCCTAGCTACTCCCACTCTGCAGCCAGTCATTGATTTTTTCCAACTCGATATTAGCAGCAGCAGCAGAGAGAGAGAACCCTGAGAGAGAGCCCTGCTCTGCTCTGTCTTGTTCAGCTTTGCTGACTAGACACAGAAAGAGAAAACTGGGCTGGCAGCACTCTACCTACTGCTGCCATTCACCAGACGTGTCACTCATCACAGTGAAAGATAGAGAAATGGAGAGAGGGAGGGATGAATGAGGGAGAGTAGAGAGGAGATGGTAGAGTAAAGAGGGGCTGGGGGCAAAGACTATTTACCCCCCCCCCCCAAAAAAAAATACAAAACAGACCCCTATGCGAGCCCCGACAACATCCCAAATGTTGTTATGTTATGTAGTAAGGCTAAGCTAGTGCAACATGGCAGAGAGAGAGTGGAAGCAAGTGCTGCAGCTCCTCTATAGCACCATCTCCCTCTATGCTCGGCGGCAGCCATTTTGTGTTTCCAGCTAACATGGGAACTTGCATGCCGGATTCCATCTTTTACAGCGAGAAACGGACAGACTAAAATAGAAAAACTTGTCAATTTTTTCTAAAGACAGAAATGTTAACAAAAAACAAACTTAAAATCCCTAAGGTCCAGTCTTAGGAGACTAATTACACCCAGTTTTCATAGTCTTATAGTAAGTAGCCATGTTGTGTCTAAAGCAGCCACTAGAATAGCCATACTGCTCCACAGTCTCCTGCTTCCATCCCAGTTCAATTCACTCTACAGTCTAATGTATTCCATTTACAGATTCCTTCAGTGAATCAATCTGGCTAAACTCCAGCCCATTAGTCTACTCTACAGTCTTTTTCTACAATGACTGTATCTGAAATCACACCTTATTCCCTATTTAGAGCACTACTTTTGATCAGAGCTCTATGTGCCCAGGTCAGAAGTAGTGCACTAAATAGGGAATAGGATGCCATTTCAGGCACAGCCCATGAGAAGCAGAAAGTAGGGGAAAGTGGAGGTGCTATGATATCACCAGTCAGTCAGTAAGATAATGTAACCTAGCTGC
The DNA here is from genome assembly GCF_020615455.1 of Coregonus clupeaformis. Lineage (NCBI taxonomy): Eukaryota > Metazoa > Chordata > Actinopteri > Salmoniformes > Salmonidae > Coregonus > Coregonus clupeaformis. The sequence goes on along the minus strand of NC_059208.1, from coordinate 7,051,071 downwards.
TATCTGGAGGCTGGGCTGTGACCGTGTCAGGACTAGTAGTGTAACAGGATCTGGGGACTAGTGGGCTGGGGGTCCTGGAAGAGTTCAGCCCACAGTCACCGACTCTCAATGAACCCCCTCTCTCTCCGTTTCTCTCGCTCTCTCCATTTCCCTATGGCTTTCTTGCTCACTCTCTCCCTCTTTCGCTAGCTCATCCACTCACTGCCTGTCAGGTTTCCTGTTCTCAGTCCTCTGTACACAAAGAGGCTCAAACACACACACACACACACACACACACAGAGGTGAGGGGGGAGAAATAATAAGAAAAAAATTGCTGCCGTCTCTGGGGCTGCCATGGTAACCATACTCCACATGCGTTTCCACATGAGTGCAGACACCGCCCCTCCCCCTCATCCCCTCTCCTCCCTCCCGTCCTCCCTGTGAGCCTGCTGGGGTCACGGTGCAGTCAGCTACTATAAAGAGGAGCTGTCATTGTTACAGGAAGCTCAAACAGACCAAAGCCATCCTCCCTCCCAGCTCCTCACACACACACACTTTAATTACACACACAGCCACCGGTGGCCTGACACACACACACACAGCAGAGGCAAAAACCTTCAAGTGTTCAGCAGTGTTTATGTTTACATCAGCTATAGTGCTGCTCTACTAACTGAATACTAAACAGTACATTTACCTCCTGTTACTATGGGTAATACATGTCTCTGATCTTCTCCTTAGAAGAGCTGAAATGACTTTTCCCACGACCCGATTTCACTATCAAACAACATCTCACCTGATTTCACTTCCATTGATTTCTCCCCACTGCTTCAGCGCATATCCACTACCTGGACTCATAGATGCAAGGGTCACGACACCTATACTGCAGACATTTTATAGGTTTAATATCACAACAAATATCTATTTTCAAATTTGCCTTTCTTTCAGTAGTTTTTGGGAACCATTTTGAATTCTGTGAGTAAGTGGCTCCACCTTAGACCCTCATGACGTCTGAACATACGGACACCAGCGTTAGGCTAGTGTTGAACAGGACAGGTGAGGGAGGTGAGGGGTGCAGGCCAGGGGCACTGGGGTGACCCTCCACAGTCAGGGTAGAGGGTTAGGGATGTCCCCTGCTGCGTACAGGGCCAGGGTAGGGTGTTCTGGGTATCCCAGTGTGGGTGTAGAGAGAGAACCACAGCCCCAGCTCTGGGTTGGCTAAACTGAGCTCCACCATAAGGGGGCACTCCTATCCCACAGTGGAGAAAGAGAGGGAGAAGAGGAGAAGAGCCTCATACAGCACAGTAGCCATTACCGTTTCAGAAACACAAGGCTACAGGAAGAGAAACTCACTATACCAATGGTCTCTATACAACATAGAGGCAACCATACACACACGCTATACAATCAACAACAACACATTACTGAGGCGTCGACCGAAACAATTGTAGAATATCAAAATATTCAAGCAGGGGATATTTGATTACATCTGCATGCAATTAAATTAAAATCATCCCACCCACTAGTTTCTGCCCTGAGGGCAGGTAAGGTAGCAGAGCCAAATACTAGTCAGTTAGTCAGTATACCCCAAACCTCCTCTAGCCCAAGCCACTCTGAACCCCTCCTATTCTAAAAGGTATGTTCCCTCTACAGACCTAGTCCCTTCCCAGTCCCATCTCCCCCGAGACCAATATTAGCCTGCTACTTAATACAGGAGACCATATGGGGATTGTAATTAATGGAAAAGGTAGAGGAGGGAAAGTGGGAAGGGGAAATCGTATAAAAAGATAACAGATTGCTATTAAAAATGATATTTAGCAATAAACTAAATCAATATTGCTCAGCTGTTCTTTTCCGATTTCTAGATGACTATGCTTAGAGCACGGATAGGTCACATGTTTAGTCATGAAAAAATGGTCTACCTGACTATATATGTTTATAAACATTCAACATCTGAACATTTGCCTAATTGAGGTTCTCTATTGGTAACAGTCCCACACACACTGCAGCAACCTGTGTGCAATACATAGCAGAGAGAGGGGGGAGGTCTGATTGCTGTGAATAATGGGGCTAGGGTAAGTGTGTGTGGGGGAAGCAGGCAGCTGCCCAGGCCAGGGTGAGGGGTGCTGGGATCGAGAGGCTGGAAGGGAGGAACAAGGGTCTGCCTAGCCTGCCTGATACTAGGGGCTAATCTGGGGGGCTGGGAGGGAGGAACCACAGCCTGTCTGCCTGATACTAGGGGCTGGGGTTGGGGAGCTGAGCATCTTGACTGGCTGCATCACCGCTTGGTATGGAAAATGCACCGCCCTTGACCGAAAGGGCTACAGAGGGTGGTGCGGACAGCCCAGTACATCACTGGGGCCGAGCTCCCTGCCATCCAGGACCTCAATATTAGGCGGTGTCAGAGGAAGGCCCGAAAGATTGCCAAAGACTCCAGCCACCAAAGCCATAGACTGTTCAGTGCTACCGTCCGGCAAACGATACCGGAGCATCGGCTCTTGGACCAACAGGCTCAGAGACAGCTTCTACCCCCAAGCCATAAGACTGCTAAATATCCTGACTGCTAAATAGTCAATTAATGGTACCCGAACTATCTGCACTGACCATCTTGCACTCACCCTACGCACACTCACTAGAATATTCAGTGCATGTGACAAATAAAATTGGATTTGATTTGAGTCTGCCTGCTTGCCTCTCTGCCCGCTTCTCCAGAGCAACACCCCTCCCACCGATGACAGACACCCAGCAACAATCCAAAGTAGACTAGAGGGCGCTGCCAAAGCCCTTCACTGACTGACACAACCACTGTTTCTCAGAGCAGAAAAACAAAGGTGATTTAATCTAAAAGAGCATAACTTAAAAACATTTTATGAGCTGTTTTGGTGCATCTAAATTCCCCGTCCAAGCAAACACCACGTAGGAAGAGGGGGAGCAGAGAGGAGAGGACAGCGCTGCAGTCAGCCACAGCCTTTGTGCTGCAAAACTAGCTCAGCCCAGCAGAAATGGAGAGAGAGGGGAGGGGCGTGCTTATGAGAGAGAGAGCGAGAGAGCGTGTGCGTACAAGAGCAAAAAGCAGGCTGGGTTTACCAGCTCCAAAACAATTCACTGAGGCAAATCCAAACAATACACTTTCTCAGCAGATTGAATTTTCTCAAGTACATTCATTAAAAATCACATATGTGCGGACGGGGGAGGGAGAGTGAGGGAGAATGAGATGGAGCAGAGAGGGGAGGGGGGGAGTGAGGGAGAATGAGATGGAGCAGAGAGGGGAGGGGGGGGAGTGAGAGCAAGAAAACTAGTAGAGAAACTGAGAGAGACAGTCAGCCCAGGAATCTGAATAAGACACGTGGGCACAGGAAGCTCTGGCCCCAGAATAGCAACAGGAAACACGCCCAGGAAACTGAATACTGCAAAGGCAGGCAGAGCAGAGAGTGAAGCTCGCAAAACAAGGCTGAGCCGGGCAGCGTTACGAAAGCTGATTTATAGAGAGAGAGAGACAGAGAGACCAAGAGAGAGAGAGAGAGAGAGAGAGAGGAGTGATTCCTCACGAAACCAGGACAAAAAAGGGCCATGATTTGGAGCATTTTCACAACATTTAATCCATAGAATGGTCCTTTGGAGGAAGGATTGTTGACATTTGTATCTAAAAGCATAATTGAGAAATAATGAATTAAAGTTAGCATTTTTATGACATTTTGGCATTAACCAGGCCTCCTTTAAGACTCCATAATGTTTCACCTGTAGGTGCTACAAAGCAAACATTGGTGTCATATGAAGCTTTACCGCATGCTATGTAATATGAGTAGTAGTTTTATTTATTTTGTATTTATTATTATATACATTTATTGAAAAATAAACATGAATATTGAAAATATAAAACAATTGTCAAATGTTTCTACATATTGTTGAACATAATATACTCTACGGGCATATTAAAAGTCCCAGAGTGGGATCTCTGTTACTTTTACAGTTATGATCCAATTCGTAAGTATTACCAACAGAGGGAATGTGAAAATGGATTTTCACATTATGCTGGTGATTTGCTGGATGTGCAATGATGTAAAAGGAGGGCTGCGATCGGTTCCATTGCCTACTATTCCAATTTCTAAAACGGGCCATTCCAAGGAAAGGCAAAATAAGGGTTGGAGCTGGGTAGGGTTGGAGATCAAAAAAAGTGAGCCGGCCTAGCTAAGCAGAATGCTCCAGAGCAGTACCGCACAAACAAGCTGTACTGCTGGAGAGTGGAGAGGTAAGTACTTGGCACATACACTATAAGTCATGGGGGTCTGTTTTGGAGATGCGGGTGGACTGCTAAAGGCGTCCGCATGCTTCCCCGCCCAAACAGTTCGGAAGAGTCCGTGCATATATTAAACGTGTTTTTTGTTCGTTTTGGACGTTGGTAGCCGAAGTCGACACCCCTTCGTCGGTGATTGGTCAACAGTATGGGTTCTTCAATAAAGTCTGTTGTCATTCAACGAGAGACTAATTGTTTTTCATTGATAAATACTGCACCAAGCACAAAGATCTCTACAAAAATGTCAAAATTAATGACCGATTTCTTTAATTATCTTTGATTAATTCTGACTATTTTGAGGAAGAGTATATTGACTACGGCGTCTCAAAATTAACACACTTCAAGCGAAGGTATTTTAAGGAAGTAAGCAAGCACACGTTCGGTTCGCCTAGCCACACCAGCCGAACTGAAGCATGCCGACGCCTTAACTGTGATGCAAGCCACTGGAATTCCTGTGTGAAGGAATTTAAGGGTGGAGACCAATTGGCCTTTCCTCTCTCACAAACACACACGCCGGACAATACAGACCCTGAATTGTAAAAGTTCTGAATCAAACTACTTCAGATGAAACAAAAGGGTAAAAGAGGAAGGGATGGGTGGAAGGAGGGAGGGAGGGAGGGCGGAAAAACAACAGAGCGAGTGTGTGACCAACATGTGACCTTCCTCTCTCACTCTCCCTCTCTCTCTTTCTCGTACAGAGCTCTTTCAGTCAGTCAGTCAGTCAGTCTCCACACACCGACAGAGAGCGGTAGAGAAAGAGAGAGGTTGAGAAAGAGAGAGCCGCTGTCACATACCATGATCCTTAGCAGCGGGGGCACAAGACCAAGACCAGTGGGAGTGTCAGTGGGATTAGACCCACGTTGGGAGAGGGGTACAAAATAAACTTTCAGAGAGGGCAAGGAGGAGATTTTAAAAAGAGAGAGAGGGGGAGAGAGGGGTGGAGGGAAGAGAGGAGGGGGGTAGACTTTCCCATTCCCACAGAGGGCTGACATGGAGAGGAAGTGTCACTTCCAGGGAAAGTGAAAGGCCTGCCTGGCTGGCTGACACTGACAACACAAAGAGAGACCACTACCCTCCCCCTCTACACATCCCCAACACACCCCAGACACACTGACAGACAGACACACCTACAGTGTTGTATGTAGGTCTGGGTTTCATGGGGCTAAAACAGAATTCTACAAATAACTATCAGAATATTACCTATTTCTGAGAATACTGCTTCCTATGTCATAACTTTGTGCCTTATAAATTAGAATACAATATCCATATAACCCAGGGGACTTCAACCCATGCTCCTACAGTACTGACCCCTGACCCCTGTAGGTCTCTTCCTGGTCAGCCCTGCCTGGAGTCCACCGACCTGAGGCCAAGCCGAGGCCGAGAAGGAGTCCCCAGACCACCTCAACTCACCTTACCTCGTGGTCGTCTTGGGTTTAGAAATACGTATCAACATTGTTATTTGTTCACTAATTTTCCCTTTACCTAATATTTGGTTTTGGTTGAAGATCTGATAAGATTCAGTGTAAAGAAAATATGCAAAAACAGAGAATCAGCACTGTAGTTATAAGCAATGCTTGACTCATTTTGTGTGCTGGTACGGTTTATATTTAGGTGCAGGAGCTCCACAATACTTTTGAGATAATATTTTTAAGAGGTGCAGGAGCTCAAGCAGTAGAACATTTGAGGTGCTGGTACTCAGCTGCAGAGTGAAATTGCATATTTTAGTTTTGTTGATGAGCACCATCTAAGGGCATTGGTGGTACTGTAGTTCTATAGCCCTGAGGAATGCAGTTCAGAAAATCAGCCGATCAAATTCACTTTATATACAAAAGTATGTGAACACCCCTTCAAATTAGTGGATTCGGCTATTTCAGCCACACCCGTTGCTGACAGGTATATAAAATTGAGCACACAGCCATTCATTCTCCATAGACAAACATTGGCAGTAGAATGGCCTTACTGAAGAGCTCACTGACTTTCAATGTGGTACAGTCATAGGATGCCACCTTTCCAACCAGTCAGTTCGTCACATTTCTGCCCTGCTAGAGCTGCCCCGGTCAACTGTAAGTGCTGTTATTGTGAAGTGGAAAAGTCTAGGAGCAACAACGGCTCAGCCGCGAAGGCCACACAAGCTCACTGAACGGGTCCGCCGAGTGCTGAAGCGTGTAAAAATCGTCTGTCCTCGGTTGCAACACCCACTACCGAGTTCCAAACTGCCTTTGGAAGCAACGTCGGCACAAGAACTGTTCGTTGGGAGCTTCATGAAATGGGTTTCCATGGCCGAGCAACCGCACACAAGCCTAAGATCACCATGTACAATGCCAAGTGTCGGCTGGAGTGGTGTAAAGCTCGCCGCCATTGGACTCTGGAGAAGTGAAAATGCGTTCTCTGGAGTGATTAATCTCGCTTCACCATCTGGCAGTCCGACGGACTAATCTGGGTTTGGCGGATGCCAGGAGAACGCTCCCTGCCCGAATGCATAGTGTCAACTGTTTAGTTTGGTGGAGGAGGAATAATGGCCTGGGGCTGTTTTTCATGGTTCGGGCTAGGCCCCTTAGTTCCAGTAAAGGGAAATCTTAACGCTACAGCATACAATGATGTGCTTACAACTTTGTGGCAACAGTTTGGGGAAGGTCCTTTCCTGTTTCAGCATGACAATGCCCCTGTGCACAAAGCGAGGTCCATACAGAAATGGTTTGTCGAGATCGGTGTGGAAGAACTTGACTGGCCTGAACAGAGCCCTGACCTCCACCCCATTGAACACATTTGGGATAAATTGGAACGCCGACTGTGAGCCAGGCCTAATCGCCCAACATCAATGCCCGACGTCACTAATGCTCGTGGCTGAATGAAAGCAAGTCGCCGCAGCAATGTTCCAACATCTAGTGGAAAGCCTTACATTTTAGTCATTTAGCAGACGCTCTTATCCAGAGCGACTTACAGTTAGTGAGTGCATACATTTTTTTTTTCTTCATACTGGTCCCCCGTGGGAAACGAACCCACAACCCTGGCGTTGCAAACGCCATGCTCTACCAACTGAGCTACACGGGACTCAGATGAGAGATCCACCTCACCAAAGCGCTGCAAAGGCTCATACCCTTTTCCTAAGCCGGAAGCAAGTAGACACATTTATTTTTAAACTATTTTTTATGATATTGAAATTAGGCTGTTATATTTGGAAGTTAAAAAATGTAAAACGACTTCCCAGAAGAGTGGTGGCTGTTATAGCAGCAAAGGAGGGACCAACTCCATTTTAATGTCCATGATTTGGGAATGAGATGTTCGACAAGCAGGTGTCCATATACTTTTGGTAATGTAGTGTAATCAGAGATGTTCATTTGAAGTTGAGTAACTTGGATTAGCCGAGAGGTCATTAGTGGGAAACACTAAGAATAACGTGTTCACCAGAAAGGGGAGTGTGTGGGTTTGTGTGCGTCCATGCCTACACTGGAACAGCATAAGCTGACGCATTTCAAACAGAAAAAGGAAATGTTATTAAAAGAATTCAAGTGAACTGAACAGAATAAGTGCAGTATGGGGAACAACACAGTATGTGGAGCTCAACAGTAAGAAATAGTGTGTGTGTGTGCACAGTTCAGTTAGCAACCTGGCTGAAAACAAACGAGGAACCAGCTCAACTCGTCCAGCTGGTTTCAACCTCGCTGCTAGTCTACCTGTCTGCCTAGTTTTCCCCTTTCTTATGCTGGTTGTTCTTGTTGTTCTTCTACCAGGGCTTGACTACCGTCAGTCAGTTAGGCTTGTGATTTCCCACAGGAATATGCAGCAGACCAAAACAGACTGGTTGTCAGCACCTGGCTCAAACAGACCTGTGTGGATGTACAGAGGCTGAGGAGGTGTTGCCTTGCTAAAGTTAAATAATGTCCATCATGTTATTGTGAAACCAAACGGAAATGTCCACAGTGTGAACAATTACGTTTTTCAAAGTCACATTTTAAAAGGCAGTGGACCTAAGCTATCCTAAAGCTACCTACTTGACATAACATAATGATAAAACTATCAATGTGGTCTGTTCTGGTTGGGCTAGCTGTTGGCATTGGTTAAGGCAACACTGGCTATATGATCTGGTTGAGGCTGCCAGTGTATCTGTACTGTTCTGGCTGAGGTGTTGTCTGCCTGCCTGGCTGGGTGTCTGTGTGTGTGGCTGCATGTCTGGCTGAAAGGCAGCATGGCTAATGTTGGCGGGACAAATCTGCACACTGTGTCATGTGCACTCCACGGGGGAAGGTAGGGGGAGGGGGGGGATGGCTGGCAGCGAGGAATCTGCTGGTCCAGACCTCCGCCAGATTAATGGCTCTCATAGCCAATCAAACACAGCCGATGGGGGAATCCCCAGGAAACAAATAACCTCCTTGGCCAATGGCTGAGCCCGGAAATAAATAAATACACTTATAAAGAAATAAATAAAAAAGAGGGAAACATCCTGAGGACATCCCCCACTGGCACTGACAAATCTCTCTCTCCCTCCTCGCTCTCTCACTCACTATTTAAGTAATTTGCTTGCACTTCCTCACTCCCCTCCCTCACGCTTTCTCTCACTTTCATTCTCTCATTAATGATCTCATTTTTCCACTTTCCATCCCTGCAGCCTTGTTCCCTGTCTAAACCTATAAACAACCACAAATACTGACTACTCCTGGACTGTTACGCTCTTTCACACAGAGAGAGTAGGGAAAGTTCAAAACCTGTTTCATTTAGCTTATCATTTCCAATCTGGGATTAGATAAACTGAGCACTTGCTAATTAAATAGGGGTGAAATAAAAAAGGTAAATATGTTTTCACCTGCTTCTCTAGACAGGTTAATTGTGGTTCAGTAAATGTGGACTTTTTGTCTCTTCTACTCCTTTGTTCCTCCCACAGCTCCACCAACCAGCCCTTTCCTCACCTCTCCGAAACCTGATTCACCCCTACTCCCTGTGGAGTGTGAAGGGAACACTCACGTCAGAATAGCTGTCAACCCAGGAGAGAGTGGGTGACGTGTGTGTGTGTTCCAGCTGATTACCATGTGAACAGTCAAGGTCAGGGGTATACAGAAGATCTCCCTATTTGGTAAAAGACCAAGTCCATATTATGGCAAGAACAGCTCAAATAAGCAAAGAGAAACAACAGTCCATCATTACTTTAAGACATGAAGGTCAGTCAACACGGAACATTTCAAGAACTTTTAAAGTTTCTTCAAGTGAAGTCGCAAAAACCATCAAGCGCTATGATGAAACTGGCTCTCATGAGGACCACCACAGGAATGGAAGACCCAGAGTTACCTCTGCTGTAGAGGATAAGTTAATTAGAGTTACCAGCCTCAGAAATTGCAGGCCAAATAAATGCTTCACAGAGTTCAAGTCACAGACATCTCAACATCAACTGATCAGAGGGGACTTTGTGAATCATGCCTCCATGATCAAATTGCTGCTAAGAAACCGCTACTAAAGGACACCAATAAGAAGAAGAGACCTGCTTGGGCCAAGAAACACGAGCAATGGACATTAGACCGGTGGAAATTTGTCCTTTGGTCTGGAGTCCAAATTTGAGATGTTTGGTTCCAACCGCCGTGTCTTTGTGAGTCGCGGTGTGGGTGAACGGATGAGGAGGTGTTATGGTGTGGGGGTGCTTTGCTGGTGACACTGTCTGTGATTTATTTAGAATTCAAGGTACACATAACCAGCATGGCTACCACAGCATTCTGCAGCAATACGCCATCCCATCTGGTTTGGGCTTAGTGGGACTATCTTTTATTTTTCAACAGGACAATGACCCAACACACCTCCAGGCTGTGTAAGGGATATTTTACCAAGAAGGAGAGCGATGGAGTGCTGCATCAGATGACCTGGCCTCCACAATCCCCCGACCTCAACCCAATTGAGATGGTTTGGGATGAGTCGGAGGGCAGAGTGAAAGAAAAGCAGCCAACAAGTGCTCAACATATGTGGGAACTCCTTCAAGACTGTTGAAAAAGCATTCCAGGTGAAGCTGGTTGAGAGTGTGCAAAGCTGTCATCAAGGCAAAGGGTTGCTATTTGAAGAATCACAAATATATTTTGATTTGTTTGTTTAACACTTTTATGGTTACTACATAAATTCATATGTTATTACATAGTTTTGATGTCTTCACTATTATTCTACAATGTAGAAAATAGTAAAAATAAAGAAACCTTGAATGAGTATGTGTCCAAACTTTTGACTGGTACTGTATATATACACGTGTGTGTTGAGTGACAGACAGGTAGTCTGTGTTGGAAGGGCTCACCGGTAAGCTAGAAGGCCGTCCCTGCATGCTGTCCTCTGCTCCACTCTTGTTGGAAGTCATGGGCTGGTTGGAGGGGGGAGCACTGGACTGGGAGCTGAATGAGTCCTGGGAGAGCTCCTGAAGAGAGAGGGAGGAAAGAAAAATAGACGAATGTGTGTAGACTGAGGAACCTACACTTTCTTTTTCCATATCAAAAGAAATCGTCCTGACGAGTAACCCTGCCTGTATACCTGAAGACTTGAGTTAGCTCCCCAAGCTAATGCCTAGGCCTTAGTTCAGCGGATAGGTGGTGTTTTACCTGTGGCGGAGGTGGAAACCGCTGGAAGGGCGACTGCTGCAGCGGTGGGGTCTGGGAGTAGGGTGAGGGCTGGCCCTGCTGAGACTGACCCTGCTGCTGTGGGGGTCCACCGTGGCCTGGAGAGGGATGGTGGCCCTGAGGGCCCGGGGAGGGCTGGTGGCCTGGGGGTGGCTGCTGCCCACCATGGCTGGGGGGTGGTTGGTGGCCTGGAGAGGGCTGGTGGCCTGGGGGTTGTTGATGGCCCGGGGGTGGCTGGGCCTGTGGAGCGGCTGCCCTATCTTGCTGCTGCTGGGGGGGTCCTTGCTGCTGCGAGGGGGGCTGCTGCTGTGGAGGCTGCTGCCCCTGCCCTGGGCCTGGGGGTCCTTGCTGCTGAGGGTAGCTGGGCTGGGGGCCCTGACCCTGGGGCCCGGGCTGGCCCTGCTGGGGCCCCGACTGCTGCTGGGGCGGTCCCTGGTTGTAGGGTGGCTGGGCCTGGGGTGGACCCCCCTGCGGAGGCCCTTGGCCCTGGGGGTAGGGGCCGGGGGCCCCAGGCTGGCCGTGTTGGGCTGAGGGCTGGCCCTGGGAGGGGTGGACCTGCTGGGGGTAGGGGGCCTGGGTTCCAGGGGTAGTCTGGGGCTGCTGAGGATAGGGGGCCTGCTGCTGGCCGTAGTAGCCCTGGCTCTGCTGACCGTAGCCCCCTGGACCCTGCTGCCCATAGCCGGCCATCTAGAAACAGGACAAACCGCAATGTTGTCACAGATTTAGTCGCTTTACTATCTACATCAGAGTGTCACAAACTCACAGTCCACGGGCCAAAATGCGGTCCGAGGACCAATTTAATGCAGACCAATGAAGAAAATGTGTGCCCAAGCAAAAAGAAGTTGAACCTCTGGTCTACATAAGGTCACGGTTATTTTAGTCCTATTGAGACCAAGGTCTCTTTTACAAGGAAGCCCTGCATACACATCATTTACAAAATACAATATAATATGAAATACACAAACATGACAAATAGATACATGAAAAACAAGCACATTAAGCGGTTAACAAAAAGCGGTTAACATAAAACGTAATATACAGTGGGGAAAAAAAGTATTTAGTCAGCCACCAATTGTGCAAGTTCTCCCACTTAAAAATATGAGAGAGGCCTGTAATTTTCATCATAGGTACACGTCAACTATGACAGACAAAATGAGAAAACAATATCCAGAAAATCACATTGTAGGATTTTTTATGAATTTATTTGCAAATTATGGTGCAAAATAAGTATTTGGTCAATAACAAAAGTTTCTCAATACTTTGTTATATACCCTTTGTTGGCAATGACACAGGTCAAACGTTTTCTGTAAGTCTTCACAAGGTTTTCACACACTGTTGCTGGTATTTTGGCCCATTCCTCCATGCAGATCTCCTCTAGAGCAGTGATGTTTTGGGGCTGTCGCTGGGCAACACGGACTTTCAACTCCCTCCAAAGATGTTCTATGGGGTTGAGATCTGGAGACTGGCTAGGCCACTCCAGGACCTTGAAATGCTTCTTACGAAGCCACTCCTTCGTTGCCCGGGCGGTGTGTTTGGGATCATTGTCATGCTGAAAGACCCAGCCACGTTTCATCTTCAATGCCCTTGCTGATGGAAGGAGGTTTTCACTCAAAATCTCACGATGCATGGCCCCATTCATTCTTTCCCTTTACACGGATCAGTCGTCCTGGTCCCTTTGCAGAAAAACAGCCCCAAAGCATGATGTTTCCACCCCCATGCTTCACATTAGGTATGGTGTTCTTTGGATGCAACTCAGCATTCTTTGTCCTCCAAACACGATGAGTTGAGTTTTTACCAAAAAGTTATATTTTGGTTTCATCTGACCATATGACATTCTCCCAATCCTCTTCTGGATCATCCAAATGCACTCTAGCAAACTTCAGACGGGCCTGGACATGTACTGCCTTAAGCAGGGGGACACGTCTGCACTGCAGGATTTGAGTCCCTGGCGGCGTAGTGTGTTACTGATGGTAGGCTTTGTTACTTTGGTCCCAGCTCTCTGCAGGACATTCACTAGGTCCCCCCGTGTGGTTCTGGGATTTTTGCTCACCGTCCTTGTTATCATTTTGACCCCACGGGGTGAGAACTTGCGTGGAGCCCCAGATCGAGGGAGATTATCAGTGGTCTTGTATGTCTTCCATTTCCTAATAATTGCTCCCACAGTTGATTTCTTCAAACCAAGCTGCTTACCTATTGCAGATTCAGTCTTCCCAGCCTGATGCAGGTCTACAATTTTGTTTCTGGTGTCCTTTGACAGCTCTTTGGTCTTGGCCATAGTGGAGTTTGGAGTGTGACTGTTTGAGGTTGTGGACAGGTGTCTTTTATACTGATAACAAGTTCAAACAGGTGCCATTAATACAGGTAACGAGTGGAGGACAGAGGAGCCTCTTAAAGAAGAAGTTACAGGTCTGTGAGAGCCAGAAATCTTGCTTGTTTGTAGGTGACCAAATACTTATTTTCCACCATAATTTGCAAATAAATTCATTAAAAATCCTACAATGTGATTTTCTGGATTTTTTTCTTCTCAATTTGTCTGTCATATAATGAAAATTACAGGCCTCTCTCATCTTTTTAAGTGGGAGAACTTGCACAATTGGTGGTTGACTAAATACTTTTTTTCCCCACTGTATTTTTCTACATTAGGCTAGATTAAATCAAATTAAATAGAAATACTCTCTTTACTAGCCCTTTAAAACGTCAGTTGATGGTCTTGTGGCTTTTCTGTACATAAAAAGAAAATTGGCGTTGTACTCTTCTCAACTAACTCCAAAGAGTAGCTGACCTTGCCCTGCAAGTACGCTGAGGAAAGAAATGAAAACAAAAGCCGTGTGGTGTCTAGCAGGGCACTTACCCTCTCAACGATTCAAAGAAAATATGAGGAGTTGCAGAAAAGACCTGCATCAAATCCACTTGAAGTGGCTGTTGTCTGAGACAGGTAACAATGAGACAGGACTTGTCTCCTCTACAGGGTGCCTATAACACCCAACAGGCCGCCTATAACACCAAACAGGCTGCCTATAACACCCAACAGGCCGCCTATAACACCCAACAGGCCTATGTGTGTGTGTGTGTCTGTACCAAAACGAAATTACCCATTTAAGCTGTGACTGCATGGAAGTGTGATGAGCGAGAAAGAGAGAGCGGGAGCGAGAAGGATCGACAGAAGAGCGTTACCAACCTGTTGTCCGTATTGCATGCCACCCATGCCGGCGGAGGTGCGTCCCTGCATGCCCATAGGGTACCTCTGAGGCCCCGGTGGTCCATAGCCCTGGCCTGGGTAGGAGGCACCCTGTTGGGCCCCTGGAGGAGGAGGGCCCTGCCCCTGGCCTTGCTGCTGCTGGGAGTAGGGGTTGGCTCCACCATACCCCTGGCCTCGCATCTTCCCTACATGGTCCATAGGGCTGGGGGGCTGGAGAGAGAGGGGGAGGGCTTGTTAGGAACCAAACTTAAAAAGACATTCATACATTTATTTCCATCTTTAACATTGCAATCGCTGTACTCCTGAATAAAATAATTTGAACCAACTCAACTCATTAAAATGTGACCCTGTGAGGAATTGTATACAAGCTAAGCAGGGGAAAAAATTGTATGAGATGTCACTACGGAGTCCCATAACTAAGCCATGCCGCCGGTGGGAAAAGCGAAACCTATGAGGGTATAGCTAAAGAATGCTAACAAAACAGTCTGGACGGATTGGTTTCCCACAAAAAAAAAGGGAAAGACTTGGCCATGAATGAATGAGCCCAGTCTACTCCCTCCATCCCTTCGCCAGGAGCATTTGACTGCCTAGGAGATCAGAATGCCAGTGGGAAGATTAAGTTACGTTCTGACGTTGGGGAGTGTTAAGGTTCCTATGAAAATAAAGTTACGGTTCCTATGAAAATAACCTGGAGGAAAAGGAAGTATCCGTCTGTCTGTCTGCGGTGGCTGGAGGCGAGCCCACCCCTTCAGCTGGAGGGGAGAGAGACATCATCGGAGAGGAGAGGCCTGACCTTGCCTGCACCTGGGGTGGACTGGCTGGGGGCACATGGCTGGGGCAGCGTCTCACACACACACACTTCCTTTCTCACACACACACACACACGGTCACACACGTACAGTAACCTCAGTACCAAATACAGTAGCAGCAGTAACAAACACAGTAGCCACCAGTGTTTCCCCTACTACTGAGAGCTGAGGAGGGCTAGTTGGTATTGCTCCACTCTTATCTTTAACTCTGCATTGTTGGAAAAGTACATGTAAGTAAGCATTTCACTGTTAGTCTACAGAGAAGGTCTACAAAGCATGTGACAAATACAATTTGATTTGACTACAACACCTGTTGTTTTCTTATACATCTGAGCCAGTGTTCACCTTTGCTACCGGCAGCGACCACCAGCGTACAATCAGATAGGATGCTTTGAAGTACCAGGCAGCAGCACCTCGAGCCTCTTCGTCCCCAAGACAGGAGGGCAACACACAGACACAAAGGTACAGACAAAACGCCTTCTCACTGCTTCCCACGGTTATTCATCCATGTCTTGTTTTTCCCTCCCAAACCTCAGTGCCTGGTTATAGGAAGACAAGCACAATCTATTTATAGCCCAGACCAGAGAGCGGGAGAGGGCAGTGTGCCTGAAATGTAACAGGTCCCAGCTGTACGGCGTTTGAACCTGTGCCAGAGACCGGCTCCTCTCCGCTCTTCTCTTCCTGTTTTAATAACGCCGTTTTGGCACCGTATGAATGACACTCGCGGTATGGGGGAGGGAACCGGTCCCATGGGGGGAGCAAGGGGGAGGGGGAGAGGTTGTCAGCATAAGGAGATAATACATTCCACCCACTCCACATTTTACCTCCAGCCAGCCCAGCAACCCCCAGCGCAGGCCTCACTCTCTCTTCAGGGCTACCCCAGGTTCAAGGACAGAGTGTGTGTGTTACTATACTCCCTAGGGTCATAAAAGGACCTCACCACAGGGAGGTAGTCTCCTATGACCTCTCCTGCACTTTTAACCCTGTCTGTCTCTGAGTCTGAATGGATGTACATGGCATCCAGCCACACGATCTTCTAGCTATCCTCTGGCTAGAAAAGCTAAATACTGTCTGTTTGCAACCACTTTCAAGTTTGATGTATTAAAATGCTTTTATTCCTTCAATTAGGTTCAAAACAGAATCACCGCCATGATAGCTTGCCTATATTACAGAAAAATACAATTGGTTTTCCAAGCTAACAATAGCGGTGTTAATCTTCAGGACAGTGAGGTTATCACTTCAAGAGAAAAACTTCAAGTAGTTTGGATGGGTCTGTCTGCCACTAAACTAGGATGATCCATCCTGTCCAGTCATCTTCCCTCCCTCCAGCCACGTGTACCTACCTAACCCCTGTGTTGACATCTCCATGGCAACCACATATATCCACTGTGTGTTCACACAGTAAATAACCTCCTCTAACAGTACCTAAGCAGGTCTGTGTCCCAAATGGCACCCTATTCCCTATATAGTGCACTACTTTTAACTGGAGCCCAATTCCTTATTATATATATTCCAAAGGGCTCTGGTCAAAATGTGTGCACTTTATAGAGAATCGGGTGCCATTTAAGGCCTCTAACAGCTTTTTACCAGCCTTCCTTTTTTATGATCAATGACAAACACAGAGACATAAGAAAAACAAATATAAAACCAATACAATGGAGGCAGTCATTAGCTTACTAGCCTCACATGGGTGTCATCCAACCACAGTCAGGTGACTGACCATCCTCTATACTATTCTTCCATTGATCGGTTTACTACCAAGCCTTTCCTTATAATTGTTGAAGTTGTTCAAATGTCTGACACACACACACTGCCCTGTCTCCGAGTCCCTCTGGGATCCGCTTGAGGAGTGAGAGAGATGGAGCATGAGAGAGAGAGCGAGAGACTTGGCTTTTCATTCTCCTGGATAGAGGTCAAGGATTGTTATGGCATTCTGCTCCTTACCTCACATACTGAGTACCGTGGCACGGTGCTTCTATGAATGAAGAGTTGCTTTGACCAGAATTACACCAGACCAGGGCTGTCCGAATAAAAACAAATCTTGGTCGACCAAGAGTCGTCTGTTCATTCGGCCAATTGATTGGTCTAAATTTTTAAACGTGTATTTTTCCATTTACAGTATAGACACATCCTATGTGTTTTAGTCAAATCAACTATACTGAACAAAAATATAAAACGTAACAAGTAAAGTGTTAGTCCCATGTTTTATGTGCTGAAATAAAAGATCCCAAAATTGTTCCATATGCACAAAAACGTATTTCTCTCAAAATGTGTTATATCCCTGTTAGTGAGCATTTTATCCTTTGTCAAGATAATCCACCTGACAGGTGTGGCATACCAAGAAGCTAATTAAACAGCATGATCATTACACAGATGCACCTTGTGCTGGGGACAATAAAAGGCCACTAAAATGTGCAGTTTTGTCACACAACACAATGCCAGAGTCAAGTTGAGGGAGCAAGCAATTGGCATGCTGACTGCAGGAATGTCCACCACAGCTTTTACCAGAGAATTTAATGTTCATTTCTCTACAATAAGCCGGCTTCAACGTCAATTTAGAGAATTTGTTTAGGAAAAGCATTCCCTATTCCCTCAACCCTTGATCTCTTTACGTACATTTTAGTCATTTAGCAGACGCTCTTATCCAGAGCGACTTACAGTTAGTGAGTGCATACATTTTCATACTGGCCCCCCGTGGGAAACGAATCCACAATCCTGGCGTTGCAAGCGCCATGCTCTACCAACTGAGCTACAGGGGACAACTGAGCTATGTGACACGTTTGCGTCACCAATAGGTCCTGATCTATAGCATATCATAATTACATCAATAAATTGGTTATAACAAACTCAGAACACCGTAACACGTCATCTGCATCCATTATGCTGTCACGTGCGGGGGAATGTTTACTGGTTGCTCAGGAAGTAAAGGGGAAGTCAGATGTGTGGAATAAATTGAGACCAAAATGTTTGATTGCATTTCAAATCATGAATGACTCGTATGCTGTGTGATGAAATTAACTAATGAATGATTGATTGATATAGTAGCCTACATAAATATTGAAATATAGGCCTAAGTAAATTACGTTAAGGAATAAACAGGATGCGCTCTTAGCCCTACAGCTCGATGGTGGTTATCCAAGGCTGCTATACTAAGCCTACTAATGATAATGACATTACTTATTATAATGATGATCACAATAGTAATAATAACAATAAGGAGATCAAGAAAAAGGAGGGTTATCATTATTTCTGTAGATATACAGTGCCTTCGGAAAGTATTCAGATCCCTTGACTTTTTCCACATTTTGTTACGTTACAACCTTATTCTAAAATTGATTGTTTTTCCCCCCTATCAATCTACACATAATGACAAAGCAAAAACAGGTTGCTTTGTTGAAGCACCTTTGGCAGCGATTACAGCCTCGAGTCTTCTTGGGTATGACGCTACAAGCTTGGCACACCTGTATTTGGGGAGTTTCTCCTATTCTTCACTGCAGATCCTCTCAAGCTCTGTCAGGTTAGATGGGGAGCGTTGCTGCACAGCTATTTTCAGGTCTCTCCAGAGATGTTAGATCGGGTTAAATACGGGATCTGGTTGGCCCACTCAAGGACATTCAGAGACTTGTCCCGAAGCCACTCCTGCGTTGTCTTGACTGTGTGCTTAGGGTTGTTGTCCTGTTGGAAGGTGAACCTTCGCCCCAGTCTGAGGTCCTGAGCACTCTGGATCAGGTATTCATCAAGGATCTCTCTGTACTTTGCTCCGTTCATCTTTGCCTCCATCCTGACTATTTTCCCAGTCCCTGCCACTGAAAAACATTCCCACAGCATGATGCTGCCACCACCACGCTTCACCGTAGGGATGGTGCCAGGTTTCCTCCAGACGTCACGCTAGGCATTCAGGCCAAAGAGTTCAATCTTGGTTTCATCAGAGCAGAGAATATTGTTTCTCATGGTCTGAGAGTCTTTAGGTGCCTCTTGGCAAACTCCAAGCGGGCTGTCATGTGCATTTTACTGAGGAGTGGCTTCCGTCTAGCCAATATACCATAAAGGCCTGATTGGTGGAGTGCTGCAGAGATGGTTGTCCTTCTGGAAAGTTCTCCCATCTCCATAGAGGAACTCTGGAGCTCTGTCAGAGTGACCATCAGGTTCTTGGTCACCTCCCTGACCAAGGCCCTTCTCCCCCGATTGCTCAGTTTGGCCGGGCAGCCAGCTCTAGGAAGAGTCTTGGTGGTTCCAAACTTCTTCCATTTAGGAATGGAGGCCACTGTGTTCTTGGGGACCTTCAATGCTGCATACATTTTTTGGTACCCTTCCCAATATCTGTGTCTCGACACAATCCTGTTTCGGAGCTCTACGGTCAATTCCTTCGACCTCATGGCTTGGTTTTTGCTCTGACATGCACTGTCAACTGTGGGACCTTACAGTGGGGGAAAAAAGTATTTAGTCAGCCACCAATTGTGCAAGTTCTCCCACTTAAAAAGATGAGAGGCCTGTAATTTTCATCATAGGTACATGTCAACTATGACAGACAAATTGAGAGAAAAAAATTCCAGAAAATCACATTGTAGGATTTTTTATGAATTTATTTGCAAATTATGGTGGAAAATAAGTATTTGGTCACCTACAAACAAGCAAGATTTCTGGCTCTCACAGACCTGTAACTTCTTCTTTAAGATGCTCCTCTGTCCTCCACTCATTACCTGTATTAATGGCACCTGTTTGAACTTGTTATCAGTATAAATAAAAAGACACCTGTCCACAACCTCAAACAGTCACACTCCAAACTCCACTATGGCCAAGACCAAAGAGCTGTCAAAGGACACCAGAAACAAAATTGTAGACCTGCACCAGGCTGGGAAGACTGAATATGCAATAGGTAAGCATTTTGGTTTGAAGAAATCAACTGTGGGAGCAATTATTAGGAAATGGATGACATACAAGACCACTGATAATGTCCCTCGATCTGGGGCTCCACGCAAAATCTCACCCCGTGGGGTCAAAATGATCACAAGAACGGTGAGCAAAAATCCCAGAACCACACAGGGGGACCTAGTGAATGACCTGCAGAGAGCTGGGACCAAAGTAACAAAGCCTACCATCAGTAACACACTAAGCCGCCAGGGACTCAAATCCTGCAGTGCCAGACGTGTCCCCCTGCTTAAGCCAGTACATGTCCAGGCCCGTCTGAAGTTTGCTAGAGTGCATTTGGATGATCCAGAAGAGGATTGGGAGAATGTCATATGGTCAGATGAAACCAAAATAGAACTTTTTGGTAAAAACTCAACTCGTCGTGTTTGGAGGACAAAGAATGCTGAGTTGAATCCAAAGAACACCATACCTACTGTGAAGCATGGGGGTGGAAACATCATGCTTTGGGGCTGTTTTTCTGCAAAGGGACCAGGACGACTGATCCGTGTAAAGGAAAGAATGAATGGGGCCATGTATCGTGAGATTTTGAGTGAAAACCTCCTTCCATCAGCAAGGGCATTGAAGATGAAACGTGGCTGGGTCTTTCAGCATGACAATGATCCCAAACACACCGCCCGGGCAACGAAGGGAGTGGCTTCGTAAGAAGCATTTCAAGGTCCTGGAGTGGCCTAGCCAGTCTCCAGATCTCAACCCCATCGAAAATCTTTGGAGGGAGTTGAAAGTCTGTGTTGCCCAGCGACAGCCCCAAAACATCACTGCTCTAGAGGAGATCTGCATGGAGGAATGGGCCAAAATACCAGCAACAGTGTGTGAAAACCTTGTTAAGACTTACAGAAAACGTTTGACCTGTGTCATTGTCAACAAAGGGTATATAACAAAGTATTGAGAAACTTTTGTTATTGACCAAATACTTATTTTCCGCCATAATTTGCAAATAAATTCATTAAACATCCTACAATGTGATTTTCTGGATTTTTTTTCTGGATTCTTTTTCCTCATTTTGTCTGTCATAGTTGACGTGTACATATGATGAAAATTACAGGCCTCTCTCATCTTTTTAAGTGGGAGAACATGCACAATTGGTGGCTGACTAAATACTTTTTTCCCCCACTGTATATAGACAGGTGTGTGCCTTTCCAAATCATGTCCAATCAACTGAATTTGCCACAACTGTACTCCAATCAAGTTGTAGAAACATCTCAAGGATGATCAATTTAAACAGGATGCACCTGAGCTCAATTTTGAGTCTCATAGCAAAGGGTCTGAATACTTATGTAAATAAGGTATATCTGTTTTCTATATTTTAGAAATGTTTTCTAAAAGCCTGTTTTCGTTTTGTCATTATGGGGTATTGTGTGTAGATTGCTGAGGATATATATATATTTTAAATCCATTTTAAAATAAAGGCTGTAACGTAACAAAGTGTGGAAAAAGTCAAGGGGTTTGAATACTTTCGGAAGGCACTGTATATTAATGATTTATAAAGCCAAGCACATTTAACAGTCATGTGAAATCCATAGATGAGGGCCTAATGAATTTAATTCAATTGACTGATTTCCTTATATGAACTGTAACTCAGTAAAATCGTCGCATGTTGCGTTTATATTTTTGTTCAGTATAAGTTTGGGTTTCCTCTCTTTTCTTAGACATTAGCTGTTTTCTCATCTAACGCCACTGCTGCCTACGCCACATTGTTCTCAGTACCAATATGCTGGGTAACTTTGCTATTATGCACATGGCAACATGGTCTAGGAAAAGGTGCCAATTCAACAGCGCACTGATGTTTTAGAACCACTGACAGCAACCGCTATCCAACGCAGGAGAAAGCGTATTTTTCATAAAATAATATTATTTCTAGTGTTGCACCATTGTTCTTTGTAATATAACCATTTACAATTTCAGTAGCTGTCTTAGAGTGATGGACTGTGCCATCCCCACGGCCTCCACAATGGATCAGTCCACTCAGACAGGAGCCAATCAGACCGGTGTCTTGTACACCATGGAAAAACTTGTTTTTTTGGCTACTGCTCGACTAAAGAAATCTCGGTCGACCAACAGCAGCATATCGACCAAACAATCGACCAGTCGACTAAATGGGGCCAGCCCTACACCAGACACATCAAGGTTGGTATTTCAACACCTCTAAGTTCTTCTTCATGATGAATCTTACAATATCGTAAATAAATCCTACCATTTCTATCTGCTTACATTCCTAAAAAAGGAAGTGTGTATTCCACATGAGTTTGCAGAGGCATGTTTTTTTTCAGTGTAGCCTACATTCTGAGTTCATGCGGTGCACATGTGTTCAGTTCTAAGCTGACCGGTGAGAATGACAGTAAAAAGATTGCAGCTGAAGACATTCAGAGGTTTATGAGCCAACCAGAAGGTAAGAAGCCCGACACTCCCTCCCACCCTCCCACCCTCGCTCTCTCTCTACCCCACACTGTTCTCTCTCCTTCTGTCCAGTCATCTAATCAATCACTGGAGGAAACTCCTCCCTCCCTCCTCTGCCTTTTTTTCCTCCCTCTTTCCCTCCAAAATAAATAACTAAATGCAATTAGCACATGGCTAATCTGCATAGTGGAAAGCCAGAGCACTCTTGGCAAAAAAGGTTGAGCTGGGTATATTGTCTCCCAGCTGGGCCTGGGAGGGTGGTGGAAGGGTTGGGGAGGGACTGATGAAACTGGTGCACTCTCTCTGTGTGCGCTCTTTCTCTCTCTGTGTGTGTGTGTGTGTCGCGGTGGACTCAAACAGATGGGCTGGGGGCAGACGATAAACAAGTCCTGCTAATTTCATCCGCCACATGGCCTAGGATCTACAGACTATTGTTCTGTTGTAAAGCCCTCCACCCACGCACACTGGGGCTCAAGCACTCAGGGCCTCCCTTGGATGGGCTGTCACTGTCACTTAGGCCCTATGGACTTGCTGGTTGGTTTTGAGTATGTCAAACATGGACATTAAGCTATTTAGAACGGCTACTTCAAACCAACCCAAAGAAATAACTAGTAAACCTCCTGAATAGGCCTAATCCAGTGAGTGTTCACACATGCTAAGGAAAAAGACTACTCTTTGCTTTCCGACAAGGGTGTATGAAGGAGCAAGAACACCCATAAGAACACTTTCTATACCAGTATGTCTGTCTTCATCCCTGTTCCCCTGACTAACACAGGCCCATAGTAATAGCTGGTGAAACACTGTTCACAGACTAACACAACAGCTAAGAAACAATGGTCTATTAACAGTCAATTACCCGTTGGTTTTTAAAGTAAATATTATGTCTGGTGGGCCAAATAGTTATTTGTCTGAGCGGGTTTCTCTGCAACCATCCATACCTGTTAAAGAGCTAATGTAAACAAAACTAATGTAAACAAGTTAAACCCATGTCATGTTCTAAATTAGCAACTCTTTCTTTCCTTCCTTCCCACCATATCGTCCGGCCTGCCACTCTTACAACAGCACTGGTTAGGACTCTAAGCTGACCGCTAGAAGACTGGAATAAAAGGAGAAAAACACCTCACCTGCTTCCTCTCCTTCCGTCTGCGGAGCGAGATCGAGAGAGACTGATGCACTACACTACTACAACAGCATTACACACGCTCAGATGTTCCTCCAGCTGTTGGAAAACATTCTAAAGATTTACAGGACAAAAGGATTAAATACAGGAGCTCACACACACCATGGATTAAAAACGCTTCAATTTAACCCCATTGGAAGCTAACAGGATGAAACAAGGTTAACAGGCCTTTAGTTTTGAGCCTAAAACCTACATAAAAGATTAGGCTCTTATGAGCATCATTCCCTTCCCTGTGAGCTGATCTTGTCCAGAGGGGCCCAGTCATTTTCTCCTTCGGGCCGCTAGCTTTCACTTGGCACCTGCCCGGCGGGCCACAGGACAAATCACCTGAATGTTGAACTCTGCTTTTAGACTAGATAGGCTACTCTTCTTCAAATGTAAGAATTCCCCAATATTATCTGCAAAGTACTGTCTGGCCTAGGTTGGGAGGAGAACACAAAGCTGTAGCCTTCACACACCAAACACAATATCACAGATCAAATCCTCAGATTTTCTTCTATCTATTCAGCGACCAAAATGTATTCTCCCATTGGACAGAACAAATTGTATTTTTTCAGGCTTTTTCTTCTTCTATAGGCAGCATTATATCAGGTCAGAGATAAGAGAGTGAACAGGACCCTCCACCGCAGAACATTAACCTGTCAACCTCAAGCCAGACCCATCTTCTAGCCAGGTCACCATTCCTGTCCTGAAGAGAGGCTAGGGGTGCTGGTGGTTGGACTGAGGGAGAAATAAAACACTCCATAGGGTACAACCCTAGAATAATTCAGCTTTTTTGATTGGCCAACCATCAATGTCCTGCCTCTGCTTGAATTTCATTGGCCATGCTGTTTTCACCAAGCCAGAAGTTAAGACATTTGCAGCTAATAGGGAACTATTTTGGTTTAAGGGTAATGTCATGGTTAGGGTTAGTGGTTAAAATCAATAGGCTACGTGGCCTGTTAGGCTAGCCTGTATTTTAACCAGTAGAGTGGGCCTGTTTTATGCATCAGCCAAAGAGATAAGACAATCCCATGATGTCCCAGCCACAGGTCATGACGTCCTCAGGTGTTTATACCAGCCTAACCACAAGCCATGATGACCTCAGTGGCCTGGCCTGGATGACCCCTTACGATAATAATAAGTGTGTCACTCAGTCACTACACTACCATTTATGTGCCAGAAATACCCAGCTGAACAAAGCCAGCAGGGCCAAGCCAGGCAGGCAGGGAGGAACAGAGGGTGCTTAAGGATCTGTCTGGGTCACAAACCTAACCCACTAACACTCAGTCAGACAACACCTGACTGACTGATGTCATTCACCCTAGTCTCAACTGACTCAAGTACCGGTAGTTGGTCGCCGTTATGGGTAAGCACGCCTCTGAGGCGGAGTAGAACCGTTGGACTGGTGAATTTGCACATCCAGCAACAACAGTTAGCAATACACACACACACTTCTCTAAGCAACAGTTAGGCCTGAGGCATGCAAATTCTGGGGTCGTGGAGAGGTTGCATGGCGGGAGATATCAACGCTGCAGCCTGCCACACCTACACCTGGCCTACATGGTGGTGGAGCCTGAGACCCAAGGAGAAACAATACTAACAGGTTTCAGAGCAGTAGAACAAAATGAGAGTCAGTAACTGTACCACTTAACTTTAACTTCTGAAATATAATTTTGGTTTGCTCAAACCTCCCCAAAATACATTGCAAGGAGACTCTGCAACGTCTGCTTTCCCATCCCTCATGAAGCCAATGGCATTTTAGCACAGAGAGCTAGTCTGAGCAGAGCTGTGTATGAAAAGCTGTGAGGTACAGTAACAAATCTACCTACCCCCACAGAATCAACAGCTGAAACGCCATTCCCCCCTCAACAGCAACACATTTAAAGGTTAACCTGCTTCTCTATAAAACACACATGATACGTCACGTAAATTAAGTCTGCAGCCACGCTAGCATATTACTATGCTAATCTAGTGCATTTTAAAGATAAACCACCTAAATGTCAAAAGAAATGAATTACCCTTACATTCCAACCTGGACTAGAGCAACAGCCCAAGTTTGACATTTTGTCCAAAACATGGGGAGACGAGAGGAATTCGACTGAATTTTGAATGGGTTTGCCCCTTTTTTATTGTGTGTAGTCCTAAATAAATCATAGCAATTAAAACATTTAAAAAATGGGTAAAAGTGGGTTGATGAAGGCAGGTAAAGGTGGTGGACACAACGTGTGGAATGAGAGAATAATGACGGGGGAAAAGAGGAGTGAGAGAGGGACTGTCCTTCGTTTGTCACACCTCCTAGACTGTTGTCTCAGGGCGGAAAAAGACTACTGTCTGTGTTACTGAAGAGAAGAGACGGATGGCTGGTGGCACGTGGAGCACTGAGCCGGTCACAGAGAGAAGATCCTCCTGAGGCATCCGCCACGCGGGAACACACAGTCAGTCAAGCACACACACACACACACACACACACACACACAGCTGTCACAGGCAGCCAAAGATCATTCACAAAAACATCCCCCCTCCCCTGGGTATCACTCACACTCTTTCTCCCCCTCTCACACACAGGATCAGCCCGTCACACAGCGCACACACAAACGAGGCAGCGTGCTGTCCTGGCTGTTTGGCGTGTGGATAATCATTACTCTGCACTGCTGACATACAGAGAAGATAGAATCCTTGAGTGCACAGCCACAATACAATAGAGCACACCTCCTGTCCAGTCCACTGGCTACACAGCACATCTCACAGTCCCCACCACCTCACTGGCTACAGCAGTGTTTCTCAACTCTGGTCCTCTCAAGTACCACCAAACAGCACATCTTGGTTGCAGAGATTGACAACATTTCACCTTAAAATCAGTAAACATGCTCCTATCAATATTTACCTAGAAGGTTCCACAAACTGGTAAAGCCATCACCGTCAGTATGGGCAGGCTAGTTCTAGTGCAGGGAAACTGAGGCCAAAGCCAGTCAAACTGAGACTTCACCTGGACTTTGGTCCACCAGATCAAGGTCCCTCTGTCAAACTTCACTACCACAAACGGACACACGAACACAACCTTTCTCTAGCTGAATGTGTGGCCCACTACCATATGTCAATGTTGGTAGATTAAATTATTCCAGGGTTTTTGTTGTCACAAAATAAATGGACACAAACTTTATTGGACACCAACCAGATTTGATTTCAGCCTGATGCGTCTTGTTCTCTCACAGAAAAGGACTGGGTCTGTCTGTCTGGGGATGTAACAGTCAACCTTTAGGCTAGGTTTTACAACCAAAAGGACCAATTAGCCCACAGACATTAGGCTAGACATCTCTCATCTTTGCCTCAAAGGAAGTGAGCTCCTCCAACCGACCTTCATCAAGCAATTTGTTTCTCCATCAATCAATCAATTTGCCCTTTTAAAAGCAACATTTGTCACAAAGTGGTTTGCCGTAATCAGGACTAGACCCCAAAAGTGCAAGCAAAACTCTTTCTCCAGCCACTCCAAGCCCCACAGTCTCAGCACCAGTCCCCTAACAACCTGGGCATAGGGTAGGGAAATAGACAGTGATGACCTCTGTCCACAGATCTGTACAAATACATGAACTCGAAATACAGAAACTGAAACGCATTAAAAGTCAGTAGCATAGTGATATTGTAGCCTAGGCAGGCACAGCTTATTAATGAGAAGGCATCTAGAAGGCTGAGGATAGGTAAAGGCATTTATAGTCCGATGTAACAACTGTTAGAGCATGAGTATGTGAGCAGCACAATTCAAGAATAACATTACATGTCAATCACAGATTGGATTTTAACAACATAACAGGATTTAACACAAGCCTCTCAAGAGGAGATTGCCACTGGAAATTGCATAATTCTTCATTTCTTCGACTCTCCAGCAGCTCCACATGCAGAGCTGTGGCTGAATGCATCACAAATTGCAGTCCTGGGTTTTAAATTGTCCACTACACAGCCAGCATATAGGAGAATTAACAGGAGTCTGCAAACACCAGAGAGAAAGAATGAAAGTGTCTTTAAGACAGGTATTCCCAGTGGCATCATGCAAGTCTCTTGGGGAGAATAATAAAACAGAGAGGAAAAACAGTCCACAGACTGCAATCATAGTCAACTAATTCAGTGGTTCCCAACCAGGGGTACTAGGACCCCTGACGGTACTTGGCCTATCAACAGGGGGTACTTGAGAAGACTCATGAGAACATAGGCCTACTGGTAAAATGCACAATGGGGTACTTCAGGGGTACTCCGGGCAGAGCTAAATTCAATTGGTGGTACAGTAATCAAAAAAGGTTGGGAACCACTGAGCGAACCAATAACAACTTGTTTAAAATGCTTAAAAATATATCTATTATAACCTAACCTTGAATATCATGTGAACATTTAGGGCTAACACGTGCAAATGACATAATTGCCAAGAAACAGAAATCAACAAATTACATCTAAACTTCAATGGATAGAAATGACAAGTAGGCCTAGCTATTCAATACTTATGAGGTTAACTCTACACCTAGCCTACATGTGGTTGATAATATTCTAAAACCAGTAGTCTGTTGACATGGTTACACACTGTGTAGAATAAGGTGAAAGTAGTCATAGTAACTTGGCTGCCACCTTGGCTGCCACCTCTCAAAGAACACAACACATTCTGAAACTCACTGTAGAACCACATAGCACCAGTCAGATTCTCTCAAAGAGCACAACACATACTGAAACTCACTGTAGAACCACATAGCACCAGTCAGATTTTGTCAAAGAACTCAACACATTCTGAAACTCTACACTGTAGAACCACAGAACACCAGTCAGATTCTCCAGTCTCACCTCTTAGTGCTGATCCTAGATCAGCTAGGAACACTATTCTAGCATGGGGAAAACAGCCACACCTACTCCCTCTGATGTTCCAGAGTCAGCACTAGAGTTCTGCCACATCTCCAATCTGTCTGTGGAGCTGTACATGCATGTAGAAGTATGAACACAGTATTTTTGCATGTAGTCTACGGCTGAGATTTTACCTAGATTTACGCTAAACAAATACAACTGTAATGTATTATAATTTCAGTGGCAGACAATACAGTCATCATGCAAATTACTAGAGGGACTTACACAACATCATGTGTTCAATGAACCCATCCATAAAGTATATTTTACAGTGTTGTTTTATTTAGCATGCATGGACACACACATAAATGTAGGCTGCTGCATGCTGACCGCAATACAAATCAATATTTTGTTTGCATATCATTTAGGCTAGATTTCATGCAACATAACCCGTTAAACAGGCTAAAGTGCGTGAATAACATTAGTAATGTCATCTTGACACTGCCAGAGTGCATGAGCTGATGTGGATGATTTCTGCAGCGTTACATTAGATGCAATTATAAATGGCCAGGAGCAGGGGATGGGGAGCCAATCAGATCTCAGCTAGCATGTCAACCTAAGACCAACTGTCTCCTGGCTTTGACAGAAGGATTTTACCTCCATAATTCAAATCCCAAAGCAAAGTAATCTGCTCTTACTCAAATCACTGGCCGTTTTTACTTGCGGTACAACTCCGGAATACAGGGGCAAAATATAACGTCTCTCTGTCGTTAGCTACAATGTAAAAATCGGAAGAATGATCAGAAGATACAACGTAACAAGTCGCGGGAAGATTTTTGCAACTGAAGGATAGTTATTTGCTACATTTACAAACATGCACCACAGTCACTTTCAACGACAGACGTGTACTTGTTTTATATACAATCCGCTCTGCTTGCTTATAACAAATTGTCCCAATATAATCGAACGTCATCTGTGTCATTGACATCTTGCTATTTAAAATTGGTGTGAAAGCTTGCAACAAACTTAGGGTCTACATGAGTGGATATAGCACAAACATATATTTTTGCAGGGATTCGTTAGCGACATAGCTAGCTGGAGAAATAACTCATTTCGCTTTATACAGACGAAGCTGAAGCAGTACAAGTTTTGCAAAGAAAAAAAAATCGCCTTCAGCCTCCCAATTTCTCCTCAAACTCGTGTCCCCTTTGCCCCTTACCAGGCAAAATCTTCCCATCTTTACCAGCTCAGTGAGTTTGGTATTTTAGCACAGACATAGCTTGTTTTCTGTTTAAATGCTCTTATAGGAGGTGGTGTGGGGAGAAAACAGAGAGGCAGCCATTTTAGAGAGCTAGATACTGTTAGCTACATAGGCAATGGCTGGTCCACTGGAACCCTTCACTACCACACAGAGCTGTCTGCTGGCTGTAACTTGCTCAAAGTGCACTAGTACCGAGAGAAAGTTTACCTGGTTTCTGTTCAGAGGTTGTCCCGTGTTCCCTGGGCTCATAGGAGGCGGATGGTGGCTCCTTTGTTGCCAACCAGGATGGCCCCCACCATACTGACTGCTGGCCATATCTGCTGCTCCCTTGCTAGCCCCTTCCTGGTTACTATAGTCTCCTTGTGGGTAATTCTGGTAGCTCCTTGTAGGGCTAGGAGACGTTAGGAGCTGATTTAAAGTCGGGGTAGACGTGGGCTGTGTGTTTCCCATGTTATACCTCTGATTATTGTACGAGGCAGCCATAGCTGTAGTTCCGCCTGCTGGCTGTTGCTTCACTGGCTGCCCCCCAGCCGCCGGGGGCTGGTTATTACGCGGGGAATTCATGGCGTATCCTTGGCCCTGATAAGAAGTCCGGTTTGGGAAGGGGCTGTAGTTGTTCAAATGGTTGGGGAAGCCGTGGTCGTGTGAGTTGGGCGGGTATGGGTCCATCATGTTGCCTGGCTGCACTGCCGGCCCCGCTGCAGCTGCCATGCCAGGGCTTTGTTGTCCGCCATGTTGATGAAAAGGGCCCCGGCTGTAGTGCTGGTTGTAACCGTAAGGAGGTGGAGGGAATGAGCCCTGGTGGTGATGGCCCATCCCGGGGTGGTTATTCCCCTCCGGTCCCCCCGTATCATTCTGGTTGTTATTATTATTCACCCTGGACGAATTCCCGTTCCCGTTCTTCATGTCAGGCTCCCCTCCTCCCCCTACATTTCCAGCATCGGCCCCGTCCTGCAGATCCTTCTGGCCCGGAGATCCGTTGTCAGATCCAGGTTCCTTATTTTCATGTTGTTTCTCTCCCGGTACCGACTCCTCCAGTGGGTCCCGATCCGGCTTTTTAAGTTCGGATGGCGGGCTAGTGTTGAGAGTGGCGACGCTAGCGACCTGCGCGGCCATGATATCCCTCTCTGCCTCTCTCACAGCGAGTCACTCACAATCGAGCTCTCTGAATAGCATTTAACATAAATACAATTATTTATAACAATGTACCCGTGTCCCGGATCATTCCCCCTACCTCCGGACCGAATCCGGCATCCACTCCCGTCTCCGATTCGACTGGAAAGTTACTGGAAGAATATAAATACGGACCCAGGGAATTAAATTACCCAACAGAAAATGTGGGGAGGCTTCTGTTACAGAACGAGAGTATGAGCAAGAAACCAACCAAACCAGCACGAGGCTCCGCGAGACACAGCCATTTTACTGAAGCGTTCAGACGAACGCAAAACACGGAGCGGATTATACCAGTAGGTAGGAGGCGACTAGCCTACAACAAGCAGGGATGGATAAAGGATGTATTTTGTTTCAATTAATTTGAAGGGGTTATAGAACTAGAGACTCTAGCAGAACATGAGAAATAATGTGACTTATAAATGTAACATAATTCAAAACATTCAATATTTATTCTGTTTTGCGGACAACCACAGAATCTGTAAATCATTAGTTATTTTAATTGCAGGCTATAGATTTGTCTCAAAGCTTCATTCTGTGATTATTAATATAAGAACTTTATTGCAAATCTGCATAGTTATAATGCATTTCGTTTTTCACATTATACAAAGTAGATACACACATGAAGATGTTACTGGGAGACTTTGTATACTTCTAAACACAAGTATATGTTTATAATTGCATCTTATCAACAATATATTCATACAGTTACAGAGTATTAAGATTGTGAGTGACTCCTTCCATGTGCCATGAGAGAATGAGAGAACTAGCAGAAGCAGAGGGCTTGATCTGTGGAGAGGAAAGCATGAAATTACAGTGTGTGTGTGTGAGAGAGAGAGAGAGAGAGAGAGAGAGAGAGAGAGACAGAGAGAGAGAGAGGGGGGATAGAAAAGGAAGAAGGATGGGGGGATGGACTGAGCCAGTCACAGAGCAGGAAGTGAAGATAAAAAAATAGAAATGCAGAGTGAGATAGAGAGAGTGAGAGAGAAAAACAGTGTATGCCACTGAAAAATCCTACATAGAATGGTATATCTAAAGCAAAATTAACCATTCAAATCTGTGTGTGGTTTTGTACAATAGCCTATAGGATAAATGAAGAGGAGATTTTGAGAAAGCATAGTGTAAATAATCAAATGAGAACAGCCACACTCTCCTCTTCCCCACTCTGCTTTCTCTCTCTCTCTCTCTCTCTCTCTCTCTCTCTCTCTCTCTCTCTCTCTCTCTCTCTCTCTCTCTCTCTCTCTCTCTCTCTCTCTCCCCACCCCCTCTCCTCATTCTCTCCGCCCGCCTGCCTGCCTGCCTCGTGTTCTCTCCTAGCAGCAGCAGCAGCCTCTCTCTGCTTGCAAAAGCAGCAGAACTTTGCTATCAGCACGTGGGGGATGGGCAGCACAGCACACAGCTCAGCACAGCCCTTTTCTCCTCTACAATGCAGGGCTTTCTGGTGATGAGCTACAGCAGCCAGGCTCATACTACTGACTAGCATGGGAAAGGGATCCCTTTAGTTGAAGTTTTGTTTATTATTTTTTCTCTGAAATGTGCATGAAGGGAGGAAGGACAGACAGGCTGTAAAAGGAGGGAGGGAAGGAAGGAGGTGTTGGGGTCAGCAGCCTGCCTGACTATATTGGCTAGGGAGGGAGGAGTGTTGCTGTGTGCTGCTAGAATATAGAGAGAGGCAGACAGAGGAGAGAAGGGGGTTGGGATCTTTCTCTTTTTTCTCTTTAGCGTAAAGTTGGTGTTTATTATAAGGGGGGCCTGTCTATTTTTTACCCCCCCTGTCCTATTGTCCTATTTTTAAATATATTTTGTCTGCACACTTCTTTATAGAATGTAATAATGTCTCAAGTGCCTTTGACTTACATGGATTCCACAAACCACTATATGACTTTGTTGCATTATGAATGATTTATAATGTAGAAGTATATTTACGTTTAATTTGGCTAAAGCAGAATAAATACAGATATATTATAAGGTGTTTGTTGGTCGTCAAAATACAATACAGTCTTCATAAAGTAATATATTTATTTGTTGGACCATTTGAACATGGAAAGATTCACGCCAAAGACCCACTCAACTATCATGAGACAGAGGCGGACACTCTGCTTTGGATGGAACTACTACAACCATCCTCTAGGCTTTATAATCTCAAGTCATCAACCACACGAAATAACACTGGTTGAATCAGGTGCTATAAAGACTTTATGAAGTGTTATGAAGACTATTTAGATTGGACTCCTTACACAGTCACATCTGTCCCATGATGGTGATTTAGGAGTGTTTACTCTGTACCCCACCGTGTAGCTGACCATGATGCATCACCCCCAGCCTGGTGGCCTGGGTTCCTCCACCATCACCACAGATAGACCTGGACACATGCCAGGGGAATACAGCCAGGAACTACTTTTTCTTTTGAAGTCAAGTATTGATTGGAGGCCTCTCTGATAAAACAACAACAGACAAACAATGCGTCAAGGAACAGCATTATTTCAACATTTGGAGTAAACAGTAGGTCGATGGGAGAAACATAATGCTATGATAAGGAAGATTTAGAATACATTGGTTGGAATGAATGATATGAGATTATTTTGTGTTTATTTATGCAATTGACAGCAAGAGGACCTGCACTCAGAAGAAGAGGAAGAAGCACATTGCTGGAGAATGCTCTGTTCTGGCATCCACTAACCACTGTTGCAACCCCTGACTGTGATCCAAAAGTTTAACAACACATAATTCCAACCACATACACTAGACTGAACTGTAAATGATACATGCTCAAAATTCATCATCATGAAATTAAATCCAAATTCTTAGGGCTTTTTTATGAGTTTAAAACCCACACCAATCTGAGTGCAACATCTCTGGCCAATAACATTATGTAGTTCCGTCCAAAGAGTAAGTTCACGAGAGGCCTTGTTGAGCCATTCAGAGTTGTTTTTTTCAGTCTGTCATAAAGCTTAATGTATAAATAGATATAGAGACGTTTTTGTATTGTTATTTTTCTATTTTTTGACCCAGGCGTGCGATGGTAAAAGTGTCAGTCTTGAGGAAGTTAATTGATGACGGATCATTGAGAAGTTTTTTTTAATCCCCAGGGACCTAGTCTGGGAATGGAGCCATTCGATCGCCAAGCCAACCCAATAATGTGGAGTGGAATTTCCTAACAAGACTGAAAATAAGAAAATAATGGCGCCGTAGGAGATGGCTGGCGTTTTATGGGCTCCTAGCCAATTGTTCTATTGTGTGTGTTTTTTCGCGTTATTTGTAACTTATTTTGTACATAATGTTTCTGCCACTGTCTCTTATGACGGAAAAGAGCTTCTGGATGTCAGGACAGTGATTACTCACCTCGTACTGGACAAATATTTTTTCTTTAACGAGTCGGACGGGAAGGATTTTCTTCAGACATCCGACAAGGCCCAAATCCCCGTCATGAGAAAGAGACAGAGATATCGGGGACGTACAGTGAGGGAAAAAAGTATTTGATCCCCTGCTGATTTTGTACGTTTGCCCACTGACAAAGAAATGATCAGTCTATAATTTTAATGGTAGGTTTATTTGAACAGTGAGAGACAGAATAACAACAAAAAAATCCAGAAAAACGCATGTCAAAAATGTTATAAATTGATTTGCATTTTAATGAGGGAAATAAGTATTTGACCCCCTCTCAATCAGAAAGATTTCTGGCTCCCAGGTGTCTTTTATACAGGTAACGAGCTGAGATTAGGAGCACACTCTTAAAGGGGAGTGCTCCTAATCTCAGCTTGTTACCTGTATAAAAGACACCTGTCCACAGAAGCAATCAATCAATCAGATTCCAAACTCTCCACCATGGCCAAGACCAAAGAGCTCTCCAAGGATGTCAGGGACAAGGTTGTAGACCTACACAAGGCTGGAATGGGCTACAAGACCATCGCCAAGCAGCTTGGTGAGAAGGTGACAACAGTTGGTGCGATTATTCGCAAATGGAAGAAACACAAAATAACTGTCAATCTCCCTCGGCCTGGGGCTCCATGCAAGATCTCACCTCGTGGAGTTGCAATGATCATGAGAACGGTGAGGAATCAGCCCAGAACTACACAGGAGGATCTTGTCAATGATCTCAAGGCAGCTGGGACCATAGTCACCAAGAAAACAATTGGTAACACACTACGCCGTGAAGGACTGAAATCCTGCAGCGCCCGCAAGGTCCCCCTGCTCAAGAAAGCACATATACATGCCCATCTGAAGTTTGCCAGTGAACATCTGAATGTTTCAGAGGAGAACTGGGTGAAAGTGTTGTGGTCAGATGAGACCAAAATCGAGCTCTTTGGCATCAACTCAACTCGCCGTGTTTGGAGGAGGAGGAATGCTGCCTATGACCCCAAGAACACCATCCCCACTGTCAAACATGGAGGTGGAAACATGATGCTTTGGGGGGGGGGGTTTCTGCTAAGGGGACAGGACAACTTCACCACATCAAAGGGACGATGTACCGTCAAATCTTGGGTGAGAACCTCCTTCCCTCAGCCAGGGCATTGAAAATGGGTTGTGGATGGGTATTCCAGCATGACAATGACCCAAAACACACGGCCAAGGCAACAAAGGAGTGGCTCAAGAAGAAGCACATTAAGGTCCTGGAGTGGCCTAGCCAGTCTCCAGACCTTAATCCCATAGAAAATCTGTGGAGGGATCTGAAGGTTTGAGTTGCCAAACATCAGCCTCGAAACCTTAATGACTTGGAGAAGATCTGCAAAGAGGAGTGGAACAAACTCCCTCCTGAGATGTGTGCAAACCTGGTGGCCAACTACAAGAAATGTCTGACCTCTATGATTGCCAACAAGGGTTTTGCCACCAAGTACTAAGTCATGTTTTGCAGAGGGGTCAAATACTTATTTCCCTCATTAAAATGCAAATCAATTTATATCATTTTTGACATGCATTTTTCTGGATTTTTTTGTTGCTATTCTGTCTCTCACTGTTCAAATAAACCTACCATTAAAATTATAGACTGATCATGTCTTTGTCATTGGGCAAACCTACAAAATCAGCAGGGGATCAAATACTTTTTTCCCTCACTGTAGGTCGGGGTGCCTTGTAAGGATCCGACGGCGAGTGGGTAATCTGCCTCTACCATCAGTCCTATTTTTAGCCAACGTACAATAATTGGATAACAAAATAGACGAACTACGATCACGGATATCCTACCAACGGGACATTAAAAACTGTAATATCTTATGTTTTACCGAGTCGTGGCTGAACGACGACATGGGTAATGTACAGCTGGCGGGATATACGCTGCATCGGCAAGATAGAACAGCTGCCTCCGGTAAGACAAGGGGTGGCGGTCTGTGTATATTTGTAAACAGCTGGTGCACGAAATCTAATATTAAGGAAGTCTCTAGGTTTTTCTCGCCTGAGGTAGAGTATCTCATGATAAGCTGTAGACGACACTATTTACCAAGAGAGTTTTCATCTATATTTTTCGTAGCTGTCTATTTACGACGTTCCTAGTGGCCGGGGACTTTAATGCAGGGAAACTTAAAGAAATGGTCAGATGACGCAGATGCTAAGCTACAGGGCTGTTTTGCTAGCACAGACTGGAATATGTTCCGGGATTCTTCCGATGGCATTGAAGAGTACACCACATCAGTCACTGGCTTCATCAATAAGTGCATCGATGACGTCGTCCCCACAGTGACTGTACGTACATACCCCAACCAGAAGCCATGGATTACAGGCAACATCCGCACTGAGCTAAAGGGTAGAGCTGCCGCTTTCAAGGAGCGGGACTCTAACCCAGACACTATGCCCTCCGACGAACCATCAAACAGGCAAAGCGTCAATACAGGACTAAGATTGAATCGTACTACACCGGCTACGACACTAGTCGGATGTGGCAGGGCTTGCAAACTATTACAGACTACAAAGGGAAGCACAGCCACGAGCTGCCCAGTGACACGAGCCAACCAGACAAGCTAAATTACTTCTATGCTCGCTTCAAGGCAAGCAACACTGAAGCATGCATGAGAGCATCAGCTGTTCCAGACGACTGTGTGATCACACTCTCCGTAGCCAATGTGAGTAAGACCTTGAAACAGGTCAACATTCACAAGGCCGCAGGGCCAGACGGATTACCAGGATGTGTACTCCGAGCATGCGCTGACCAACTGGCAAGTGTCTTCACTGACATTTTCAACCTGTCCCTGCCTGAGTCTGTAATACCAACATGTTTCAAGCAGACCACCATAGTCCCTTTGCCCAACAACACTAAGGTAACCTGCCTAAATGTCTACCGACCTGTAGCACTCACGTCTGTAGCAATGAAGTGCTTTGAAAGGCTGGTTATGGCTCACATCAACACCATTATCCCAGAAACCCTAGACCCACTTAATTTGCATACCGCCCCAACAGATCCACAGATGATGCAATCTCTATTGCACTCCACACTGCCCTTTCCCACCTAGACAAAAGGAACACCTATGTGAGAATACTATTCATTGACTACAGCTCAGCGTTCAACACCATAGTGCCCTCAAAGCTCATCACTAAGCTAAGGACCCTGGGACTAAACACCTCCCTCTGCAACTGGATCCTGGACTTCCCTGACGGGCCGCCCCCAGGTGGTAAGGGTAGGTAACAACACATCTGCCACGCTGATCCTCAACACGGGGGCCCCTCAGGGGTGCGTGCTCAGTCCCCTCCTGTTCTCCCTGTTCACCCATGACTGCATGGCCAGGCATGACTCCAACACCATCATTAAGTTTGCCGACAACACAACAGTGGTAGGCCTGATCACCGACAACGATGAGACAGCCTATAGAGAGGAGGTCAGAGACCTGGCCGTGTGGTGCCAGGATAACAATCCCCTGTATATAGCCTCGCTGCTGTTATTTTACTGCTGCTCTTTAATTATTAGTTATTTTAATTTTATATTTATTTATTTTTTACTTAACACTTATTTTTCTTAAAACTGCATTGTTGGTTAAGGGCTTGTAAGTAAGCATTTCACTGGCGCATGTGACAAATAACATTTGATTTGATTTTGATTTGATTTGATTTGAGTTTGGAATAACTGGGAGACACACAAACACACACACACACACACTTGCATTCATTACTGAAAAAGCAGCCCATCTACTTCAGCCTGCCAAATATACACACTCCCACAAACACACACACACACACACACACACAGAGAGAGATCTTACATTCATTCAACAACATGCTGTCATAGACGCACATGCTCACAGTAAATGTCAGGGACACTCCCACACAAAGGCCTGCCACACAGGCTTGCTCACACGTGCATAAACACACAGACCCAAACACACACACACATAAAATAAGACACACACAAAGTGCAGTTGGGCTGTGTCCAGTTGGTTGCCAGGCAGCAGTAGAACACCAAGTCTGGAGCGTGCAGAGGAAGGAGGGAAGTACCACCTTGAGAACTGTCCAATGGCTGTCTGGCTCACTCCCTGTAGGGTAATGTACAGTGCCTTCTGAAAGTATTCACAACCCTTACCTTTTTCCACATTTTGTTGTGTTACAGCCTGAATTTAAATTTGATTAAATTGAGATTTTGTGTCACTGTACTACACACAATACCCCCATTTTTACAAATTAATAAAAAATCTAAAGCTGAAATGTATTGAGTCTAAGTATTCAATCCCTTTGTTATGACAAGCCTAAATAAGTTCAGGAGTAAAAATGTGCTTAACAAGTCACATAATAAGTTGCATGGACTCACTCTGTGTGCAATAATAGTGTTTAACATGATTTTTTAATGACTACCTCATCTCAGTACCCCACACATACAATTATCTGTAAGGTCCCTCAGTCGAGCAGTGAATTTCAAACACAGATTCAACCACAAGACTAGGGAGGTTTTCCAATGCCTCGCAAAGAAGGGCTCCTATTGTTAGATGGGTAAATATAAAAAAAGAAGACATTGAATATCCCTTTGAGCATGATGAAGTTATTAGTTACACTTTGGATGGTGTATCAATACACTCAGTCACTACAAAGATACAGGCGTCCTTCCTAACTCAGTTGCCGGAGAGGAAGGAAACATGCATCCTGTTTGCAATAAAGCACTAAAGAAAACTGCAAACAATGTGGCAAAGAAATTAACTTTCTGTGTTGAATACAAAGAGCTATGTTTGGGGCAAATCCAATACAACACATCATTGAGTACCACTTCATATTTTCAAGCATGGAGGTGGCTGCATCATATTATGGGTATACTTGTCATCGGTAAGGGAGTTTTTTTAGGATAAAAATAAATGGAATAGAGCTAAGCACAGGTAAAATCCTAGAGGTAAACCTGGTTCAGTCCGCTTTCCAACAGACAATGTGAGACAAATTCACCTTTCAGCAGGACAATAACCTCAAACACAAGGCCAAATATACACTGGAGTTGCTTACCAAGACGACATTGAATGTTCCTGAGTGGTTTAGTTACAGTTTTGACTTAAATCGGCTTGAAAATCTATGGCAAGACTTGAAAATGTCTGTCTAGCAGTTAGCAACAACCAACTTGACAGAGCTTGCAGAATTTTTTTAAGAATTATGTGCAAATATTGTACAATCCAGGTGTGCAAACCTCTTAGACACTCACCCAGAAAGACTCACAGGTGTAATCGCTGCCAAAGGTGATTCTAACATGTATTGACTCAGGTGTGTGAATACTTATGTAAATAAGATATTTCTGTATTTCACTTTCAATAAATTTGCAAAAAAGTTGAAAAACATGTTTTCAATGCCATTATGGGGTAGTGTGTGTAAATGGGTGAGAGAAAACAAATCTATTTAATCCATTTTGAATTCAGGCTGTAACACAACAAAATGTGGAATAAGTCAAGGGGTATGAATCCTTTCCGAACTGTACATAAGAGATCAGACTTGCATACGTGTATACCCAATTAAAATACTTAATCTGTTTAAAAAAGGAATACAATGCATCATGATATTAGAAACAGGTTATTATCAATGATGTCATCTCTTGGTCAGTATTCTCAATCTCAGCACCAAATAACTCACACCTACAAGAGTTTGATTTGATACAAAGGGATCAAACCATGTTTGTTATCACCCTCCAACACACCAGCAGCTTTTATCACCAGATACTAAGTAGCCACCAAATCACTGTCATAGAAAATAGTGTGAGGCTGCTGGTATTCTGTATACAGTCAGTGATGGAATCCTCTCCGCTCCTAATGTGAATATAGGCTACAGATGTAGGATCGTAATTTGAGCCAGTTTGCTACAGCATGAATGAATACACTACACAATATGAGTTTGCATTTCCTGCTGTGCAGGGAAATTCTCATCAAATTAAGATCCTACACCCACACACACACACAGACACAAACAATTAAACACACACAGACACACCTCCACGCGCCCTGACAGGCTTTCATAACAAAGCTAGTAGGACATATTCAGGTCACACCAGTGCATTTATATCTGAGAATGACTTTTTCTCTGGAGCTATCATTTGCTCTGGCATTTCTGATGTATTTTCATTCTTAAAAATCACTGAATATATTGTATGAAAACTGCAGTCATACAGGTTGGAGCACAGACAAGCATGCATACACACACACACCTCTCTAAACATTTGAGAGAGAGAGAGAGAGGTACCCCCGGTCTAAACTAAGCACAGAGCACGGCAGCAAGGTAAAGAGGGCTCACGAAACATGGTGTCCTCCTCACAAGGACAGAGAAGTGCTCCAGACAGTCTTTCAAAATGGATTAAAAGAGAGAGCAGAGAGAATGTAGAGAATTGTCTCTGTAGTGGTAGGAACTCATCATTGTCCTCACACTGAGAACTGCTCCTTAGTGGGTCATAGAGCACACCGTGCTCATTCCTCTGGTTGCACACACACACACACACACACACACACACACACACACACACACACACCGTGCAGCTTGTACCTCTGGTGACAAAACACTCACAGTTGGTCCCTGACAATCACACTGAGCACGCTGTCATCAGAAGGGGACTCAGCAGGGCCAAAATAAAGATGAGAGAAGGACTAATGGGCAGCACAGAGGAGTGTCAGACAAAGAAAGAAAGAAAGAAAGAAAGAAAGAAAGAAAGAAAGAAAGAAAGAAAGAAAGAAAGAAAGAAAGAAAGAAAGAAAGAAAGAAAGAAAGAAAGAAAGAAAGAAAGAAAGAAAGAGAAATCGTAGCAACATAAAACTGACTGCAAGCAGCATCTATTTTGTTTGGCTCATGTAAAACAGACATTAGACTCCTTGGTTTCTATATGGTACACAGAGAGGAAAACGTTGAGTCAA
Organism: Coregonus clupeaformis; assembly: GCF_020615455.1. NCBI lineage: Eukaryota > Metazoa > Chordata > Actinopteri > Salmoniformes > Salmonidae > Coregonus > Coregonus clupeaformis. The sequence continues at coordinate 7,010,198 of NC_059208.1, read as the reverse complement.
ACTGATTGAGGCGCCAGGTCTGTAATCAATGGTGTGGGACAAAGGAGTTGGAGTTTGTTGTATAGAAGAAAGACCTGTCCATTGAGGGGACGACCGGCCAGATGGACTGGTCAGGCTGGGCTGGGCAGTATGAGAGATATGATGCCAAGCTGGACAGTATTGACACGGTGTAGATTGAATAATTGAGCTGCCAGTTTTAGAACAGCCCTTGAAGCTGTGCATATCAATCTGAACCATGATAGACTGAGAAGATGAATCGGACCGCTAGTTGCCCCCCAAAGAAAATACAAAGAGCCTATTTAGAAGTTTATGCTTTGATAGTGGTTGAAATTCATCTTAAGATTTGAGTGACAGCTACTGTGTGACAGTGAGGAGACACTCAATGAAAATAGGATAATTCCCTCTCAGTCTCTATGTTATAGCCTATTGTTTACAGATGTGTCTTTGTGCCTCTGAGTCTAGTCTCTAACGTGGTTTACAGTGTTTGTGTTGTTTGAAGTGTGAGCCAGGGCACCAGAACAACTCACAAAGGGCACAGATGAAGGGAAATTCTAAATATTGTGAATGTATTAACAGCAGTAGCTACAGTTTGATCTGAGATATGTGCAGGAGACAGAGAAGAGAGAGAGACCGAGAGAGAGATAGGAAATACATGCGTGTATACAGTTACAGAGACCGAGGAGGAGAAATTGGGAATAAACTGAGGCAGTGACATTGTCAACATACAGAATGCATGCAATGCTTCAATGCTGTTTGAATGCTGGAGAGAGAGGGAGGTAAAAACAAGGCATCAGACCCTTCCACACACTCCTCTGTGAGCCTGGGGACCGTAGTCGTGGTGGCTCCTCCACCATGGGAGAGGTGCAGCTGTGACAGTGTGACAAGACCTGCCGCCGCGTGGGGTCGATGGCATACTTCAGGAATGACCCCTCGCACCCATGCTGGGGGTTCCCTGTTCCCGCACCACCACTCCCACCCTTCCACCACACACACATACACACACACACCGTCCGCCACCACCCACCAGTCAACTGTGGTGGAAAACAAAACTTAGCCCTGGCTTTGTGACGTCCCTGTGGGGGGAACAGCAGATAAAGGAGCACAGAGGCTTTGGAAGGAGAACTGTTATCTGAGCCTGAATGTGAAGGCTGTGTGTGTGTGTGTGTGTGTGTGTGTGTGTGCATGTGTAATTTGGGGTGTAGGATTTTAGATATTTGCATTGAAATGCTGAAAAAAGAGAAATGGAGCTGAGATTGCTCATTTGTAGGCCTATCGCTGACTGATAGCTGATTGACTGGACACGCCGCCTATCTGAATACCTAGAAATTAGAGAGTAGACACTACAAAGCAGAAGCTGCCATCTCTCTCTGTTCATTGAGTCTTCCACTAAGGATAACCAACAAAAATGGCTATAGGATATGATGACTATAATGTATGACAAAGCAAGCTTAGCTTACGTATGACATTGGGTCTGTTGCTAACTATTACCAGATGAGGTGGCAGAACATTATCTATGGGTTCCTTGAAATATGACCATAACATTTGGAATGCAAACCAGCTTCTAGAATTTGGAACATGTAGGATTTGGTTTATTTTCACGTTTAGAGGATACTTGAACTGGAACCTTGAGAGAGACACTGCTGCCTCGGCAGGGCTAAGCTGAACATAGCTGTTGCCAAATAGGGCATTTATAAAAGGTTGGCACAGACCCCTACAGCGTGGAGGCTGTCAAAGGCATGATGCCCACATCCTCAGATTGCTAACCAAGCATTTGTTTGGCATGTGTCAATGTAGTGTTCTGCTGCCTAGCTGTGGCTCCAACCGGAGAATAACCTCTGAGAAACAGAGAGAAAGAGGAATTAATCATCGGGTCTGAGGCTGGAAGTATTGATGAAAATAAGTGATTGATGAGACTGTTGTTAATCTATTGCTTATTTGCTTTGAGTCCGCGGCCATGCACAGTACTGGAGGGGTGAGAAAATAACCCACAAATGAATTAACAATAACATTTTCATTAATTACAGTAAGAGTGCAATACTGTAACAGTGAAATACTCCAAGTCACTTTGGAAATGAGTGTCTTCTAAGTGTCATATACACTGAACAAAAATATGAACGCAACATGCAACAATTTCAAAGATTTTACAGAGTTACAGTTCATATAAGGAAATCAGTCAATTGAAATAAATTAATTAGGCCCTAATCTACGGATTTCACATGACTGGGAATTCAGATGTTGGTCACAGATACCTTAAAAAAAGTAGGGGCATGGATCAGAAAAACAGTCAGTATCTGGTGTGACCACCATTTGCCTCATGCAGTGCGACACATCTTCTTTGCATAGAGTTGATCAGGCTGTTGATTGTGGCCTGTGGAATGTTGTCCCACTCCTCTTCAATGGCTGTGTGAAGTTGCTGGATATAGGCGGGAACTGGAACACGCTATCGTACACCTCAATCCAGAGCATCCCAAACATGCTCAATAGGTGATATGTCTGGTGAGTATGCAGGCCATGGAAGAACTGGGACATTTTCAGCTTTTAGGATGTGTGTACAGATCCTTGCGACATGGGGCCGTGCATTATCATGCTGAAACATGAGGTGATGGCAGTGGATGAATGGCATGACAATGGGCCTTAGGATCTCAACACGGTATCTCTGTGCATTCACAATGCAATTGTGTTCATTGTCTGTAGCTTATGCCTGCCCTTACCATAACCCCACCATGGGGTACTCTGTTCACAACGTTGACATCAGCAAACAGCTCGCCCACACGACGCCATACACGCTGTGAGCATTTGCCCACTGAAGTCGGTTACAATGCCGAACTGCAGTCAGGTCAAGACCCTGGTGAGGACGATGAGCACGCAGATGAGCTTCCCTGAGACGGTTGCTGACAGTTTGTGCAGAACTTCTTCGGTTGTGCAACCCACAGTTTCATCAGCTGTGCAAACCCACAGTTTCATCAGCTGTCCAAGTGGCTGGTTTCAGACGGTCCCGCAGGGGAAGAAGCCAGATGTGGAGGTCCTGGACTGGTGTGGTTACACGTGGTCTGCGGTTGTGAGGCCGTTTGTACATACTGCCAAATTCCCTAAAATGACATTGCTTATGGTAGAGATATGAACATTAAATTCTCTGGCAACAGCTCTGATGGACCTTACTGCAGTCAGCATGCCAATTGCACGCTCCATAAAACTTGAGATATCTGTAGCATTGTGTTGTGTGACAAAACTGCACATTTTAGAGTGACCTTATTTTGTCCCCAGCACAAGGTGCACCTGTGTAATCATTGTGCTGTTTAATCAGCTTCTTGATATGCCACACCTGTCAGGTGGATGGATTATCTTGCAAATTCTCACTAACAGGGATCTAAACAAATTTGAGAGAAATAAGCTTTTTGTACATATGGACAATTTCTGGAATCCTTTATTTCAGCTCATGAAACATGGGACCAACACTTTACATGTTGCGTTTAAATGTTTGTTCAGTGTATAATAAATAGGTGAATGAATGTGAATCCTGAGAGGACTATGAAACCACTAATATCAGTCATTTCTGCTGTGACAGTGTCCTGTCCATGAACCTGCGTCTCTACTGGAGGATTTGGCTGAATGCTTCTCAAAGAGAGATTTTGATATCTGGTGGCTTTGATAGCAGCAGGCGCCTCATAACACAATCCTCAATCGGGCTGTTACAATAAAGTGACTTATAAGAACACAGACAGTCAGGGACAACAGCTATGTTTCATTTCACACACCAAGGAGAGAGACATTAGTTTGCCTTCCTTCCTTCCTTCCTGTGTTCATTTCAGCAAATCAGACAATTTCAGTAAAGAGGAAGAGGAGGAGGGGGGAAATATAGCTCAGTTATCATAGCCTGTTATAACTCTATTCCTTTTTAGAAAATGCAATTTAGAAAGAAAATGAAAAGAGGGGAGGTGGATAATGGATGAAAATAAGAGGCTCCACCCCCAGTAGACCTCTCTATCTGTCAGTCACAAGGAGTAATGGAAAAACAACATATTAAGGGGGGTGGGGGGGGTCTAGAGGGGAGTTCAAAACAATGGTGCATTCACAATCACAGTATCTTAATACTATTACTTTTGTAACATTATATGTTACACAGCAATAGAAACATTGAGCAGGAGGCGAAGGGGAGGCTTGGTTTGGTTTGCCTGTATAAGGCACTTCTTCCACTGCAAGAGAAGAGAGAGAGAGAGACTGAGGGAGAGAGAGGGAGAGGAGGCCCAGCAGACTACAAAAAAAAGGCACAAGGCAGTTATGCAGAAACCCAGATTTAATGTAAGGCTTGGCTCCCTGTTATAACCAGGAGAGCGAGGGAAAAGCTGGCCTGGATCGGGCCGATGGAGGAGAGGGAGGCAGAGACAGAGAGAGTGAGAGACAATGGAGCATGGAGAAAGAGAACGCCGCCTGTCAAAGAGTCAGTCTGTCATCCACAAACCCAGACTACTAGTAGAGCTTTCAAAAAGGATTCTGTCCAATCAGAGAAATTGCTGGCCCTGCACCCATGGTGATCATCTACTTGTCTGAGAGGAATGTTTGCCTGTTGAAATTAAACTACTATCTCTTAGCTCTAAAGCTGGGTAAACAATGGCATAATGCATTAAATTAACAAAACAGGCTCCAGGGAAATCAGGCCTCAACGCTATAAATTGACAAACCCCCCCCCCCCCACACACACACTGCCCTTGATTTTTATGGTTTCAAGCTCAATAACCACATTTTAGCTAAGTCTGTATATAACGCATGCTGAAGAAATGACATTTTGTAGTAGTAGCCTAGTCATGCAATCATATCCCCAGATTGTATTCCCATTTGGTCATTTATGTAATTTGAACCATTAATATTCTAAGTTATGAGGAAGTGTAATTCAAGGGCAGACAGTGTCATCTCTACTGGTGGTCTTTACTCTGGCAATACATTTAACATCAACTACATAATTAAGACAAGAAATACTATGCAGGCACACAAATCACAATGTGAAAGGAAAGGGGGAACAACTCCAGCCTCTAGCCGGGTCTGTGTGCTTTAGGCTGTAAGCACTGCCTTCCCAAATGTGTGACTCTGGGTACGTCCCAAATGGCACCCTATTCCCTATGTAGTGCACTACTTTTGACCAGGGCCCATCGGGCTCTATTATGGCTCTGGCCAAAAGTAGTGCACTATATAGGGAATAGGGTGCCATTTGGGACGCCCACTCTGTTTGGTTTGTTTTCTCTGCTGGAGATCAGGTAGGAAACCCTCAGCAGCGGTTCCTCACCCACAGCTTAATCTCAGCCACAATGACAGGGGGACAAAGCCGTCCGGCAGCCCGACAAGGCCCCGCTATTATGTAACCATCGACAGCTGGGCACTACAGGGAGGGGTAAACCCCAGCCCCATCCCAGCCCTGTCCCTGTCGCCACGGCAGCACGCTCTCTGTGTCAATCAGGCAGATGTGACAATCAAACAGAGGACTGACTGAGGGGAGAAGGTCCTGTGCAGAAACTACCCCTGCACCCTAGCCCCTAATGTTTATGGGGAAAGGGGATAGGGGGAATGGGTTAGGGGTTGTTCTGGAGAGTAGCATGGGGTTTCCGACAGGAGGGGCCATCCAGTCACAGAGTGATGTCAATACAGTCTAAATCAAAATATCATCACGGCCCAGTGCAGAATGCTGAGCTGATCCATATTGTATTTTTTTTTACCTTTCTAGTGTAATTCATAAGTTCCCTCTGGAAAAAATTAAGGTATTCTATTCTATTCCAGTATTCATTTTGCCTACCATGTGACTGGAATGTTTTATAAGAATGCATATGGACAAAATAATACAGTTGATTTTACTATAGCAACATATAAAGGTTGATACTCAAACATGTACCTTGTTAGAGATAGCTTGCCTCACCAGTATGTGTTGCAGACAGGCTTTCCCAGCATTGTTTCCATGAGGTCAGAACACCAGCCATGCTCTCAATGAACACAAATATGGGATTTATTAACGGTTAAAATGTGGAAATCGAAAAATAGATATTTAAATTCTCACATTGAGACACCATTTAAACAGATCAATTGAAGAAATGTAAAGCTGGAGTTGTGTTTGCATACTTTTCAAAGGGTTTTTGTGATAGACTAAAATCAAACTCCACTCCGGGTTTTCGAAGCGATTCTAGCTTCAATTTACTGTGTGCGCTTTCAGCGGCGAAGCAAGCACTGGCAACTTTAAGGATTCCTCCGCGGCTCACTTGTGTGTGTATATGTGACTGTGTTCTTTCCCGGAAAACTACAAAATACCCGTCCATTTCACCTTGGAAAATGGTGCTGGAAAATATGATTTTACTCACTCTTTCACAGGGGTGTGTGCATCGTGGTTTAAATCTGCTAAATGACGATTTTAGTTAACTTAGGCACTATTTCGCCTGACTGTTCTGTCTTTCTAACACATACAATGCATTCCTGTGTTGCTCCGCGAGTGATGGGGCCTGCCTGCCTGCCTGCTGCTGTTCCTGTTACTCCCGCCTTAGAAGAGAAGAGGAGAAGAGAAGAGAAGTGGGTGACGGGGAAAGAAACCAGAGGATAAGGATAAAGAAAAGTGGAAAGGCTATGGTAGAACATATAGTTTAAAAGGCAATTTGGGAAAGATAGTGTATCAACAAATATATTGAATTGGTACATTCACTGAAAAAGATACTTAAATGCACAAAGATTGTCTGGAAATAAAATAGGTTATTCTACCAGCAATTTAGTATTTGTTACTGCACATTGAGGAAATTCTGTTTATAATACTTCCCAAACATATTTTCCCATATTATTTATCAAAATGGGGGAAATATCTATTCTACACATATTCTATGCAATGGTAGGATATTACTATCTGTATTTTGTAGGTAGGCCCAATAGGCAAAGCCATTCATTCAAAACAGTGATTGTAAGGCAAATTCTCTCCACGCATTAATATTCTTCATTTCCAATATCTTTAAAGGAGACTTCCCTCCCACTCCCTTTGCTTAATATCATATATAACCTGTCAATTAATTTTGAGTCAGCTTCTGTTTTGCATAGAGGTCTGTTCTGGGGGGGCAGGCTGAGCCGAGGCTCCTTGGTTTGTGAGGGATGCCTGATGCTTTCACAGCTAGACTAGTGTGGAAAACCAGATTCCACTGGCCCTAAGTGACACTTTATGGACTCTGATTTGGTTTGGGGAGAGATTGCCAGGCAACAAAACTAGTCTGAGTCCTGAATGAAATAGCCATCTGTTCCATGGGCCCGTAAAACTGAATTAATTTCACATAATCCTGGAATTTAGCTGTAGATTGATGTCTCGAGGTCAAAACTCTCTACATCGTGGATGGTGCCCCTGACCTCTCTGGAGATAAAAAATAAATCAATAGCAATTTTGTCATTTTACTTCAACTATATGCATTATACAATGTTTTTGTTGTAGTATGTTGTCCAAACTGTATGGTTGTACATATTGCCTTCATATAGCCTGCACTGAGAGCATATAAAATGATGAAAGCAGTTAAGTCTCTTATGGCCTAATTGAAATGGGACACACAGTGTCAAACAGCAAAAACAAAGGCCACAGGATGTGTTTGTATTCCCATACAGTAAACCAGGTCATAGTGGAATAATCCCTTTGTCTATAGGCTGTGATATACTGTACATTTCCCTACTCCATCCTATATACAGTGGGGGAAAAAAGTATTTAGTCAGCCACCAATTGTGCAAGTTCTCCCACTTAAAAAGATGAGAGAGGCCATGATAGGTACACGTCAACTATGACAGACAAATTGAGATTTTTTTTCTCCAGAAAATCACATTGTAGGATTTTTAATGAATTTATTTGCAATTATGGTGGAAAATAAGTATTTGGTCACCTACAAACAAGCAAGATTTCTGGCTCTCACAGACCTGTAACTTCTTCTTTAAGAGGCTCATCTGTCCTCCACTCGTTACCTGTATTAATGGCACCTGTTTGAACTTGTTATCAGTATAAAAGACACCTGTCCACAACCTCAAACAGTCACACTCCAAACTCCACTATGGCCAAGACCAAAGAGCTGTCAAAGGACACCAGAAACAAAATTGTAGACCTGCACCAGGCTGGGAAGACTGAATCTGCAATAGGTAAGCAGCTTGGTTTGAAGAAATCAACTGTGGGAGCAATTATTAGGAAATGGAAGACATACAAGACCACTGATAATCTCCCTCGATCTGGGGCTCCACGCAAGATCTCACCCCGTGGGGTCAAAATGATCACAAGAACGGTGAGCAAAAATCCCAGAACCACACGGGGGGACCTAGTGAATGACCTGCAGAGAGCTGGGACCAAAGTAACAAAGCCTACCATCAGTAACACACTACGCCGCCAGGGACTCAAATCCTGCAGTGCCAGACGTGTCCCCCTGCTGTCCAGGCCCGTCTGAAGTTTGCTAGAGTGCATTTGGATGATCCAGAAGAGGATTGGGAGAATGTCATATGGTCAGATGAAACCAAAATAGAACTTTTTGGTAAAAACTCAACTCGTCGTGTTTGGAGGACAAAGAATGCTGAGTTGCATCCAAAGAACACCATACCTACTGTGAAGCATGGGGGTGGAAACATCATGCTTTGGGGCTGTTTTTCTGCAAAGGGACCAGGACGACTGATCCGTGTAAAGGAAAGAATGAATGGGGCCATGTATCGTGAGATTTTGAGTGAAAACCTCCTTCCATCAGCAAGGGCATTGAAGATGAAACGTGGCTGGGTCTTTCAGCATGACAATGATCCCAAACACACCGCCCGGGCAACGAAGGAGTGGCTTCGTAAGAAGCATTTCAAGGTCCTGGAGTGGCCTAGCCAGTCTCCAGATCTAAACCCCATAGAAAATCTTTGGAGGGAGTTGAAAGTCTGTGTTGCCCAGCGACAGCCCCAAAACATCACTGCTCTAGAGGAGATCTGCATGGAGGAATGGGCCAAAATACCAGCAACAGTGTGTGAAAACCTTGTGAAGACTTACAGAAAACGTTTGACCTGTGTCATTGCCAACAAAGGGTATATAACGAAGTATTGAGAAACTTTTGTTATTGACCAAATACTTATTTTCCACCATAATTTGCAAATAAATTCATAAAAAATCCTACAATGTGATTTTCTGGATTTTCTTTCTTCTCATTTTGTCTGTCATAGTTGACGTGTACCTATGATGAAAATTACAGGCCTCTCTCATCTTTTTAAGTGGGAGAACTTGCACAATTGGTGGCTGACTAAATACTTTTTTCCCCCACTGTATTTCCCATTCATAAATCTGGCCTGGGCCAAGAGGATTTGGAAGGAGATTGTTTCCTGGGTTATAGACTAATAACAAAAACCTTAAAGCCTTAATCTTTAGGAAATATTACAGCATAATCAAATTGATTAACAGCATCAACAATACCAATTTCTTTATTGACATTTACAATATTACAACACGTTGTATAAACACAGGTTTACAAAGAAACTGCACTCAGACATTTGTGTGTGATTTTAATGATTTTCTTCTGGTAACAGCAATGTAAGCAAAGCAGCCCTACATACAACAAGCATAATTTGAGTGAGTGAGTAAGGGAGTCTGGGGTTGACGATACTGCAGTGCTAGACAATCCAGGTGAACACATGCCTGCTGACAGCTGACTCTTGACCACTGGGAGGAATAGGGCAGAGGGCTGTGACTCCGCACCACAGAGTGTGTTAGACACAGACTGGTTTAGCCCCTGATCCACCATGGTGGCTAGTGTTGGGTTTGACATGGGGACACAGGGACCCTGACATAATGCCTTTTGAGAGGGAGAGGATGAGGGGTCAGCACCGCTACCCCACCACAGGGCTTTTGTATGGAGGAAACCTTTGTTCTCACTCTTTAGTCTCACTGACATCACAACCCCCTTCCCAACCCATGCTTTTTGTGTTTGCGTACATTTAATCAGCATATTATTTACAGTAATGAGTACTATTGTATTTGCATCCCATTGTGTTATGTGGCCACACTGAAATAAAGTACACGGCACAGATCCTTTTTTGTTGTCTTTTTTAAATTGTTGATGCAGGTCGCATTAGTGTATAGAAGCAAACTCACTTTGACTGTGCAGATTATGGTAATGTGGTTATGGTAATGATGATGTAGTTCAGAAACACGATCATGCTGTATTGCTCAATCCAAGAATACATCTTGAATAAAGCCCATATAAGGTATTATTGTCCTTGATTAAGGTTACATAGTAAACTAAACAGTGAGGTAATTCAATAAATAAAATGGGGAATATGTTTGATTTCTTCCCCTTTTTGTTATAGCCCATTTTCATAACAGCATTATCTCTGATGGAAATGGATTTGAACAAGAAAATAATTAAAGAAAGAAAGAAAGAAAGAAAGACACAGAAAGGAAGAAAGAAAGAAAGAAAGAAAGAAAGAAAGAAAGAAAGAAAGAAAGAAAGAAAGAAAGAAAGAAAGAAAGAAAGAAAGAAAGAAAGAAGAAAGAAAGAAAGAAAGAATATGTGAGGCAGTGGAGGTTGGAGTGTATAGGAAGGGGGCAGGTGCTATTTTGAGTATTGGTTTATTGCAGGCTCGTTTTAATTAATAACCACAAGTCTATTCTTAATTCTTAATCTGAGAAACGCTTTGACAGCAAAATGGGAATGTGCGTCGGTCTATCTGCAGCTAAGCAGAGCAGTGATGATGGTCCATAATGGATCTAACAAATGACTCTCCCTTTTATTCACAGTAATTAAAGCTGTGAAGGGGAAGAGGAGTGTGAGACACAGAATCAACCAATTGCTTATAGGCCACGGAAACAGGCCCTTTGAAACAGAACAGCAACTCAGAACTGCCATCTAGTGAGCAAAAGGATGTAGCACAAGTTTGGAAATACATCCATTCTAAAAGCTGCCTTGCTTCACAGAAAATGGCCAAACAAATACAGTACCAGTCAAACGTTTGGACACACCTACTCATTCAAGGGTTTTTCTTTATTTTTACTATTTTCTACATTGTAGAATAATAGTGAAGACATCAAAATTATGAAATAACACATATGGAATCATGTAGTAACCAAAATAGTGTTAAACAAATCAAAATATATTTTATATTTGAGATTCTTTAAAGTAGCCACACCTTGATGACAGCTTTGCACACTCTTGGCATTCTCTCAACCAGATTTCCCTGGAATGTTTTTCCAACTGTCTTGAAGGAGTTCCCACATATGCTGAGCACTTGTTGGCTGCTTTTCCTTCACTCTGCGGTCCGATTCATCCCAAACCTTCTCAATTGGTTTGAGGTCAGGGGATTGTGGTCAGGTCATCTGATGCAATACTCCATCACTATCCTTCTTGGTCAAATAGCCCTTACACAGCCTGGAGGTGTGTTGGGTCATTGTCCTGTTGAAAAACAAATGAATGTCCCACTAAGCCCAAACCAGATGGGATGGCGTATCGCTGCAGAATGCTGTGGTAGCCATGCTGGTTGAATGTGCCTTGAATTCTAAATAAATCACAGACAGTGTCACCAGCAAAGCACCCCCACACCATCACACCTCCTCCTCCATGCTTCACGGTGGGAAATACACATGCAGAGATAATCCGTTCACCTACACTGCGTCTCACAAAGACACAGCGATTGGAACCAAAAATCTCAAATTTGGACTTCAGACCAAAGGACAGATTTCCACAGGTCTAATGTCCATTGCTCGTATTTCTTGGCCCAAGCAGGTCTCCTCTTCTTATTGGTGTCCTTTAGTAGTGGTTTCTTTGCAGCAATTCGACCATGAAGGCCTGATTCACGCAGTCTCCTCTGAACAGTTGATGTTGAGATGTGTCTGTTACTTGAACTCTGTGAAGCATTTATTTGGGCTGCAGTTCAATATCAACAAAACCTGCATGATGTGTAACTGTTTGTAATTCTAAACAATTTTGCTGCAGTTCAAGAACGATGCCAATATATCTACTATACTGTATGTGGTATATTCATGAAATATAAAATTACACTTCACTTCGTGTCACAATCACTCACTTCAAATGCCTCTCACCAGCTAACTGACCAGTACAGCAGCAGCCATGGCAACAGGACAACTGTTGGACTGATGAAGTGGAATGGATGTGAACTAGTATGTGAACTTCATCAATACCATGTGCTTTGCCAATTGAAAATGATATAATTGTTCATCTTAGTAGCTGTCTCATGTCGCCACCTCATATACTCTCATGCATTTTCTCTCCATCTCTCTACTCCTTTCCTCCCTCTCTTTCCATCTATGTGTCTGTCTGTCTGTGTTTTGTTGCTCCCTGATCGAAGTGTCTCCATCCATCCTTCAGCCCTATGTCGTAGCTTCCAGGTTGTGGGTAACACGTCCATATTTATCCGTTTTGACAATGAGCTACTCACGCTAATTTACTAATTTAGATGAATATGATTGACATTTCATTTCAGCACGCAGCCTTCCTCTCTACCCCTCTCCCCTCTTTTCCTCTCCCCCCTCTCTGTGTGTCTGACAGCTTATTGGCTGAGCAGGGTGGTAATCACTGACAGCCCATGATAAGAGACTGCCACAATTATCTCACTAATTCAGAGGGTTCTTTTTTAATTTGGCAGCATAAAATTGTCAATGTAGGAAGTGTAATTGGCCTCATTCCCTATTCCAGACCAGGACTAAAATAAATTAGAGAGAGAGAGAGAGAGAGAGAGAGAGATTTCCCTATTTCCCTTTTGTTTATTGTCTATTTCACTTGCTTTGGCAATGTAAACATATGTTTCCCATGCCAATAATGCCATTTGAATTGAATTGAGAGCGAGAGAGAGAAAGAGATACTCATTAAACAACCAGACACTATAACCAGGCAGGCAGGGGGCATGTTGCCTCAATGGACTTCTGACAAAGGGAAGGCAAAGACACCCTTTCCCTTTTCTCTCTTCAAACTCAAACTGATCTGTTAAGTGTATGTGTGTGTGTTTGTGTGTGTGTGTTTGAGTGAGTATGTCAGACAGACAGAATATGAATATTCATGTCTCTCAGAGAGGTTTTAATTCTCGCACCACTGCCCCGTCATTCAGAATGATGTGCATTAGAAGCCTCTACTGACGAGTTCCTGTCTTGATATGTGTGTCATGTTGAGTGTAACCATTAGGACAAACAGAGAGGGAAGATGCTGTAATGTTGATCACCCTGACCTCCCAGTGGGCTTCCATTCCTTCATATTGGGTGGATTTTAGCATAGCAAAATGGTTTGTTTAAGCAATAATGCACGAGAGGGTGTGGTATATGGTCACGACGCAACGCGGAGTGCCTGGATACAGCCCTTAACCGTGGTTTATTGGCCATATACCACAAACCCCTGAGGTGCCTTATTGCTATTATAAACTGGTTACCAACGTAATTAGAGCAGTCAAAATCAATGTTTTGATATACAACGGCTGTCAGCCAATCAGCATTCAGGGCTCGAACCAACCATTTTATAATTACACTTAAGACCAAGTCTAAACGAAACATTTTGCTATGCTAACATCCATCACTTATTGTCTACCAAATGGTTAACAGTGTGATCCAGGACCTGACCGTGCAGGTTTTACATGTTCTCATGGGCTGAAGTCCCTCTGTGTGTGTAATGACCCATGAGTTTGGCAAGACTACCCCTTCACTTCACAGACCCAACCCTCATAGAATGGATTCAGAGACGCCTGCTTTACCATTCAGGAGCAGTACACAGCTACCACTCCAATTATAGCATCTCTTACACAGGCCTTTTCTCCTATTTGTTCATGATTGCTGTTAGGCTTTAGGGGTGGTAGTAGGGGTCATTCCATCAGCACCCAGAAGAGGGCCTCCAACCCAGCTAACTCAACGGCCAATGAGGGTCTGAAGTCTGAACACGAAATAGGAGAGTGAGGGGGATGGAAAAAAATACAGTGAAAAAGGGAGGTGGATTCTTTACATGAGTGAGCGAGAACAAACCCTTGGCATTCTGAGCTCGAAAACGGCTTTTCAAGACGTACACTCTCAGATCCAGAGAAGATCATTAGCTGTAATGTGCAACACATCCCCCCTCACTGTTCTCACTGTTCTCCCGTCAAGACTCAAATAAATCAATACACTTTCTCACTTGCATTAATGGATATAACTTTATAAGATAAAGCATTGTATTATCAAAGGCTCAACAGTTCAATGTTTCCAATATTTACAACATTTTAATAATGACAATCACTGTACGTGTCATACATGATGCAAGGTTATATGGTACCAACAAAACTCTATATAGCTAGAATGTCTGCCTCTGAAATGTAGCCTACATTTGAATTCAAATCAGTGTTTTGATTGTGTATTATCACCTTCAAAACAGGCTTGGCTAGGACTGAAAGACAACACAGACAGCCATCTGAAGTGTTTGGTTGTTCAACCACAAGAAAACCTCATTTGTGGGAATCTATATTTAGGATTATCTGACTGTGTGTGAGAGCACTCTGCCGCTGAACCTCTGAGAGTTTACAGATGAATAAATAAAATATCCTGTTGAAATCCTTGATTAGTAGTGTTGCATTATTTGAGTCATTCACAAGCCTTTTCATTTGATTCACACTGTGAATATCCATGACTTGGCACAATCTTCAGGCAGGGTGAAAGGAAAGAGATTCATCTGAATGGAAGGAGGACAACTGGGTACCGCCATCCTACCAGAAGAGGGCGACCAAGCATCGCATGAGGACACTGGTGTGCAAGCAATCATCAATGGGATTATTGATCCAAAATTAATGTAACTTAAATTCATATTCTAATTTCAAGGATGCCTAGAAACTGGATAGATATGGGAATTGGACAGAATTCAGCTTTGTAAGGATCACAACATAAAATAAACATAATATCCATTGAACAGGCCCCTCGTATGCCTATCAGACTCAAAGTGAGTCTACATTACTGATGCAACAAAGACATCAAAGCATCTGTGCCACAGTAACCCCTTGTTTACTTTAGCTGTTGTACACACTACTTTACTCTGATGTAGTCCAACTCCAAGCCTTCCTATTTAAACCCTCTAAACCCTTAATCTCTTCCTGGTTTGTACAGATGTGTTCCTCCTGGGTTCCTCCTGGTCTGGGCAGTGGGTCAGTGATGAACACAGAGGGGCGGAGGGGCCATTTGGGTTTGGACAGGGAGAACCAGAGGGATTAATGAAAATGTCACCAAACCTTGAAACAGAGTGGGCAGCTGTGTGTATTTCTATAAAACAAATGATCAAATGCCAGCCAGTCCACTGTAAACCTTACATTGAATAAAACTAAAACATGTTATTTGTCCTATGTTGAAGTGTTTGAAAGACTTCAGTAGACACAGAACACTTTCCCATGAACATCTGTCTGCAAGAAATCATTTAGCTCAGGGCATCATAGAAAAGTACTGGTACTGATATCCCTGTAAGAACTTAGAAACTGGCAAGGCGAGTGGCAGACATTAGTTTCTATGTATCACATGTTCGATGTATTCTCCTCAGCACCTAGTAGTATCATCATGGTTAATAATAATCAACATGCTATTACCATGTTATTACCAACATATAATTCATCCACATGCTATTATCAATGGGTGAAGAAAGGGTCTTTCTCACATAGGCCATAGCATCAGACATGTTGCATCTCTGCTAGATGTTATTTCAGAGGGGACCGACCAGTTTGTTTACAAGTATTTTCTACTTGGTGAAATTGTCCACAGCTAAGTTGAAAGGCCCTGTCAGGATGGTGAGAGTGTGTCACCATCTTAGTGGTGACTGGAGGAGACTTACATTAGCTTATGCTAGCTAGAAACTCTTCTTGATGTGTGAAACTGTCACATATGTATTATAAAAGCTTTTATACAACATCCGATTCTGATAACTTCAGAAAGTGAGATTAGAATCTCTGGGGATGATTTGTGTGATGATTTGTAAAAAACAAAAAATAAATAAACCCAACATGCTGTGATTCCAACCATGTGGCTACAGACATATTCAGAGTTCTGTTATATTCCTCCAAAGGATCCGTTTTTTGTGTGCCTGAGCCAGTGCTGTTTCACTAGTGAGGTAGCTACATTGTTCACAAGCGTGGTAGATGACCAGACTTCACAGTATGACACTTTCTATTGACCAGAGGCTCTCTGTTCCAGAATTAGCTGCCTGTGTACACTTGAAGAGTTTCTTTCCAAAATGCTATATCCACCAATTTTTCACATTTGTGTTTTTTCATCAGAAATGATTGCTTATGTGTACAATATTACTGTTCCCAGATTTTTTATTCATAGATTTTAGATGTGTATGAAAATGTGTTTTTTTGCAAAACGCTATATATCCATATATTTGACTGTGATATGTAGTTGTCTAACCTAGCTATCTTAAGATGAATGCACTTACTGTAAGTCACTCTGGATAAGAGCATCTGCTAAATGAATAAAATGTCAAATGTAAATATTTTACATACAGATCTGATATTGCTGTGTTGTGTGTGTGTGTGTGTGTGTGTGTGTGTGTGTGTGTGTGACTGTGTGCGTGCATGATTGTGTGTGTGTGTCCATGGGGCCCCTCCACTCAATACACACAACTCGTTGCTATCGTTCTCTCTATCAGTTGCCCATTTTGGAATGAAACTTTTCACTTTCTCCCACTGGACTGTCGTTGGGTGGGGTTGGTTGGGCTCAGGACTGATGGGTAAAGGTTGAGGGCAAGGAGAGAGGGGGGAAAGGAGAAGGGCAGAGAAAGAGGTAGAGAACTCAGCTGAGAGCAATGTATCACCCAGGTACGACAATTTCTTCATTAACGAAGACACACAGACATCAGAGGGTGAGGTGGGATGGGGGGAGGGGGAGAGGAGGGGTAGGGTGGGGGGGGGGGGGGGCGAGGGGGAGGTCTGCAAACACACCACCCCCTTCGCTGCGCTGACTAGCTGTTCCAGATTTGACTACGTCTTTTTTGGGAGGTGGAACCTCATAAATCACCCAGACTGCTTTGCTCTCTGACTCACCATCATAACCGGGGTGTTTGCACTGCTGAGGCCGCTCTCTCTCTCTCTCTCTCTCTCTCTCTCTCTCTCTCTCTCTCTCTCTCTCTCTCTCTCTCTCTCTCTCTCTCTCTCTCTCTCTCTCTCTCTCTCTCTCTCTCTCTCTCTCTCTCTCTCTCTCTCTCTCTCTCTTCCACTGCCTGCTCTCTCTGCAAAATATTCCTGGAAACTGAGGGTTTCTATCTATCTATCTATCTATCTATCTATCTATCTGTCTATCTGTCTGTCTGTCTGTCTGTCTGTCTGTCTGTCTGTCTGTCTGTCTGTCTGTCTGTCTGTCTGTCTGTCTGTCTGTCTGTCTGTCTGTCTGTCTGTCTGTCTGTCTGTCTGTCTGTCTATCTGTCTATCTATCTATCTATCTATCTATCTATCTATCTATCTATCTATCTATCTATCTATCTATCTATCTATCTATCTATCTATCTATCTATCTATCTATCTATCTATCTATCTATCTATCTATCTATCTATCTATCTATCTATCTATCTATCTATCTATCTATCTATCTATCTATCTATCTATCTATCTATCTATCTATCTATCCATCTATTTATCTATTCAGCTCTCCTTGTGTTTTCAGTATGCAGGAGAGGCACCTAGGGCACCACTATGAAACTATACACAAATAAGTTAACAAGAGGACTTTCTACTGTCTGGTTGGAGTTACCTGACCCCTTAGAACACCATTGAGCTTATCAAAACTCAAGTGACCTCTTCTGTTTGGGACACACAGACCAGCCCTCCACAACCTAGTGCCGGGCACACTCTGAAGAGCGTATTTGGACCACACACACACACACACAATTAACGAGGACCAACAGAGACTGCAGGTCGTAGCGATCGAAGCAAGCAGAGAGGCTAACACGCTGTGTACTCAGCTCTCTGGATGGACAAAGCCTTCAGCCACTGAACTACTGTCTGTCTGTCTGTCTGTCTGTCTGCAGCTATACACACATCCCATAACAGAGCAGAGAGGGCCTAACTCAGCAGGACTTATTTACCACTGGAAGACTGAGCAAAGACCAGCATGTGCTGCCCAATCAGCAAACGTCCTCACTGAGTATCCAGAAATACTCACGCACAAGCAAATGCACACACACACAAACACACACACACACACACACACACACACACACACACACACACACACACACACTGAAGACACAAGTGAGATACTTTTACACACCTTTATTATTTTATACAACATGAACCAGCACAAACTATAGTTTTCATATATTCAACGCAAAAAACCTTGGACATCCCAGTCCTTTCAATCATAAGCTGATCCCATGTAAAAGCCAGTGCTCCCTGAAGTACCAATAAAGTGGACAGAGGTATGGAGTTTGAAGTCTTGCACACAGGCCTGCTGTCCTCCAGCCTACTGCAGTCTGGATGTCACATTGCTGCTTCGTTACTGTTTGCCGGTGGCTCTGTGACCCTGCAGCCTTCATTTACACCCTGGTGTGGAACCCTCCATCACTGTCCAGTCCTGGGACAGGTCCCCCGCTCTGCTCCCTGAGCCTGTCAGAGAAAGTATGCAGAGAGAGAACGGTGACGTCATCATTCAGTACATATCAACCTAACCTAATGCCTATCATGACGAAGGTGGAATATAAGAGTTGAAAGTGTATGGGTATACCTATGATGGGTATTCATGGTATTGTGGTGATCCTCGCTCTATGAGCCACATTGAAATTCCTACCAAGTGTGTGAACTTCATTGGCATAATGCGTAGGGTGTTTGCCTTTCACACCAGCGACCCAGGTTCACTTCCTTGCCCCGCCGGTCACTATAGTATAATACAGATGAGAGGATGATATGGTCCAAATTAGATTCACCCAATACACTAGAAGACACAATATGAAAAATGTACATTTCAGGGACACATAAAGCAAAACAACCATGGAAATGGAGAGTTAAAGTTCTAAATAAAACTTTGAGGCATTATTGCTTTCCATTTTAATTCTCTCCCTGGTGCGAAGCGGTCTGGCATGTTGGCATTCGGCATTTTGGGTTGATATACTTTTTTTGTTTAATGACAGACAGGCAATTGTAAACGTGTTAGCCGTGTGTCACACCTTCATGAAGATTGTCACAAAGACGTGTCAGCGATGGAAACCCCTCAGACGGATTCCTCAATCTGAATGGTTCCATCTCTACGTGTCATATCAATTACACAAGACAATTCACTTAGCATAGCTGTGTTGGCACTGGTATTTATAAAACACTCCATACAGCAGCTCCAAAAGATGAAGACCACAACATCAGTGTAGGCAATGTGTGATAGGTTATGTGTAGGTTATGTGTGATAACCATAGTACTTATTTTCAAGTTATTTCCTCACAATTTGGCTCTTTATGAAAAACTGGCCTCTCGTTTGTTGTGACTGTGTGTGAGTTATTTTTTAGTTGTGATGTTAAAGGTTATGACACAAGACTTATCTGTGTCAATTAATGGCAGTTGAAGTAGGCTATGTATTCACCTTAGTCCTGAAAAATATCATTTATGCTTTCATGCCGACATGGGTCTCACTCTTTGGCTTGCAGTTTTATATTATAAACTTAAATATGACATGGGCTGAAATTTATAGATTCAGTCCCTCTTCACCTTTTAGGGAATGGAAATTGTATGATTGTAGACAGTAATGTGGTGGGTAAGAAGTAGCTAAGGTAGTGGCTAATTTCATTGACTCTGAATGCGACTGTAATTGACACACTGAAGTCATATTTGAGAAAACAAAGGAACTTTTAATTTATTATTAAAATGACATAAATAAACATAAACTCTGAATGAGTCCAACAAATACAAATAGAATAGATATGTACATATGATTGGCAGGGAGGGAATGTACACAGAGCGAAGGAGGAGAGACATCTGTTCTTTCTCCTGGGCTGCTGTGGGAGGATACAAGGCACTTTCTTTCTTTCTATCTTTCTTTCTTTCCTTCTTTTTCTTCAGGCCATGAAAAGCAACACACTGACACTGGATCCAAAACAGTTAAATATAAACGGCTAACAATGAAAATGGATGTTAATTTATACTGAACAAAAATATAAATGCAACATATAAAGTGTTGGTCCCATGTTTCATGAGCTGAAATAAAAGATCCCAGAAATGTTCCATACGCACAAAAAGCATATTTCTCTCAAATGTGTTTACTTCCCTGTTAGTGAGCATTTCTCCCCTTTGCCATGATAATCCATCCACCTGACAGGTGTGGCATATCAAGAAGTTGATTAAACAGCATGATCATTACACAGGTGAACCTTGTGCTTGGGACAATAAAAGGCCACTCTAAAATGTGCAGTTTTGTAACACAATGCCACAGATGTCTCAAGTTAAGGGTGCGTGCAATTGACATGCTGACTGCAGGAATGTCTACCAGATCTGTTGCCAGATAATTTAATGTTCATTTATCTACCATAAGCCGCCTCCAATGTCATTTTAGAGAATTTGGCAGTATGTCCAACTGGCCTCACAACCGCAGTCCAGGACCTCCACTTCCGGCTTCTTCACCTGCAGGATTGTCTGAGATCAGCCACAGCTGATGAAACTGAGGAGTATTTCTGTCTGTAATAAAGCGCTTTTGTGGAGAAAAACACATTTTGATTGGCGCCCCTGCCCAGTCGTGAAATCCACAGATTAGGGCCTAATTTATTTATTTCAATTGACTGATTTCCTTATATGAAATGTAACTCTGTAAAATTGTTGAAATTGTTGCATGTTGTGTTTATATTTTTGTTCAGTATATTTTATATACACACATATACATTTTTATGTTAGATCACCAGATTATTTCATCTTATTTATCTGTATTATAATAATTACAACACTAATTGTAACAATAAACAGTCAAACATAAGGATTGGCCCCTTTAGTAAAGTTGAGGGGGTTACTTCATAAACTTAGCTTTGGGTAGCTAGTGATCCTGATTGTCTTACGCCAGCGTACGATTGTCTTTGAGTACTGTGTCTGTACTGAAGGACACGACTACAGTAACACACCAGCAACTGGAACGATTGCGGAGGAAGTATCTTCAGATTGTCTTTGGCTTGTAACTGAACCTTGGAGAGAGTGAAGGAAACTCCCAAAGGAAAAACACATGCCTCTTCCACTGAGACAGCAAGTGTGTAACTTAAGAATGGCAACCTATGGACTTTGGCTTAGAAAGTCTAGAGTCTTTGAAATGGAAAACCAACCATGTCATGTTGGTGAAACACAAGGCCTGAGAGGACCATACATCTCTCTGCTTCAGATAGATCTTATTCTGAGTTGACTCTCTGCCTTTCACAGGCGTTGCTGTCCACATGTACTGCATCAACCCAAAGGTTTCAGAGCTGAGAGTCAGGCAGTAGAGAGGAGAGGGAGGTGATGTGGAGCAGGATGGTGGTTGTCTGATGGAGGAAGCATTGTGCTCAGTAGCTCTGAGCCACGGGTGCCCAGGAGGCGGTGAGCCTGGCGATGGAGCTTTCGAACTGGGCCTCGCCCACTCCTACACCCACCTCACTAAGGCTGGGGTCGTACATGGAGGATGGTGAGGATACGGGCAGGGAGGAGGTCAGGCCTGTGTAGGAGGAGCCTCGCAGGAACTGGTTGGTCAGGCCGCCAGCGATGGAACCAGAGGCGGAGCCGGAAGGAGCTAGGGTCGTCCCGGCAACAGACCATAGGCTAGGATACTGGCTGTAAGGAGAGAGAGAGAGTGAGGATTGGGTTTGATTAGAAATCTGGGCCTAGTAAAGGTCTAGGCCTAGGGCCCAGAATGTTTCCTGATCAAGTCATGTAGTCAGGAAAGTGCGGAAAACTAAACAGTGATATCAGAAACGTATATACGATCAACTATGACCATGTGTTGCCATACCTGGAGTTGGATGTGGAGTTGGTGGTGTGGGACAGGGTTCCCATCCCAGTGGAGTTAGGGATCTGCAGGGCTGACCAGCTGTCATGGGTGGGCAGGGCTCCCGACGAGTTGTCCATGTAGTTGTCTAAACAATAAAGTACATAGAGAAATGATTAAAAACAGTATACGAAACATTTCTCTGATCAAAACAATGAATTTCCTTTACGGGTGATTTCTCAAACATATTTTATTAACCAACATCTTGAAATCCCCATGCTGTACCTATGGGTCTGACTAGTGATCAGAATAAACAGTAAACAGTGCATTCACAGAGTGCTGGGTTGGGTAGAGGAGGTTCTTACTTGAGCTGGAGGAGCGGTGTGGGTAGTGGCTGGGGTAGGGGGCGGACCTGTGGCCCCTCAGGCTGGAGTACCTCTCACAGTAGGACCCTGAGGAGTGGCCAGGGGCCCCACTGAATGGAGGGGGGCTGCTGCTGGAGCACATAGGGCCGTTACCAGGTAGGAACCAACCACCAACTGAAAGGAAGAAAATAATGAAAATGGTTTTGTTAATACGGTTCCTTTTTTCATACTGTTCTCTATGTACAGTTTCCTTGGGGACATGGAAGGCTTTGAAAATGAAGATGTATGATGATCATTATTTTCTGAATGTTTAAGAATAGTGTGTTTGAAAATTATGTGAAATATAATGACTTGGTTTGATTGTTGGAATTGAAACGGAGAGGTATAGAAAGAGTTTCTGTAATGTGGTTGATGTTGCGAGACTGAATAGAAGACTTACGTTGAGAATAACCAGACTGTTGACTGTCTCCACCATGATCTGGCATGTCTTTATGGTCGCTCCTAAAATTGAAAACATAACATCAGAATTGGCACACAAAATCTAATAAATACATAAAAAGCATATTGCTGACACAATATCAGTCTCTTCCTCTTACCTCTCTTTGGCGTCGAGGAAAGCTTTAGCGAATGGATTGTGTTTGATCTTCAACGCAGTTATCTAGAAGGTACATAAATATGACAGCTAATATTATTTTCTTCCTTCATTGTAAGCTGAACACAATATAATGCTTTTTTTATTGTGAGCAATGATTATCTCTGTGACTGTGTTATTCAGGCCAACTGACCTCTTCATTCTGGTAAGCAGTGACAGCAATGAACTGAGTCTCAGGGAAAGACTGGCTACTGATCATCTTCTGGATCCCTCCAACCTTCACAATGTGTATCCTGGGCTCATACTTGTGCAGAGAGTTCAGCATGATCTAGAGAGAAATTATACATTATTTTAATCATATCCAATAAAGTACAATCAACAACAAAGATCTAAAACACACACTCAAAATTAGTAAGATAGCAGATCAATGTGGTCCAACAGATGCCTAATAAAAAATGGTGAAGTTGATTTGCCATGAAATGGACACCGTTTTCCCCCAGAAAAGGCCTAACTTTGTAATTCAGCACAGCATCATTAGCTCTGAGAGAGCAGGGCAATCTGAACTAGCCTACCAAGTTGTCTTTAAATTGATTTACATTTTTTTTTTTTTTACTTATTTAGCAGACGCTCTTATCCAGAGCGACTTACAGTTAGTGAGTGCAAACATTATTCTATTTTATATATATTATTATTTTATTTATTTTTTACTGGCCCCTCGTTGGAATTGAACCCACAACCCTGGCGTTGCAAACGCCATGCTCAACCAACTGAGCTACATCCCTGCCGGCCATTCCCTCCCCTATCCTGGACGACACTGGGCCAATTGTGCGCCGCCCCATTGGTCTCCAGGTCGCGGCCAGCTACGACAGCGCCTGGATTCGAACCAGGATCTCTAGTGGCACAGCTAGCACTGCAATCCAGTGCCTTAGACTACTGCGCCACTCGGGAGATAAAGATTTACATAGTAATAAATACGCATACTGCAAATACAAACAAAGAAAATTGGGGCCTTACCTGTCCTCCCCCGTTAAGTTTATTGGACAGTTTCACTTTGCTGAATGAGACAGGCGCTTTCATCCAGTGTGCTCCGAAGTTTGGCGAGTCTGGGTGGATGTAGACGCAGCTAGGGCTCTGTGGCTCGGGCTTGCCACCGGGAACCCACTCGCCATTCACGTACTTCCACCGGTTGTTGTCTGCAGCCACGAAGTCCAATAGGACTGAATACATGGCGTTGGGGTCCAAGCCGCTCACATTCGCTCTGAGCACTGGAAACATCCGCCTGTAGGTTAAAATAACGTTGTTAAAATAAACATATACCCTAAGCAAGCACAAATATTATGTTATGTTGACTCAGCCGTTGGTCTTTATGATTGAATTATTTGGCAGGTATATTTATTTGCATTAAAAAGGGTGCCACTTCGGGGCACTTTACTTTATCCTAATAATAGGTTTTATAAGATTTGACAACCGTTGCGCTTTAGGCCTAATTATTGACATGGTATTCAAGTTGCCACAGTGAAGCATAGATGGGGCCTATAGCCAACACATTCTCATCCAGACTATTCTGAAAGGGTGAACATGTCTGTTGCATATCTAACCTGGGCGCATCAGTTCGTAAAGTCGTGCGTAAATGCGCGCTACGATCTCTCCAGATAAACTTTGCTTTTAATGAGGCAGACCAATAGGCCTCGAAGGCCTCATTTTGATCCGTAGCTAACAGCAAAATAACAACCATAGCCTACCTGCCAGTCTTGGTGACGATCATTTCGTTGGTTAGTTCTTTAAACTTGGTCCATAATTCCGCGTCTTCTAGTCCCAGTTTAATATCCCTCTCCGAGGCGTCTCCTTTCTCGCTCCCCTTTTGAAACTCGCTCTCCACAACGCTCAGAAGGTGGTCAAGCCGCTGGTCGGAGTTTGAAGAAGTCATATTTCCTATAGGATGAGCTCGTGTGGAGTTCCGCGAATTTTACCGTTAAAATAGGATTCCCTGTTTCTATATTAGTTTTGACAGCGAGATAAGTACTACTGGCTTGGGAGCCCAAGGCCTGATCATATAAGGCCCCCCGGGACCACATGGGGATAGGGGCGTGGCGTTGCGTTCTAGACCACGCCCCGTTGGCCTAATGTTCTGGTTTCGAGCGTCTCTTCGATGTCCCCAAAGCAAAAAGGCCCATCATAAATGCGTCAATACAACATTTATAATTGTACCTATAGGCCTCTAGGCCTACTTTAAACAGGGTCATGTTTGAATAAGAATAACTTATTCGCTGCCTTTTCCTTTAGGTTTATAGCCTACATTACCTAGGCCTATGCATTTTCAAAAAAAAAAATGGATATTCGTTTCCTCTTGCATAGCCTAATACATTTTTGGAGCTGTTTATATTTCAAACATTCGTTATGTATCTTAAAATACCCTCTCACGAAAAAAAAGACATGTTAAAATGTTATTAGGCCGTATTGCCAATAGCATAGAATATGTTTATGGTATTAAACATAGTTGATTAGTATCCTAGGTTATATCATCTATTTGTCAGAGGGGAAAAAACATCGTTGGATGATTAGGCCAAACTAATTTTTTGAAGCTTTGCATAAAAACAAAAGAAGGGAAGAGACAGGGCGACCGGCACCAGCCACGGTGCCTTTGAACTCAGTTGTATATTTGCGAATAATGCTAATCTTTTGTTGTACCAAATACACACGTGAGAAGTGTAGTGTTGACTGTAGCCGGGCCATTAGGCTGTTCCTCTGTTCCTGTACGTGGCGAAGTGTGGATAGTCCCGAGGTGACATCAGAGATCTGCCGAATGGGGCGACTGTCTGTTTCTGATCTCACATCCACTCTCACTAACATCGAATAAACATTTATTCACACTTCATTGTAAAAGTATTAGACTTCTTTATCATTAAGATCGGGGGTTGAGATTATAGGGGATTCATATTTTTATCCTATTCAAAATTATGTAATCTGCCTTTTTTTCTCATCCTGATAACATGGTCAGGAGCAATGTCTGTAGCCTAATGTCTTGTTGTATACATAGGCCTACTTAAACAATATAGTGGTATCAATTATCATAATTTCATATTTTGTTCCAGTTTATTATTTTCTTATCCATTTAATTCAATTGATATATTTTGACATGTGGTTTCCTGAAGATTACTCCAAATGTTACACATTCATTTCAAGATAGGTGAGGTCTTGAATCTGTGTCCCTCCTTATAATGTCAGAAGATTTAGGAGGGAACTTGTGTGGCTAAAGTCTTTCCTGATGCATGAAGGTTATATTAGCTCTAACAGTTACCATTGATCCTGAGGGAGGCAGAACATGGTTGGTCTGTGTGTTCTTGTGTTCCTGTCTGCTCTGTCTCTGTGATGTACTTGGAATTGAGTGGGTTCTGTGGAGCGTGACCCCAGTTTACTACTCTACTTCCTGCAGCTCTACAGAGGTCATAAATGTGAAGGGGTTCTCTCACACCTTTCAATCCCATATCATTCGGCTGCCTCTTCTTTTCCCCCTCTTTATTTTGAGGCCTGAAAAGAGAGAGAGAGAATTTCACCACCAGCTACATAATACAGGACTGTTCCCCATCCCGACCAGGCCCTCTGTCTCAGCTCCTCACTACTATCCCCCACCCCCAACACACACACACACACATGGACGCACGAAGACACACAAACACACACACACACAAGAATAATCATATATCTGCCAAAACTGACAACTGAGTTTAGTTTGAAAGCTTTTAGCAATTTCTTAATTAAAAATGCTCTGAGTTTTGGCCATACACTACAAAACACAAATCATGGGTTCAAAGTGAAAGTTCGGGTTCTAGGTCTCTGTATTTAATTAAAACCTTGGTGTTGAGTTGTACTGTATGGGTGCTGTATTACTCAACCAATAATACATCTGAAAATAAGATAAATGTAATTAATGAATTTCTAATGTATATGTAAATGTTATTTGTAAAATAGTGTTCCCATAATCTCCTTGGCCTTGTCCATTTGGTGACGTGAGGGTTAAACCATCCAGTCTCCTCAGGCATCAACACACACTCACCTAGGTGAGAAATATTACAGAGGCCTGGTGCTTCACAAAGGGACAGTTATAAGGCCAGGCATATTTTCCAGAGGACTTCGTCTTCGTCTTCACTGGTCAAAATAAGTAAACACAGAGACAGGAATGAGTCAGCCCTGAGAAGAAGAAACTACACACACACCACAGGAGGTTGGTGGCACCTTACTTGGGGAGGACGGGCTCGTGGTAATGGCTGGAGTGGAATTGGTGGAATGGTATCAAATACATCAAACACATGGTTTCCATGTGTTTGATGCCATTCCATTTACTCCGTTCCAGCCATTACTATGAGCTGTCCTCGTCTCAGCAGCCTCCACTGACACACACACACATCCTTTCATCCTCCTCTCTTTGTCTGTTTCAGGATATAAGGTAACAGATATAACAGTACTGTAATAACATGAAAGAACATGCTACTTCCCATGTCACTGTCATTTAAGCAGACTCTTCTAGCTCCACCATAGAACTATATGTCTGTGTTTTCTTCTTTTGTTTATCACCGATAATTCAAGGTGGGTTTGAGTGAAGCAAATTTTGGGTTTCTATTGCGGTCGTTGTATTGTATTTTAATGGTACTTTATTAGTGGCTGGTGTAACTGTGGCTCTGTGTGAATGAGGAAAGGTGTTGTTGTCCATAGGGACAGATAGGATCTGAGTGAAGTACACCAATAGCCACTTTCCTTTCCTAAACCCACAGCGTAACCCTACTCCTACCCCCGTCTCCTACCCCCCTCCCTCCCAGCCCTCTCTGATGTGGATTGAGCCCTAAGATGTGTCTGTCACTTTAGCGTTTTTGTTACAAGTTCAGGAAATCTAAACTTTCCTCTTCTAATCACCCAGGCCTTTGAAAGGGATAAAAAATAATTAGTGGGGACAGTAATTGCCCCCTCTGCCCCCCCCTTATCCATACCCCCCACCCCCACCCCTACCCCCCTCAACCCTCTAGAAGCCTAGTGGAGGTGGAGGCACCCTAGATAAGACCCTGGGACCTTTGGGATGCTAATGCCAACTCAGCTAATGCCAGTTCAGCTCAGGCTCAGCTTTGACACGACAGATGAACTTTCTCTGTAGAGTGGTTGCTTCTGACTGGGGATACTGTAGTAGGATACTGTAGTAGAATACTGTAGTAGGATATTGTACTAGGATATTGTAGTAGGATACTGTAGTAGGGAAGGTGTTAGAAGATCAGCTTTGGTAAAGCTAGGATTCTAGCTACTAGCTATAGCTAGGCCACTGTGACTGGACTGAGTTCACTTGACAGCTAGTTTTATAAATGTCTGCCACACATGCTCACATAGTGAAACATACAGGGATGTTGCCTCTGCGTATTGAAACATGTCGGTATTGTGGTGAAATGGAAGAGGAAAGACTATGTAACTATTGTGACCTCTAAGAAATAGAGAATGAAACTAATGTTATCCTCTATTGACCTTTCTACCACGATATACACTTGCTCTTATTCCAGACAGCACACCAGACATACCCTGGCATTATGTGGCTGAGCGATGAGGAGAAACGTAAAACATTTTTTGTCCATTGTGTATTTCCGTTTGCGGAATATTTAGATAAAGCCTGGAATAAAAGAAAAAGGGCTGCCTATAATTAAATTATAAAGATATTTAGCTTCTATATGCTAAATGATACGTGTGTATATATATTGTGTAAAGGCTTGTCTCCCACATTAATATTCTCTTTGTGCCAGAGTGGGTTCAAATGCCTTCTGTTTCATTTTTCTGTATTTATTTATCTGTATATGTTATGTACAGTGAGGGAAAAAAGTATTTGATCCCCTGCTGATTTTGTACGTTTGCCCACTGACAAAGACATGATCAGTCTATAATTTTAATGGTAGGTTTATTTGAACAGTGAGAGACAAAATAACAACAAAAA